>NW_026988431.1:15742500-16947500 GCF_030222135.1 Aotus nancymaae
TCATTCCCCCATCCTCCAGTCTCTGGTAACCACCATTCTATTCTCTGCTTCTACGAGTTCGATCATCTTGATTTCCACATATAAGTGAGAACACGCAGCATTTGTCTTTCTGTGCCTGGCTTATTTCACTTAGCATAATGTTCTCTAATTCCATCTATGTTGTTGCAAATGACAATTTCTTTCTTTTTGAAGGCTGAATAGTAACGTTTTGTGTATATGTGCCTATTTTCTTTATCCTGTTGATGGACACATAGTTTGATTCCATAACGTGGCTATTGTGAACAGTGCTGCAGCAAACATGGGAGTGCAGACATCTCTTTGACATACCCATTTCAGGTCTTTTAGGTAAATACCCAAAAGTGGGATTGGTGGCTCATATGGTAGTTCTATTTTCAGTTTCTTGAAGAACCCCCATACTGTTTTCATATGACTATAGTAACTTACATTCCCACCAACAGTATACAAGAGTTCCCTTTGCACCACAACCTCACCAACAGTTATATTTTCACAGAACACATTCTGATAATAAACTATAAATCACTATTAACATTTGAGAATAAGTAATTAGATGTAATCATGTCCCACTTGTCCTCTACCTTCTGTTTCCAGAAATGAATTCTGCTCATCATTACAGTCTTCTACTCAGCATTGCCTCTGATGAAGGCTCAATTCAAAGATAAGAAGAAGCAAGGCAATATCGTATGATTCACTGGTTTTACCGTCAAAGATAAGAAGCAAGGCAACATCATGTGATTCACTGGTTTTACCGTATCTCTTGTTATCCCAGAGCAGGTGGCGCATAAAAAGGTGGAATGTTTATGGAAGACCCAACTGTGGAGCAAATTTGGAGGCAACTCTTCAAAGGTGGATTACGGGCCTACAGGCCGCAGTATATGCCGTGAAGCAGTTACCAAAATATGATGCCGTTACTCCTACATGTGGTGTAGAGTTACTAATTCAAAGGAAGTAAGAAAGAAAGGACAGAAGGGAGGGAGAGAGAGAAAGCCAAGGAGAAGGAAAAAAAGAAAAAAAATCCACACGCAGAAATGAAAATTTAATAAGTGTAACTACTGGAGTGAGTCTTAGAAGAAAGACTTAGGTCTCTTTTCTCAGTTGATCTTGAATCTTGTCGGTCTCTCACAGCCTGAGTATTTCACCAAGTCAAACGTGACAATATTTAAAGACATATATTTTTTATACAGCATAGTCCTTAAATATTAATGAATTAATGTCAGATTGCTTTTCACAAGATTGTGAATAATAGACCTAAAATAAAAGCAAAAACTATAAAACTCTTGGAAAAGAAAATATAAGAATAAATCATCTTGACCTTGTATTTGGCAATGGATTTTCAATATGACACACACACACACAAAAAAAAAAAACAGGCAAAACAAAAGCAACAGAATTAAAAAACAGGCAAATTTGACTTCATCAGAATTAAAAGCATATGCAACAAAGGACACCATGAAAGTGAAAAGACATTAATCAAGAAAGTAAAAGGGCAACTTACAGAATGTGAGAAAACACTTGAAAATAATGGTTTTTTTTTTTAAGGGAAATATATTCAGAATAAATAAAGAATCCTCACAACATAACAACAAAAGGACAAACAACCCAATTTTTAAAAGGACAAAGGTCAAAACCACCATGAGATATTACTTTACACTCATAGGATGGCTACTATTAAAAAGCAAAACTGGCCGGGCGCGGTGACTCACGCCTGTAACCCCAGCTCTTTGAGAGGCCGAGGCGGGCGGATCACGAGGTCAAGAGATCGAGACCATCTGGGCCAACATGGTGAAACTCCGTCTCTACTAAAAATACAAAAATTAGCTGGGTGTGGTGGTGCACACCTGTAGTCCCAGCTACTCGGGAGGCTGAGGCAGGAAAATTGCTTGAACCCGGGAGGTGGAGGTTGTAGTGAGCCGAGATCGCACCACCGCACTCCAGCCTGGCGCCTGGCGACGGAGCGAGACTGTCTCAAAATAAATAATAAAATAAATAAAAATAAAAAGCAAAACAAAACAAAATAGCAAGCGTAGGGGAGTACGTGGAGAAATTAGAACCCTTGTGCACTGTTGATGAATGTAAAATGGTGCGGCTGCTATAGAAAACAGCATTGAAGTTCTTCGAAAACTACAAATATAATCACCATATGATCTAGCATCCCACTTCTGAGTAGATATGCAAAGAATTAAAAGCAGGATCTCAAATTGATATTTGCACATCCATGTTCACCGCAGCATTATTGACAAAAGTCAAGAAATAAAAGTAACTCAGACATTCATTGATGGATGCATGAATAAACCAACTTTTATGTGCAGGACTTAGGAAACAGGAAGAAAGCCTACAGGCCACCCAATCAAGAGATCTACCAGGAGACACACGAATCTGGGGCCCACAAAGGACTACACACAGAGAAGAAGATGGAAATAAAACTCATTTGATTTTCTAGGCTGCTGAATACATAGGAAATTTTTTTTCTCACAATTGTAAGTACAAGGCAGCTCTCTCAGGTGTTTGTGGCAAGACTGCTACGTTTACCCACACAGGCTGTGAGCTAAATACTCCATTTTTTCACATAGACTGTGTTGTAAATGGTACCCACTAAGTTGCACAGTGCCCAACCTGCATAACCTTCCTTGGGCTCCTGTTGGTGGTCAGAATGCATACTACTTAGGTAGCCCAATAAAACCAAAGCCAATGATGTATTTTAAAGTGATACTGACTAAAGAGTGCATGTAAGCCTCTGGAAGAAGAAAACTCAGATCTTCCCCAGAGGATCTTCAAAAGAATTCACAAAAAATTGACAAAAAATTCAAAAGAATACCAGCTCACCGTGAAAAATCACAGAATGCACGAGCAAGCACAGCACCACAGGTGAGAGCCATAACAACTGACAGTGCATTCACAGAGATTACAGGTGACGGAAATATCAGACACCAGATATTAAATAGTGTATCTGATGTGTAAGAAGTAAAGGTTCTGCTTTTTGGTTTTGTTTTGTTTGCAACAGAGTTTCACTTCACTCAGCCTCCAGAGTAGTAGCTGGGTCCACAAGTAAAATCCACACACCCAGTCACCTCACCACCTCCTTCTTCTTTCTCTTTCTTTCTTTCTTTCTCCTCCTCCTCCTTCTTTCTTCTTTCTTTCTTTGTAGAGACAGGGTCTTACTATGTTGCCTAGGCTGGTCTAGAACTCCTGGTTTCAAGCAATCCTCCTACCTTGGCCTCCCAAAGTGCTGGGATTAGAGGCATGAGTCAACATACCTAGCCCTGAAGAAATTTTTTACCAGGAGAATTCAATATATTAATATAAGAAATAAAAGCAAGCATATTTTAAAAAGATCCACATATAAATTTTTAATGAACAATATGGTTTTTGAGATAAGGAACTTAAAATACGAGTTAGAATCTATCTACTTCTTTGCTTTGGGCTTTGAAATGTATGGTAACACAAATGAGACTTCTACTGCTCTAGGTGGGGTGGACTGAGTAAAACTCTCTTCCTGAAAACAAGCAAAGCAGCTATGGAGACAGAGCTGAAGGGTAAACTGGGAACTGGAGGGCATTGAAAAGGTCTGTATGGGTGTTACTAGTATTAAAAAGAGAAAAAAGAATAAATAGGAAGGCAATATTCAATGGACGATGGCCAGGAATTTTCAAAGTTGATAAAAGACTTCATTTTTCATACTCAGGAATCCTAATGATGTTATATATAAACACACGTACAACTTTTATTTAAACAAGATGCAAAAAGCATGAATGATTAAGTAAAAAATAAGTCCAATGCCATTGCAATTAACTTTGGTTCAGCTAAAGTTATAAAGAAAATGAGAAGACAAACTAGAAATTGGAAGGATATATTTGGAACACATTTCACTGACAAGTGACCAGTAACCTCTGCATTGTTAAACAGGGCAATCAATTCTTAGTTCTCCCTTGTCAGCAACGTTTTACCCTGTCAGTAACTCCCTCCATAAAACACCTTCTTCCTGTTTACTAGACACAGTCTCCTGATTTCCTTCCTCTCTGTCTGCACAAGCCTCCTCTGTCTCCTTTGGTGTTTTATTTTCACGCAATTCTAAAGTGAAGTGACCTAGAGCCCTGGCCTTGGACCTCTTCTGTTGTCTTATCTGCTTTCATTACCTAAGTGACTTCATTCAACTTTGTGGTTGTCATACCATCTCTTTGCTGATGAATTCCAACTGGATATCTCTAGCTCAGACAGCTGAACTCTAGAGTCATCTTACTGCCTGCTCCACATCTGCACTGGTATTTCTACGGGGTTCTTAATATGTTTTTTAAAAATGAGCCCCAGGTATTGCCTTTGAAATCTGCCCCAATCTGCTCATCTCCTTTCAAGACAATCCCATCCTTCTAGCTGCTTTCGCAAAATCTTGAAGTTATCCTTGACTTCCTTTCTTATCTCATATCTCAGATATGATCTATTTGCAGATCTTTTTGTCCCTAACTTCAAAATATGTCCAGAATTAGACCACTTCTCACCATTTTCACTACCACCATCCTAGTCAGAACCATCACCATCCCTCACCTGGATTATTGCAATACTCTTCACCTGCTGTCATTGCTTTTGCCCTGTCCAGTTACATGTCAGCCAAATGACTTCTGTTAAAACCTAAATCACATCAATCCTCTGCTCAAAACCCTCTAATGGATCCCTGTTTTGCCTACAAGGTGAAAATCCTTACATTGACTTACAAGCACTTACATGTTGTGCTGTCATTTCTTCTCTGACTTCATCCTTTAAAACTTTCCCCCTCCCTAACACCCCTCCAGCAACTTTGAATTTTGTACTGTTTTGCCAACAAGCAAAGTATTATCATAATGAATCTATAAGGAAAGTCACCGGTATAATTAACAGGTAATTCCAGAGTGAAGGGAAGGAATGTGAGTCTTGGCAATCTCATGAGAGCATCAGAGGTGCTGGTTCAACAAATTGGGTATATAAAAAACATACTTCAACATGATAAAAACCATATACAACAGATCCACAGCTAGGATCATATAGAATGGGGAAAACTGGAAGCCTTTCCTCTAAGATCTAAAACAATACAAGGACATCCATTTTCATCACTTTTATTCAAAATAGTGCTAGAAGTCCTAGCCAAAACCATAAGACAAGAGAAAGAAATAAAGAGCATTCGAATTGGAAAGGAAGAAGTCAAATAATTTTTGTTTGCAGACAATATGATCTTATGTTTAGAAAATCCTAAAGACTCCACAAAAAAATTATTAGAACTGATAAATAAAGTAAGTAAGTTTGCAGGATACAAAAATCAGTAGCATTTCTGTATACTAACAGCAAACAATCTTAAAAAGGAACCAAGAAAGCAATCCCACTAACAATCACTACAAATAAAATACCTATGAATAAACAAACAAAAGAAGTGAAAGATTGCTACAGTGAAATCTGTAAAACATTGATGAAAGAAATTGAAGAGGACCCCAAAACTGGAAAGATAAACCATGTTCATGGATTAGAAGAATCAATATTGTTAACATGTCCATACTACCCAAAGCAGTCTTCAAATTCAATGCATTCCTTATCCAAATATCAATGGCATTCTTCACAGAAATAGAAAAAATAATTTAAAATTTTATTATGAGCCATGGCCGGGTGCAGTGGCTCACTCCTGTAATCCCAGCACTTTGGGAGGCCAAGGTGGGCAGATCACTTGAGGTCAAGAGGTCAAATCCAGCCTGGCAACATGGTGAAACCCTGTCTCTACCAAAAAATACAAAAATTAGCTGGGCGTGGAGGTGTGCACCTGTAGTCCCAGCTACTTAGCAGGCTGAGACAGAAAAATCACTTGAAACTGGGAGGCAGGGGTTGCAGTAAGACGAGATCATGCCACTCCAGCCTGGATGATAGAAGGAAACCCTGTCTAAAAAAAAAAAAGATATATATGGAGGCACAAAAACATACTAAAAGCAATCCTGAGCAAAGAGAAGGAAACTGAAAGCATCACATTTTCTAAACTCAAATTGTACTACAAACTATATAACCAATACAGGATGGTACTGACATGAAAAACAGATGCATGAGCCAATGAAACAGAATAGAGAACTCAGAAATAAGTGCATACATTATCAGTCAGCTCATTTTTGGTAAAGATGCCATGAACATATATTGAAGAAAGGACAGTCTTTTCAATAAATGGTACCAGGCCTGTAATCCCAGCTACTCAGGAAGCTGAGGCTGGAAGATCACTTGAGCCCAGGAGTTAGAGATCAGCTTGAGCAATATAATGAGACCCCATTTCCAAAAAAAAATTTTTTTTAAGAAAGAAAAAAGAATAAATGTAGTGGAAAAACTGGATATCTCTATGCAGAAGAATGAAAGTAGGCTCTTACTGTCAAATTCAAAAATCAAAACAAAATAGATCACAGACTTAAATCTAGGACTTGAAGCTATGAAACAACTGAAAGAAAACATTGGGAAAACACAATTGGTCTGGGCAAAGATTTCTTGGTTAAGACCTCAAAATCACAAGGAACTATAGTAAAAATGGACAAACGAGATCATATCAAGTTAAAAAGCTTCTGCACAGCAAAGGAAACAACAAAGTGAAGAGACAACCCACAGAATGGGAGAAAATATTTACAAGCTACCCATCTGACAAGAGATTAACAAGAATATGTAAGGAACTCAAACAACTCAGTAGCAAGAAACAAACAATGCAACTTAAAAATGGGCCAAGGATCTGAATAGACATTTCTCAAAAAAAGACATACAAATGACAAACAAGTATATGAAGAAGATGCTCAATATTACTAATCATCAATGAAATGCAAATCAAAACCACAATGAGAAATCATCTTACCCTGGTTACAATGGCTTGTATCAAAACGACAGGCAGTAACAGATGCTGGTGAGGATATGGGAAAAAGGAACTCTCCTACACTGTTTGTGGGAATGTAAATTAATACAATCACTATGGAGAACAATGTGGAGAATTCTAAAAAAAAAAAACAAAACAAAACTAGAAATAGATTCAGCAATCCTACTGCTGGATAAATATCCAAAAGAAAGGAAATAGGTAAGTAATATCAGCATTCTCATGTTTACTGCAGTACTATTCACAATGGCTAAGATATGAATTCAACCAGGTGCCCAACAGTGGATGAACGGATAAAGAAAATGTGGGATATATACACAATGGACTATTATGCAGCCATAAAAAGTATGAAAATATTATTTGCAGCAACATGAATGGAACTGAAGGACATTTTGTTAAGTAAAATAAGCCAGGCACAGAAAGACAAATATTATATGTTCTCATTTATGTATGGGAGTTAAAAGAAAAAATTGACCTCATGGAGACAGAGAGTGGAATGATGGTTATTGGAGGCTGGGAAGGGTACCAGGGAGCAGGAGATAAAGAGGAGACAGTTAATGGGTACAAAAATAGAGTTAGAAGGAGGAAAATCTAGTGTTTGGTAGCATAATAGGCAGACTATTGTTAAGAATAATTTATTGTATTTTTTGAAATAACTAAAAGAGTGCTTTTGGAATGTTCCTAACACAAAGAAATAATAAATATTCGAGGTGATGGATAGCCTCATTACCCTGATTTGATCATTATACATTGTACGTTTGTATCAGTACATCACATGTACCCCATAAATATGTGCAACTATATGTATCCATTATAATTAAAAATGAAAGAATTAAAAAAATAAAAGGTAAATCTAAGCAAAAACAGAAAGATACAATAAAGTTCTGCTTCTTAATGTCACTGAAGCACCAGGGATTCCATGTAGGCCCTGCTGCTGGCCGCACAGAAAGCCAGTCACTGAAACAGTTATTGCCAAGGAAGAAAGCTTTAATGAGGTGCTATGGCTGAGGAGACTGGGGATCAGTCTCATATTCATCTCCCTGAATGACTAAAATTAGGGGTTTATATAGCAGGGAAGAATTGAAACTATGTGTGAGAAAACAGGAACTGGAAAGGGGTAAAGAAGCAATCATAATGAATGAGGGCCTGGAGTCGCATTGTCTAGATGCCAAGATGTGGTGAGTCTCAGTTCTTTGATACTGTCTGAGAGGCCTAGGGGTCCTTTCATGAGGAAGGAACTCAGATAAATCAAATGTAACTTTCACACATTAAGACCATAGAATTCAATTTCTATGTTTATCCATTAAAAAAAAACAACCAAAATTGTCTATGAGACTATTGGGTTGGTTTTATTAATTTTATGTGAGTTCATATAGTTAATTCTCTTTAGGGTCCTTTTTTACACCTTACACATACATCATTGTTTTGCTGTTTGAATCTTACCTGAATAGTGTTGGTAAACATGCCAAACCAGGGATTTGGAGGGATGGGGGCTAATATACTACTCTTTGATCCAACCAACATTTTAAAAAACCTTATTGGATCTTATTAATTGCAGATGAAGCTATGCTGTTTGTTATGAGTGAAATATAGAAATGTATAAAGAAAATGTTAAAAATTAGTAATCCCTCCATTCTTTTTCCATCATGAAGGGTCCAGTATTAAAACTCTGTGTCCCGGCTGGGCACAGTGGCTCATGCCTGTATTCCCAGCACTTTCTGAGGCTGAGGCAAGTGGATCACTTGAGGTCAGGAATCGGAGACCAGCCTAGTCAACATGGTGAAAACCCATGTCTATTAAAAATACAAAAATTGGCCAGGCATGGTGGTGGTGCACCTGTAATCCCAGCTACTTGGGTAGCTGAAGCAGGAGAATCACTTGAACCCAGGAGGCAGAGGCTGCAGGGAGCCGAGATTGCACCACTGCACTCCAGTGATGCAATCTCCAGTGAGATTCCGTCTCAAAAAAACAAAAAAAACTCTATGTCCTTTCACATGTTCCTCCCTGCTGCCAATACTCTAGCTTAATTAGCTTTTTTGTTTTATAAATGGGACTATATATACGCACATATATAGCTATGTATGTATGCAGTTGTGTATAAAACTCAGCAACTCATTGCTTTACTATAAATACACATAGTATGTATAGACTCCTTTGCATACATAATATACATAGACTCATTTCCAGATCAAAGTATACAGATTTAATTGGTTCTTTTAAAATACTCCATAATAACTCATTGAATGAATAGATTATAATTTATTCCAGGGTTTGATTGTTCCCAATTATTTATAACTACAAATAACGTTATAATAAACATTTCTGTCATTGATCTCTACATTCTGGATTCCAAATTGGGATTGCTGGGCCAATTTACCATTTTAGATGTTAAAAATAACTGTCTGGGCCAGGCAAGGCAGCACATATCTGCGCTTTGGAAGGCTGAGGCAAGCAGATCACTTGAGGCCAGGAGTTTGAGACCAGTGTGGGCAACACAGGGAAACCCTGTCTCTACAAAAAATGAAAATAAATAAATAACTGCCTGATGACTTCCTTATTCTTTTGCAGCACATTAGACACTTAGCAACAGAAAATGAGAATGCTCTGGTCCCCACATCCTCACCAGAATGAAATATTACTATTTGTCTTCCTGTTTGCCAGCCTGATGATTGAAAACAGTATCTAATTTTTGTGTTAACCACCAACATTCTTTATCTGCTGCTTCCATTACGGTCAGCAAAGGTGGTGTAGGCACAGCGGCTCCCTAAGCTCACTGCTCATCAGTATCTCCTGGGGAGCATTTAAAAATGCTGATGCCCAGGCTTCCTCACAGACCTACTGAATTGGAATCTTTTTTGTGTTTGTTTATGTTTCAATTTTCACAAGTGATTCTGATTAGCTAACTTGGCACCTGTTCACTGACAGGCAACTGAAAATCACAAATAGAACCTATGCTGACTTAAAAAAAACCCTACATTTCAAAACCTGTGGTGTGCAAATTAAGTATTAGGGAAACAAGATACCCAAATGATCATTATGATTAAATGTTCAAAAATTCAATTTACATGCAACGTTCTAATTCTATGAGTTGTTTAACAAGGACTGATGCCTGCATGTTACTTACTCTGCTTCAGAAACTAAAGCCTAAGGTACGGACAGCAGCTGTGGACAGGATATTTCTGAAGGACGATTTTCTGGCCAACTGTGGATTCCTTCTTATAGAATATAAATACTGATCTTTTTGAAAACGAAATAAGATCAAGAGAGTCTTGGCCTGTCATGGACTCTGACCCATCAAACCTCACTTGAAGCATAGAGAAAAAACTGCTACTCCAATTTTTATCAAAATGGACCTAGGCAGGGCAAGGGGTTTTTAAAGACAATGACTCTTGAGAGGTCAGCTCAGCTGTTTGAGGGGCGTGAGTAGCAAGGAAGGGACATTCTCTCCTCTTTTGAAACCAGAAAGGGGCCACCTTGTTATCACACATTTCCAGCAGCCACCAGGTGGCGAGTTTCCCTTATTTTCCTCAAAGTCCAAAGTACTTAAGTTGAGAGAGAATAAAATGACTGCAAATTCTGCATCTGGTTAAAAAGAAAGTGAAGAGGTGTAGTTTATACCTGGACCGTAAGTAATCAGGGAAGCAGACATGATAATCAGAGCACTGAACTGAACAAGACCTAACTGAGATCTTAACCACCAATGGCTTCCGGTAGTCATATCATATCCTCTCTGTGTCTCCGTGCCTTATTTATTCAAATGGAGTAATAACAAAACCCACCTTGTAGGGGTTATTAGAAATGATTAATATGTGTGAAGTACTGAGATACGGCCTGGCAAGTTCTAAACATTCAATATGCTTAACAAAAAAAAAAAAAAGAAAAAGAGAAACAGAAAGAAAGAGAAGCTGGGCGCAGTGCCTCACGCCTATAATCCCAGCACTTTGGGAGGCTGAGGCGGGCAGATCACGAGGTCAGGAGTTCGAGACCAGCCTGGCCAACATGGTGAAACCCCATCTCTACTAACAACAATTAGCCAGGCGTGGTGGGGGGCACCTGTAATCCCAGCTACTCTGAGGGAGGAGAATTGCTTGAAACCAGAAAATGGAGGTTGCAGTGAGCCGAAATCATGCCACTGCACTCCAGTCTGGGCAACAGAGTGAAACTGTTGGAAGGATGGAAGGAAGGGAGGAAGGGAGGGAAAGGAGGGAAGAGAGGGAAGGGAGGGAAAGGAGGGAAGAGAGGGAAGGGAGGGAAAGGAGGGAAGAAAGGGAAGGGAGGGAGGAGAGGGAGGGGAAGGAGGGAAGGGAAGAAGGAGGGAAGAGAAGAAGGAGGGAAGAGAAGGAAGGAGAGAAGGGATGGAAGGAGGGAAGGAGGGAAGGAGGGAAGGAGGGAAGGGAGGGAAGAAAAGAAGAAAGCCTCTGGTGCTGTATTACAGCCTCATTTTAATTGCTTTTATGCTGATTTTGATTTCGGATTTTTCTTTATTCTTAAAATCTAAAATCTCCTAGAAAGTCATATTTATATTAGAACTGGAAATGACCTAGTTAAAATAGATAAGTATAAAACAGGGCTTAAGTACTTCCTGTTTTGAGAAAAATCAATGTATAAAACCCTCAAGTTTAACAAAACAGATAAATTTAAGAGATTAAAAGAGAGCATTTTAGAAAGAAATCAATAGCAGTCTTTCTTTAAAAGTAAGCTTCCTTTCTGTATTAAGAATTTGGTTCAACTTGTGAAATTCCTTTGCTCCTCACTACTCTGTGAAGTGAGATGAAAGCATCCTTAGGATAAATTGGGAAGCTGAGCATTCTGCTTCTGCAACCCCTGCTTCCCCTTTTTGAAGATGTTCCCTTCCCTACAAGCTTGCCATACTGCTGGCCTGCAACCCATCCCCTTCTATCTCCCAATCCCCTCCCTCCTGGAGGGGCGCAGGCAATGCTTGAAGATCAGGAGGAAATACAACACAGTTCATGGTACAGGCTGAAGTGGAGAAAGGAGTCCTCTTTCCCCCAAGCTCCAGGAAGCTTGTCACACAAGTGGAAAGCTGGAGAGTGACCTGGGCGTGGCGCTGTTTACACTTGGGCAGACTTCTGGTTGGGGGCAACTTTGACTCCAGGAAGTTAATAATAATCATGTGGCCTGGGCGCGGTGGCTCACCCCTGTAATCCCAGCACTTTGGGAGGCGGAGGCAGGTGAATCACCCAAGGTCGGGAGTTCGAGACCAGCCTGGCTAACATGGTGAAACCCCGTCTCTCCTAAAAATACAAAAAAAATTAGCTGGGTGTGGTGGCGAGCACCTGTAATCCCAGCTACTCGGGAGGCTGAGGCAGGAGAATCACTTGAACCTGGGAGGCGGAGGTTGCAGTGAGCAGAGATGGTGCCATTGCACTCCAGCCTGGGCAACAAGAGTAAAACTCTGTCTAAAAATAAATAAATAAATAAATCATGTGGAAGAGGAAGAGGAGCTGGCTATCGAACTCTTTCTCTATTGTGGGTACTGTTGTTGGCATGCTCCCTCAATCACCAGAACACCCTGTGACCCTGTGACATGGGGACAGAGATAAGAAACTGAGGCCGAAGAACTATCATAGTCAGTGAAAAGTCTTGACCTTCGGTTTGTCTCGAGTGTTAGTCTAATACTGGGATGGAATATGTCCAAACCAGAGAAAGGGGTTCAGTGAGATGAGCATTTCAGTGTAATTCTAGAAAAAAACAAAAATCCCACAGTGTTAGCCTAAGCTCTACTCACACAGATTCACACATAATCTGCTTCCAAGACACTTGTGCCCTTCGATCAACACCGAAGTTTTTTACTGTTCTCCCTTTGCATGTTCTCACTTAACACGTGGGAGCTAAAAGATGAGAACTCATGGACATAAAGAAGGGAACCGCAGACACTGGGGCTGACTCAAGGGTGGAGGGTGGGAGGAGAGAGAAGAGCAGAGAAAATGACTACTGGTACTAGGCTTAGTATCTGGGTGATGAAATGATCTGTATAACAAACTCCTGTGATACAAGTTTATCTATATAACAAACCTGCACACGTACCCAAACCTAAAATAAAGGTTTAAAAAAAAAGAAAAGAGAAAAAAGAAGATAAAAGAAAAAAGACAGTTTAGTGTACTGTATTGGCATGAATTCGGCATCAGATCTGTGTTAGAAACCCATTTCGCTGCTTAAAATCTGAGTAATTTGGGGAAAACATTTCTGAGCCTCAGTTTCCTCTTGAATAATAATTATCAACTTCTAGTATTGAAAGAGTTAACTGAGTTAACATATGTCACCACATTTGTATCAGGGCCTTGTGGCCGGGTCTCACTCTCCATGTCATATTCAGATGAATACAATCAAATATCTGAAAGTCAACAAAAGTGAGTTCAATCTTTATACTTATGTCTCTTAGACTATTATGTGGGAATAAATCTCAAACCCGCAACAACATCTCCTGAAATGTTTTTCATGTTCCTTTGCTCTCTCATTCCATGTCTCTCCCAAAGCATTGCTCCCATTCATTCCCCAAACAAAACTTCCTTGAAAACCTGAGCTTTTTCCTCCTTGCTCAAACTTCTCCTCCAATCTCTGTTTCTTCTTCTCTCTATTGAGGACAATTTGACCACATACCCGTTTCCAGTGATATTTTTTTCTGACCTTGACTCTGATTCTGCATCACAAAAGCCAGCAAAGGGGATAGAAAGGGTGGGGGGAAAGTGAGACCTAAAGATTGCTGAAGGAATTTTCTTAAAATTTACTATCATTTTTTACAATGGACTCAGGGGACTCCGCGGGGAGGGAAGGATGGAAAGCAGGTGAGGGATAAAAGACTACAAACTGAGTTCAGTGTATCCTGCTCGGGTGATGGGTGCACCAAAATCTCACAAGTCACCACTAAAGAAATTACTCACGGAACCAAACACCACCTCTTCCCCAAAAACCTATGGCAATAAAAATTGTTTAAACAATTAAGTATTTTTAACATAATTGGCATACACATGCAAAGCTACTTGCCTATGGCCTGATATAAGAGCAAATATGAAAATAAATAGATACTTTTTTTTTTCTCTTATATTATTGACTTGCAAACTTTCACTACTCTTTCCTCATTCAGTAAACTACCTCCAGAAATATTTGTTTCCTCCTCCAATCCCACGTTGCCCATCAGGTTATGTTAGGAGCTCTTTTTTATATAATAATATTCCTTCATGAAGACAGTGGTGCTGGAAAAAAATATGGACCAGAAACCAAAGAGGGGGAATCTTGGGCAAGTCAATAGTTTGTCCTCAATGGCAACCTATTGGCATATGGGACAAGCTATTCCTGGTCATTTAGGGTTGTCCTTTTCAAACTCCTGACCTCAAGCAATCCTCCGGCCTCAGACTACCAGACTGCTGGGATTACACGTGTGAAACACCACACCTGGCCTTGGGCTGTCCTTTGCATTGCAAGATGTTTAGCACCCTGGGCTCCGAGGTTCTATATGGCAGTAGCTATTTTTTATTCAGATGACTCTGTTCACTAGCAGTGGGATTTCGTCCATCATTCCCACTTGCCTAAGGGAGTAATTTAAGGATTTCTTTCTATACAAAATATATTGTTCCTTGGGAAGTTTCTGATTTTAGTGACTGCCTTTTTTCTTTTTTATATATAAAATTAAGATTTATTTACATTGAAGGACTAATCTTTTCTTAATAACAATAGGATTGGCTGGGAGCAGTGGCTCACGCCTGTAATCCCAGCACTTTGGGAGGCCAACGAGGGCAGATCACGAGGTCAAGAGATTGAGACCATCCTGGCCAACATGGTCAAACCCATCTCTACTAAAATACAAAAAATTAGCCAGGTGTGGTGGTGCCCAGCTACTTGGGAGGCTGAGGCAGGAGAATTGCTTGAACTGGGAGACAGAGGTTGCAGTGAGCTGAGATCACACCACTGCACTCCAGCCTGGCGACAGAGCAAGACTCCATGTCAAAAAACAAAACAAAACACAAAGCAAAACAACAACAACAATAGGATCATGGTTTTTGTTGACAATTTAAAACATAATCTTGGAAGCAATGGCAGATATAGAGACTTTGGTGAAAAGCCCTCACATACAAAACTTATTTTATCCACTCAATATATAACCAGATCCTGCAGGGTTTAGACATTAATTTTTATCATTAAGTAAACATTTGAGATTCAGAGAACTTTGTTTTACTTATTTATTTGCATCTTCTCTCATTTTACTGTTTCTTTTTGTCACAGGTTCATCTACCTCATTCGTGATTTTAAGAACAATATTTTGGTTCCACTAATCATTACCATTGTTTTTCTATTCTGTTTTATTGTTTTCTTTTCTTATCTATATTTTTTCCCTATTGCTTTTTCCTACAACTGTTTCCATCTTCTCAAAATGAATTCTTAAGTTATTTGCTTTTTGTTTGTTTGTTTGTTCATTTTTTAGGATCAGGATCTTCTTCTGTCACCCAGACTGGAATGCAGTGGTACAACCATGGCTTACTGCAGCCTCAAATTCCTGGGCTCCAAGTGCATGCCACCACATTCAACACTTTTTTCTTTTCTTTTGCAGATAGAGGGTCTCATTTTGCTGTCCAGATTTGTCTCAAACTCCTGGCTTTAAGTGGTTCTCCCAGCTCAACCTCCTAAAGTGTTGGGATTACAAGCATAAGCCAAGATGCCCAGCCAGTCATTTGTTTTAAATATTACTTTGTTTTTGGTAGATGAATTTAAGTCTGTAATTTTCTGTAAGTATTATTCTGTTTATCATACATTTTTGACATGTAATACTTGTATTTTCAATGAGTCCTAAAATTTATATAACCTATTATTTACTCTTGAAACTAAGGATTGGCTGGGCACGGTGGCTCAAGGCTGCAGTCCCAGCACTTTGGGAGTCCGAGGCAGGCAGATCACGTGGTCAGGAGTTCAAGACCAGCCTGGTCAATATGGTGAAACCCCGTCTCTACTAAAAATACAAAATATTAGCCAGGTACGGTGGTGCACACCTGTAGCCCCAGCTACTTAGGAGGCTGAAGCAGGAGAATTACTTGAACCCAGGAAGCAGAGGTCGCAGTGAGCCAAGATAGAGTGAGACTCCATCAAAAAGTTTATATGGGAAATTTTTTAAATTATGAAACATGAAAATTTTAAATGATCCTTTTGCTATTGACTTCTAAATTCATTGCATTAAAGGCAGAAAACGTATTTGCTGTGATATTAAATATTTCAAATTTATTGATGTCTCTTTTGTAGGCTGGTATATGGTTAAATTTTGTGGATGTTTAAAAACTTTGGGCCGGGCGCGGTGGCTCAAGCCTGTAATCCCAGCACTTTGGGAGGCCGAGGCGGGTGGATCACGAGGTCAAGAGATCGAGACCATCCTGGTCAACATGGTGAAACCCCGTCTCTACTAATACAAAAAAATTAGCTGGGCATGGTGGCGCGTGCCTGTAATCCCAGCTACTCAGGAGGCTGAGGCAGGAGAATTGCCTGAACCCAGGAGGCGGAGGTTGCGGTGAGCCGAGATCGCGCCATTGCACTCCAGCCTGGGTAACAAGAGCGAAACTCCGTCTCAAAAAAAAAAAAAAAAAAAAAAAAAAAAAAAAAAAAAAAAACTTTGAAAATGGAATACTACACAGCCATAAAAAATGATGAATTCATGTCCTTTGTAGGGACATGGATGAACCTGGAAACCATCATTCTCAGCAAACTGACACAAGAACACAAAATCAAACACCACATGTTCTCACTCATAGGTGGGTGTTGAACAATGAGGACACATGGACACAGGGAGGGGAGTATCACACACTGGGGTCTGTTGAGGGGGCTAGGGGAGGGACAGTGGGGGGAGGGGAGGGAAGGGAGGGATAACATGGGGAGAAATGCCAGGTATAGGTGATGGGGGATGGAGGCAGCAAACCACACTGCCATGTATGTACCTATTCAACAATCCTGCATGATCTGCACATTTATCCCAGAACCTAAAGTACAATAAAAAAACGTGTGTGAATTTCACTTCAATTAAAAAAATTGTATGGGTCTGCAGATCCAAGATGGCCAGTTAGGAGCAGCTCAGGATTGCAGCTCCCAGTGAAAGCGCAGAGGGTGAGTGGACGCTGCATTTCCAGATGGATTTTTTTGCCCACAGACCAGGAAATTCCCAGGTGGAGGAGCCCCACAGGTCGCCGGCGCAGCTGTTTTGGCTGGCGCGACTGTTTTGCCGGCACCCTGGTGCAGCAGTTCCTGGTGCAGAGTAAACGGGACTGGGCCCCCGCTGTTTTAGCCAGCAAGGGGAGCTCTGGGAAGCTCCGGGAAGCCCTGGGAAGGCAGAGTCACTCACTCATCTGATTGAAAAAAGGGGGACTGAAACAGGGAGCCAGGCCAGGAGATTCCTGGGCAAAAAAGTGCCATGAATCTCAGCACCACTGTTTCAGCAGGCACAGTGGGTCACCGCACAGGAAATCACACAGAGCCTGGCGCCTTTTCAACAGGTGACTATAACACCTGGGAGAGAGCCGACCGTTCAACTAAAAAAAAAAAGGTTCTGAGGCAGGGAGCCAGGTGATCAGGCTTGGCTGGTCCCACCCCCCCCCACACACACAAAAAAAACCCACAGAAAAAAACAGCAACTGGAAATGCTCTGGGTTGAGAGTTTCACAGCAAGCACAGCTGAACCTGGGACAGTCCAGCTCTGTGGGGAAGGGGTGTCCGCCATTACTGAGGCACTCCACCACTACGGAGGCAATCCACCATTGCTGAGGCAGCCTGCCATTGCCGAGGCAACCCGCCATTTCAGAGAGAGTCCATCATTACAGAAGTGGGCCACCATTGCCGAGGCAGTTCTAACTACACCCATATAATCAGGACTGCAGGGAAGTTCACAGGGCATCTGGGTGGAGCCCACAGCAGCTCAGCGAAGCCTCTGCAGGCAGACAGTGACTAAGCTGCCTCCTTGCTGGGCAGGGCAGCCCTGAAAAAAAAAAAAAAAGGCAGCAGCACAGTGGAAACTCATAAATAAAGCCCTAACTCCCTGGATCAGAACACGTGGGGAAAAAGAGGAGTTTATGAGTTCTGCTGCTGCAGACTTAAACGTACCTGCCCAGCAGCTCTGAATGAACAACAGAGCTCAAAGCTCAGCACTTGAGCTACTATAAAGGACAGACTGTCTCTTCAAGCAGCTCCCTGACCCCCATATATCCAAACAGTCACTTCATAAAGGAGAGCTCAGACTGACATTTGGCAGGTATCCTTCTGCGACAAAGCAGAAGAAGAAACTGGTAGCAACCCTTACTGTTCTGCAGCTGCTGCAGGTGATCCCCAGGCAAGCAGGGCCTGGAGTGGACCTCAGCAGTCCTACAGCAGAGGGGCCAGACTGTTAGAAGGAAAACTAAGAAACAGAAAAAACTTCATCATCAACAAACAGGATGTCCACTCAGAGACCCAATCAGAAAGTCAACAACTACAAAGTCGACGGGGATAAATCCACAAAGATGGGAAAAAGCCAGCACAAAAAGGATTAAAACACCTGAAACCAGAACACCTCTCCTCCTACAAGGGATCACAACTCCTCACCAGCAAGGGAACAAGACTGAATGGAGAATGAGTGTGATGAAATGACAGACTCAGGCTTCAGAAGTTGGGTAATAAGAAACTTCCATGAGCTAAAAGAACATGTCCTAACCCAATGCAAAGAAACTAAGAACCTTGAAGAAAGATTTGATGAAATGCTAACGAGAATGGACAACTTAGAGAGGAATATAAGTGAATTGATGGAGCTGAAAAACACAACATGAGAACTTCACAAAGCATGCACAAGTTTCAACAGCTGAATTGACCAAGCAGAAGAAAGGATATCAGAGGTCGAAGATCAACTCAATGAAATAAAATGAGAAGGCAAGATTAGAGAAAACAGGGTAAAAAGGAATGAACAAAGTCAACAAGAAATACGGGACTATGTGAAAAGACCTAATCTACATTTGATAGGTGTACCTGAATGTGACGAAGAGAATGAATCCAAGCTGGAAAATACTCTTCAGGATATTATCCAGGAAAACTTGCCCAACCTAGCAAGGCAGGCCAATATTCAAGTCCAGGAAATACAGAGAACACCACAAAGATATTCCTCAAGAAGAGCAACCCCAAAGCACATAATCGTCAGATTCACCAGGGTTGAAATGAAGGAGAAAATGCTAAGGGCAGCCAGAGAGAAAGGTCGGGTTACCCACAAAGGGAAGCACATCAGAATCACAGCAGATCTCTCAGCAGAAACCCTACAGGCCAGAAGAGAGTGGGGGCCAATATTCAACATCCTTAAAGAAAAGAACTTTCAACCCAGAATTTCATATCCAGCCAAACTAAGCCTCATAAGTGAAGGAAAAATAAAATCCCTTGCAAACAAGCAAGTACTCAGAGATTTCATCACCACCAGGCCTGCTTTACAAGAGATCCTGAAAGAGGCACTACACATAGAAAAGAACAACCAGTACCAGTCACTCCAAAAACATACCAAATGGTAAAGAGCATCAACACAATGAAGAATCTGCATCAATTAACAGGGAAAGCAGCCAGCCAGCATCAAAATGGCAGTATCAAATTCACACATAACAATATTAACCCTAAATGTAAATGGACTAAATGCCCCAATCAAAAGACACAGACTAGCAAATTGGATAAAAAGTCAAAACCCATTGGTGTACTGTATCCAGGAAACCCATCTCACATGCAAGGATACAGAAAGGCTCAAAATAATGGGATGGAGGAAGATTTGCCAAGCAAATGGAGATCAAAAAAAAAGCAGGAGTGGCAATTCTCATCTCTGATAAAATCGACTTTAAAGCAACAAAGATCAAAAGAGACAAAGAAGGACATTACATAACGGTAAAAGGATCAATGCAACAAGAAGAGCTAATGATCCTAAATATATATGCACCCAATACAGGAGCACTGAGATACATAAGGCAAGTTCTTAATGACTTACAAAGAGACTTAGACTCCCACACAATAATAGTGGGAGACTTTAACACCCCATTGACAATATTAGACAGATCAATGAGACAGAAAATTAACAAGGATATCCAGGACTTGAACTCAGACCTGGAACAAGCAAACCAAATAGACATTTACAGAACTCTCCACCCCAAATCCACAGAATATACATTCTTCTCAGCACCACATCACACCTACTCTAAAACTGACCACATAATTGGAAGTAAATCATTCCTCAGCAAATGCAAAAGAACAGAAATCATAACAAACAGTCTCTCAGACCACAGTGCAATCAAGTTAGAACTCAGAATTCAGAAACGAATCCAGAACCGCACAGCTTCATGGAAACTGAACAACTGGCTCTTGAATGTTGACTGGATAAACAATGAAATGAAGGCAGAAATAAAGATGTTCTTCGAAACCAACGAGAACAAAGACACAACATACCAGAATCTCTGGGACACATTTAAAGCAGTCTCTAGAGGAAAATATATAGCAATAAGTGCCCACATGAGAAAAAGGAGAGATCTAAAATTGACACCCTATCATCGAAATTGAAAGAGCTAGAGGAGCAAGATCAAAAAAACTCAAAACCTAGCAGAAGACAAGAAATAACTAAGATCAGAGCAGAATTGAAGGAGATAGAGACACTAAAAACCCTTCAATAAAATCAATAAATCCAGGAGCTGGTTTTTTGAAAAGATCAACAAAATAGACAGACCACTAGCCAGATTAATAAAAAAGAAAAGAGAGAATAAACAAATAGATGCAATAAAAAACAATAAAGGGGATATCACCATAGATTCCACAGAAATTCAAACCATCATCAGAGATTATTACAAACAATTCTATGCACATAAACTAGTAAACCTGGGAGAAATGGATAAATTCCTGGACAGTTGCCTCCTCCCAAGCCTAAACCAGGAAGAAGTCGAAACCCTGACTAGACCAATAACAAGGTCTGAAGTGGAGGCAGCAATTAAGAGCCTACCACCCAAATAAAGCCCAGGTCCAGATGGGTTCACAGCTGAATTCTACCAGACATACAAAGAGGAGCTGGTACCATTCCTTCTGAAACTATTCCAAATAATCCAAAAAGAGGGAATCCTTCCCAAATCATTTTATGAGACCAACATCATCCTGATACCAAAACCCGGCAGAGACTCAACAAGAAAAGAAAACTACAGGCCAATATCCATGATGAACATAGATGCAAAAATCTTCAATAAAATACTGGCAAGCCAATTGCAACAGCACATGAAAAAGCTTATCAACCATGATCAAGTAGGATTCATCCCGGGGATGCAAGGCTGGTTCAACATACGCAAGTCTATAAATGTAATTCACCACATAAACAGAACCAAAGACAAAAACCACATGATTATCTCAATTGATGCAGAGAAGGCCTTTGACAAAATTCAACAGCGCTTTATGCTAAAAACTCTCAATAAACTAGGTATTGACGGAACGTATCTCAAAATAATAAAAGCTATTTATGACAAACCAGCAGCCAATATCATACTGAATGAGCAAAAACTGGAAGCAATCCCTTTGAAATCTGGCACTAGACAAGGATGCCCTCTCTCACCACTCCTATTCAATATAGTACTGGAAGTTCTAGCAAGAGCAATCAGGCAAGAAAAAGAAATAAAGTGTATTCAAATAGGAAAGAAGGAAGTCAAATTGTCTCTATTTGCAGATGACATGATTGTATATCTACAAGACCCCATCATCTCAGCCCAAAATCTCCTGAAACTGATAAGCAACTTCAGCAGAGTCTCAGGATACAAAATCAATGTGCAAAAATCACAAGCATTCCTATACACCAATAACAGACTTAAAGAGAGCCAAATCAAGAACGAACTGCCATTCACAATTGCTACAAAGAGAATAAAATACCTAGGAATACAACTAACAAGGAACTTAAAGGACCTCTTCAAGGAGAACTACAAACCACTGCTCAACGAAATAAGAGAGGACACAAACAGATGGAGAAACATTCCATGTTCATGGTTAGGAAGAATCAATATTGTGAAAATGGCCGTACTGCCCAAAGTAATTTACAGATTCAAAGCTATCCCCATCAAGCTACCAATGACCTTCTTCACAGAACTGGAAAAAACCACCTTAAACTACATATGGAACCAAAAGAGAGCCCGCATAGCCAAGTCAATTCTAAGCAAAAAGAACAAAGTGGGAAGCATTACACTACTGGACATCAAACTATACTCCAAGGCTACAGTAATCAAAACAGCATGGTACTGGTACCAAAACAGAGATATAGACCAATGGAACACAACAGAGGACTCGGAGGCAACACAACATATCTACAACCATCCGATCTTTGACAAACCTGACAAAAACAAGCAATGGGGAAAGGATTCCCTGTTTAATAAATGGTGTTGGGAAAACTGGCTAGCCATATGCAGAAATCAGAAACTGGACCCCTTCCTGACACCTTACACTAAAATTAACTCCAGATGGATTACAGACTTAAACATAAGACCTAACACCATAAAAACCCTAGAAGAAAATCTAGGCAAAACCATTCAGTACATAGGCGTAGGCAAGGACTTCATGACTAAAACACCAAAAGCATTGGCAACAAAAGCCAAAATAGACAAATGGGACCTAATCAAACTCCACAGCTTCTGCACAGCAAAAGAAACAGTCACTAGACTGAATCAGCAGCCAACAGAATGGGAAAAAATTTTTGCAGCTTACCCATCTGACAAACGGCTGATATCCAGAATTTACAACGAACTAAAACAGATTTACAAGAAAAAAACAAACAAGCCCATTCAAAAGTGGGCAAAGGATATGAACAGATACTTTACAAAAGAAGACATACACGAGGCCAACAAACACATGAAAAAATGCTCATCATCACTGGTCATGAGAGAAATGCAAATCAAAACTACATTGAGATACCATCTCACGCCAGTTAGAATGGCGATCATTAAAAAAATCTGGAGACAACAGATGCTGGAGAGGATTTGGAGAAATAGGAACACTTTTACACTGTTGGTGGGAGTGTAAATTAGTTCGATTGTGGAAGACAGTGTGACAATTCCTCAAGGACCTAGAAATAGAAATTCCATTTGACCCAGCAATCCTATTACTGGGTATATATCCAAAAGATTATAAATCGTTATACTATAAGGACACATGCACACGAATGTTCATTGCAGCACAGTTTACAATAGCAAAGACCTGGAACCAACCCAAATGCCCATCGATGATAGACTAGACAGGGAAAATGTGGCACATATACACCATGGAATATTATGCAGCCATCAAAAATGATGAGTTGGCGTCCTTTGTAGGGACATGGATGAACCTGGAAACCATCAATCTCAGCAAACTGACACAAGAACACAAAATCAAACACCGCATGTTCTCACTCATAGGTGGGTGTTGAACAATGAGAACACATGGACACAGGGAGGGGAGCACTACACACTGGGGTCTGTTAGGGGGAAATAGGGGAGGGACAGCGGAGGGTGGGGAGTTGGGGAGAGATAGCACGGGGAGAAATGCCAGATATAGGTGAAGGGGAGGAAGGCAGCAAATCACACTGCCACGTATGCACCTATGCAACAATCTTGCATGTTCTTCACATGTACCCCAAAACGTAAAATGCAATAAAAAAATTGTATGCATTAATTATGCTTTCTTGATCTCTTATGTCTTTAACCAGTATATAACTGTCTTGTTTGCCCTTCACATTTTCTTTTATGAGATAAGATTGATGTCTCAGGTTTTTTTGTTTCATGTTTTCCTGGTACTTTTTTTTCTATTCTCTATTTTCAACTACTCTTTATATCCCTTTCTTAATGTGTTTCTTATAAATTATATATTGCTGAAGCTTGTTTTGCTATTCATCTGAGAATCTCTACTTTTGATTAATGAGTTTCACCCATTTATATTTATTGTAACCACTATAATACTGGGACTTATTTATGTATCTCTATTTTTTGGTGCTGGGATTGCAGGCATGCACCAACGTATCCAACCTAAATTCTTTTCTACTAGTCTTAGAGTTGTAAATTCTATTTTTAAAATGTCTAGTGGTTAGCTCTAACTTATAAGACTAACAGTTACGTTTATTTCTCAACCTGTTTAAATGTTATTAATCTCTGAATCTTACCCAACTATCCCCAACAAGTTAAGAATTTCAGCAAGAATTTCTTAATTTCTATTGCACCATCTCTATATTGATGTTGATACCATTTGGAGTTTTAGTACTAGATTATACTTTTTGTTATGGCTGTTGTTAGGCCCTTGTTTATTTAGACTTTAATACATTTTAATAAGTTATTCATTTTTGCCAGCCTGGACAATGAATTTCTCCAGCCAGACTCCTGTCCTGATCTTACACTCTAGCTTGGGTTCTCACTGCTGATCTATTGTCCTGCAGTAGTGGGGGAAAGAAAATGGCCCATCCTTCATCTGTGCTCCCTGGTGCCCTCCTGTTCCAGGCCACATCCCTGGATGCTGTTCCCCGACTTCAGACCCTGGCGACCTTCCTTCATTGTAAGAATTTTTCACATTTCTGAACATGACTGATATTTATGTTCTCTTTATCATGGGGAGCAAGTCAGGAGGGAGGGTCAGATGATGTTTGCTAGTGCCATCTTAATTACTAGAAATTGTTGAGAATTTTCTTTTATGTTTTATCTTCTTCGCAGAATTATTAGTAGAATCAAAAGATAATGTATGTGAGAGTTCTTGAAAACCCATGTTACATAAATATTCACTGTGTATTATTCATAGTGAATGGCTAATGTATTATTGAGGAGCATTATTTTCCCCGTAGAGCTTTGAATGGGCAAGGAACTTGGAGAGAAGAAAAGCAGTAACTAGCTCATTATGGCAATTTTGCAGTATTTTCAGTTGACATACTTTGAGGTGAGTGGCATATTCATGACAAGGATATTAGAGAAAGCCTAGTCACTTCCTCCCTTCTCTATTAAAAATTTTGATTTAAATTTTTTGAACACAATAGACAAAAGAATATGATGCATAATGGATGGGGACCAATAGAAGGGTCAAAAGTCAATATGAGTTCACCTTCTTCTCCCAGGTAACACTGCCAACAAACTTCAAAAGGAAAATTAGCATAAATATTACTCTTACTTGAAGGTGAATATTGACTTCATTAAGAAGATTATATCTAAGTCCTCTCTCTCATTATTCTGCTGATTCTTTCCAGAATAAGTTTTGCTTAAATATATATATATATATATATGGCAAGAGAAATGATATTCTTACATAATCTTGGTAAGAATGAATTATTCTATTTAACTCTAAAGGTACATGACTTTTTTGTGTCATTCTGCAGAATGTTTCACATAAAAACCAAACTAAATAAATATAAAAGTATAGCATATTCTCTTTAATTTTTCATGGATTACCACTAAAAGAATGCTGAAATTTATCATTTCTTGAAGTGTTATAGAGATAAAGATTTTCTGTATTCTTTATACTGATATGATAATAATTATTTTTATCATTCTTTGTAGTAATTCAATAAAAAGTTATAATCACCGCATTTGGAGGGGTCGAAAATATGTCCAAACAAAAGGTAATAAAAACAAGAATTTGATTTTTAATGATAAAAGAGGGAAAAAACAGAGCATCCATGGTTGTGTGTGTGTGTGTGCGTGTGTGTTTTTGTTTGTTTTTACTTTAAATTATAGGATACATGTGCAGAATGTACAGGTTTGTTACATAGGTATAAATGTGCCATGGTGGTTTGCTGCATCCATCAACCTAGGTTTTAAGCTCCACATGCATTAGTTATTTGTCCAAGCACCAGAGGGTTTTTTGTTTTTTTGAGATGAAGTCTCGCTCTGTTGCCCAGGCTGGAGTGCAGTGGCACAATCTCAGCTCACTGCAACCTCCGCCTCCTGCATTCAAGCAATTCTCCTGCCTCAGCCCCCCGAGTAGCTGGGATTACAGGCATGCACCACCACACCCAGCTAATTTTTTTAGTAGAGACAGGTTTCAACATTTTGGCCAGGCTGGTCTCAAACTCCTGACCTCAAGTGATCTGCCCACCTCGGCCTCCCAAAGGGCTGGGATTATAGGTGTGAGCCACCGCATCCAGCCACATCAGAGGTTTTTAAACAAACTTGGAATGTTTTCCACTTATGAAGATGAAGTGTTAAGAGCAAAATTGTTTTACATAAAACTAGTTCTCATGTTTTGCTTTGATAACTAAAGAATGGTAAATTAAATGACAACAAACTGCCCGAAAATCTGATGACAAAAACTTGGAATTATCTTGTGATAATTTTTCTAAATTTATTAGGAAGTCTGATGACCTTACTACCACCCCTGGTGCCAATTTTCAAGTGATTGATTTAGTAGCCTGTAATATAAAGTATATGCAAATTCTGATTTGTCTGAGATGTATAAAACATCCTGACTTACTCATTAGGCTTGCCTAATATTTTAAGACTGTATCCATGCAGTCTTCGTAGATTCTATAAAATCATTTACCTGTGCACAGTGTATATATACTATCTCAGAGAGAGATCAGTGCCGTAGAAATGTCATGCTGTTTCTTTTTAACTTGTATAGGCAAGTGGAGGAAACCAGATGTAATTTGCCCACAGCAACTTATCAGTGAATGTTCCAGTTGGTATGGTTCCAGTGGCATTGAACAGAACATTTAACTCAACTGACATCAAAAGATAGCATAAAAAGCCTAAGGTAGCATGATGCTGGGCTTAGTTAAGTCACTGGCACTTGCCCATCAGTTAGGACCCAGGTTCTCTTCAGTCTTCTGCTGTGCTTTGCTCATCATGTTAGCTTTTGACTCTGGCTTGCAGGATGGTGGCAGCAGCTTCAAGTACTTTACAACATAAAAAGTCTCTCTTGTATCCCTTTTAAGACAGAAAACCTCTCCCCCAGTCACTGTTCAGAATTCTTGACATGCCCATTCTTAAATCATCCACTGGCAAGGAATATAGAATTTCCACGTTTGACTTAGATTAATCAAGACTATCCTCCCTGGAGCTGGGGAATGGTTCAATCTTTTCAAAACTATGCAGTGTCCTGATAGCTGAACAAAATCAAGGTTCTGATTGCAGGAAAGGTGAGTGGGGGTGGGGGGCAGAATGGCTGCAGGATAGGGGGTCAATAATGTCTGCTGTGTTTTTTTAGGAGGAGCCTAAAAAGAATTGGTTCCAAAAGCAGGACTGGGGCTTCCAGGGTATTTACCTTGGGGTAAGAGCATAAATATTAAAGAATAATTGGGCAATACTATTCCTTTTTTCCTGATTTGAAATGGCAGCTTCAACATCTGATGATTTTTCAGGGAAAGGCAAAACACTATGATGGTGTCTCTTAAAAGAAACAATAAATTCCCTACATGGAGTTACCAATGGTTTGATACATTTGTAGCTAAAATAAATTTGGGGAGAAATGCAATTGAATCAATTAGGTCTCTTTCAGCTTCAGTTTACAGAAACCACATTTCTGATGGGGTTATACAGTAAGAAAAGGGATCCTTCATGGGGAGTCCAAAGGCAGGGCAGGATCCAGGGTTGGTTGATTTGGCTCTTTCCATCTTTTGTTTCTCCCTTCCTCAGTTTAGCTTCATCCTCAGGCTCGTGGCTGTAGTGATTCCAGATATCACAGCCATTCCAGGCAGTGGTTAGAGGCAGACCGGCAGCTGCTTATTAGGAGTGGAAGGACTTTTCCCGGATGCCCTCAGTATACCTCCTCTCCATACTAGCCAGAGGTGTGTCATAGTCCATTCATGTGTCAATCACTCCCTGGAAGATTGGCTTAGTAAACATCTAGGGTGTGAGAACTCTTACTCCGTGGTTTTTTCATTGTGATTGGAATAACCAACTTTCCCTTACCTCTATAACTCTAGTTAATCTAAATCAGAGGTCAGCAAACAAATCTAACTCATCACATGTTTTTGTAAGCAAAGTTTTATTGGAGCACAGCCCCATCCAATGAGGTTTTAGGCAGGCGACTGTCTGGATTAGATTTGCATTTCCCAAAGATCACTGGCTGCAGGGTGGCAAATAGATTGTGGAACATGAATGGACAGAGAGAGATCAGTCCCTTGGGTATTGTTGTCGTTCTAGTCGAGGATTTGGAGACACCAGTGGTGAAGATGGTAAGAAGTTACTGGAACCCTATGTGAACTGACTGGGTTTCCAAGAAACCTTTAAATTACCCTCAAGGAGCTTATAATGTAATTGAAGAGGTGACTCACAGGTATAAAATCACAGAAACTGTATAATTAGGAAATAAACTGAAAACTTCAAGCTCTGAGCACTACAGGAATTGTAGTGAAAATGGATCAGGACTCCCGTGGTTAGGTTTTGGGTAGAGAAGCCAGAGGCAAGAGTTTGTGTGACAGTTAATATTAAGTTTAAACTTGATTGGATTGAAGGCTGCAAAGTATTGTTCCTGGGTGTATCTGTGAGGGTGTGGCCAAAGGAGATTAACATTTGAGTGAGTGGACTGGGAGAGGTAGACCCACCCTCAATGTTGGGGGCACCATCTAATCAACTGTCAGTGGGGCTCAAATAAAGCAGGCAGAAGAAGCTGGGAGAAGCCAAAGTGCTGAGGCTTCCAGCCTACATCTTTCTCCTGAGCTGGATGCTTTCTGCCCTCGAACATCAGACTCCAAGTTCTTCAGCTTTTAGACTGTTGGACTTAACACCAGCGGTTTGCCAGGGGCTCTCGGGCCTTGGAAACAGACTGAAGCTGCCCTGTCGGCTTCCCTACTTTTGAGATTTTGGGATTTGGACTGGCTTCCTTGCTGCTCGGCTTGCAGACAGCCCTTTGTGGGACTTTACCTTGTGATCATCTGAGTCAATACTCTTTAATAAGCTCCCCTTCATATATACATCTATCCTATTAGTTCTGTCCCTCTAGAGAACCTACCTTGACGAATACAGTTGGCAAGAGGCAGAACAATGAGGGAGGTGACCTACAGAGCAGAGATGGCTCACTGGGAGGAAAGGGCAAATATCGTAGCATATGCAAGGTAAGGCCCAATTATGAGAACTCTGGAAGGCCAGCGTTTAAAAGACTTGAAGTGAGATTAAACAGTGAGCCATTAAAAATGTTTATACTGGGCCAGGTGCGGTGGCTCACGCCTGTAATCCCAGCACTTTGGGAGGCCGAGGCGGGTGGATCACGAGGTCAAGAGATCGAGACCATCCTGGTCAACAAAACCCCATCTCTACTAAAAATACAAAAAATTAGCTGGGCATGGTGGTGCATGCCTGTAATCCCAGCTACTCAGGAGGCTGAGGCAGGAGAATTGCCTGAACCCAGGAGGCGGAGGTTGCGGTGAGCCGAGATCGCGCCATTGCACTCCAGCCTGGGTAACAACAGCGAAACTCCGTCTCAAAAAAAAAAAAAAAAAAAAAAGTTTATACTGCCTGGGAAGGATAGAGATGAAAGCAAGATTTAAAGAAGGCTGGTTCTGCCAGATTTTTGTGGCTACTTAGACCAAGAAGAACTTGCTGCCTTCGTGGTTGGTGAGTGAAGGACTGGACTTAAATAGCTACAATTTAGAAATGGAGATAACAGATGGTAAGTAGGGACATCCAACAGGTTAAAAATGATGAATTTGCTTTTGACATACAATGAGCTTGAAATGATGATGAGTTCTCCAGTAATAAATGTGCAAAGGCAACATAAACTGGATGATTCTATTTACATTTCTCTGTACTGTTTCCAATCCCGTGTTGTCTTCTCTTCATACCCCTCCAAAAAAGTATGTTTCAGGATTTGTACAAAGAAAAATTCTGGAGCACTTGGTAAGACTTTACAGAATGAAATATTTCGATAAATCATCTCAATCTCATATTAAATGATATTTTCACACAATAAAATTTATTGCCTAGTCATAGATTTGTTTGTTTTACAAGTTTTGATAAGCAGCTATTGATATTTAGAAAATCTAACAACAGTAATTATAAGAGCTGTAAGCAGAGTCCTATTTTAGTGATCTTGTTGAGATAAAAAAATTATAATATTTAACTTTCCTTAAAATTAATCTATGTTGCAATCTTTAGCAAAATAAGATATATTGGACATTTTTGTAAAGAAAGTCATACATGCATGTCCTGTTTGCAAATTTTTTCTGGCTTATTAATGACCAACCTCCACTGTACCTTTTTGTCAGAGATGAAAGTATATTTTATTTCTTTATCCTCCTTCCCCTAAACTCTCCTGGAAGAAACTACCACCAGCATGCCAATATAGTATTTCACAGAAAAATCTCAAATTTCAAAGATCCAAACACACTACAAATAACAAACACCAAAAGAACAATATCTTTGCTACAGAGATTAGCTTCAGAGAGGACAACAACTGTTGAAGGCATCTGCTAAGTGGGACTTTTAATTTAATGGAATTTGTTGTAACTCTATCAGCAAAGCTCAATTGCTGTGCACCATCTGTTGAGGCTCTGAAACTGCCTTGCTTATATAGAACCAGATGTAACAATCACACCCATTAGAGTAGAATGCTATTTTTTTACTAACTTTTCTTCTTTCCATTTATTTCCCAATGCTTTTGGAGTCATTAGAAGATGAATCGGCAAGAAAAAACATGATCCCGAGAGTCAAAGAGACAACTCAACAACAAATAAACAACCTGATTTTAAACAGGCAAAGAACGTGAATAGAAATGTCTCCCAAAAAGATATATACATGGCCAATAAACACATGAAAAGATGCTCAACATTGCTAATTGTTAGAGAAATGCAAATCAAAACCACAAAGAGATACTACCTCACTTCCATTAGGATAGTTATTATAAAAAAAGATACAAGAACAGAAAATCAAACACCACATGTTCTCACTCAAAGGCGGGGGCTGAACAGTGAGAACACATGGACACAGGGAGGGGAGCATCACACACTGGGGTCTCTGGGGGGAACTAGGAGAGGGACAGTGGAAGGTGTGGAGTTGGGGAGGGATAACATGGGGAGAAATGCCAGATATAGGTGATGAGGAGGAAGGCAGCAAATCACACTGCCATGTGTGTACCTAGCATGTTCTTCACATGTACCCCAAAATCTAAAACTCAATAAAATATATATTAATAAAACAAACAAACAAACAAACAGAAAATAGTAAATGTTGGCTAGGGTATGGAGAAACTGAAACCCTTGGGTACTGCTGGTGGAAATGTAAAGTGGTATAGCCCCTGTGGAAAACATAAGGCAGTTCCTAAAAATGTTAAAAATAGAATTGCCATATGTATGTAGCAATTCCATTTCTGGGCATATAACAAAAGGAATTGACAGCAAGGACTTGTATAGATATTTGGACATCCATGCCCAAAACAACATTATTCACAATAGCCAAAGGTAGAAGCAACCCAGGTGTTCACTGATGAATGAATGGATAAGCATGATTTGGTATATAAATACAATGGAATATTATTCAGTCTCAAAAAAGAAGGAAATTCTAACACAGGCTACAACTTGGATGAACCTTGAAGACATTATGCAGTATGAACCTCACAATGAGTTTCCAGGGCCCTGATTTTGACCACAGTATTCCCTGCTGCCCAGTCTGCCGTTCCTTGACCTGCTTTCTAAGCCTGACTTTACGATCTTCCTGGAAATCACAGTTTAGCTTAAAGTTTAAACTATTTATGATACATTTATAGAAAACATGTGTATATTGTGCATTTCACTATCATTTTATATTTAGCATTATAAAATGTCTCAGGCACTGTGGAGAGGCTGAAAATTCAATAGGTGCTAATGCAAAATAGGCATTAATCAAAGAACCACACCAATAAAATGGTGTGGTTGCCTGAAAGCGTATGCTTACTTGAGGGCATTGACCCAGATAGTCAGGGAAGGCTCCCTTGAGGAAGTGTTGGCTGAGGTAAGATCTGAGTGATACAGAGGAGTTATCCTGGCAGACCAATGGGGGATTTTAGTAGGATTTTCCAGAGAGAGGAAACAGCTCGGACCCAGAGCCAAGAACAGGAAGAAGCATGGTATTTTCAAGAAACTAAAGGATCAGCATGCTGTTCAATGAGGCCAGAAACATAAATGGGGCCAAGGCAGTGGCTTCTAAGTCATCTGTTATAGGCCATCTTGAGATATTGGTTGTTTTCTCTAAAGGCAATAGAGAACAAATGAAGGATTTTAGTGTGTATGGGTGAGAGAGATGATATCATTAAATTTACTCTGCCTGCCTTTTAGAGAATAGAAGGTTGGGGTTCAGAGTGGCTATAGGGTACCAGTTAGAAGGTATTGGTGACAAATTAGATGTGAGTCATCAAAAAGAAGGAGATCGGGGGTAGCAAAGACGACTCCTTGGTCTTTAGCTGGCACCGCTGGATGGATACTTATGTGATCACTGAGGTAGGAAACACATCCTCAGACCATAGTTCGGTTTGGAATATGGTGATTTTATCACCCAAGATCACAAGTTAAGTTTAGAATATGTTGATTTTTAGGTGCCTTTGAGAAATACAAATGAAGATAGTGAATAGTTTTTGTATTTAGAGATCAGAAGAGATACAAAGATGAGGCTTATCTGTGGAGAAGTGAAGGAACTCAAGGGCGTAAGCGAAATCACGTGGCGAAAGTTTACAGCAAGAAGAAAAGAGGACTTAGGAGTCTGAACTCTAATATTTAAATGCTGGATAAAAAGAAATGAGTCTTTAAAAGAGAATAGAATGACTGATTAGAAAAGTAGGAAGTTAAAATGAAAAAATATGATAGCGCTGTGTCACAAACGTAAAGACAAAGTGTTTGAGAAATAAAGGTCCACAGTGTTAGTACTGCTGAGGAGCAAAGTGAGATGAGGACTGAAGAAATGTAGCAGCATGAGAATCATTGGTGACCCGAGTAAGTGTTGTTTTCACCAAGTTAGAGACGGAAGTAAGATTAGAATAGGCTGACGTTGGAGTCGGTTTTGAAACAAGAAAGAAAAGTGTTGGAATAGATGTAGGTTGAAGAAGGGAAACATTTTTTGTTAATTGAAGAGTCTTGAGCACATTTAAAAGCGATGGGAAGGATCCAGTTGAGAGAGAGAATCTAGGAGTATAAGAGAAGGCAGAATAGATAATGTAAGTGTTCTTAAGAGTGAAATTGGATGGGTTCCAAGCAAAGGTAAAGTAACTGGCCTCAGAAAGGAAGAGACAGCCCCTCTAGTGGAGAGAGAGAGAATAGCCCTGAGGGTAACTAAGCGGTCCCTAAGCAGAGGAGTTAAGTTTGAGTTTGGGAAGCTGAAAGAGTTTGTATTTTATGGATTCTATTTTCCAACAGTAACTGGCTAAGTTTTCTTCTGATTATGAAGAGGAAGGTAGGGGGTGGGATTGAAAGTTGGAGAAATGTGAATTTCTTTTAGGTTGTTGCTGAGAATGACAGAGAATGAATTGCCCAGAAAAATGTAGTTCGATTTCTAAGCAGTGCTTAGGACGTACTTGAGATCAGTGATTATAAATTTAGGGAGGAGCCAATCTTTCCTCTACTGAGATGTTCTCCAGCAAACCTAGGTTGCTTAGATGCAACCAAAGGAGAGGAATTTCTGAGTTTATTCAAGGTTGGAATTTTGCTAGAGAGAAAAAGAGAGCCAAGAAGTTTCAGATATTAATCGGAGTGTTATTAGAATAACAAAGCATGAAAGTCAAGCTGTCAAAAGCAGAAAACAGAGAGAGTAAGCATGGTGGACTATGAGAAAGGGAGAGCCCAATGATGGAGCGGTACCCAATCAGCCTCCAAAATTTAGACATTAGGTATGTCAATATCTTGTAATTAAAACTGAAATTCAAATGATGTATTAAAATAAATGTGCAGGAGTTGACAGAATGGATGGCACAAATTGACGAAATACTGTTAACAGTTGAAGCTGGAGAATGGGTACAAAGGGTTTCCTTACACTGGAAAAGAAGAACTTTGGAAAAAACAGAGATGGTGCAGGAAGCAAATAAAATTCCCCCCAAAATATAATTAATGTTTCCAAGCACTATGAGATGATACTGCATTTATGAAATAAGAACAAGAATCAGAGAGGGAAAAAAATCAGAGGACCTGTAGGCCCAATGTGTGAATAAAAGGAGCCTCAAAAGGAAAGAATAGAGAATGTGGAGGGGAAGACAACAAATTCAATAATATTTCCCAGAACTAAAGGACATAAATTGAAAAGTCAAAAGAGCATCCAACTCAATGAATGGGAAAAGACCCACACCACAGCACATCTTGAGACACTTTGAAACGCAGGAAACAGAAAACATCCATTGATCTTAACCATCTTTCTCAGTCCCTTACCCTCTTCATGTCCTCGCTTATCTCCTTCAGTTTAAATTCAGTTGTCAATAATTGTAAGCAATTCTTTGGATAGAACCTTAATATTTATCCTTCTTGTACTTGCTCATCTGTTCTGAGCAAAAGCACAACCCCAGCTAAATTAAATGTCCCTCCACTCCCTTTCTGTACCAAGTGCTGCTGAACACAAAGATGGGAAAACAAACAGTTGTATTGACTGGTGTAATTTTAAAGCCATGATCATTAACTTCAAGTGGGTCCTTAATGATTCCCAGCAATCAAATGAGAGTATCCTCCCCTTTCCCAGACAACTGTTTCACATCGTGTCCCTCTCTTCCAACATCCAACATCTCTCCACACTTACTCTCAGCCGTCCCTTTGCTGTCTATATTGCTGAGGAAACTGAAGCCATCAGTGAAGACTTCCTACAGCCTGGCCCTCTACACCTACCCATCCTCCTACCTCTGTGCCCGCATGTTCTTCATTCTCTCCTGTTTTAGGGCACGCATTAGGCACACTTCCCCTAAGACCCACCCTATTTCTTGGGCACTGAATCGAACCCCTCTCAGGAACACTGCTCCAGTCATTCTCCATTCCACCACACCATCAGTTTTCCCCATTATAGGGTACCATCCCCAAAAGCATACAAACCACTCTTATTTTCACATCTTTAAAACAAAAACTCTCTTGACCCCATATCTCCTTCAGCTACCACCTCATTAGTCTTCCTCCCTTTGTAATAACATTCTTTGGAAGAGTTGTCTATACTCAACGTCTCCAAATTTATCTTCTCCCATGCTCACTTGAACCAAATAGGTTTGCTCCAACGTGCCACCAGGTTCATTAACTAATAACTACCTCCATGTTGTTAAATACATGGTCCATTCTCATCTTACTTGACTCATGGCAGTGTATGATAGAATTGACGACTCCTGTCTTGATGTATTTTCCTTGGTATCTTTTAGAGTATCACAGTTTCCTGGCTGGAGTTCTACTCCACTGACCACTTATAAGTATCTTTTGCTAGTTTGTTCTCATGACTCTGATTTCTCAATATTTGTGGGAGGGTTTAGATCTCAAGGCCCTTGAACATCTCTTTTGTAGCTACACTCATTTCCTAGCTTATCTCAACTAGCATCCTTATTTTAAATTCTATTTATTGCTGACCACACTCCAGTTTTTATCTCCAGTCCTGAACTCCATACCAGTATATCCAACTGCCTTCTCAAGTTCTCTACTAGAATTTCTAATAAGCATCTCTAATTTAACACATCTAGAATTAAGCTTTTACTCTTCCTTTCAAAATCCGTTTCACCTCCATCGCTCCTGTATCAGTTAATGGCAGCTCCATACTTTTCAGTTGCACAGGCCAAAAGATATATATATACCTTTACATAAGCATAGCATATAGATTTTAACTTTTGAAGTCCAGAACGCAACTATTTCTCACCACTACCATGTCAGTACTCTGGTTTAAGTCATCAACATCTCTTGTCACCATAACATCTTGCCTGGATTGTTAAAATAATGTCCTAAATGTCCTCCCTGCCACTGCCCTTGCTCCCCTTTCATCTTTCTCTAAACAGCAGTGAGAATGATCGCATTACAGTATTAGTCAGATCATGTCACTCTTCTCCCTCAAATCCTCCAGTGATTTTTCATCTTATCAGAGTAAAAAAGTTATAACTATAATGTCAAGAACTTCACCATCTGGCCCCATTTCCTTTTTAACTCACCTCCTGTCATTCTCCTACTTGCTTGTCCAACCACAGCCACACTGGCCTTCTGCTGCTCCTCCAACAAGCTAGACTTTGTCCTGCTGTATGAGATCCCAGAAACAGAACCACTAGGAATGACATAGAATAAGGGATTAATTTTAAGGATCTGACCTTATGCAGTTGAGGTAGCTTGTTAAACAGTTAACAAATTTCCGTTGCTCCTGCATATGATGCTAATTCTGAACTTAGCATGGCAGGAATTTGGGAACAAAAGACAGATGGAAAGTGGGGAAGATCAAGTGCAGTATGAGACTCTTGAGAAGGAGCTGGAACCAACGATGAACTGGAACTCACATGTCTCTCTTTAGAACCCACAGTGATCTCTCACTATCTCCAAACTCTAGCTCCAATGCTGCAGGTGGAGCATTCTCTGTTGGAGAAGTTAGTACCCTTTTTCATGGAGTTAAACATGCGCAGGGCCCAGTGATTGAAGAAATTAAAAGAGGACGTCCATCAGCAGCTGGAAGAGCTGAGGCCCCAGCTGCTGCCCCTTATCAATGAATGCAGCAGCTGCATAATCTGCAATAGCCCCTGGCCTACATTAAAATTTTGAGGAAAAAATGACTGCTGCTTTGTTTTTACCTTTCCAAACTTGAACAAATGTCTCTTGTGGCCAATCTTAGCCAAGAACCACATTTGGAAACTACCTGAAGTTAGCTTGAATAAGTAGACAGTACAAAGTTACCTTACCTCCCACAGAACCTATGTTATTTCCTCCACCTGGAATGCCATTGTCTTCACCCACTAATATCCCCACATCCTTCAAGGCTTCACTCAAAAGTCATTTCCCTGGCTACCCATCCAAAATTTCATTTCTTTTTAGATTTTTCACTGTTTTATTTTCCTCTTTGCACTTACCACCGTCTAACCCACTATGTGTTTTACTTGTTTATCTTTATATTATTTATTTCCCCTGCTAGAACGTAAGTGCCCAGAGGATAGACATTTTTATGTCTTTCACTTGCTTCTGTGTTCTCAGTTGTAAGAATAGTGCCTGGCACATAATAGGTGTTCAGTAAAAATGTGTGGAATAAATTAATGAATCTTAAAAGATTTCAGAGAAAAAAATAACTACATTTGATACAAGTGATCAGGAATTAGAATAGTGTTGTATTTGGGAAATTCCAGGGAGCAATTCCTTTGAAATTCTTAGGGAAAGTGATATCTAAAGTAAAATTCCATAACTGCTATAGACTGAATGTTTGTATCCACCGCTTTCGAATTCATGTATTGAAATCCTAACCTTAACTGTAAGGGCATTAGGTGGTGTGGCAGTGGGGCCTTTGGTGGGTAAGTCATGACAGTGGAATGGGATAGTAACCATATAATAGAGGTCTCAGAGAGCTTCCTCATCTCTTCTGCCATGTGAGGATGCAGTGAGAAGATGCCTATCCAGGAAATCAGAAAACATGTCATCACTGGATACCAAATCTTCCTTGATTTTGGACTTCCCATCCTCTAGAACTGTGAGAAATAAATTTCTGTTGCTTATAAGCCTCCTGGCCTATGATATTCTGTTACTGTGGTACAGAGTTAGAGGATAACTAAACTCCTGATAAATTGTTATGGTACAATAAAAATAGTTTTAATATAAAAGTTCCTCAAAAATGTATCTTCTATATACCTTTTCTTATCAAGTTATTGGAGAATGTGAACATTTGTAGCAGAAAGCAAATCAAAAAAGAGGAAGACCCAGTACCTGGCCAGGCAAAGGGGGTACCCAAGGGGATGGTGAATAATCAGGACAATAACCTGTGTAACAGGCCCAGAGAGCAGTAGTTCAGACTGGAGTAGGAGGGTGTAGGTATCCAGAAGCATTGTCCCAAAGGAACAGATAGAAATGCATAAAATAACCGCTGTGTTAAACAATGTTGAGAGGAAGGTTAATAGTAGTTATATAAAAACTAGGCGAATCATCCAATAAGGTGGTTATAAGGCCAAGGAAAACAAAAAGTATTTCAAGAAAGGAGAATATTATCACAGTGTACTATGTGGTTCAGATTTAGTAATATCTACATCAGCATGAAATATGAATGTTGAGGATAAATCAAATCCCAAAATTATAGTTTGATTGCATTTGGAAGATGAAGGAGGGGAAGAGTGTGTGCATGTATGTATGTGTATGTATATGTGTGTGTGTGTAACCACATATGGGTGATTCATGAGTTGAGAGTATAAAAGAACTAAATAGACTTAAACATAAGACCTAACACCATAAAAACCCTGGAAGAAAACCTAGGTAAAACCATTCAGGACATAGGCAAAGGCAAGGACTTCATGACTAAAACACCAAAAGCATTGGCAACGAAAGCCAAAATAGACAAATGCGATCTAATTAAACTTAAGAACTTCTGCACAGCAAAAGAAACAATCATTAGAGTGAACTGGCAACCAACAGAATGGGGAAAAATTTTTGCAATCTACCCATCTGACAAAGGGCTAAATATACAGAATCCACAAAGAACTAAAACAGATTTACAAGAAAAAAACAAACAAGCCCATCCCAAAGTCGGCGAAGGATATGAACAGACACTGTTCAAAAGAAGACATACATGAGACCAACAAACATATGAAAAAATGCTCATCATCACTGGTCATTAGAGAAATGCAAATCAAAACCACCTTGAGATACCACTTCACACCAGTTAGAATGGCAATCATTAAAAAATCTGGAGACAACAGATGCTGGAGAGGATGTGGAGAAATAGGAACAATTTTACACTGTTGGTGGGAGGGTAAATTAGTTCAACCATTGTGGAAGACAGCATGGCACTTCCTCAAGGACCTAGAAATAGAAATTCCATTTGACCCAGCAATCCCATTACTGGGTATATACCCAAAGGATTATAAATCACTCTATTATAAAGACACACACACACATATGCTCATAGTGGCACTGTTTACAATAGCAAGGACCTGGAACCAACCCAAATGCCCATCGATGATAGACTGGACGAGGAAAATGTGGCACATATACACCATGGAATACTATGCAGCCATAAAAAGTGATGAGTTCCTGTCCTTTGTAGGGACATGGATGAATCTGGAAACCATAATTCTCAGCAAACTGACACAAGAACAGAAAATCAAACACCGCATGTTCTCACTCATAGGCAGGTGTTGAACAATGAGAACACATGGACATAGGGAGGGGAGCATCACAAACTCGGGTCTGTTGTAGGGGGCAAGGGAGGGATGGGGGGTGGAGAGGTGGGGGAAGGATAACATGGGGAGAAATGCCAGATGTAGGTGATAGGGGAATGGAGGCAGCAAACCACATTGCCATGTGTGTATCTGTGCAACAATCCTGCATGATCTGCACGTGTACCCCAAAACCTAAAGTACAATTAAAATAAAAAAATTTTTTTAAGTTAAAAAAACACCTTATTTTATAACAGTATATCACTACATAATAATGCATAATGCATAAACCAGTGCCATCATGGTTTATAAGCCTTGCATAAGTATTTGAAATTTTAAACCTATATGTAACAATTTTGGTATTAACTAGGCATTATAAAGGACTAGGTAAAAGTAGTAATGCTTAATATCAGATGTAAAACTAGTACTATGAATATCAGTAAAAATATGGAAAGTCCCACTGGAATATCTATGGGGAAAATTAAAAAAGAAATGGGTATAAGAGACTTTCTAACATGTTTGAGCTTTTAAGAAATATGTTACTTCTATAATCAGAAAATCACAAAGATTATAAATGAATTTCTAAACTATAAAATTATTAATTTTCATAGTGATCATTTGTGATAATATGTCTCATTTACTAATTAGAAATATGATTTTTGCTGGATGTGGTGGCTCACACCTGTAATCTCACCATTTTGGGAGGCCAAGGTAGGAGGATCACTTGAGCTCAGGAGTTTCGGATCAGTCTAAGCAAGATGGCAAGACTCCATCTTTACAAAACCTGAAAAAATTAGCCAAGCCTGGTGATATGCACCTGTAGTCCCAGCTACTTAAGAAGCTGAGATGGGGGGATCCCTTGTGCCCATCAGTTCAAGGATGCAGTGAGCTGTGATCGTGACATTGCTCTCCAGCCTGGGCTAGAGAGCAAGATCCTGTCTCTAGAAAAAAAAAGATGATGATGATTTTTAAGGTACTTGAATACTAAGATTACTCTAGATATATATTTCTACTCCTCTGTTGATATACTTGATATTAAATATAAATTCTTACAGCTTGCTTGTCTGGACAGAGCAATGTGTACTTCTTGCTTTGAAATATGTACATGACATTATTTAAATGAGGCTATATGATGTGATAGAAAGAATATAAGTGATGAAGCCAGATATATTAGTACATTGTGTTCAAAGCTTGAATAGAACATTAAGATAAGTGACGTATTTTATGAAAAGCACAATATAGTGTTTAAATTTCCTTATGAGCCTCTTATATGTTCTATATTTATATATAAATGAAATATAAATTTAATCAATGCAGGAAATGTTTGTTTTAGGTGCTCTATTACCTACAAGATGCTGTACTAACTAGGTCATCTAAAGAAAAATATGTCTCTGCTTTCAAATTACTTGCAGTCATGTTGGGAAACATGGCAGAAACTGTAAATTGCTTATCCAAATCTGGAACCCTGGGAGTGATAACATGCCCTGCTATACCTGTGTATTTTCCAGCCTCTCTTGAAGATGGAATTGGCCAATGTAATATAAGTGAGAGTTTTGAGTTAGAATTTTAAGAAAGCTCTCTATCCCTTCCTTTTCTGTTTCTTCTTGCCTGGAACTCATTTCGGTGGCTGGAGTTCCAGCAGCAGTCTTGAGCCAGGAAGCACTCACAAAGGATGGTGGAGCAGAGAGGCAAAAGGCACATGAGTTCCTGATACAAGCCCTGGGCACTCTATATTCTGCTTTCCTTCAGAGGGAAAATGAATCCATAATATTCTATATTTTTTCAGTCCTACTTTCAGATTTCCTGATGTATGTATCCAATCTTCATCCTGATTAATATGTGAACTATGATATAAACAAGTGAAATTTTCAGTAATTAAAGAAGAAATGGCACATGGCAATATACAATTCATCGAGTGGTACAAATCCAGCATGGAAAAGCAGTATATATAGTGCCTGAGTCTTGAGATTGGGTTCTGAAAGTACATATAGAAACTTAATACAAGACAAAAGAGTCACCTTAAATTATTAAGGAAAAGGCAAACTTTTTAATAAATGATGTTGAAACAACTGAGTAACCATTTGGGAAAAGATAAAATTGAATCCATATATCATTTTGTGTTCCAAGATAAATTGCAAGTGGATTAGAAATATAAATGTTACAAAATAAAGCCACAAAATAAAAGAACAAAACACAAATTTCTTCATAACTTAGCAATGAGTAAAGCCTTTATAAATATGACTCAAAATCCAGAAACAATAACGACAAAGTGACGAAATTGATGACCAAGAAATGTAAAACTTGTGTGTGTCAAATAAAGAAAAACGTCCATAAGTAAAATTGAAAAGACAAATTAACAGCTGGCAAAAATATTTTCTATTTATGTTCTTCCAAAGGGATATCTCTCCAACACAAAAAAGAGCTCCTAGAAATCAATTTTAAAAAGCAGAACAACAACCCAACTGAAAAATGGGTGGAAGTCATAGTCCAGCAGTTCATATGAAAAGAAAACAAATGGCCCTTAAATGTATGAATATATGCTCATCTCACTAGAATAAATGAATGCAAAGGAAAAACACAATGAGAAACTATTTCTCACCTAACCATCAAATTGGCAAAAATTTAAAAGTTGACAAAACTATGGTAGAGGTTGAGAGAAATCAGGCGCTCTCATCCATTGCTAGTGGAGATACAAGGTGATACAATCCCATGGAGAGGAATGTGGCAATATATAACAAAATTACAGGACTTTGACCCTTTGATTTAACATTCCTACTTCTAAGAATATAATGTTCTACCTGTTACCTTATACCAAATTTCTATATATGTTTTCAGAGCCCAGACTTGACACTCAGGCACTATACACTGTTTCTCCATGCTGTATTGTGCCATTCAATAATTTGTATACTGCCATGTATCATTTCTTCTTCTTCTTTTTTTGAGATGGAATCTTGGTCTGTTGCCCAGGCTGGAGTGCAGTGGTGTGATCTCGGCTCACTGCAACCTCTGCCTCCCAGGTTCAAGCGATTCTCCTGCCTCAACCTCCTGTGTAGCTGGGATTATAGGCACTCACCACCATGCCCGGCTAATTTTTGTATTTTTAGAAGAGACGGGGTTTCACGATGTTGGTCAGGCTGGTCTCGAACTTTCTTGTGATCTTCCCTCCTCGGCCTCTCAAAGGGCTGGGAATTACAGGCATGAGCTACCATGCCCAGCCTCATTTCTTCTTTTATTAAATTTTTTATATTATTCTGTAATACAGCTGTACACATATAAAATTATAAATACATTATCATTTATAGCAACAAAAGATTATTTAAAACACACAAATATTCATCAATAAACATTGGTTAAATGAAACTAAGGTACATCTTCATAGTGGAAACTGTGGATCTTTCCCTAGATGGTTTATTTAAAAAAACATAAAAAAGAATATTGCTATGAGAGACTCCCAGGATATAATGTTAAGTTGAAAAGGCAACATAGAAGACAGTCTAGTATGTATGTATACTACCTTTTCATAGGTCACACACACACATTTACAATTATCATCTCATGATTTATAGATATCTAGATATTGTGAGATGATAATGATTATACACACACATTTATATATGTGTATATATACACATATATGTATATAGCCCATACATATATACACACACATATATGTATAGAATGTATAGCAATATGTATTACAGCAATAAAATTATTAAAAACACAAATATTCATCAACAAACATTGGATGAAACTAGGTACATCTTCATAATGGAAACTATGTAACTTTATCTATATAGGATATACATATAAGGTATAGATGTATAGAATATATGCTGTATATAGAATATATTCATATATAGGTATAGGAGATATATATATATCTCCTATCTATCTCCTATCTCTGTCTACAGAACCTAGTCCATAATGCTCCCAGGTCAATAACCAACCCCGCTGCCCAAATGTAGGTCTCTAAATGCTGTTCCCCAGTACAGGTACCAGGGATTCTTGGAATAATGGCTGCTCCTAGGTCTCGTGTAGAGAATTTACAAGGTGAGCTTAAAGCATCTCATTGTGCCACAAAACACAGGTGGGAGCTCTGAAAATCTAATTGAGTCATGTCAAAAGAACCCTGGAGCCAACTTGAAGTGGATCTCATTGGTCAAAGATGAGACAATTTGAGTGTCTAAAAGAAAAAAGTCGTCATAACTGATCGGTATGCAGTGACTACATAAAAATCCACAAGTCGGCCGGGCGCGGTGGCTCAAGCCTGTAATCCCAGCACTTTGGAAGGCCGAGGCGGGTGGATCAAGAGGTCAAGAGATCAAGACCATCCTGGTCAACATGGTGAAACCCCGTCTCTACTAAAAATGCAAAAATTAGCTGGGCATGGTGGCGCGTGCCTGTAATCCCAGCTACTCAGGAGGCTGAGGCAGGAGAATTGTCTGAACCCAGGAGGCGGAGGTTGCGGTGAGCCGAGATCGCGCCATTGCACTCCAGCCTGGGTAACAAGAGCGAAACTCCGTCTCAAAAAAAAAAAAGAAAAAGAAAAAGAAAAAAGAAAGAAAAATCCACAAGTCAATAATAATATTTCTTACACAATTCATAGAACAAGGCATACCGATTGTCACTCCAAAATGCTTTTGTGTTCCTTGTCTGAACGGTTGAGCAAGTTTTTCTGTTTCTGACAGAACTGAATTCTTCAAGATCCAGCTCAGATGCTGCTTCCTCTGGGAAGCTTTCCCTAAAGCCTCCATGCGATTCATTCATTCTCTGTATTCCATCAGAGCTCATTGTACATGCCTCTTTAAATGTACCTATCAATACTGTATTAACATTACTTATTTAACTGTATTTTCTCTCTAGACTGTAAGTTTATAAATACAGCACCTGCCTGGGTTTTATTTTGTTGCTCCTAGTATTTACCACATAGTAAAGATAGCTTTATATACAATACTACATAATATTTTACATGTTACGAATAAATAGATCAAGTTCAATAGCATCCTCTGTTTCTTCTTGGTCATGCAATATAGATTTGTCCATATTTTAGAAACTGGCTGAGTGTCATTACACGCTTCGCTGTTTTAGCTAACATGAAAAAAATTCCATCACGATAGTTTTTTGGTGTTTTTTTTTTTTTTTTAAGTTTTTTCACCTATCAACCATAGCTTTAGCACTGAGTAGCCTAGAAAATATCCTACAGTATTTTCCTGATTCTCAGCCTTAGGCAATAACTTCCCATCGTATTCTGATCTATTCCAGTCTATTTCCTCTCCCTTTCTTTCCACATACATAAACCTACTGGTAATATACGGCAGGGAGTAACAAAGTCAAAATTATTGATTAAATAAAAACTTGTTAGTAATTGGTGGTTGTAACATTTTTAAAATAGTAGTCTGAAATTAATGCTTTAAAAACTTAATATGGGTCCGAGCATGGTGGCTCATGCCTGTAATCCCAGCAATTTGGGAGGCCAAGGCGGGCAATTCACGATGTCAGGAGATCGAGACCATCCTGGCTAACACGGTGAAACCCGTCTCTACTAACAAAAACAAAAGATTAGCCGGACGTGGTGGTGGGCCCCTGTAGTCCCAGCTACTCGGAAGGCTGAGGCAGGAGAATCACTTGAACCAGGGAGGCGGAGGTTGCAGTGAGCAGAGATCACGTCACTGCACTCCGGCCTGGGCAACAGATACTTTATCTCAAAAAAAAAAAAAAAAAAAAAAAAAAATACCACACACAACAAAACCTCAATTTGATCTGATGTCTAACACACCAACGACAACCAAGCCGCTATGTTAAATTTCCTGTGTGAAACTTCTCTCATGTAGTCTTTTACTGTATGGAATCTTTCACGCACACGTGCACACATTCAGTCTTAGGTCTTTGTGGACTTTTAAGCATTAACAATTTAGGTAGTAGAGGTGGCGCAAACTGTCTGTGAAAGGCACGTACAAACGCGTTCAGCTGAGGGGAAAACTCTCATACACAGTAGGTGGCATCTCATCGGGTGAACGCCGATGTGTGTGGTCAAGGCAGTGGCTAACGCCGGCCTGTGCTTCGGGGGAGTCTGCCCTGCTCCTCCGTGGGGTAGGACGGAGGCGTTAGAAACGTGAGTTGAAACAGGTGAGAGTGACGCGCAGCAGCCGCTCGAGCTGCGCTGTGCAGGAGAGATGTGGCGCTGGCCGCGGTGCTGAACTTGTTCTCGGGGCGATCCCGAAGTCGGTGGGCCAGGAGGGGCCAGTCGGGTTTGTGAATTCCCTGGCAACCGGCAGTCTCACGTCCTCGGGTGTGGATTTCTGGCTCTAAGCAGGAGACGCACAGACTCCTGAGGGCCACCTGGCTAGTGTAGGGATGGCCTTTGACCTATTCCCACCGGCACAGCTTCTACTTCTCAACAGCAAGGCATCTACTATTTATTGAGTGCCTCCGGCGGTCCCTGACACTTGACATTCACCCTCAGTGGTCCGCACAAAACATTGCAATTTAAAGAAAAAGAAGTAACGCTCAAGAGGTTGAAGACCTTGCCCAAGGGAACACGACTACCAAATGGCTGATCTCTCTCCATGATGCTCAAAAAATGTTTCCTGCACACTATCCACGTGCCAGCCTCATAGCCTCTTCTTGCTGGCTCCACACACCTCCAACTCTGCCTTTTTCCTTTCTCCTGTTCCCTCCCCGATCACCCTCGGCACCCCGCCACCAGGTTTACATCAAGCAAAGTAATCTCCCCGTACAGTAGACCCTCTATCACCACCAAGTCATACAAAAAACTGGGATTCAGGACAGGGTTTATTCATATATTTTGCCCCTATGCGCTCAGAAGTCCAAACCGAGTGGGAGATCCAACACTGGCCCCGAGACCCCAGCTTGCTGTGTGACCTTGGACAAGTAGTCACATCGCTAAACCTGAGTTCTAGAACTGCGTGAGATTATTCTTCGGTGCTCATCGATATGGATACAAACACATGGTCCTTCTTTTTCTCTCTCTCTCTATCGTTCTTCTCAAGTCGAGTTGGGCAAGCTCGCTTTTTCTTCCCACCAGGGCCATAGCCAGCTCTAGCCCTTGTGGAGAAGAAATCAGGTCCCGGCTGCTAAAGGTGTTCTCCCCACCCCCAACCCCCGGGTTCTTCCGGGGCACACTAGCCCAGCGTCGCCCAGGACTCCGGAGAGAGCTCCTCACGCTCCCGCTTCGCGGCGCCTGGTCCCTGCGGTCCCCACGCGCTGGGACGCTTTGGGAAGTGCGAGATGGAGCTGGAGCGAGAACGCGAATGCAAGGCAGGGCTGGTGACAGGTATGTGTGTGGGCGCCGGCCGGAGGCTGTGTTGGGAGAGAGAAACTTTGGGGGAGATGGTGGGGGAAAGGGGAGGTGCCAGAGAAAGCAGTGGGTCACTCGCCCACTGACCATTAGTCTCTCTCCCTCTTCCACGTCCCCATCTCACCTCCTCCCTCGGCTTCTGCCTCTCAACTCCCTCTTTCTCCTCCAAGCATCCTCCCTACGCGTCTGCACCCGCTCCTCCCTCGCACCCTCCCGCGCCTAAGGGGACCTCCTCGGGAGCCAGCTCGGTCCAGTCTCCCAGCGCTGTCACGTCCCAGAGCCTGTTCGGCTGAGCCCGCAGCATGTGGAACGCGACGCCCAGCGAAGAGCCGGGGCTCAACCTCACGCTGGCGGACCTGGACTGGGATGCGTCCCCCGGCAACGACTCGCTGGGCAACGAGCTGCTGCCGCCCTTCACTGCGCCGCTGCTGGCGGGCGTCACAGCCACCTGCGTGGCGCTCTTCGTGGTGGGCATCGCTGGTAACCTGCTCACCATGCTGGTGGTGTCGCGCTTCCGCGAGCTGCGCACCACCACCAACCTCTACCTGTCCAGCATGGCCTTCTCCGACCTGCTCATCTTCCTCTGCATGCCCCTGGACCTCGTTCGCCTCTGGCAGTACCGGCCCTGGAACTTCGGCGACTTGCTCTGCAAACTCTTCCAATTCGTCAGCGAGAGCTGCACCTACGCCACGGTGCTCACCATCACAGCGCTGAGCGTCGAGCGCTACTTTGCCATCTGCTTCCCGCTGCGGGCCAAGGTGGTGGTCACCAAGGGCCGGGTGAAGCTGGTCATCCTCGTCATCTGGGCAGTGGCCTTCTGCAGCGCTGGGCCCATCTTCGTGCTAGTCGGGGTGGAGCACGAGAACGGGACCGACCCTCGGGACACCAGCGAATGCCGCCCCACCGAGTTCGCGGTGCGCTCTGGACTGCTCACAGTCATGGTGTGGGTGTCCAGCGTCTTCTTCTTCCTTCCTGTCTTCTGTCTCACGGTCCTCTACAGTCTCATCGGCAGGAAGCTGTGGCGGAGGAGGCGCGGCGATGCTGCCGTGGGCGCCTCGCTCAAGGACCAGAACCACAAGCAAACCGTGAAAATGCTGGGTGGGTCTCAGAGCGCGCTCGAGGTTTCTCTCGCGGGTCCCCTCGTCTCCCTGTGCCTTCTCCCTTCTCTCTGAGTCTCCATCTCTATTTCCCCCTGAGCCTCTACCTCTTTTTTCAGTTTCTCTGGGCCTCTGTCTCTCTGCATGTCTCTCAATTATTCTCTCCCCTTGCTTTCTTGAGTGATGTCTTTGGTCTCTCCATCTCTCTGTCTCTGTTACTCTCTCTCCTCCCCCTTTGTCAGTGTCTTGACTCTTTCTTACCGTCTCTATCTCTTTGTGTCTCTTCCTGTTCCTTCTTTCATGCAAAAATGTCCCACATTTGTATTTCCCTAAAATGAATTTTATATCAGCCCAGAAACTACATTTTAAAATTGAGATATCTTATAAAAGTCTATTGTGGTCTTAAGCGTTAAAAGTGAGGACTGACTTCCTGCCTTAAATAGGATTTGTGGATATCTAAGTTACATTAAGAAAAGCAGGGCTTGGATCTAGAAAATATTCAGTGGTAAATTCAACCAAAGACATGATCAATTTGGATAAACCTATTAGAGATTATTCATTTTTCTTTCAATATTGTGATTTGTTTTCTGCTCTGCATTTTTTCAGATAATTGCATCAATTCTATTTACCCTGTTGCTGTTTATACAGCTTTGTAAGGAAGTCAGTGACAAATCGGTAGTCTCATTTGTTTTCATGATTACCTGCCTCTTCAGGTAGGATAGAGTAGGATAAGGAAAAGAAAAAGTAGAATAAACAAAGCTCCAACAGGAGAAAAAGAGACTTTGTGGAAACCAACAGAATTTACTGGTTCCCCAAATGACCCTTCAGGAACATCTGGGTAAAATGTCATAACTGGATTTGCAGAACGTTTATTGCAAAAATTCAGTGTCTTTAAGTATATGTGTTTGGTACAAGTGAGTAATAAAAAATGTGTTTATATCCCAGCAAAATATTAATTCTATTTGCATTTTCAAAACCAAGGTCTGTATATTTTATTATTTAGATATTATAGTCAAGACTTCATGTTTACTGACATATTTTAAGGCTTCTTAGAAGTCATTCCAGGATGATTTCATATTTCCAATTTTACAATTCCTGGATCCTGCATATTAAAGTGATAGAGTTTATTCAATGAATGTCAAATATTTTATTTTCTGGACCAGTGATTCTCATGATATGACTCATAGGTTCTAAGCCCACTAGTGTTAGAGGACTCTAAGCTGTCACCTATGAGATTCAGATTGTCATTGTGGAAGTTAAGTTGCTACTATAAACTTAGTTTTAAGGACGAGTTTAATACTTTCCTCCAATTTTATTTTCAAGCCATTAATTTCCTCATTGATGTCTCAAAACCAATGTTAACTTTCTTCTTCCTGGACAATTTGACGGGGATCACTAAAGTGTTACAAAGACTAAAAAATTATTTGCTATTATTTTTCCCTGATTTCTGAATTTCAAACAACCTAAAAACTTAGACATTGTTAAAAATTATCTTACACAGGCAAAATGAAGACTTGGATGGATGATAATTTATATGAATTGGTTTAATAACAGCCTTACTTGTATCTATTGTAGGTGGCATAGAATCACCCATCTCAGTGATTCTTAATCCTGATTGTATGTTCAATCCTCTGTGAAACTTTAGAAAAAAAGAAAAGGAAAAGCCTATCCCCTGATCTCCCTCTTAGATATTTAAATTGACCGAGTCTATACTACATCCAAGGAATCTGCATTGTTTGCAAAAGTGCCCCAGGAGACTCGGATACACAGCTATGGTTGGATACAACAACTTTGTGTGTGTGTCTAACACGTAACAACTGCTGGACTATTGTGAATAAATGGTCTAGTCAGTTGAGTCAATATGTCAAGTCAACACAAAATCACTCAGGTAGTTGTTAAATAGAAATGACTGGGAAGCTCGGTAAAAATTGTTGAACTGTTGGTCCAGACAGACTGAATCTTTGTTAAAATGTAGGAATGAGGAAGAACAGAACACAATGTTTCTCTGAAGTCAATGGTCATAGTCCATGAAACAAAACAGTCTTAAAAATAGAATGTGATTCGCTATGACAATTCTTGAGCTGATTATCTCTCTCCCATTGTCCTTTTAGCTGTAGTGGTGTTTGCTTTCATCCTCTGCTGGCTGCCCTTCCACGTAGGGCGATATTTATTTTCCAAATCCTTTGAGCCTGGCTCCTTGGAGATTGCTCAGATCAGCCAGTACTGCAACCTCGTGTCCTTTGTCCTCTTCTACCTCAGCGCTGCCATCAACCCTATTCTGTACAACATCATGTCCAAGAAGTACCGGGTGGCGGTGTTCAGACTTCTGGGATTTGAACCCTTCTCCCAGAGAAAGCTCTCCACTCTGAAGGATGAAAGTTCTCGGGCCTGGACAGAATCTAGTATTAATACATGACCTAGCACATTGCTTATTACAGTCACTGCTTATTCTAAACCAGAAGCCATAGCACAGCAGAACTTGGGAGGAAGCTGAAGGTTAATTTTGGAATTAGGAACATGTAGATCCCTGAAACAACTGGGAGGGAAAAAAGACATCATTTGTAGGGTGCGAGCAGTTTGATTTGATTGCACACTTATTAGTGCTCTCATACACTATTTCTGCATATTCATTGCCCATGATTTTTCATTCTGCTGTGGGTGCTGGTGAGGGCTTTGCAATTCAGAGAAAGGAGGAAGTGCAGAGTGAGCAATTAGGGCACTTCGTGGTGGGTAAAGACATTTGCTTTGCTTTTTCAAATGATCAAAATTATTTGGTTAAAAGAATGACATTACAATAAAAATTTTAAAACGTAACTTTTTAAAAACCAGCAATTTTCATAAAGCTCTAGAGCAGTGCTGTCCAAGAGAAATATAACATAAGGCACATGAAAAAATTATTAAAAATAAATTTACATTTTTTTTTCACACTAAGTCTTTGAAATCTGGCATGCTTTTTACACTTAACAGATTCCCTCAATTTGGACACTAACTTTTCATCAGTAATATTTGATGTGTTTAGAGTTCATAAAATTTACACATAAAATGTAGTTTCAACAACCTAAGTTGTCTAAACACACTTAAAATTTTTCCAATAACTGAAACAACTATAAACTTTTAAACTTAAAATTAATTAAAGTTAAAAATTCAGTTCTTCAGTTGCACTAGTTACATTGCAAGTATCCAATAGCTCGAGGTTACCACCCAGAACAGTGTGGTTCTAGAGTATATACAAAATTATCATTCACGTTATAGAAAATGTTTAAAAATAAATACCCTTTTCCTAAAATATTTTTATAGTGATGTTCACACAGCCGACTTTCAGAGTGATGAATACTAAAAAATCATACCTAAATGTCCTGTTCTGTGTGCTCAGAAGAGAATGGATATGAAATGTGTAACATACATTTTTAAATTGAGTTGCATGTGTTAATATTCAGGAAATGGAACTTTATAAAACTTGTAGGTAATCACAAACTGCCTTATATGGCTTAACAAAGGTTTTTAAGCCAATCATAAGGCTTTGATTTGTGAATAAGGGAATAATTTGTAACGTACTCTGGCAAGCTTACAAGAAAGTTAATGAATATAGAAATTTTTCAAGTGATGAAGGCAGACCCATGTGAAACTCAGAATCCTCTAAATGCTACTGCTTATTGATAGTAAAAACTTTCGAAGATCTTACAGGCATTTATTTTAAAGTACCTATGTTGTGTTCTGTCTCCAAATTAGTTTTGCTGCTTATATCCAATTGCTTATCTGATAGATATGATCACCTGGATTTCCAGACTCTTTCTTAATTGTAATTATGAATGAGTAGGTATCTTCAACTAAAAATTGTACATTTGGTTATAAGTATGTAATTTTCATTTATGTTGGCATTGCTTCCTATTTAATCAACTCTTGCATACTAAAGGTATTAACCCAAAAGTAACTTTTTCATAATCCTGTGCAATACTGAGTCATTAAGCAGTTCCTTCATGAAGTTACTAGTTCACAACTATGGAATGGATGGAGCCATTTAGGGAAATTCCTGCCATGACTGTTTTTTCCTTCATCAAAAAGAAAGATGATCATGATAAAATAATTGATTGACTATTTAGTTTGGAATCATTCAAACACAATAATTAGAATTATTTCTCTAGAAAAATATTTCTGAGATCCATTCTGACACTAAAACTGCACCATCAATGTGGTCTAAATACAGAACGTTAGCAAGCTGATTATTTAGTTAATTCTTAAGAGTGCATCAATATTAAAAAAACAAAGAAACACTGACTCATTTAAGTCCATGGGATACTAATTAGGGCATTGAGCATTATTGACCTGGAGAGGCCCAATAAATCCTAAAGAGGAAGTTCAGCTTCCTGAAGCCTTAGAAAATTTTTGTCTACAAATACATCCTACTTGAGAAGAAACAAACAAGAAAACCTTGACCTCCATCACACAGTTGATTTCTTTGGAGAAAAAAAATCCCAACTTTTAATTCATTGCTTAGCCTTGTCTCTTGTGGGTTCATGTCTTGACCTAATTCACTTCCAGGGAGTAGTTAACGTAGTAGGGACCACCACTGTCCTTCACCGGTATTTATCTGGAAACTCAAGAGAATATATTGGAGAAAGAGATCTTTAATTTGTCTTCTTATACCATTGCCTTTTTATTGTTTGTAGCTTCTTTATTTTATCATACTCCTTAAATCATTTAAAACTCAGGGAAAGGAGGAACTTACACTGAGGAACATTGTTTGGTATGTGCCTGATACGTTCTAAACTCTAACAATCAATAAGCCAAGGATTTTATCCTTAAGAAGCTCACAATCATGTGTGTGTGTTATGTTGCAGCAGGCAACTGATAAATTCTTTAAATTGTGAAGTAAACAGGGTGACATTGGATCGAGAGGCTGGCTGTTCATCCCATTGTGTTGCTGTGTATTTGGCTAAAAATAAATTCAAGATGAGCTGTTCCTCCATCAACTGCTCAATTTTGTAGACACAGTTAATGTGTCTCCTAGCGGTAATTACACTCAACACATTCCTCATCAATGTAGGGAAAGTAAAGTGATTTATTTTTACTCTGGGTTTCCATTTTCCTGGTTATCTTGCAATGAGGTGTTTGTTACCACACCTTACACTGTGGCACAAAATCAAGTGTTGGATAATTTTCATTACAGGGAGTAACTGTTATATAAGTAACAACTTTTTTTTTTTTTGAGACAGAGTCTCTCACTGCCGCCCAGGTTGGAGTGCAGTGGCATGATCTTGGCTCACTGTAGCCTCCGCCTCCCAAGTTTATGAAATTCTCCTGCCTCAGCCTCCCTAGTAGCTAGGATTACAGGCACACAGCACCACACCTGGCAAACTTTGTATATTTTTAGTAGAGACAGGGTTTCACTATGTTGGCCAGACTGGTCTCGAACTCCTGACCTCGTGATTTGTCCACATTGGCCTCCCAAAGTGCTGGGATTACAGTGTGAGGCACCGCACCTGACCATAAGAACTTTTAAGTAATTGCTTTATACATTCATTGCCATAATTATTCAAAATTAGAAGTTTCACTGTAATGAGATTTAGAAACACCTCTAGTGCCTGGCCACACCTTGAAAATGATTTTATAGTCAACTTTTTATTGCAGTGCAGGTTGATGTGATGAGATTTGACTTGAATTTCCACTTTTTCATGCTAATACTTTTATTAAGAATCTCATATCATTACAAGCATTCTGTAATTTTTAGTTCAATGTTGACAGTTTTAGCTTTTTTTTTTTTTTTTTTGCTATTTTTTAATTTCCACATACTGGAATTTTGGTGTTAAAAAAACTGATTTTTTTTGCAAGTCTGGTGCCTGAAATCTCTCTTGTCTTTTAAAAAGCAGTATGTATATCTTCAAAACATGATATATATATTTACATGTCAAAATTTCTTGTCACAGTAAGTGAATAGAACTTTCTGCTTTCACAAACACCAAATCTCTTGTAAGTAATGGCATTAAAGAATAAAGATAATGTCATTAGCAGATAAACCATGTCTAATATAGTTCATTAGCTAAAGATTAGCCTATTTTTTTTTTTTTTTTTTTTTTTTTTTTTTTTTTTTTTGCAATTTAAATTGCAACACCAGCCAGAATATATACAATTGTAACTTAACTGGGTGATTAGTGACCAATGTTAATTCCGTGAATTCACAACATAGATATTTTTTATCTAGAGAATGAACTTTTAGTCAAAATCAGCAGAAAACAATGTGCTAGTGATAGATGTTGTTTTAAGCTAACATCACTTATTTATCCACATTAAATGAATGCATCATGTTAGTCTTGATAAGAATCTGAGTTTGAAGCTCATGAAGGGGAAAGTTTGGATGAGGCTTGTTGTGGTATTTTTTCTTTTGAACTTCAGCTTACAGGATACTAGAGGCCAGCTTTTCGTTGACAGAATTATCATTATCCTTAAACAAAAAAAAAAGCCGCCATGCCTATTCCCCTCCCAACTGTCTGGATATTTGCCGGAATTCCAACTAATATTTTATGCTATGACACAGGATATACCTTTGCTCAAGAACTACCAACCAAAACTGGCAAGCCAATAAAACTCTCAAAAAGCGTGCCTCGTATAAATGTTCAGAAGGTTCCACCAAAATGTATACAACTATTCTTTCCATAATTCCTCTCTCCCCCAGCCACAGAGAAAGCTTTGAGGAAGAATGATTTGAAAGATTTCCTATGTCTTTAACATCTTAAATCTAAAACATTTCTCTGCTCAAACTAAAAACATTTATGTTTTTCACTTTTACCACTATAGGTTTAGTATACTAGAAAACATTTGTTCATATATATCTACATCTATATCTCCAAACAGCCTAGTCCCCTCACTGATGTATGATGTATTCTACGTCTGTATAGATTCTCGTACGTGGTTGATTTGTGTTGTTATAATGTGTCATAAATGTCACTAATGATGTTTTGATTTGCAATTCTTTTTCTTTAGGGATTTTCTGAATGTTAATGAAGAGTCTATTATAGCTTTCATGTACCTGTGGTGTGCAACTACACACAGGTGTTCCTTCCTTTGAGTGTTCTTATCCAAACAATTACTTAATAAATATATTTTTAAAGCATATGGCTGACTTCCTCCACTTGGTTATAAAACTTGGTGTCTGGAATATTTTACCTCTACTCTTGTCTCAGATTGAGTTCTATTTTGTCCTTTTAATTCCTGAAATATGTATTTTCCACCTATGAGAAGGTGTTTGTTACAGTAAATTTTATTTCCCAAAGGCTCCAATAGTGAATAGTGAGTTAAACAATTCCTGTAAGAATTAAGAAGAGTAAGGGACCCTGTGATGGACTGTGATTCCATGCTCTCACACCTCTCTGACCCTTCCAGCCTGTCACTCCAGAGCCAATATGCCCTTCCTGGTGTAGCACTAATATTTGATCCAAAGACCATAAGCTCTTTGGGTCAGGGAAAGGATATCTGTTCGCCTTGGACTCAGTAGCTACTCACCGAATTTCAGAAAAACAATGGTGTAAGGACTGGATTATGTGTCACCTGGTCATTAGCTTCCAGACACATGGATTCCGGGGGTAATAAAATTTTAAAGCTAAAATTGGAAACAGCCAACTGTATTTGCCAACTAGGGGATTTTAAAATGCTCTAACACCAAGTATCACCATCATTTCATCTTAAAAAGAACATAAACTAAGAAAAAAATATGTAAAGGACGTAATCTCGGAATAAAGGGTAGTCACAGTACAAAAATTCAATGTATTCTACATAAGACAAAATTATACATGTATGCTGTTTTGAGTTAGCTACAATTTTAAAAATCACCTAAGTTAAAATGTCTAAGAAAGACTTGTCAATAATTTGTAATGCATTAAAGTAATCCAGGTAAGCAAATCATGGGATTGGTTTTTATGGATCTACTGAGGCTTTCTCCAGTATTTTTTTTTTTTTTTTTTGGAGACAGAGTCTCACTCTGTTGCCAGGCGCCAAGCTGGAGTGCAGTGGTGCGATCTCAGCTCACTGCAACCTCCACCTCCGGGTTCAAGCAATTCTCCTGCCTCAGCCTCCCAAGTAGCTGGGACTACAGGCATGTGCCACCACGCCCAGCTAATTTTTGTATTTTTTAGTAGAGATGGGGTTTCACCATGTTGGCCAGGATGGTCTTGATCTCCTGACTTCATGATCCACCCGCCTCGGCCTCCCAAAGTGCTGGGATTATAGGCGTGAGCCACCGTGCCCGGCCTCTCCAGTATCTTTTGACACCTGCAATCCACCTCTTCTTTAATTCAATGCCAGCCAGGGCCCATCCCAGTTTCTCAGTCCCATCCCCTCACTAGACGCTAGACTCAACTCTGAGGTCAAAGGAAGAGTAGGCAGCAGGACCTCTCAGCAGGTCTCACATTCTGGGGTCATCTACAAAGACTGGTTGTCCCTTGCCTCTGGATTCACAGTTCATCATCAGTTCCTGATTTCACAACCAACTTCCTTAAGAGGCCATCAAATTAATTATAAATCAATACACATCTCCTGAAGAATAGTTTGACAGTATGTATAAAATTCTTAATGTTTCCCCTTTGATACAGTAATTTTATATTGAGACGTGATTATGGAGAAGCACAAAGACGTGATTATGGAGAAGCACAAAGGCATGATTATGGAGAAGCATCATCTGTAACGGTGTTCCTTGCATCTTATTTGTAATTGTAGAAACCTGAAAAATCCAAATATCTGAGAATGGGGAATTTATTAGACAAATTACAGGAATGATAATCGTTAACATTGTGCTAAATGCTTTCATTTTCTCATACAATCTTTCCAACATACCTAGGAAGAGGTTGTGTTGTTATACCCGTGGGTGTGTGAAGCGGGGGTCTGGGAGTCATTGAGACGAGAAGTTTTGTCACATAGTTAGGAAATGGTAGGGCTAAAATTTGGCCCCAAATGAGTTGGATTCTAGTTAGGGTCTTATGTCCTCATTTAATCCATGCAAATATTAAAATGATATTGTAAACATTAAAAATGATATTGTAAAAGAATTATAATAAATGGGTAAAATGTTTACCCAATATTAGTAAGGGAAAACATATATTGTCCCATCTTAAAAAAAATGCGTGTTCCCAGAGAGGTTGAAAAAATATAGTATACTAAAGGATTAACAGTGTTACTCTGGTTGGTTGAAATGTTTTCTTTTTTCTATTTTTCCATGGTTTCCAACATTTCTACAGAGCATGTGTATTATCCTCGCAATAATGGAAAGTGGCAGAATGATTTATCACGAGACAGAGACTGGCCTCTCTCCTGGCCCTGCTGCAGATCCTGCTCTCTGCTCTCAGCCTCTAACTGTATCTGGGACCTTGGGTTTGCTTGGCTTCTGTGAGGACTGTGGCCCTCAGGGAGACAGATTCCATGTCCAGCACTAATGCTGAGCTCTGGGCCTCTGCAGGTCCTCACTGGGACACTTGCTCTTCCCTAGCAGTGACAGTCTCAGGGAGGTGGTGGTGGTGGGAGAGGGAAGCCAGCCAGCATCAGGCCTGCATTCCAGTTCTGCTGCTATAACTATGTGGCTTTGGCAAGTTCCTTAACCTCCACCCATATAAAGTACCAGGCACCTAGTAGGTGCTCATTAAATGGCCACAGTGATCCTTTGGTTACTTAGCACTAAGTATAAAGTGGCCCTATTTTGTGCCCCCTTTCCTAGGTACTCTGTTGCCTAGAACACTTCTCCAGCATCTCCACCTTCCCCAACCAGCTGGGAAGGTCTTGCAGCACCTTTGTTGATTGTTTACAGAATTTTAGAGAGGCTGATAAAAGCAGCCGCAAATTTGGCAAAGTTTAGTAATTGCTCTGCCTGTGGTGCTGACGAGGCACTCTCCGGTTTTCGTCAAATGCAGCAGATATAATTTGCGAACTCTTGGCTCCTCTCCTAGGGGGCATTTGTCCCTCTATCTGCAGAATAAAAAATAATTTCAGGCTCGGGCGATGTAAGATGGAAGAGGATGTAGGTAGGAGGTAAAGGGAATTGCCTTGAGAATCTTCTGGGTTCCTGCAAGCATACCTCTATTCATGGTAACTTGTTCCCTACCCAGACCTGATTAACTGCTCCGGAACTTTTATTGACTGATTTTTTTCTTTCAGGATTTATGCTCCAGGAACAAAGCACATGAAGTAAAGTATGCATAGACTTTGCAGCCAAACAGTTATAGAATTTACTCTCGGCTTCAGCATCTAGCAGCCACGTGACAATGGGCAATACTCAACATTAACCTCTGTAGGTCTCAGCTGATTTACAAGTACAATGGGAATCATAAAACTACCTGCTTTGTGTGGTTTTTGACAGGATCCGATGACACCCAATATGTAAAGGGACAGTGTCTGGTACACAGAGGAGCCCAATAAATGCTCTGTTTTTTTCTACAATTTGTTAGGTTGTTTACCATCTATGATGAGCGTCTTTAAAGTAGAGCAAGAAATTAAAACATGTGAAGAAATCTGAATGCAGAATCTTGTAGTTTTAGGATCCCCTCCCACCCCAATTTTGACAGTAGTTTCACCCATATCTACTTTAATAAGCATTTTAGTGATTTGCCTTTCTTAAGACTTTCCAAGGAATTTGACGTAGGTTTCAGAGAAAGAACCGTTTTCTTTTTTGCAGTCACATTTCATCAGTTCACTATAAATTAGTAAATAATTCTTGAGTAAATAGTTACAATAACAAGGGCAATTTGGTTTAGACAAATTTGGGAACAAAGAACTTGGCTGGTAAATCAGAAGTGCAGAGGATGCAATAGCGTGGCTTCCTGGCTCCCAGCACATTGAGTGTGGCTCAAACATTAGTCACAATCCTTGAAAGACTGAATGGAGCACATTGGATACCAGTAATTCTAGTTAAGAACTCTTCTAATCCCTATGTAAAAATGCTTAGAATATAGAGATTCACTGGTTCGCTTCGAAGAGATTGAATCCAAGTCACTAACACTTTAGAGACTGTCTAGAGGCTGAGGAATTTCATTTAGGGAGATTCCTCCAAAGTGATTGTGTAGAGGCTGAGGAATTTCATTTAGGGAGTTTCCTCCAGTGCATCAACTCCCATCAATTGGTAGTGGCTCCCAACAACACTGAGCTGGGCTGGGTTCTTGGGAGGGTAACAATGTATCCCCTTTGTCTATAATAGTACTGGTTATTCCTGCAGTTGGGCATCCCATCTAATTTGCGTTTGTTCTGGACTTTTTCATTTGTTTTAAGATAGATCATTAATATTTGCACTAAAGTAAACTGGGGTGAGCTTGCTGGATCTCCATTTGGTTATTTCAGCTTCTGCCATGGTCTTGTCTAGCAGCACGTGAGGTTTGTGTTCAGTGAACAGATCTCTCTCCTTAATGCACAGTAAATCTGAAAGACGACCAGTTATCATCTATCTTTTTTTTTGAGATGGAGTTTCACTCTTGTTGCCCAGGCTGGAGTGTAATGGCACTACCTTGGCTCACCACAACCTCTGCCTCCCGGGTTCAAGCGATTCTCCTGCCTCTGCCTCCCGAGTAACTGGCATTACAGGCATGCACCACCACACCCGGCTAATTTTGTATTTTTAGTAGAGACAGGGTTTCTCCAAGTTGGTCAGGTTGGTCTTGAACTCCCAACCTCAGGTGATCCACCCATCCCGGCCTCCCAAAGTGCTGGGATTACAAGCGTGAGCCACTGCACCTGACTCATCTATCTCTTTATTTCAAACACTTTCCTGGGGCAATTTAACTAACTCCTCCTTTTCAAAGAAAGCATGCAAGAACACTTGCTAAGAAAACAAAGTGGGCTCTGTCACACGCTGCTAGAAAATGTCAATTTTTCTGTCTTAGGTGCTGTTGATGGGAGAAATATTTGGTGGCTATTTATTGTTTCTGCATTTCTGCTATGGCTCTTACTGCAATCTTCAAGACGAAGAAGACAGTAGGGTCAGTGGAAAATGGAAAAACATTATAGGCAGGCATGTAATTCCAGCATTTTGGGAGACCCACGTGAGCAGATCACTTGAGGTCAGGAGTTCGAGGCCAGCCTGGCCGACATAGTGAAACCTCGTCTCTACTAAAAATACAAAATTAGCCCGGCATGGTGGCAGGTGCATGTAGTTCTAGCTACTTGGGAGTCTGAGGCAGGATAATCACTTGAACCTGGGAGGTGGAGGTTGCAGTGAGCCGAGATTGTGCCACTGCACTCCAGCCTGGGTGACAGAGCGAGACTACATCTCAGAAAAAAAAAATTATAGATTATGTGCCTATGCAATAAGTGCAGGAAATAAAAGTTGAGGAGCCCTCCTCTAGAGGATAATCTAAACACTTTTTAAAATGATAACGCGATTGAATTTTGCTAAAAATCTACTGAAATTAGTAATTATTTCAATAAAAACTAGGTCCAAATATTTGCTAAAAATCTACTGAAGTTAGTAATTATTTCAATAAAAACTATGTCCAAATATAACAATTTAACACATAGGACAGCAGAAGGCACATTTAAATTTCAGTATGGAAAGCAGGTTTTCCCATTTAAATGAAATAATTGTTCTTTCAAATTAATTTTACGCATTTTGGAGTCTATAGTTTCTTACACATGCACAAAAAGTTCATGACAGTTGTTATGGTGTTGGCTCCATTGTCAGAAGGCAATCTTGGCACACAGTTAAATGAGGTCAACTTTATATCAATGCCATCACATGCTTTAAATAAAAGATCAGCTAATCTCACTAATGGACTGAGTTTTCCAGCCAATTGATGGAATTGAAATAAACCTTTTGGAAATCCTTCTGTTCACTGAAATATTTTACATTATTGAGAACGTAACTGAAATTTTATTAAAAGATCTCCATTGAAGTTAGATGTATTTAATTTAGTGTGATAATACAAATATGATTTTGGTGGGACATAGTGTCATGATAAAAGCAATGTTTTTACTAAATTATAAAACAGACATCCAAGCATGGAATTGATTGTGGTAACCACATAACACATAATTCACCCAAAGAAGTTGTGATATTCTGTCAATTAAAAAAAGAAAAAGAAGAATTGGGCCAGGAGCGGTGGCTCACACCTGTAATCTCAGCACTTTGGGAGGCTGAGGCAGGCAGATCACCTGAGGTCAGGAGTTTGAGATCAGCCTGGTCAACATGGTGAAATCCCACATATACTAACAATACAGAAATTAGCCAGGCATGGTGGCAGGCACCTGTAATCCCAGCTACTCAGGAGGCTGAGACAGGAGAATCGATTGAACCCAGGAGATGGAGGTTGCAGTGAGCCAAGATCATGCCAAAAATTACACAACTACGGTTTGAGTTTGTCCCACCAAAACTCAGGTTGAAATTTGATCCCCATTGTGACAGTGTTGGGAGTGAGGCCTAGTGAGAGGTATTTGGGCCATGGAGTAGAATCCCTCATGAATGACTTGGTGCCATTCTTACTGTATGGGTGGGTTCTTGCAGTAGTGAGACTGATACAGGTTGGCTCTCTGTCCCCACCCAAATCTCACCTTGTAGCTCCCATAATTCCCATGTGTTTTGGGAAGAACCTGGTGGGATATAGTTGAATCATGGGGGTGGGTCTTTCACATGCTATTCTCTTGATAGTGAATAAGTCTCATGAGAACTGACAGTTTTAAAAATGGGACTTTCCCTGCACGAGCTCATTCTCTTTGCCTGCCACCATCCTCCATGTGTAAGACGTGACTTTCTCCTCCTTACTTTCCACCATGATTGTGAGGCCTCCCCAGCCAGGTGGAACTGTAAGTCTATTAAAACCCCTTTGTCTTCCCAGTCTCAGGTATGTCTTTATCAGCAGTGTGAAAACAGACTAATACTGTCAATTGGTACAAGTAGAGTGGGGCGCCACTGAAAAGATACCCAAAAATGTGGAAGCAACTTTGGAACTCATTAACAGGCAGAGGTTGCAACAGTTCGGAGGGCTCCGAAGAAGACAGGAAAGTGTGGGAAGGTTTGGAGCTCCCTAGAGACTTGTTGAATGGCTTTGCCCAAAATGACAATAGCAATATGGACAATAGAGCCCAGACTGAGGTGGTCTCAGATGGAAATGAGAAACTTGTTGGGAACTAGAACAAAGGTGACTCTTGTTATGTTTTAGCACAGAGACTGGCAGCATTTTGCCCCTGCCCTAGAGATTTGTGGGACTTTGAACTTGAGAGAGATGATTTAGGGTACTTGGCAGAAGAAATCTCTAAGCAGCAAAGCTTTCAAGAGGTGACTTGGGTGTTGTTAAAGGCATTCAGTTTTATATGGAAAGCAGAGCATAAAAGTTTAAAAAATTGCAGACTGACAATGTGATGAAAATCCTGTTTTCTGAGGAGAAATTCAAGCCTGCTGCAGACATTTGCATAAGTAAAAAAGAGCCAAATGTTAATCCCAAGTCAATGGGAAATATGTCTCCAGGGCATGTCAGAGGCCTTCGCGGCAGCCCTTCCCATAAAATGCCCAGAGGTTTAGGAGAAATAAATGGTTTCGTGGGCCAGGCCCAGGTTCCCTTTGCTGTGCACAGTCTAGGAAGTTGGTGCCCTGCATCCCAGTCACTCCAGTTGTGACTAAAAGTGGCCAAGGTACAGCTCAGGCTGTTGCTTCAGAGTGTTGAAGCCTTAAGCCTCAGCTTCCACGTGGTGTTGAGCCTGTGGGTGCACAGAACTCAAGAATTAAGGTTTGGGAACCTCTGCCTAGATTTCAGAAGATATATAGAAATGCCTGGATGCCCAGGCAAAATTTGCTGCAGGGTGGGGCCCTCATGGAGAACCTCTGCTAGGGCAGCGCAGAAGGGAAATATGGGGTGAGAGCCCCCAAACAGAGTCTCTACTGGGGCCCTGTCTAGTGGAGCTGTGAGAAAAGGGCCACCATCCTCCAGACCCAAAGTGATACAGTATTACAGATAGATATGGCCACCTAAATGATTAAAGTATGCAGATATATGCCAAGAATAATTTTCTTATTGATATTATTTTCAAACATTCAGGATATCAATATAAAGATACTGCTTTGTTTTGACTTCATGTAGCAGTGTTGTTAGTGTGAGGCCCTAAAGGAAGCCTTTCCCGAAGGTCTGCCACACACTGTTGTTACAAGGCAAAGATTTCCATTCAATCTTGGGAGCCAAGAGCAAGAATTGGATATCAGATAAATGTCAATGCCAATTTCACCTGAATTCTGGGCTTTCAATGGCTGTGTGACCCTTCTTTATCAGTGCCTCGCTTCCTCTATCTTTTTCTATATCTGTAGCTCCAAAAGAGCTTCAAGATGTGTAGCACTGATTGGCAAAAAGAGAGAAAGAGTGACTGACGATTTTCCTTGGCACCTATAACAGCTACATGGGGGAACCAGCACTGTGGCACAAGCAACCCCCCTGAAGGAAATCAACCTTGTTAAGATGCAGTTTTGTAAGGAAGATGGCGTTCCAGCTGGGCTCACTCTAAGCACTGGACCCTTGACTTGGAAGGACTGGTCTGCAGTATTGGTCTTCTCAATTTCCGGGCCCTTTACCCCTTCTCCACTTCAGCCACGTATGCCTAAGGTTTTACACTGGACCAGTGTCACCAGTAACTTCTCCTCCTCTGAAATCTTGCACCTAAACATCCCATACTGTGACCATAACCTTCTGTCATTCCAGGGCTCTCAGCTGTTACTCCCTCCACACAGAATTTCTCACAGTTCTGGGGACTGGAAAGTCCAAGATCAAGGCCAATTTAATGTTTGGTGAGGGCACATAGCTGGTGCATTCTTGCTGTTTTCTAACATGGCAGAAGAGACAAGCTAACTCCATGGGCTCTTTTAGAAGGACCCTAATTCCAATAAGGAGGATGTTGCCCTCATGACTTAATGACCTCCCAAAGGTCCCATCTCGAATACCATCACCTTGGGGGTTAGGACTTCAACATATAAATGGGGTGGGCACAAACATTCAGGTCACAGCAGCTCTCTTTCTTATTCTTCAAGGAATCTGTTTCAAACCTTCTCCGTTTGCCACAAGCCACACCAGCCCCTCATCAGATACCCATAAATGTTACTTCAAATAGGGAATAAGGAGCCATTCATTGAGAATTCTCTTGGCTCATTGCCACCACGTGGAAAAGGTCCTCTGGAGTTGCACATGCCCTTTGCTCCTCTGATCATGTCACAGCAGGAGTAGTGTCTGTCCTCTCAAACAAAGACATCTTCTCCATCAGTGCACTGCTTCTTTTCCCTCCCACCTCCATGATTATCCCATCTCCCCTTGAAGCTTCATCCCTCCCCTCTCTGCTGGCATCTATCATCAGTGTTTAAGCCTGCTTAAGATTTCCTATCATAAAAAGACTTTGCTTAATCCCCTCTATGGATCGAATTGTGACAACCCCCTGCCAAATTCATATGTTGAAACCTAAACCCTAACAGGATGATATTTGGAGATGGGACCTTTGGAAGGTAACTAGGTTTCCACAAAATTATGAGAGTGGGGCCCTTATAATGGCATTGCTGTCCTTAAAAGAAGAGGGAGAAACCAGAACCCACCCACCCTCCACCAAATGAGGACACAGTGAGAAGGCAGCTGTCTACAAGCCAGAAAGAGCACTCTCACCAGACATCGACCATGCTGGCACCTGGATCTGGTCTTCCAGCCTCCAAAACTGTGAGAAATACATTTCTCTCGTTTCAGCCACGCAGTCTGTGGTATTTTGTAATGGCAGCCTGAGCTGGTTAAGACACTCCCACAGTGCTGTACAGCTGCTATCCTTTCTCTCTCTTTCCCTTTACAGTCAAACTTGTTGAAATACACAGTTTCCACTTTCTCTCACTCCACTCTTTATTAACCTACTGACATTGTACAATGAGAATAGCATGAGAAAAAAAAGGTTTAAAAAGGTCACACATGCCAGCCCTATGCTGGGACCAACTTGGTCTGTCCAACAGGGAAAACTCATGTTGAATAAATAATTGCCCAATAATTATTTCACGGTAATTATGTGCTATGGTAGAGAAGTTCTCTGTAGATGCTGTGAAAGCCTCTTTCTGCCCCCTTGGTCTGGGGCATGACACTGAGGAGGGCATCCCTGGAGCAGTGACATTTATACCATAATGTAAAGGATGAGTGGGAGCAGACCGGATTGCTGAAGGGAGGAGTACAATTCCAGGCATAAAGAACAGTGCAGAAAAGGTCTGAGTTAGAAAGGAACATGACATGTTTGGGAGCTGAAGGAAGGTCAGAGTGCTGGAGCCTAGAGGGCAAGAGAGAGGGTGGCCTAAGGTGGACACTATTCTGGAGACAGGCAGGGCCTTGAGGGCTATGCCAGGGACAGCATGATTATCCCAAAAGCTATGTACAGTCAACGAAGGGTTTGTAGTGGGAGAGTGAGTGAAGGGGTAGCATTTGCATTTAAGGAAGACCAGTTTGTCTGCTGGTGGGGTGGGGTTGAAGGAGACAGGATGAATAACAGGAAACTTCCCTTCAATAATAATTAAGGACTTCTCAAAGGGAGAAAAGACAAATAGTGCAGTATCATTTCCACGCGTGGTGTGATCAAAGGGTTGGTCCGTGGAACCCATTCAGTGGCCTGTGCTCACTTACACAAGGCTTTAGTATAAAAAGTCATGAGTCTCAGCACTGCTTAAGACAAAGTATCAGAAACAAAGTTTCTCTTGACCTCAGGGCTGTGAGTCTATCTTGTGTTGGCATCAATGAGACTCTGGCTTCCTGGGCCATTCCTTTTCTATCTTCACTGTGGCAGCCATCATGGGAATCAGTGTAGCAGATGGTGGCTCACAGATTGAAATGGGGAAATAGAAGCATTTTCACTTTGTTTTCTGGGCCTTCATCAACCAGCAAGTGAATGTTAAGCCCTAAAGCCTTAACTGGCTTAAAACTCTCCATCAGTTAGGAGCCTGGAAGATGTGTGAAAGTCTTGTTTATTCATGGAGAGTTTGTTTTATAGTGAGAGATGGAGAAGAGCATCTATTAGGCTAGACCGGGGTATGAAAATTCATCCTCCGCCTCCTCATCTCAGTAAGCAATGGCTACCCATTTCCTGGAGCATGAAGTCCAGGTTTACTCCGGGATCCAAAGCTCTGCCCAGTCAGATCTGCTCAGATGTCTACTGTTATCTCCTTTGCTTCCCTGCATGCCTTTGAACTCCAATCATCTGAGCTATTATTTGGTCCAGGTATAGGCCCTGTATTTTCTTCTTTGCTTTGCTGATCAATTCATTATGTATCTAGATAGTAGGAATGAAGTAGTGAGCAAAGCCAGTTCCTGTTTGCATAGAGTTTACATTCTGGTGAGAGACAGGCAATCAATATTATTCAATCATCTTTATTTTTGTGTATATCTAATAGATCACCATTGTGAACTATCTTTCTAGATACTTCCCTATATAGACATTGCCTCCACATGCACGAACATGCAGGCATGCACAAACACACACACACTTTTCTATCAAATAGAATAAAATCATCAGAGTGAAAGACATTACCTTGCCTCCACACACACAAACTTATGGAATGGTAGAAAATATTTGCAAGCGATATGTATTACTCTATTCTCACGGCACTATAAAGAAATACTCAAGACTGGGTAATTTATAAAGGAAAGAGGTTTAATTGACTCACAGTTTTGCAGGGCTGGGGAGGCCTCAGGAAACTTACAATGATGACAGAAGGGGAAGCAAACATGTCCTTCACTTGCAGCAGCAAGGAAAAGTGCCAAGAAAAGGGGGAAAAGTCCTTTATAAAACCATCAGATCTCATGACAACTCACTCACTGTCATGAGAACAACATGGGGGTAACTGCCCCAATGATTTAATTACCTCCCACCAGGTCCCTCCCACAACATATGGGGATTATGGGAACCACAATTCAAGATGAGATCTGGGTAAGGACACAGCCAAACCATATCACCATACATCTGGCAAAGGGTTAATATCTCAGATATGTAAGGAACTCAAATAACTCAATAGCAATAAAACAAATAACCCAATTTAAAAATGATCAAAGGACCTGAATAGACATTTCTCAAAAGAAGATATAAAAGTGGCCAAAAGATACATTAAAAATGCTCAACACCCCAATTATTAAGGAAATGCAAATTAAAACCACAATGAGATATTATCTCATACAGGTCAGAATGGCTATTAACAAAAAGATGAAATTTAACAAGTGCTGGCAAAAATGTGCAGAAAAAGGAACACTTGTACCCTGTTGGTGGAAATATAAATTACCACTGCTATTATGGAAAACAGTATGGAGGTTTCTCAAAAACTACAAATAGAATTATCATATGATCCAGCAATCCCACTTCTGGGTATATAGCCAAAAGATTTGAAATCCAAATGTTAAACGAAATATCTGCACTCCCGTGTTCACTACAGCATTATTCACAATAGCCCAGTTATGGAATCAAATAGTGTCCATCAACAGATGAATGGATTTAAAAATGTGTTATAAACACACAATGGAATACTATTCAGCCTTGAAAAGGGGAAATTATGTCCTTTGTGATGAACCTGGAGTATATTGTGCTTAATGAAATGAGCCAGGCACAAAAAGAGCAATACTGCATGATCTCACTTATATGTGGAAGCTAAAAAATTGAATGCATAGAAGTTGGGTACAGAATGGTGCTTACTAGAATGTGGGGAGTGGGAGGAATGGGATATGTTATCATCAAAGGACACAATGTTTCAGTTAGACCCAGGGAGGAAGTGATAAGTATTTGAGGTGGTGGTAGATATTTCAATGAATTTGAGTCAGTTATTCCACATAGTATATATGTCATTTTGTACCCCATAAATATATGCAATTATAACTTGTCCCTATCCAATTTCAAAAAGAGAGAACTCTTCCTTGAGCAGCCTGTGTAATATAGTGTCTTCCTAGTCCCCTTATCTTCTTTTAGTTTCTTTCAAAGTACAGACCTGAAGGAACTGAGAGTTCAAGCCATATGACTGTCTACTGATAAATGAAAGAGCATTTCAGACTGAAAAAATATGAAGGAAAATATGAAAGGCCACAGAGCTGATTGTGGAGGAGCTGCGACTAGATAGCAGAACTTCTGACTCTTAGTCCAGGTTTTTTTCTGTTTTAAACACATTCTTTTGAAAAGGAAGAAATTTATCTCCTTCAGTTAATGCTTTGCTGTCTTTCCCCTTAGAATCTAGACGGTATTCATCAGTCATTGTTGTGCATGTGGGTCACCTGGGGATTTTGTTAAATGCAGAGTCTCATTCAGAGGGTCTGGGGTGGGCGGGAGAGGCTGTATTTCTAAGAAGACCCCATGTGTTATTCAATGCTGCCAGTGCATAGATCACTTTTGGAGTTGCAAGAATCTAGAAGTTTCTACATGGCTACAATTTTAGAAAGATTCCTCAACTCCCACTGCTTTGCCTCTCTTGGGCTCTACTTTCTTCCTTCCCCCTTGTTCCCTGGATTGCTTCACCTCTTTCATTTTCAAGTCTGCTCTTCCTATTTAAATGATTCTCTGGGTCTCTATCTCTGAATCAGGGTTTTGCTCCTGTGTGCTCGCCACGAGTGCAACCATTTACAATCATACCTTTATCTCCCGCCATTGGCTTCACATTAGAATTGCCTGGGGAGGTTATAAAAAAACACTGATGCCAGGGTCGTGTACCAAACCAATTAAATAGAAGTTTCTAAAGAGAGAGTCCAGGCATAAATAATTTGAATATTTCCAGTGCTTTCCATATGCAGCCAGGGTTAAGAACCTCTAAACTCTAGATACATTGCAAATATTGCCAGTAGCTGAAGTCTCTTCACATGAGCTCTCTCTATGAATTTCTTTCAAGTTACATGCCAGTAACACAGTAGGATTCCTCAATTATGATTGTTATTCATATTCTGAGAATGTCATTTACTAATTTTTTAGGAAAGAAAGAAAATCCAAGAATTGGAAAAACTGCATGCAACATGGTTACAAAAGGCTTATCCCACAGCACTGTGAGTGTACTAAACGCCATTGAATTTTGTGTTATAGGAATTTCACTTCAATAAAAAGGGTAAAAGAAAGAAAAAAAGGACAGAAAGAAAAAGATAGAAAAAAGAAATGAGAAGGAAGGAAGGAGAGAGGAAGGAAGGGAGGGAGGGAAGGAAGGAAAAGAAAGAAGAAAGAAGGAAGGAAAGAAAGAAGAAAGAAAATGAAAGAAAGAAAAGGGAAGAAGGAGGAGGGAAGGAAGGAAGGAAAGGAAAGGAAGGGAAGAAAGAAAGAGAGAAAGGGAGAGAGAGGGAGGGAGGGAGGGAAGAAGGAGAGAGAAAGAAAGCAAGCTGACCAATACTTCATCCTTTTCCTAAGAACAGTTTCAAAATTCTCAACACACAAAATGAAGATTAAAGTCTGTGTAGATGATGTGTCTTAGGGCATCTGTCTGTGCCATGAGCAGAGGAGGACTGTCCCTACCAAAGGCCATTCTCAGAACAACTGACCCTAGCAGCCATTTTGTACTGTGAAAATCTGTTCTTTCTAGCTGCATGTGGTTGAACCAGTGATAATCATATGATCCAAGTCATTCATAGGCAAATGACTTGGGCCAATTATCTCTTGAGATTTTGAACTAGTATCATCAGAAACCCAGGTGCATTGGTATTGAGCATTCGACTTTTAAAATCATGTGGAGTCAGGGCTGAAGTTAAAAAATTTAAGCCATGTACAAGTCCAGTTTTAAGGCACCAGAAGTTATGAATAAGCAGAGCAAAGAAGAGAAGAAGAAAGAAATCTACTAAACTAGCATGAAAGTAACTCCGGGAGAAAGGCAGACCAACTAGAAGCCCAGTCCTGGGTCCTTACAGATAACACGCTAAGATCAAACAAAAACTCCCGTGTTGTGGACTAATCTTGGATTGTCATTTCCAGGGAAACATGGAGAGCAGGAGTGCCGCATGGACATCTTAAGATTGTCTGCAGTTATTTCAAAGACTTCAAAGAAAAATGCCTCACTCAGAGTGACCCATCTAAACTAAGGTACGCCCAGGTCAGTGCCTGTCTTCTGACCCCTTCAGGATCATGTCTGAACTCCTCAGTGAAGTACATGTGGCCTCCCATGACCTGAAGTCCCTTGAATCAATTCTTCTACTGCATTTTCTCGTTCCTTGGCCTCCTATTTGTCATCCTCCAAATTGAATACTGGTAATTCCTCCATGGAGTATCTCCCTCCCTTCTTCATCCCCTCGCTGGGCTCTGCCTTCCAGGAACTTTAATCCAAGCATAATGGGATAAGCAATATTTATTGCATATTTGCTGAGTGTTTTCTTACTCTTTAAGACACATCTCAGGTACTGCTTCCTAAAATTTATCACCAACATCACCTCCCCAACTCCAGTGAGGGACCCTTTCTTTAGGATACGATGATACAAAAACCTAAATCATTCTCATTGCATTTATCATGCAGAGGTATTTATCTGCTTAGAAAGTCTGGCTTCACCACTAGAATATAAACTTACCACATAATCAGGGGTTTTCCTCCCCAGTTTTCCTTTGTGGTTAGAACAGTGCTTGCCACAGAGAAAGCACTCCATATATATTTGTGAAATGATTGAGGAAACATAGGCTAATGTAGTCAGGATATTTAAATTGTACAACTGACTAGTAATGTCTTCCACGAGGAGTATACCCTAAATCTCATAAAGAGTCTCTAGTTTCATGACTTGAGGTCAGGAGTTCGAGACAAGCCTCGCCAACATGGAGAAATCCCATCTCTACTAAAAATACAAAAATTAGCGAAGCGTGATGGCAGGTGCCTGTATGATCCCAGGAGGGATAATTACTCAGGAGGCTGAGGCAGGAGAATTTCTTGAACCTGGGAGGCAGAGGCTGCAGTGAGCTGAGAGCGAGTGCGTCACTGCACTTCAGTCTGGGTGACAGAGTAAGACGACTTCTCAAAAATCATCGTCGTCATCATCTTTTTCAAATTGTGCTGGAATAATTGGACTTCCATATTAAAAAACAAAACAAAAAACCCTGACACTTATCTCAAAACACATAGAAAAACAAAGTGATTGAATTATTTAAATACTATAGATACAATATAGATATTTATAAATAAAATAATGTCTAGACTATGGAAATATTTACAGCTAAATAATCAGACAAAAGTTTTCTTCAAATGTCCAAAAGATTTCAACAGATATTTCATGAAGAAAGAATAAGGCTGGATTAAAATAATACAAAGTATGTTCTCTGACCATGATGAAATTAGTAAGGAATCAGAAACCAGTAACATAAGGAAATTTGAGAAATTCACAAATATGTAGAAATTAAACACACTTTTAAATAAACGATGGGTCAAAAAAGAAATCACAGGGAAATTATAAAATACCTTGAAATGAATAAAAATAAAAATTCAACATATGAAAGAATTCAAGTTATACAGATTATACAGAGCAGGTTCTCTAAAAACAATGAAATTAAATTAGAAATCAATTAGAAAAATCTGTGAAAAATCCCAACATATTTGAAAATTAAATAACATATATCCAAATAACCCATAGACCAAAGAAGAAATCCAAAGAGAAATTACAAAGTATTTTAAACTAAATAACAAGGTAAACGCATTTCAAAATGCGTGGAATGCCACTGAAGCAGTATATAGTGGAAGATATACTATAGCCTAAAATACCTATACTAGACCAAAGAAAGGTCTAAATAATGATCTCAGCTTCTATTGAGGAAACAAGAAAAGGACAAAAAGTAGAAATTAAAGAGAAACTAGAAAACTAAAAAACTAGAAACTAGAGAAAAGCTTCTAGAAAAACTAGAAAACTGAAAAACTAGAAACTAGAGAAAAGGACAAATTAAAGCCAGTGGAAGAAATGAAATAATAAAGATCAAAAGAGGAATTAAACAGTAATCAAAGAAAAACAAAAAACAACAGAGAAACTCAGTGAACCTATAATTCCTTGAGGAAATCCAAAAAGTTGAAAAGTTTCTAGCATACCGATTAGGAAAAAAAAGAGAGGGCACAAATCCTCAGTAGAATTCCAGATGCTTGCTCTTAGCCACCATCCTATTCACCTAAAACCTAAAATTTAAGAAATAAAATAGGAAATCTAGTATCCAGGAGCTACAGACACCTTTGGAGAACTGGAAACAAATAAAAACTAACCTTCATAAGCAAAATAGGCAAATCAGAACTAAATTCCGGAATTCACATGATTTGTGATATTCTATCTTCAAATCTTTAGCTTGTGAAATATAAGACTTGTAATCATATGACTGTTTGCCAAGACCTCTTCTGCTTATGATTATCAAATGATGTTTGCTATTTCACAATAATATCTCACTACTCTAACAGCCCATTTAAAAACCTATTGTTACCTTGCAGGCACAGTTAAATAGAGAACACATTGGAAAAGAAGGGAAAAAAAAATAGTAGGATTTGGAAATGAGGTGAGGTGAAGCTGGATGCCGCTGCTGACTGTAAAACCATCACCCTGGTCTCAGGTGACTCACGTGGGCTCTTGCTTTCTTTTGTAGTAAATAGGGCATGGCATCACCCACCCTTGGATGATGTTGTGGAAGATGATTTTTTAAAAAAATTGCACTAATCACTCATGTCAAGATTAGGGACATAGTTTAGGAATATTAGAAAAGAAATCTAGTAATTAAACAGTGATGAACTGGGTAGAGTGTTTGAGCAACAAAATCCTGCTCTCTTTCAACACAAAAACAGGCTGCAGAGTTTGGACACTAGTGACGAGGGAGCAACAGAAGAAACAGAGAGGGTACTAGCCAAATAAGATTGAAAATGACACTGGTGGATCACAGATAGCCTTGTTTTCTCAGTTCAGTAGTAACAACTCAGTCCTTCATAACTCAGGAGGAAAACAGATCCAAGCACAGGCCCCATGATCTTGATGTGGCTTAGATTTCAATTCAGGCAGAATTTGTGACTTCACTGGATGGTGTTAATGAAACACAGGCACATTGACTCATTTCTGCTTGACATTTAATTTGCTCCACGATTCCTAGCATGTTCTGATGTTTGCTGATACAGGTAATTTCAAGATGGCTAGAACATCCAAAAGGTGCCGTATTGTTAAAAGAGGTGTTAATACTGACAGAAAAGCACTGAGAAGAAGACGTGTAAGATCTATGTTTTGTGGAAAGCAGTTTGTGTGTGTGTGTATGTGTGTGTGTGTTTTTAAAAAGAACTTAGAACTACCATTCAACTATGCAATCGCATTACTGGGTATATATTCAAAGGAATATAAATTGTTCTATCAAAAAGCCACATGCATGCATATGTTCCCTGCAGTACTATTCACAAAATCAAAGACATCTAATCAACCTAGATGCCCATCAGTGGTGGACTAGACAGCAAATTTGGTACATATACATCATGGCATTCTATGCAGCCATAAAAGGGAATGAAATTATGTCCTTTGCAGCAACATGGATGTAGATGGGGGGCATTATTCTAACTGAATTAATGCAGGAACAGAAAACCAAATGCCGCATGTTCTCACTTAAAAGTGGGAGCTAAACATTAAGTACACATGAACATCAAGATGGGAAAACTGATACTGGGAACTACTAAAGTGGGGAGAGAAGGGGGTGGATAAAGATTGAAAAACTACCTATTGGCATTCTACAAGGCCAGTGATACCCTGGTACCAAAACCAGACAAAGACATATCATAAAAAGAAAACCACAGGCCACTATCCCTGATAATTATTGATGCAAAAATCCTCAACAAAATACTAGCAAACTGAATTCAACAACACATTAAAAAGATCATTCATCATGACCAAGTGGGATTTATTCTAGGGAGGCAAGGATGGTTTGACATATGCAAATCAATAAATGTGGTACATCATATCAAGAGAATGAAGGAAAAAAATCATATAATTATTTCAATTGATGCTGAAAAAGCATTTGATAAAATTAGACATCCCTTCATGGTAAAAAACCCTCAAAAAAATTGAGTATAGAAGGAGTATACCTTAACATAATAAAAGCCATATATAACAGATCTACAGCTAGTATCAAACTGAGTGGGGAAGGACTGAAAGCCTTTCCTCTTATATCTGGAACACAACAAGGATGCCCACTTTCACCACTGTTACTCAACATAGTAGTGGAAGTTCTTACTAGAACAATCAGATAAGAAAAAAAGACATAGTGTATTGAAACTGGAAAGGAAAATGTCAAATTATCCTTGTTTGCAGATGAAATTATCTTATAATTGGAAAAACCTAAAGACTTAAAAAAACTATTAGATCTGATAAGACAAATTCAATGAAGTTGCAGGATACAAAATGAACTTACAAAAATTGGTAGCATTTGTATAAATGAACAGTAAAAAAAAAATCTGAAAAAAGAAATCAATAAAGTAATCCCATTTGCAATAGTTACAAAATAAAATAAAATACCTAGGAATTAATTTAACTAAAGAAGTGAAATTTCTCTACAATGGAAACTATAAATCACTGATGAAAGTAATTGAAGAGACACCAAAAAATGGGAAGATATTCCATGTTCATGCATTGGAAGAGTCAATATTATTAAAATGTTCATACTACCCAAAGCAATCTATAGATACAATGCAATCCCTATCAAAGTACCAATGACATTAGTCACAATCCTAAGATTTATATAGAATCACAAAAGACCCAGAATAGCCAAACTGTCCTGAGCAAAAGAACAATCTGGAGAAGTAATATTACCTGACTTTATACTAAGAACTATAGTAACCAAAACAGCATGGTACTGGCACAAAAACGGCCACATAGAACAATGGAACAGAACAGAGAACCCAGAAACAAATCCATGCATGTAGAGTGAACTCATTTTTGACCAAGCTGCCAAGAACATACACTGGGGAAAAGACATTTTCTTCGATATATGGTGCTGGGAAAACTGGGTTTCCATATGCAGAAGAATTGAAACTAGATCCCATCTCTCACCATATAAAAACATCAAATCAAAGTGGATTAACAACATGAATCTAAGACCTCAAACTATGAAACTATTAAAAGAAAACATTGAGGAAACTTTCCAGGACATTGGAGTAGGTAAGGATTTTTGAGTAATACCCCACAAGCACAGGCAACATGGACAATGTTGAAAATGAACAAATGGGATAATGCCAAGTTAAAAAGCTTCTGCGAGGAAGGTGGATCCAAGATGGCTGAATAGGAACAGCTCTGGAGTGTTGTTCCCAACGAGAACAATCCACAGGGTAAGTGATCACTGCATTTCCAAATGAGTTATTACTGCCCACAGACCAGGAGATTCCCAGGCTGAAAAGCATCACGAGTTTCCAGCACAGCTGTTTCAGCCAGCGCAGTGGATCTCCGCACAAAAACTCACACAAATCTGGGTGGCCATTTCAACTGGTGCCTGGAACACCTGGGAGACAGAGCTGCCCATTCAACTGAAAAAAAGGGGGCTGAAACAGGGAGCCAGGTGATCTGGCTCAGCAGGTCCCACCCCCACAAAGACCAGCAATCTGAAATGCTCTGGATTGAGAATTTCACAGCAAGCACAGTTGGACTTGGGGATGCCCAGCTCTGTGGTGGGAAGGGCATCCACAATTACTGAGGCAGTCCACCATTACCAAGTCAGTCCGCCATTACTGAGGCAGTCTGCTATTATGGAGGCAGTCCACCATTACAGAGGAAGTCCACCATTACTGAGGCAGATTGACATTACCAAGGCAGTTCTAAGTATAACTTTATAAACAAAACTGCAAGGAAGTTCACACAGCAGCTTGGCAGAGCCCATGGCAACTCAGCAACACCTCTGCTGGCAGACTGTGACTAGGCTACCTCCTCACTGGGCAGGGCATCTCTGAATAAAGGCAGCAGCATGTGGGGAACTTATAAATAAAGCCTCACCTTCCCAAGACAGAGCACCTGGGAAAAAAAGGTGGTTATGACTTCTGCTGCAGCAGACTTAAACATACCTGCCCAGCAGCTCTGAACCAAACAACGGAGCTCACAGCTCAGCACTTGAGCTTCTATAAGGGTCAGACTGTTTCCTCAAGCAGCTCCCTGACCCCTGTATATCCAAAGAGATATCTCATAAAGGAGAGCTCAGGCTGACGTCTGGTGGGTATCCTTCTGGGACAAAGATAACAGAAGAAGAAACTGGCAGAAGCCCTTACTGTTCTGCAGTTGCTGCAGATGATCCCCAGGCAAGCAGGGTCTGGAGTGGAACTCCAGCAGTCCTACAGCAGAGGGTCCTGACTGTAAGAAGGAAAACTTAAAAAACAGAAAGAAATAACTTCATCATCAACAAAAAGGATGTCCAATCAGAGACCCCATCTGAAAGTCACAAACTACAAAGACCACAAAGATGGGAAGAAATCAGTGCAAAAAGGATGAAAACACCCAAAACCAGAACACCTCTCCTCCTCCAAGGGATCACAACTCATCACCAGCAAGGGAACAAGGCTGGATCGAGAATGATTCTGATGAATTGACAGAAACAGGCTTCAGAAGGTGGGAAATAACAAACTTCTCTGAGCTAAAAGAACATGTTCTAACCCAATGCAAAGAAACTAAGAACCTTGAAAAAAGGTTTGATGAAATGCTGATAAGAATAAACAGCTTAGAGAAGAATATAAATGACCTGATGGAGCTGAAAAACACTAGAACTTCACAAAGCATATATAAGTTTCAATAGCCGAATCAACCAAGCAGAGGAAAGGATATCAGAGATTGAAGATCAACTCAATGAAATAAAATGAGAAGGCAAGATTAGAGAAAAAAGAGTGAGAAGAAATGAACAAAGCCTCCAAGAAACATGGGATTATATGAAAAGACCTAATCTACATTTGATAGGTGTAGCTGAATGTGATGGAGAGAATGAATCCAAGCTGGAAAATGCTCTTCAGTATATTATCCAGGAGAACTTCCCCAACCTAGCAAGGCAGGCCAATATTCAAGTCCAGGAAATACAGAGAATACCACAAAGATGCTCCTGAAAAAGAGCAACCTCAAGGCAGACAATCGTCAGATTCACCAGGGTTGAAATGAAGGAAAACATGCTAAGAGCAGCCACAGAGAAAGGTCGGGTTACCCACAAAGGGAAGCCCATCAGACTCAGTGGATCTCTCGGCAGAAACCCTACAAGCCAGAAGAGAGTGGGGGCCAATATTCAACATCCTTAAAGAAAAGAACTTTCAACCTAGAATTTCATATACAGACAAACTAAGCTTCATAAGCAAAGGAGAAATAAAATCCTTCATGAACAAGCAATTGCTGAGAGACATCGTCACCACCAGGCCTGCCTTACAAGAGCTCCTGAAAGAAGCACTAGCCATAGAAAGGAACAACCAGTACCAGCCACTCCAAAAACGTACCAAATGGTGAAAAGCATTGACACAATGAAGAAACTGAGTCAACTAATGGGCAAAACAACCAGCTAGCATCAAAATGGCAGGATCAAATTCACACATAACAATATTAACCTTAAATGTAAATGGGCTAGATGCCCCAATCAAAAGACACAGACTGGCAAATTGGATAAAAAGTCAAAAGCCATCGGTGTGCTGTATGTAGGAAACCCATCTCACATGAAAGGACACACATTGGCTCAAAATAAAGGGATGGAGGAAGATTTATCAAGCAAATGGAGAGCCAAAAAAAAAAAAAAAAAAAACAGGAATTGCAATCCTCATCTCTGATAAAATAGACTTGAAACCAACAAATATCAAAAGAGACAAAGAAGGGTATTACATAGTGGTAAAAGGATCAATGCAACAAGAAGAGCTAATGATACTAAAAATATATGCATCCAATACAGGAGCACCCAGATACATAAAGCAAGCTCTTAACGACCTACAAAGCGACTTAGACTCTCACATAATAATAGTGGGAGATTTTAACACTCCACTGTCAATATTAGACAGATCAATGAGACAGATAATTAACAAGGACATCCAGGACTTGAACTCAGATCCGGACCAATCAAACCTAATAGACATCTACAGAACTCTCCACCCCAAATCCACAGAATATACATTCTTCTCAGCACCACATCACACCTACTCTAAAACTGACCACATAATTGGAGGTAAATCACTCCTTAGCAAATGCAAAAGAATGGACACCATAACAAAAAGTGTCTCAGAGCACAGTGCAATCAAATTAGAACTCAGGATTAAGAAACTATTTCAGAACTGCACAACTTCATGGAAACTGAACAACCGGCTCTGTAATGTTGACTGGATAAACAATGAAATGAAGGCAGAAATAAAAATGTTCTTCAAAATCAATGAGAATGAAGACACAACGTACCAGAATTTCTGGGACACAGTTAAAGCTGTGTCTAGAGGAAAATCTATAGCAATAAATGACATGAGAAGCAAGGACAGATCTAAAATTGACACCCTATCATCAAAATTGAAAGAGCTAGAGGAGCAAGATAAAAAATACTCAAAAGCTAGCAGAAGACAATAACTAAGATCAGAGCAGAACTGAAGGAGACAGAGACACAAAAAAAAACCCTTCAAAAAATCAATAAATCCAGGAGCTGTTTTTTTGAAAAGATCAACAAAATTGACTGCTAGCCAGATTAACAGAAGAGAGAAAAATCAAACAGATTCAATAAAAGATGACAAAGGGGATATCACCACCAATTCCACAGAAATACAAACTACCATCAGAGATTACTACAAACAACCATATACATATAAACCAGTAAACCTGGAAGAAATGTATAAATTCCTAGACACTTGCCCCCTACCAAGCCTAAACCAGAAAGAAGTTGAAACCCTGAATAGACCCATAACAAGGACTGAAGTTGAGGCCGCAATTAATAGCCTACCAACCAAAAAAAGCCCAGGTCCAGATGGGTTCACAGCAGAATTCTACCAGACATACAAGGAGGAGCTGGTACCACTCCTTCTGAAATTATTCCAAACAATCCAAAAAGAGGGAATCCTCCCCATATCTTTTTATGAGACCAACATAATCCTGACACCAAAACCCAGCAGAGACTCAACAAAAAAAGAAAACTTCAGGCCAATATCCATGATGAACATAGATGCAAAAATCTTCAATAAAATACTGGCAAACCAATTGCAACAGCACATCAAAAAGTTTATCCATCATGATCAAGTAGGCTTCATTCCAGGGATGCAAGTCTGGTTCAACATACGCAAGTCTAAAAATGTAATCCACCACATAAACAGAACCAAAGACAAAAACCACATAATTATCTCAATAGATGCAGAGAAGGCCTTTAACAAAATTCAACAGTCCATTATGCTAAAAACTCTCAATAAACTAGGTATTGATGGAACGTGTCTCAAAATAATAAAAGGTATTTACAACAAACCCACAGCCAATATCATACTGAATGGGCAAAAACTGGAAGCATTCCCTTTGAAATCTGGCACTAGACAAGGATGCCCTCTCTTACCACTCCTATTCAATATAGTACTGGAAGTTCTAGCCAGAGCAATCAGGCAAGAAAAAGAAATGAAGTGTATTCAATTAGGACAGGAGAAAGTCAAATTGTCTCTATTGGCAGATGACAGGATTGCATATTTAGAAGATCCCATCATCTCAGCCTAAAATCTCCTGAAAATGATAAGCAACTTCAGCAAAGTCTCAGGATACAAAAATCTATGTGCAGAAATCACAAGGATTCCTGTACCAATAACAGACTTAAAGAGAGCCAAATCAAGAACGAACTGCCATTCACAATCACTACAAAGAGAATAAAATACCTAGGAATACAACTAACAAAGGATGTAAAGGACCTCTTCAAGGAGAATTAGCAACCACTGCTTAAGGAAATTAGACAGGACACAAACGGTTGGAAAAACATTCCATGCTCATGGTTAGAAAGAATCGATATTGTGACAATGGCCATACTGCCCAAAATAATTTATAGATTCAACATTATCCCCATCAAGCTACCTATGACCCTCTTCACAGAACTGAAAAAAACCACCTTAAACTTCATAGGGAACCAAAAGAGAGCCTGCATAGCCAAGTCAATTCTAAGCAAAAAGAATGAAGCTGGAGGCATCATGCTACCTGACTTCAAACTATACTACAAAGCTACAGTAATCAAAACAGCATGGTATTGGTATCAAAACAGACATATAGACCAGTGGAACAGAACAGAGGCCTCAGAGACAACACCACACATCTACAACCATCTGACTTTTGACAAACCTGACAAAAACAAGCAATGGGGGAAGGAGTCCCTGTTCAATAAATGGTGTTGGTAAAACTGGCTAGCCATGTGCAGAAAGCAGAAACTGGAACCCTTCCTGAGACTTTACACTAAAATTAATTCCAGATGGATTAAAGACTTAAACATAAGACCTAACACCATCAAAACCCTAGAAGAAAACCTAGGCAAAACCATTCAAGACATAGGCATAGGCAAGGACTAAAACACCAAAAGCATTGGCAACACAAGCCAAAATAGACAAATGGGATCTAATTAAACTCCATAGCTTCTGTACAGCAAAAGAAACAATCATTGGAGTGAACCAGCAACCAACAGAATGGGAAAAAAATTTTTGCAATCTACCCATCTGACAAAGGGCTAATATCCAGAATCTACAGAGAACTAAAACAGAGTCACAAGAAAAAAACAAACCCATTCAAAAGTGGGCCCTTTGTCAGATGGGTAGATTGCAAAAATGATTGTTTCTTTGATGATCACAAAGCCTACTGTCTTTCCACTTCAGCAGATAGTAGAATGTAAGGCTAATACATTCTTATGGGGGCTTTGACTTTCAAATAAAGGAGTCACAGAGAATATTAAAAAGAGATTCTTTTTTTTTAAACCAGAAAGGTTCGTATCAGGGAATATTACAGGTAGAGGGGATGCGGGGGGCAGGATATTAAAAGAGAATCAATCCTCTGGAGAGTTTTTCAAAACATACACGTGTACCTAGCTTCTCCTTTCTCACAGATGTTTCTTATTTGCTTCCTGGTAGTTAGGGTTGTTTGAAGTCTCTCTCGGCATCCTTGTTGCCATCCAGTCCAACCAGTCATTTTTTTTTTTTTTCCAGGAGAAAACTGAGGACTGAAGTAGCCAAGTAATTTGCTTAATGTTTCAAACTTGCTAAATGCCAGGATTTTATACTCACTTCATAATAATGTGTGTGTGTGTGGGTGTACACTTTTACTTGTTCTTGTAAACCATTAAATGCATGTTCATAGCAAGTCGAGCAGTATTGTTTGTTCCTATAAACCATTAAATGTGTGTTCATAGCAAGTCGAGCAATATTGTTTGTTCTTGTAAACCATTAAATGCGTGTTCATAGCAAGTCGAGCAATATTGAAGTCTGTAAGAAAACTTTTTTTTTTTTTTAAAGACAGGGTCTCATTCTGCCACCCAGGCTGGTGTAGTAGTGCAATCACGGCTCACTGTAGCCTCGACCTTCAGGGCTTAGGCAGTTTTCCCACTTGAGCCTCCCAAGTAGCTGGGACCAAAGGTTCATGCCACCATGCTAATTAAAAAAAAAAAACTTTTTGTAGAGATGTGTTTTGCCATTGTGTTAGTCCGTTTTCACACTACTAGAAAGAACTTCCCAAGACTGGGTAATTTATAAAGGGAAGAGGTTTAATTGACTCACAGTTCCACATGGCTGGGGAAGTTGCTGATGCAACTGTTGTTCACATCAGTTAAAATACAATGACAGAATAAATTCTGAAGGGCTTTTTGGCAGGTAGCACAGCATATGGGTAAGGTACACCAGCCTCAGAAATTAATGAAAGCCAGGGTTGAACCTTCCGTTAACACTTAGATGCTTTGCCCAGGTTGCTTAAGCACCTTATGCTCAAGAGGATGGACACACTCACCTCGAAGTGTTGATATGAGGCATAAATGAGATAAAGTGTGTCAAGTGCTTAACATGCTCCAAGAGCTCACAAATAAGGGCTCTAATTCAGCACAATTATATTTTGGTTTTAATTTAAAAATTAAAGCTTTCCTAGATTGAGTCTGTATTGCTTACAGGGTGAAAAATAAAAACACAATGAGGCCAAATTTGAATAAATTCCCAGCACAAAAAACTTTGAGGCTGTGCCTTTTGCACACAGTACACCCTACTATAAGGCTCCTTTGCAATAGAAGATTAGGTGTTAAACACTTTCTGTCCCAGATGGGAATTTTTTGGGTTTGGTGGTCTTGGAAACTCAAGTCCAATGAAATTAAACATAAAGGGAAATGAATCTTAAGGAAAACAGGGAAGTAGGTCTCAGCAAACCGAAAAACAGGATGAACTGGGCCTTAACTAGGGTCCTTGTAAGGAATCTATTCCTTGAGAGATTAAATTAGTATCTGATAACCTAACAGGAATAGATTAGATTATTAATAAGAAATTATTCCTTAATCCTTTCTCTTTTCCTGCCAGCTTTCTTGTTTCCCCTCACTAAACACTGGCTTTCTCTACATCAAGAAAACGAGCTGCCCCAAATTTTCAAGCTTTTCATCTTACAGCTTCAGCCATTGGAACAAGACCAATTTAAGTCTTAATCCCACATCCACAGATGGGTCTAAGTGTAGGTTAAGGACCCGTTCCTTGAATAATGCACCTTAGTCTGTGCAAGGGGACTTGGGAGAACACAACTTTTAGAGAACCAGATGGATAAAGTTAGGGGTGGAAGAGGGTGTCCCTAGCTCGCTGCACAGAGGAGAGACTGTCAGACAAAACAAGAGGCCCATTACACCCTTGTTCTCTCGCTCAGGCCTAGTTTTTTTTTTTTTTTTTTTGAGACGGAGTTTCGCTCGTTACCCAGGCTGCAGTGCAATGGCGTGATCTCGGCTCACCGCAACCTCCGCCTCCTGGGTTCAGGCAATTCTCCTGCCTCAGCCTCCTGAGTAGCTGGGATTACAGGCACGCGCCACCACGCCCAGCTATTTTTTTGTATTTTTAGTAGAGACCGGGTTTCACCATGTTGACCAGGATGGTCTCGATCTCTTGACATCGTGATCCACCCGCCTCGGCCTCCCAAAGTGCTGGGATTACAGGCGTGAGCCACCGCGCCCGGCCCCAGGCCTAGTTTAAAACCAACATCTATTTTCTTACCTCAAGCTCTGCAAAATAACGTTTATATGTATATATATCTCCTTCAGGGTTTGTGCTAAAGAACTTTAACTTTCCCAATGGCAATTTTAACTCATGTGAGTATTCAGAAGTACTGAACAGGGAAATATGTACAATAAAATAGGAAGTCTAAGCCAGTTATTGAGGCCGGTGGGGATCAGCTGCACAAACTTTCTAGTCCAGTTCAATTTTTTTTTTTTTTTTGAGATGGAGTTTCACTCTGTTGCCCAGGCTGGAATGCAATGGCATGATCTCAAGCTCACCTCAACCTTTTCGCCTCCTGGGTTCAAGCGATTCTCCTACCTCAGCCTCCCGAGTAGCTGAGATTACAGGCATGTGCCACCATGCCGGGCTAATTTTGTATTTTTAGTAGAGACAGGATTTCTCCATGTTGGTCAGGCTGGTCTCGAACTCTCAACTTCAGGTCATCCGCCCGCCTTGGCCTCCCAAAGTTCTGAGATTACAGATGTGAGCCACTGTGCCCGGCCTGTCCAGTTCAATTTCTATGCATTTGCAGGTGCTAGCAAACAAATGTGTTCTGTTCCATAGATCCATTTGAATCTTAGGAGGTAGCATTCCAAGGTGCATCGTTCTCAAACTTCAGTTATTTGCTCATCCATCATCCCTGTGATTTCTGCTGTATTTGAGTAGCCTTTCCACTATGAGTCACTTATATTTCTTTTATCAACTTAAATATCCACTTTAATCTGACATGTTTTTCTTTGCTACACCTCCTTGGTACAGAAGACAAAAACTACATAATTTGAAAGATGCCAAACATGTGCCACTTAGACTTATCTTGTATAACCTCCTTACTTTGGGAAACACTGCTTTAGTAGAAAATCAGGGTCAATGGCTCATAGATGAAAAAATTTTATTTGAACATATTTCTCTTATAACTGGTTGGACAGAAAATAAAATTCCATACCTTTAGTCCTAAGCAAAAATGAAGACCCATCCTTTACTGTATTTATCCTTTGACTCAGAAAAGAGGGAAATTTTATTTCTTTGATATGGTTTTGCCACAAAAATGGATTATTACACAAATAATACATAATTCACTTTTCATTTTTTTTTTGAGACTGAGTCTTGCTCTGTTGCCCAGGCTGGAGTGTGGTGGTGTGATCTTGGCTCACTGTAATCTCCGCCTCCTGGGTTCAAACGATTCTCCTGCCTCAGCCTTCTGAGTAGCTGGAACTTATAGGCGCCTACCACCACGCCCGGCTAATTTTTGTATTTTTAGTAGAGACAGGGCTTCACCGTGTTAGCCAGGCTGGTCTCGAACTCCTGATCTCAAGTGTCCTTGGCCTCCCAAAGTGCTGAGATTATAAGTGTGAGCCACCATGCCTGGCCCATTTTTCATTTATAAGGCTAAAATATTGGTTGAGACTAAACAACTCTTTAACCATCACTTCCCCACTCCCTCTTAGGGTTAATCTAAGAATTCGGATCATATTCTTCGAAACTTCTTCCTTTGCATCTGGCCAATGGTCAGCTTAATGGTCCCCTAATGACTGGTTGCAGATTTCCTCAAATACCAGGAACCAGTACATCTTCCACTCTTTGTCAAGGGCTCTGAACATTGAAGTACACCTTCAAAGCTCAGGAAGTTTACAATTCTGGTTAAGCGAAGACCTCTAGATCAGACAGGAGTAAAGGATGGGGTCTTTCTCCATCTCCTGTGTCTGGGCACGGCCCTGCACATGCATGTGGTCTGCTAGATCCCCAAGACTACGTTAGGAACTTTTAAAAGCCCCCTATGGACATTTCATTCCCCAGATCTTCAAGTTTTTAGCCAACTTACCGGCCTCAACTGGTACAGCAGCCTAGGCAGCTGCCGTGTTGAACAACTGCACTGATTATTTTTCAACAGGAGCCCTGATTTTTCCCATGGAGAAGCGTCCAGTCAGTTTATATAGTAACGCCCTACAAATGGCACATTTTCCAGGTAGCTGTGAGGTAGGATAAACAGTGAGAACGCTCTGGGGAGATGTTTTGAGGAGCTCCAAACTGAGCATGCTCCCTCCCCTGGCTGTAGGGCTGCTGATTCCAAGACTACGATGGAGCAGACTGAGTCAAAATGCCACAAGACCAGCTGTTCTTACCAAGGTTCAGATTGCTTCAAACCTGCGGTTAACTTCCAAAGTAGTGGAAAAGTTGATTCTGGTACATTTTTGCTAGTGTTTTTGTCATTTTTATGAACAAGTGGATTGATGAAGGTCCTCATTCCGTCATTTTGGATGTCCTGCCCATGTTTACTCACCTCTGATAGAGATGTTAGAAAAGGTAACAACCATATCCATGCCAGAGATTCAGTGAAAAATGTGATCAAGAGCGGAACCAAATGCCCCAACCAACAAAGCCAGCCGATATTCACCTCCATTGACAACCTCCATATCAGAATGAGACCTAGAGTTGCCAGGTCTTCCAACTCTCAGTAGAATCTGGAATTCCAGTATTTTATGCAAAATTTCCAACATTTAAAATATTGACAACTATTTCATTAAAAAAGCAAGCAAAGTATTGCACTGAAAATAACACACTTGAGGGAAAAGTATGGGTCGAAGCAGCAAAAGTCTATGGGTCACATCACTGTTATGCCAACTTTTGGTTACCAAATTAGTTGAGTTCAATTCAATGAATCTTTTTGAGCTTCTAATATGGGCCGGGAAATAAGATAGATGCTGCAAAGAAGTTGAAATGAGGCTTGCTGCCCCATGCACACACTGTCTTCCCCCAGCTTTTGAGGTACTTCTAGTCTAACGGTGGAGGTGGGAATTACTTTTTAGTTGCCACCTTGAATAAAGGGTATCTGTAGACAGATATAACTATTAATTTTAATTGGCTCAAGGCAAAATATCCTCAGAGATTTGTTTAAAAGGGTCATTTTACAGATATGACCCTTTTAAGGATCTGTAAGGGAAGTGCATGTGTGCACTCAAGTCAACTGGGGGTGGGGAAAGGGTAAGAAATGACAGCTGCATACGTCCTTTTGTGGCAAAGGGTCAGAGAGCCAACTTCTGACCTAAATAAAAAGCACCGGAAACAGAATCCCATGAACCCTTTTTTTTCTGATTTATTCACTTATATGGGAAAGCATATCCTCTAGCAGCTTTCTGAGAAAAGGTGCATTGAGAGGCAAACTTGTGAGATCTTGCAATTTTAAAAATGTCTTCATTTGATTACACTTGATTGAGAAGAGGCAGGTGAGAAACCTATTATATTTCTTTCAAAATCTTATAGTTGCTTCACTTATGTCTAACACACTCTTGATTCCTAATCCTTCTATGTGACCAACTTTTTGTTTTGTGGAGGTTCTCCTGGTCCTAGTGTTTTGAAATTTCAAGATGGCGAGCCTTGGTACAAGTTCTATTCTCATCCATTGTGTGGTGTGCCCTCATACCCTATTATTCTAGAAACTCATGTGTTTAATGATTTCTTCTCTTCCATTTTCTCCGTTCTTTCTGGAGTTCCTATTACTTGGTTATTGAATGGTCCTGGTCTGCTCCTAATCTTTTCTTTTTTTTCTCCATTTTTTTGGGGTTATTTGCTACATTTCAGCTTCCAACCCCTGTACTGAATGTTTAATTTCCAAGAACATTTTCTTGTTAACAGTTCCTTTTCTACAGCATTCTATCTTTATTCTAAAGATGCCTTATCTTTTCTCATCTCTCTGGAGATAGGACGGGTTTTTAAAGCTCCTTCTCCGCGTAGTCTCTGATTCTTCCAAGTTGTTGGTTTTTGGTTTTTCATCCACGTTACACACTTTCATCAGATGTTAGGTTAGCCTTGGTTAAGATGAAAGACTGAGGAGGTGATAGGAAATTGTTGACTGAGAGTTTCACATCACAGCAATGGTTCTCAATTTCAAATACACAGTGAAATCACCTGGGGAACTTTGAAAAATACCGATGCCTCCACAATGCTCATTTTATTGGTAGGTGATAATAATGCACAGGTTAAAAAGTACTACCCAAGAGAGCTCTGGCTAAAACATTTCACTGAAAATTTTTAGATCTTTTTTTCCCCCAGCCCATGAGGCTCTTCAGGTAAGGCTCTTTGTAATATTCTTCCAAATGCCTATGTTCGCTAATGTGCTTTTGATATGGTGCCTTCATTCTCAACTGTGGACAGCGTCTCCCAGTCCAGAGACTATCTATTTGAACCTTTTCCTGAGGATAAACCTCTAGGCTTCTGCAAGAGTGCAGGTGGGTGGGGAGGGGGGCATTTTTGTCCAGCTAAAAAAAAAAAAAATGGGGAGGGATTTTATGGCTCTAACTTCATTTTAAACAGCTTTCAACCAATACTATTTTAGCTTTCTTTCTCTCTTCACCTTCACTTCAAAGGGATATGTTGCTGTCAATTTTTCAGCCTTCAGGGTATGCTGCATTGAGAATAAAAGAACTGACGCTCATTTTCTTCTCTGCCAAATTTTGAATTAACCTTTTTGATTATATTTCCAAAATTCTGGCGCCAATCATTCCTCTCTCATTCTTCCCAGTCCTGAGGGTTGTGACTGAAAAAAAAAAATCCTTTACTATATTTTTATAGTGGTGTCGGGAGCATACAAAGTTTGATGTCCTCAATTTGTCACGTTTACCAAGAATAGTGACCATTCATCTAGTGAGCTTCAGTCAAGTTACTGTTTTTTAAATACATTTTCCTGAAAAATAAGAGAGTGAGAATTCCTACCAAGACAATGTAAAATGACAAACCCATGGCCATAGCAGGAACACTATGCTTCATTGCTGTTGTTGTTGTTGTTGAATGAGACCTGTAGGAAAGGAGTCTAGAGTTTGTCAGGGGAGAGGAAGCACCCAGAGTGCCAGGAGAACAGAGGGAGACCTGGACTCCCGAGTTTTGGCAGACAGATAAAATGTTAGGTGAAAAGGTATATTATCTGCAGAGTCTCTGATCAAAGATTAAATTGGCAGCCTATACAGGCCACAATCACATTTTAGTTGGCCCATGGGGGAAATCTGGATTTTTTGCTTCTTTTGAAACATGGACGTATGTGATTGTGGCTCACAGTCCTGCAACGCCTCAGTCAGAGGGAGGTGAGTTGCCGCTGTTTTTGCAAAAGGCGCTACAAGCGTCATGCCCCAGGCCGCCTGCCTGGCCTCCAAACACGTGTGAATTCTCAATGTCTCTGGATGTGCTTTAAGTATTTAAAAAGGAACAACAACAACAAAAGCAATCCTGTTCATGGCAGAAAAACCCTACTTAAGTCAGAAAGAATTAAAACATTTATTGGGCATAAATATATTACATATACACTACAGATACAGTTAGGTATTACATATAGCATAGTATTTGCAAAATCTATACATTAAAAATGATATGGCAGTTTTAATACAATGTATATGTAATAGTCTAAAATTTACAATACAGGAAAACATATGATTTTTTTTTTTTCTCCTAGTTGAAAAGCTTGGAATGTATGTCCAACAGTGAGGTAAAACATTTTGTCTTTCAATTTAAAGAATTGTGCAAGGATAACATTCAAACACATTCAATTAGGGCACTTCTCAATTTTGACATGAATACTGAATTACTGTAGCCAACAAAACAAGGTTAGAAAATGCCAACATTTCAAGTTGAGAAGAACAAGGCAGAGAATATGCAAAAAATCTTTTTAAAAAAGTTTTCAACAATTTCTTTGAGGACAAAGGGCAGTTTGCTTCACATGACTGGAATTTCTTATGCCAGGGATGAGTCTGACATATAGGGAAGAGTCGGAGCATCAGAAGGCCACTCATTCAATCCTCACATAGCAAAAGGGCAAAGAGATCAGGTTAATAGAACACTTTATTTTATTGTTCGTGTGTAATGGCAATATATATAGTTATATATCAATATCACATATACATATTTGTGATAGAAAACAGTGCCATAGAGAGTAATAATTTTCTGACTGTAGGAATATAACGAATACCAAATAATGGAGAGCAATAAAATAAAGTGCCGTCAGCTTGTATTTCACACACTTCAGCTTTCTGGTGGTTAAATGATAGTATGAAAATCTCAAGATCAAATATTCATATAAATTTTGGCCTAAAGTACTATTAAAAAAAATTCAACCAATTCAGAGAATTTGTTTATAGCAGCAGTTCTGAAGTGTCTGAAAAAAAGAGACTTCCCCAACCCCCACCGAGGGGGTTTTGTACTCAGTTGAATTTTCATTGCTTAAAAAATACCTCTCCCCAAAACACCTGCATGAAATTTTCTTAGAAAATGCAGACGCTGTGTCACAGTGGGTCAGAGCACACGTTTAAATAGGGGGATGAGTTTTGGAAGGCCAGAACTTTGGCAAAAAATATATTTACCTTGATGCCATCAGTTTGTAAAGCTAATTGAACTAATTATTATAGTCAATAATAAAATACAGAACTCTCTAGTACTCACTACATCAATATAGGCACACAGAATAATTCATTGATCTTAGCATTTTCTTCCAAGAGATGATTATGGTTTTTGGGTACATGTAAACGTTTCAATCACTGATAATGGATTTTTTTTTTTTTTTTTGGCATTTAATGCACTAGATGCTCTTATCTCTTTAAAAACACAAGAAAATGTCAGAAGATTAATAATACTACAGATGTTGCCAAGGAACAAGACTGACCTAAAATTACAAAAGTATAAAACACAAAAATATAACATGCTACAAGGGAAAATTAGTACATAAGTACATTTAAAAATTTTACAATAAATAAAGATTGCACTGTAATTGGCATTTAAAGTACTGTATGCAGAATATAGTATAAATAAACCAAAAACAAAATAATGTTGGTTTCCCCATGACTTTGGTATGGGAATATTATAAGCTAGTACAGGATACTGCATCTTAGACAACAAACACCAAGCACAAATAGCTATGATCAAGAAAAACCAAGTAGCAAAAATATACAAAAACAGAAGCAGGGGAATACACCGTGTCTGTTGCACCCTTTTGGAATATATTTGCACCTCCAACTCTTAAATGTCCCTGAGGTACTCAAACATTATGGACTTCATATAAATAATCCAATGACTTTGGGTTAAAATTGATTATCTCATGACTCAAAATAAACACGTAAGAGTAACACTTTGCACTCCAATAGCACCTGTTGATCAAAGATCTCAAAGCACTTACAAACATTAGAATCCCCATTTTATTTCATTTTATTTTTTCATGCATGGGAAAACTGAGGCACAGAGAGGTAAAGTGACGTGTTCAGGTCACGCAGCAAGTTAGTGACAGATCCAGGGAGAGAATCTAGGCTTCTTGACCCCCAAACACTTTGTGTTTACCATCAAACACCATTCCCTCTCCAACCATGGCCAGGCAAACCCACAGAAATAGGAACTACAAATTTAGATGATTCTCTTTTATCCATTTTCATCTGCTGTTACATTAGTATTATGTGCACTGAATTAAGGTATTGAAATTCAATCACTTCATTGATACCTCAAAGAACACCCTAAAGGCAAATGTTTCAAAAATAATGAGCTGACACATAAGAAGACTGCTCACAATTAGTGTAAATCATGGACAATGGGCAGAGGCACTAAACTGTCACCAGTTCTTGTCATATAATTCTGGTCAAACATAACAGAATATAATAACTCTAGTGATTAGAAGTAGTTATATACAAAGACAAACAAGTTAAAGCAGCCTTTAAAATAGCTGAACAAGAAAACAACTAACTATTGCACAATGCCCTCTTAAAGTTACTGCTATGAATTGACGTAGTAAAATCTACAATGCTCCATAATTTATAGGTGCATTTTGGTTACTTGATTTCTTATACAGGCAGCTCATAGTGTTAAAATTATGAGAAATACAGATTATTAAAACGTTTTAGAGTAAAGTACACATTTTGATTTAAATGAGCTAAACACAGTTAAATAACTGAGTGACAAAATCGTTGTTTAGGGCAGTCTTATCTGAGTGAACACATCTTCTGTATGTTGCTGTTGCTGTGTGCTAATACTCTTGACAACACTGAAATCCTAGCCCTGTAACTACACACACTGTGATTCATGTTTACAGATATAGATGAGCAAGACATAAGAAGTGACTGGTGAATATAAATTACTAAACTGTAACAAAAACAAAATTCAAAGGCTTGCAAAAGACATCAGTGAAAATAGAATGAAGGTAAATCTGAAAATATAAAGGAAAACATAAGAAAGCTAGCTTTTGGTATCTGGTTTGCTTTTTTTTTCTTTAAAAAAAAAAATCCAGTTTAATCTCTTCCTAGTTTTGCATTTCAAAAAGGTGCACCAAAACACTGACATTTTTGTTTCTAGCTAAATCTGTAAAACAGAGTATATAAATCAAAGAACAAAAGGGCTTTAAAAAGGGGAGTATCTGAATAAATGTGTGTATTAAAATGTGTAGCATTAATTCATACCTCTAGTTTGTTGGGTTTGTTTACTTCATTAAGAAGTACTGTAATATAAAGGCAAATAAAATGGACAACGTTGCAAAGCCAAGCACAATGAGGGCTGCAAACTGTTCATCAGTAGGCATCATGCTCTTCATTTTGGGATCGTCTAAGCTCCCCATGTCCCCTGTAAGCATGACCTCACTTCGTTGTAATACAAAAGCCGCAGAGGGGCTGAAGGCTCCGCTTAGCTCCTGAGAGGTGTCTAAACAGCGACGACACGCACATACGCGGAACCTGTAGTCTGTGTTGGTCTGGAGGCCTGAGATTTGGAATGTGGCTTCTTCTCCCTTGTACACCTTTCAGGAAAAGAAAAAGTCCTAGTTAATTGATTTGCAGCAGCACTGTTGTCTCTAGAATAATCTTGGTTTAGAGTCACTCCATTCACTCTTGGTTTAGATTCACATTCATTCTTTTATAACAAAAATGATATAAAAATGCATTTCTCTCGATCTGAATTCCAACTGTAAAAAGGGTATTCTTTTTACACATTTTGAATGAAACGATATACAATCCAGTGACTCAAACTTTGACAGAAGGAGATAAGGCATTGACTAGAAATGCAGCTGACATTTTAAGTAGTAAAGATGCATCTTGCTAAATTTTAATAACGTAGGTCAGCGGTCCCCAACCTTTTGGGCACCAGGGACTGATTTTGTGGAGGACAATTTTTCCACGGACAGGGAGAGTTTTGAGACGAAACTGTTCCACCTCGGGTCATCAGGTGTTAGATCCGCATAAGAGGCGCACGATCTAGATCCCTGTATGCACAGTTCACAGTAGGATTTGTGCTCCTATGGGAATCTAATGCCTTATGGATCTGACAGGAGGCAGAACTCAGGCAGGAATGCTCCCGCTCACCACTCACCCCTCACCTCCTGCTGTGTGGCTGGTTCCTAACAGGCCACTGACCAGTACTGGTACCTGGCCTGAGGTTTGGAGAGCCCTGATTTAGACTATAAATCAGAAGATGTTGTAATACAAATAGCTCCAGGTTTTTGGTCCCAAGAACGAAATTAAGATTTTAAAATGGAAACAATTAAAAACTGAACAAACGAAATGCAAATTTTCCAGCGGGATGATTTTTTGACAATTGGATATACCACAAACACATCCCCTCAAGATATCTCACCTCCACCCCAAGAGGTAGACACTATTCTGACTTCTAATGCTGTAGTTCTGCTTGTACTAGAAGTTCATATAAATGGAATCACGCAGAGCACACTCCCTTGTGTCTGAGATTCACTCATGTTATTGAGCTCTTCGGTGGCGGTTCCTTATGACTATACCTCAATTCCTGTTTTCTTTCCGAAGGACATTTGGGTTATTTCCAGTTTGGAGGTTTCATATAATAAAAATGCTATCAATAAGAATGTTATGAACATTTTTGTCCAAATCTTTGAAGAAATTTTTTTCTTGTTTAAATACAAAGAAGTGCTGGGTCACAGAGTAGTTCTATATTTAACTTCACAAGAAACAGTTTTCCCAAGGGACTGTATCCCTTTGCACTCCCATTAACAGCATGAAGAGTCTGAGTTGCTCCACATCCTCACCAACGTTTATTATCAGTATTTTTTTCTTTTTTTTTTAAGATGACGTCTCCCTCTTTCACCCAGGCCAGAGCGCAGTGGCGCGATCTCGGTTCACTGCAACCTCCGTCTCCCAGGTTCAAGTGATTCTCCTGCTTCAGCCTCCCAAGTAGCTGGGATTACAGGCGCATGCCACCACACCTGGCTAATTTTTTGTATTTTTAGTAGAGATGAGGATTCACTGTGTTAGCCAGGATGATCTCGATCTCCTGACCTCGTGATCTGCCCACCTCGGCCTCCCGAAGTGTTGGCATTACAGGCGTGAGCCACCGCGCCTGCATTTCTGTGATGCCTAAAGATGCTGCACATCTTTGCATGTGCTTACTGGTCATCCACGTACCTTCTTCTGAGAAGAGTATGTACACGTCTTTCGCCTATCTTTAATTTGCAATTTGCTTGACTTTTATTAATTTGCAGGGCCTTGTTATGTGATGTGGATATAAGTTCTCTGACAGACATGTGTGTTGAGAAGCTTTTCTCCCAGTTTTGTGGCACCCTAATTGTTTTCTTGAGGAATATATATTTTTTTAATGTAGCCCACTTTATCACATATTAACATTTAAATAATTTGGTGGTCTGTCTTGAGTGTTTCACCTCTGTATGACAAACCTCATTTATTTTATGAAGGATCTGGGATGTTTTCTTCCTATTTGTTAACACTAATATAATCATCAAGAGGGTCACCATTATAGGAACTTGAAAATGAGCAGTTTCCTTAGACATTATCACATTTTGGTTGCATGAAACAAACAAGAGCCTTTGAAGGGGGATGGAAGAAGACAGTCTCACAGGGTTCTTCTATCAAAATGAAACCAGTCCTTAAAAAACTTAAGAGGAAATAATAATCAGATTAAAATTGCATAAAAATTTATGGCTTATATTAGAGTCAATGACTACACACACACAAAAATAGCTGAAACTAAACCAAATCAATAAGAAATTTGGCTGATAATTAAAAAAGGAAATAAAATTATCAGAACTCTGAGTAGTGCTGAGTTATACCTGTAAAGTGCTTACAACACACCTGGTATGAAGTTAGTGCACAGTAGGAGTTAGCTATTATTATTATTATTATTATTGCTATTTAGAACTGCAAAACAACATAGCAACAAACTGTTTTAATAAATTTGTCAATTTTGTCACTTTCTTTGCATCTGATGAGATAATCATATGGTTTTTGGCCTTCATTCTGTTAATGATTTATCACATTTGTCAATTTGGGTACCTTGAATCATCCTTGCAAACCGGGGATAAATCCCACTTGATTATGGTGGATGATCCTTTTAATGTGTTGTTGAATTGGGTCTGCTAGTATTATACTGAGGATTTTTGCATCTTTGTTCATCAAGGCTATTGGCCTGTTATGTTTGTATGTTTGTATGTATGTATGTATGTATGTATGTATGTATGTATGTAATGTCCTTTCCTGCTTTTGGTGTGAGGATAATGCTGGCTTTGCAAAAAAGAGTCTGGAAGTTATTTCCCCCTCATTTACTTTTTTGGAAGAATCCGAGGAATTGGTATTAGTTCTTTAAATGTTTGGTAGAGTTCAGCCCTCAGGTTCCAGCTTTTCTTTGATGGAAATCTGATTACCGATTTCCATCTCCTTACCCATTGGTCTTTTAGATTTTCTGTTTCTTCAGTCTTGATAAGTTGCATATTTCTAGAAATTTATACATTTCTTTTAGGTCATCCAATTTGTTGGCATATATTTGTTCTTAATAGTCTCAAATGATCCCGTGTATTTCTGTGGTATCTGTAGTAATCTTTTCCGATTTTGTTTTAGTTTAGCTAAAGATTTGATTTTATCTTTTCAAAAAAAACTCTCAGTTTTGTTGATCTTTGTACTGTTTTTCTAGTCTACTTCATTTATTTGTTTTCCTCTATTTCCTTCTGCCAACTTTGGGCTTAGTTTCTACCTCCCCCTAGTTCCTTGAGGTGCAATGTTAGGTTGGGATCGTTCTTACTTTTTGATGTAGGTATTTATTCTATAAACTTTGCTCTTAGAACTGCTTTTGCTGTATCCCATACATTTTAATAAGTTGTGTTTCCATTTGTCTCAAAATATTTTAAGTTTCTGTTTAGTTTCTTCATTGACCCATTTGTTGTTCAGAAGCATGTTTTTTTATTTCCATGTATGTGTGAAATTTCCAAAATTATTTCTGGTACTGATTTCTAGTTTCATAACACTGTGGTCTGAAAAGATACTTGATATAATTTCAGTCTTCTAAAATTTGCTGAGGCTTGCCTTGTGCCCTAACATTTGAGTTATCCTGGAGAATGTTCCATGTATGCTTGAGAAGGATGTGTATACAGTTGTTGTTGTATGAAATGTCAGGTCCATTTCATCTACGGTATTGTTCAAGTCCAATGTTTATTAATTTTCTGTCTGGATGATCTGTAAAGTATTAAAGTCTCATACTATTACTGTATTGCAATTTATCTCTCCCTTTAGATCCTTCAATATTTTATGTATTTAGCTGCTTCAATGTTGGGTGTATCTATATTTACAACTGTTATATCCCCTTGATGAATTGCTGCTCTTATCATTATATAAAGTTTCTTTTTACAGTTTTTGACTTAAAGTCTATTTTGTCTGACGTAAGTTGAGCTATCCCTGCTCTCTTTTGGTTTCTATTTCATGGAATACCTTTTTCCAACCTTTCGCTTTCAATTGATATGTGTGTGTCCTTAAAAGTGAGGTGACTCTTGTAGGCAGCATATAGTTGGGTCTTTAAAAAAATTCACTTTGTCTTTTTATTGGAGAATTTAATCCAAATTAATTCTGCCCATTAATACAAATGCTCTAGAAATGAATTTCCAACAAACTCAGCTTTGCCTGAAACACTTGCCAGATTCAGTTAGTGGGAATCTACACGTCTCTACATATGTTTCTAAAGCCCCCTGTGCAAACTTCACCAAGAAACAGAACATTCTATTAGTGAACACAAGTGGACCAGACATGAATTTAGTGTTGGGTCCAAGTTGAAAGACAGAAATAGGATCTTATGGTTTGGAATGGAGGCCAGGTTTCCAATGTTCACCTGATAGTTATCCTTTTCAAGATATTCCTCCCTCATTTTCAAACTTCAAGCATCTTGTTTTTGCTTAGTGACTAAACTCCAGACAACCAATTCTGTTTACTACTTAGACTTTCCCAGATTTATCTTGCTTTTGTTATTTTATAAGATTTTAAGCACATTCTTCCTGGTGAGTTATCTTGTTTCTTAAAAAATTATGGCATGTGCCTTAGCTGTCTGAGTTACAAACAGTGGAGCTGGAGCAACTAAGAGCTTTAAGAAAACCCCTTGCAGTCCTGAGAGACCATTCCTTTCTCACTGCTCACAGTTCCAATGATGAATCTAAATGAATGTTTTAAGACGAGCTCATTGTTATGTGATTGCCCCAATCCACACACAGCCACAAACTTAAGGCTCAGAGAGGCTTCAACAGTTCAGACTACACCACGAGGAAAGTGCTTCTCTGTAAGTTATTTCCCAGCACATGGGAGGTCTCAGGAAAACAGTCTTTTTTTTTTTAAAGAAATCTTTTAGTTATGAATGTTCTTTATTTTCTTAACTTAGATTTAATTTCTTAAGTATAGAGTGCTCAAGTAGATATTTACTGAGACAAGTCTTTTATTGGAAACTGTTGATGAAGGGGATGGCTTGCAACCTCTAGGACCAAACCAGTTTGATAAAGCAGGTCCCTCCACATTTGCCATCTGGGCTTTGGCTTCCCTATCTTCAAAGTCACAGGTATACTATTTATTCTGACACTCTATGGTGGTGATAAGTTAATGTTGGGATGTTTATCAAGTTGGAGAAAAGCTGACATCTAAGCCAGGTTTTCTGATACACCTCTTTCATTGATTCTTTTGCAGGTGACAACTATATGTAGTCATTAAGAGTTCTTTTTCTCTGCGCAGTCCTGAGAGCTGGGCCTGGCCACTGTGACTTGACCCTACGAAGCATTAGCAGACTTTTCTCAAGCACAGAAACTGGAATCAGGATATTTCGAGTCTCAGTCCTTACTCTGCCACTTAACTAGGTCTGTGACCTAAGGCAAGAAACAGCTTTGTGCCTCCGTTTCCTCGTCTTTAACATGGAGCTAGAACCAGTACCCAACAGTAACACTACTCCAAAGGAGGCTGAGGATCAATCAAGGAAATGGATGTGAAAATGCTGGAGGGTAAGTCTGCTTTGTTGAATTTTGTCTTCTTAATTATGCTGTCAGGTGAATATCATTACTTTCATTTTAGAGATGAAGAAACTTAAGGCTCAGAGAGGCTGTTAATTTCTTAAAAGTCTCTCATCAAATAAGCGGATGGTGGATCCTAGATGAGACCCCACTTCCAACTCAAACACCAGCGCTCACCCCTGAAATTGCCCCAGCTCTGCCTGTTCCATTACTGTCCTCCACTCTACTCCTCTGCTAACGACTACAGTGTGACACTGGGTCCAGGTTTCACGGCCTCTGACTCTGTCTTCCCATATCTCGCTGCTAACTCCCTGGTATTTCCATGAAAGACCTTCAACATTCTCCCACCATGGTCCCGCTGCTCTATGAAGAAAAACACTATCTTTTACGTTATTGAAAGTAGCTCCCCACTCAGTGTGTGCCAAGCAAAGATTTGGACAGTGTTTTTGTGATGTGGCCTGTTAATTTCTGCCATCAAACAATAACGGCATTATAGAAAACCATTTAATAACCTATCCCCATCAATGTTTTAGAGACTTCTGCAAAGTGAATATAAATGTACACTTATGTCTATTTAAATGATTTCTACAGTTTCCAGAATTTGCATGGCTACATCCCTTTTAAAAAGTGGGCTCAACAGGAGGATCATTCGAGGTTAGGAGTTCAAGACAAACCCTGGAAAGACTTTTTAAGAAGTGAGCCCAAATGTATATTTAATTTCCCAGAAATACAACTTAGAGACTCTTGAACAAAGACTTCATATATTAATTTTAATGAAACTTCCCAAAACTTCTTAGAGTGGAAGATCTCTGAAAATGTATTTTAAAAATAAAAGAATGCTACTTTTCTTGTACCACTGGGCAAAAAGCTTAGTAAAATAATATGAATAGCTAACTGAAGGGAACTTCTTTTTTTTTTTTTGAGATGAAGTCTCACTCTGTCACCCAGGCTGGAGTGCAGTGGCACGATCTTGGCTTACTGCAACCTCCACCTCCCAGGTTCAGGCAATTCTCCTGCCTCAGCCTCCTGAGTAGCTGGGATTACAGGCATGTGCCACCACGCCCAGCTAATTTTTGTATTTTTAGTAGAGACGAGGTTTCACCATGTTGGTCAGGCTGGTCTCAAACTCCTGACCATGTGATCCACCCGCCTGGGCCTCCCAAAGTGCTGGGATTACAGGCATGAGTCACCGCGTCCGGCCTGAAGGGAATTTTCTTAATGAAAGTCTAACCAAAAGTTAGCTTTTAATTTGTAAATGTTTTTCGTTTAGCTATTCTTGTTATTTTAATTGGAACAGCTTCCCTTTCACAACCCTTGCCAACACAATGTTAACATTATTATCTTTTTTACATCTCAGATAAATATACTGAGACAGTGTTCTATTATTTCCACATCTCCATAGCAACCAGCACAAAGGCTTGGACAAAGTAGATGCTCAGCGAATGTTCTCTATTTAGAACCCTCAGATACTTAGAAGATATTCTGATACCACAGTGTTTGAAAAGAGAAACTAACAAGGAAATGTGAACAGCAAGCTTTAAGATGCACACACAGACCATCGGGGCGAGAGTTTAGTATAGGTGCAGCAAAAAATGGAGTCTGTTCATAGAAAATATGGAGTTTCAAATATATTTTATGCATGTGAATAGCTTTTCTAATATGTTTTTAATTGTTTTCTAGTATGTTCTAATAGTTTTTGGCATGATCCAAATATTAAAACTTTGCAAATACTCTTCTAGTTGTATAAATATGTAAATGTGAGAACATACATACTTCACAGCTTGTCTACCCTGGCTCTGATTATAATTTCCTAAGCCAGCAAATTCACACAGGCCAGCGTGGTGAGGCCAGTCATATCTCAAGGGGGAGAAATGAAGATTTTTCTAGGATAACAGATTAAGGATATTCATGGTTCAAAGAAAGTAAGGAAGATGGGCTTTAGAATGAAATGTCTCAATTTTTTTAACTAAATGGTTGCCTGTGGAATAAACCAATCCTATTTTATATAACTAAGTGAAATAAATTTTTGAGTTATTATACTTTTAAATCTATGTATGGGGTTTTAAAACTAAAATATGAGATCCAAAAGCCCCAGATGCTATTAAGAAGCCAAATAATTGAAAATTAATTTAACATCTTTGTAATATCTGTCCCTTGAAGGTGACATCCTTCTGCAGATTAGAAACAATGCCCACCCCCAACATGAAGATAACAGTCTCAAGGGATTATGGGATTACTGATTAAGATTAAGTGGGATAACACGTAGCAACCTCGTAAGACGGGCTTGGCATGCAGTAGGCATCTAAGAAACATCAACATGATACATTGTATGTATTGCGACTTGACTATATTTCCCTGCCCCCTTCTTGCAGGAATCATGTATAACACTCCAGGACAAATGCTTGGTGCCAGGGACCCTTGGGGCCTACTTGCAGAAATCAATGGAATGGGGAGCCCCAAGATGCTGGCTTGGTGTCCAGGCCTGGCTACGGACACATAATCCACAGTACTTAGGAACTAATGCTGTTACAAAATCTCTATGTTGCCAGGCCTGCCATATAGCTGGGGCTCCAACAGGACTGTGCAGCTCTGCACATCAGGGCAGCAGGCCATGCCTTGTGTCCCTTTGTTTTCATTCACTTTGACAAAGGCACCATTATGGGTTTTTCCTCTTGACTCAATCCAATTTAAAAGGCACCACTCCATTCGAGATGGTTTTTATTGAAGTAACCAATCATAATATTGTAATAAGTACAGAAGCATTATTATTTTTACAAAGACTATTTCTGTTCTTGATTTGATGAACGATATATTTTAAAGTAATTTTGACATGTTTATTTCAAATGAGAGGATTTCAAGTAATAACCAGACAACTGAGATGAAGAATCCATAACCCTTAATTCACAATAACACGCTGCGTAGCTGAAATCCTGTAAATAACAGAGAGCTTTTAGGGAAGGGTGGTGAGAACAGTGCATGCTCGGCTCCTGGAGGCTTACCTTCATCTCTTTACTAATGCCACCCCTCCCAAGAACTGAAGAGGAGACATAATTGCACCATGTTGTCATCTGTATAGCTCCCTTCTCATGACTGAATGATCTAATGCTCACAGTAACCATCCGAGTTAAGAGTTACAAAGAGAAAGTCAAAACTCAGCTAGGTGAATTAAATCCTCCAAAATTACATGACTATGGGAGGCAGACTTGTCTCCATGTCTCCCCTACTATGCCTACCAGGCTCAAGGGGAAACGTGCCAGCCTGCAGGCCTCCTCTATGGAGGGCAAAATGCTAAACAGGTAACTCGTCCTTGAGTCACAGATGACAAGCAAGGGTACTATTACTGAACTGCCTCTTGGGGGTTTTCACCCAACAGGCCTATAAACTCTTACAGTACTGATTATACCAGGCATCCCTTACAATGTAAAACACATAATAGATTCTCAATAAACCTGGGGTCTTATATCTGGAATCCATGAAATTTGAGTATCAGTTCATTTTACATGAAATTTTAAGTGGAGGTATGGAAATTTTTCTGATTTTTATTAAGGTCCTTCAGATACGTAAATGACCAATAAAACTAAAAAAAAAAAAAAAAAAACAAGCATCAGTAAAATAAATGATGGTTTTTAAAGATCTCTATCTTGATCTATTTTTATTTGGTTCTAAATTTGACCCTTTATTCATGCAGAAATTAAAAACTGTGCTAGGAGACAGTCATAGCCTCATTGTTTAATTTCTATATTAGGGAAATGAGTTGAAAGTCATTAAAAAAAATGTTGAAGGGGCCAGGCATGGTGGCTCACACCTGTAATCTCTGCACTTTGGGAGGCCGAGGCAGGTGGATCACTCGAGGTCAGGAGTTCAAGACCTGACCTCCACTAAATCCCATCTCTACTAAAAATACAAAAATTAGCCTAGCATGGTGGTGGGTGCCTTTAATCTCAGCTCTTGAACCCAGAGACAGAGGTTGCAGTGAGCCGAGACTGGGCCATTGCAGTCCAGCCTGGGTGACAGAGTGAGATACCACTTCAAAAAAAAAAAAAAAAAGGAGGCTCCAGTCAGGATGTGTTGTAGGCTCCAAGACTTTAAAATAGTTTGGTCAAGAGAAAATCTTTCCTTGTGGTAGTTTTTGTGATATGATGTAGAATCAATATATACCTTGATACTTATTCTGAAAATGATACAAGATAAAAATATATTTATACAGAAATGCCACCATATTAAACGTGGAGCTTTATAAACTTCTAGATACTTTAGAGCTTTTCCTTACGCCATAAATCTGAGCACCAAGATTTTCAGTTATTCTGCATAAATTTTGACTGCCAATAAATAATAATTTCTCATAATTTGTTGATCATTTTCTTGTCTTCAATATTTATATTCAATACTTCTTGTAAAAGTTATTGCTGCCTGAAAAGGAATACGAATATGGATTGTTCTGCTTTACTTACTATGCATGAAACTGTCTATACCATATCTTGTGCAAAAACATAAAAAGTCACGTGCATATAGACACAGTTTTCACTCTTTTAAAGAATACAGTTAATTCTGTTTGAAAAGAAGTTTTAAGTTTCCTGGAAAAAAACCTGTACTTGGAATCTTTATTAAATGGCAAAAGGCAAACCAAATATGCATGCAATCTAATGCAGAGTAAAACTGTAACAATTTAATACTTCAATAGATTGTTTAATAATTAAAATCAGCTGCTTGCCCCTTCTTTGTGACACTTGAACAACAGAAAGCAAATCACCTAGAATCAAGGCAAAGTTAAAGTTGATGCTTCAAGCAAAACATCAGAAAAGGCAAAGGCCCTTGTCGTATGTTGCCTATAAAAATGAGCTTGGGAGAAAAGGATATTATCCTATTAGGGGTGATTTTTTTTCTTTCCATGCTGAAGTTTACTCTTATCACCACTGCAGGTATAAATAACCCTGGTACTCTGAAACTGCCTCTTTCACACATGCAGGAAACATCTACTGAGTGCCAAACTATGTGCCAGTACTGGAAAAATAAAAATGAATAACACAAGCCCATGTATTAGTGGGCCCTGTCTGATGAGTGCTCTAATTGAGGTATACACAGTGAGCCTGTAGCTCTGCTGTGATAAATATACAGCAATAATTACCTCTCATTTTCTTTTGCTTTGCCTCTATGAATTCAAAGCCCATTGCCTGTCATCCTTGAACTATAATTATTTGAACCATTGTTCTGCACACATAAATATGTTTCATTCCCTAGCTCATGTCCAGAACAAGTGAATGAAGTACTCAAAACACCTTGTTTAAGTTAATGTTTGCTGAATAGGGAGAAGCCAAAAAAAAAAAAAAAAAAAAAAGAAACCAGTACAAATTGTCCCTGACTCAACTGTGGCTTTTCATGTACACTACTCTCCTTAATCATTTCTTGGTAAATGCAGGAAGCACATGGACACGTGGAGAAAGCTAACCCTCATCTACTGAGCCTTCCATGCAGCACTATGTTTTCACCTGTTTACAACAAGAAACACTCGGTTTATAACTGTTTACAATAAGAAAAATATTCTGTGGCATACATATGATTAGGCATCAGTATATCAGCATTTATATGCCCCTGGGTCTAAATTATAGCATTAAACAAACAACAGATTCAAAACAGACCATCTGCCAATAAAATCCAAATTACCGAATAGATTCACCTATAGTTTGGCAATGCCTGATGTGTATAGAAATCGAGTAGATAATGCTGCCTTTTCAACCAGAAACAGCAGTCACCATGCTTTGGGAAGCAGAATATTTTTCCAAGAACAGGTGGAAAAGCACGGCTCGTTGAATGAAAGGTTTTTACAACACAATGGCAAATGTGCAAGAATGCACTGTTTAGAAATGAACTGTTGTTAAGCGTCAAATGATATGTTGTAAAATATCTTAGCACCTCATGTTTTAACCATTTTCACATTGCTATGGAACAGAAAAAAAAAAATCTCTGCTCTCTATTTCCATGTCTTCAGCTAAGACCCTGAAACCAATCATATCTTTCTGGTAAAATGAAACAATTTCACATGTAAGTTAATTACTCTGAAATAGAATATATTGTATAAAATGAGATTAAAAAATGAAAGGAACCATAGTGTCCTTGTTCTTATTTAAGAGGAATGATGGAAACTTTGGTGACATCATCCACTGATGTTAATCAACACTGGGAAATGTCATGTTTAAAAGTACTCAATCTTTTATCTTTACATATTAACAAAGTACAGCAAAATGTCCAAAATTACATTTTTTACCCTATTTTATTTGCAAGTATTCTTTATTATCATATAACAAACACCAATGAGCAATTTAACGGAAACTCTGAATCAAATGATTTTCTACTTGTGTATCTGGAGTTGAATAAAGCTTTTATAAATTACGCTAGTGTTTCAGAGAACAGGTGGCATTTATCATCATCTTTATTTTTGATATAAATGAATGCCCCTACTAAAAGTGCTGGTGAAGAATGGACCGTCTGCTTTCCTAACGGAATACACAATATCATATCCTGATTTGACAAAAACAGTTAAGTTCTAGGCACTGTTATGAAAACCTATAGAGCATCTAAATCCTTCAGAGTCAGTGATCTGATTCTTCTTTGGAAGAATTAAGAATCAACAAGGGCTATGAAAAATGATAAAACTAACTTACTATCTGGCTATATTCTAACTGCATTCTCTCTTGCATGGGTTTATTATGTGATTTACAGAGACTTGCTACTCAAATTATGGTGTGTGGACCAGCAATGTCAGTGTCACCTGAGAGGGTGAATCCCCAACCAGGATCTACCAGGTCAGAATCTGCATTTTAACAGATTCCCAGGTGATTCCTTTGACATTAAAGGGTGACAAGCATGACTTAGAGCTTCGGAACCACAGGCCTCCAGGGCCTATGCATCAACAACCTTAACCTTCCATTACTTCTACAAAAAAGGTAGACAGGATATAGGCTTCAGTAGTTAGATTAAGACTACTTCCCCTCTATAGTAAAATCATAGGTACTTTACTTTTCAATTATATACAGACTTTGATACTTGCAAACCTCACAAACCTCACTGTCAATGTCAAATAGAAGTAAACTATTTAAAACTCTTCATAAGACAAGATTATGCTTGAGAACTGATAATTGAATATGAATATCACCATACACAAAATGAAATGTAAACTAGGGCTCATCCACCCTGAAGAATTAGTAACAAGTACAAGTCAGGCAGTTTCTACCATTGATTTTAAGAAAAACATAGTTCATTGAAGTCATTCATAGCAATGAGCAGAGGCATGGAGCCAGCCTGACTCAGTTGTACATGTGCCATCCACACCGGTTCTTACCTGTTTGTACTCAGATTCTCTTCCAACCAATACCTGCAGAATGTAGTTCACAGGGTCGCCTTTCATTGGTGGTACCGTCTCCCATAGAATTTCACATGAATTTCCTTCTAACTGTGTTACTCGAGGTGCTGAAATACAAATCCACACATCCAAGCTCAAAATTCTAAGTATCATATTAACAGTCAACACTTTAGCACTATTAGTAAAAACCCAGAGAGAGCAAGATTGTGCCTATGTTTGCCTTGAGTGAGGAATTTATTTGTCCAGCCTCTCATAAAACCAGCAGGGTGCCCTTTAGGTACAGAGAAGTTACTCCATGACTAAACAGTCACTGATGAAAATCATTTGCTTATTATCCTATTAATAACAGCTTGATGTGGATCACATCTTTTGTTCTCCTGTGGCAATTGGGTGTCCTCTGTGGCTTAGGCCCTGTACGAGGTATCCTGGGAGATGCAAAAACAGACGAGACAAACCTTGTTTTCATGAAACTGAAGATTCAGTTGAAGGAAGGGGAGAGCAAGATATGAGACACATACAGAAAGAAACATCAGGCAATAAAAACGAGAGGTACAAATGAAATGCTGGGGATTTCAGGGGAGGAAAAGAACATACCTGGGTGAGGGTCTAAGGAAAGTTTGAGGAGCAGGTGACATTTAAGAACAGTACTGGGGAATGGTCAGCATTGAAAGCCTTTAAAAATTAAATTATATTTATATATATTTTATTTTTCACCTACTGAACTCCTCATTCTCATTTAAAGCTAAATTATATTAGTCTGTAGTAAAGCACTTAAAATATTCTAGATTTAAAAAATATTTTCATGACTTCTATCTCTATAGTTTGATTCAATATGACATTTTCCCATTTTGTAACTAGAATGCATATCTGCTGTCAGAACCTTCTTATATTTTAATCTCTAATTACAAGCAACTAATTCTTTAGAGTTGTTTCTACTTGCAATTCTGTATGAATACTGTTTCAGAAGAATAAAGCTTTCCATAAAAAAATTAAAAGAAGAAAACGAGCCTATCTTGGAAATACTTGGTGAAAACTGCAAGCAATTTATGAAAAAACTAAATAAGGAAGCCTATCAGATTAAACAGTCCTCCAGTTAAGGCAATAATTTCCTGAATCTAAGAGAGGAAGACAAACTGATCATGCGTCAGAGTCAGAAAACTGTCCTTCTGAAGGAGAAGGGCTGGGAGATGCAAGCACTATCAATATGCCATTGTATTTTTTGTAAAATGAATCCCCACCAAGAATCACTTTGAGAGGCAAAGACAGTACTCCTTCATACTAGAAAGACCCCTGAAGCGGGAATAATTGATCAATGTGGCCACTCTTCCTTGGTACCAACAAACCAAAGCAGCCAGTGTGCTCAGACATCTTTTCTGCTCTAACTGAAAAGCAAAGCTGCACCAAAGGGCCAGGGCATTTACTGCCAAAATGACCTGGCAAGGCCGTGCATGTGTATGCACATGCATACTAGTTTCTTAGTCACATAAAGAAGGGTCTGCCAAAGAGTCTGCAAGGCAGGAAAGCAGGAGGAAGGTATTTACCCTAAACTAATCCTGGAAGGAGTTATGAGGTTCATAGAATCCAAGCCAAACCCTGGCCCAGGTCCTGGAGAGCTCCTGGAGTTGACTTTGTGTCCTGGTTGTAGCTGACACGCCTCCTCCATGTGGAAGTAGAGTCAAACACGTATGTGAGGATCTTTTCTGCAGGTTGTACTTACGTTGCTATCTGTCAGCCTTACGGTTATAGCTGGATAAAGTCACTTGTGCTATTTGTCCCCTTAAAGACAAGCTTCAGGGACCTCCACAAGAACCACAGTATTTGCAGGAGATGAGGCCATGAGGCGCTGGGTGGATGGGCCAAGCTTGCTATGGCTCTTGTTACTATTTCCTACCTTGCAAGTCAGCTGCACAGGCAGAGATCTGTGGCTAGAGAACAGGCTGAGGGCTCAGCAGACCCAGTAGGAGGAGGGTCCAGGCAGAATGTCTTTTGTTCACTAGCCTTGACAGATATGGGGGAAGATCTGGATACGTGGGGCTCTCATGACTTCTGTAGCACCTGATCCCATTAAGGGTCCAGAGTGGGAAAGTAGTCACCCACAAACTTCAAGATAAGTACCCAAGGAGATTAGAGCAGCTCGCTGCTGCAGCTTTCCAAAGGTATCACTCCACACCAAGAGCTGTGGGCCAAAAGGGAAAGGGTGCTGGAGTTGCCTAAGTCAGTCTCTAGGCACCAAAGTCACCCAAAGGTGAATGCCAACCTCTGCTTCTCTGAATGTCTAAGAAAGGGGAGTCTGACACCTTCCCTGGAAAACTCCCTTAAGGGCTGCAGCACCAGGAATTTGACCCTTATTTCTACCCATCGTTGTTAATAAACATGCATACATACAGAGAAAAGTCATTATCTGTAGGCCCTTTCCTTTTAAGGCCTCTCATTTCCCCCAGATAACCCATTGCTCAATCTTCTTTAGAATGTTCTTTTGATTCTGTCTTGCTGACATTATACTGAACATCAGAAAAGAGCTTCTTCCTATAAGTCCTATCAGTTCCTTACTCTCACAAGAGTGTGAGACAGAATACACAGTTTACACACCTTTGATGGTGGGGGGGACACTTTTGGTTGTGCTGAAGGTATAGGTTTCTGAGAAGGGCCCTTCCCCAGCCTCGCTTGCTGCCTGGATTCTGAAGGAGTAGCATGTGAATTCTGTCAGTCTCTGGACCTTGTAGGTGTGGCTGGGTCCTCTGTAGATTGAAATAAACCTAGAGGAAGGAACAGAATCAATTAGCCATCTGAACTTCTATTAATGACAAGAAATTAATTATGATGCCCTAGTGGAGCCGATTAGACCAACTTGGTAAACACTTTTCATAAATACTAAATTAATAATCAGCCAAATGGTATATCAGGGTTAAGTTTAATGTCTAAATGTATGCTTTTATAAAAGAAAAACATAAACTTAAGCACATATAAAGACTGGAATGAGACTCCTTTAATTAGGATCTAGATTCTAGAAACATCAGTTGCTCATGTTTTTATTTACTATTAAAAAACAGAATTTTCAAATTTTTCATAACGGTAATATCTACAATCTGATAGTATAAACTAATCTTCTATATACTAGGCAATGAAGTTACTGTTAACAGGATAGCCGAGAAATAAGATGCCCTCTTTAGTCAAATTTTGCAAATAGCTGAGGTTTAGCCTGGAAATGCTTTTAATTTTAACCTTTATCTATCTTCCCAAGAGCTTTCTAAGCCCCTTTCCTCAACTGCTAAAGAGACATTTAGGAGTATCGATTATTAAGAACACATGTAAAAAGAAAAAAAAATACTGTGTTCAGAATCATCCGTCAGGTTTAACAAAATCATAGACAAACAGCACAGGTGGGCTGGACAGTCTGGACTGACAGCTTTTGGCTCCTTCCCCCATCTGATCCAGGACTATTTTTCACTTCTCTGCTAATTAAGATTTCCATGAAATGTTAAGCATAGAAGGGACAAAGATAAAAAAAACAAGGCCTTATGTTTGAGGTGGTTTCCCCCAGGGTCTTAAAAACAACATTTTCACAATAAAAACGTATTTGAGAGCTACAGTATGCTGTCATCTTTTTTAAAAATAGATTTTAACTGTAAAATGTTGGAAATAACATCATTTCCCATAAGTCACCAAGGATCTTTAGTAGATTCAGTATTTGAATGCTGCTGGTCCAGTGGACACTTTGAGAACCACTACAGAAGCTAATCCAACCACACTGCCTTGTTCCTGGACAGACAGGACAATGGATTCTACGTGTCGAAGGCTTCATCACAGCATCTAAGGACAATCCACTGTCTTCAGATACTATTGGTCAGCCACTAATAAAATCATAATCCAACATGTCTGACTCTTGGGCCAATTTGGCCTAGGATCAAACAGAATTTATGTGTTCATTTAGCAAACATTTCTTGAACATCTGCTGTGTGCTGGCTCTGTGGATCTGAAGGATGCATAAGACCTAATCCCTGTGGGTTAGCTGGTCCTGCGTGTGGGCAAGGTTTTCCAAAGCAGAGCAGCAGCTTTTCCATGTGCTGGAGAACAGTCCCTCTGGATGGATGAATGGATGGAAAAATGGAGAGATACAGATCTAAAACATTTTTTTCTTTCCTTTTTTTTTTTTTTTAAATATAAAGCCTGTCGGAGTCAATGCTTACTTTAAAATATCCACGTGTGTATTCATCAGCCTCTGCAGTCAAGTTCCTGAGCCCTGGTCATTTCACCTATTTAGTGTTCTGTCTGCTTTGCTGTGTAAGGAAGTGCCTTTTATTAAAGGCTGAACATTTTTAATTTCAGGGAAAGCCAGAGTCCAGGCTGAAACCCACAAATACCATGGCAACCTATTTAGCACTCCTGACACATTACTGCCCTAATGAAGACATCCTTGCTAATGCTAGAGACAAACAGCTATTTATTAACTCAGCCTAACCTGGTCTACAGTCTCTAACAGGAGTAATTGCCCTTAATTATGTCACAAATTGAAGTCATGGTGTAAGAAGTGAAAGTGTTACATCTTCATTACAAACCTGCCATAAAGCTCAGTTTTTGATGGAGTTTGGAGAGGACTATTAGGAACAGTATGCTTTCCTGCCATGCCACACTCTAAGAAGGGTACTTCCTTTCGAAAATAAGTTCAATATATATGTGTACCCAGATCCAGTTATATATGTAGACAGTAGCATTCATAGTCACAAAGAAATTTACTAAAGCAAATTCGGTACTCTAAGTTTGTAGCATAACCTACATAGAACAGATAACACACATATCGACTTTCAAAGACATGAAAATCTTCTGTTTCTAGACTATTTCGTTCCTTTAACTTCTTGTTTTGCTTTTGTACTGGAGCATTTTATTAACTTTAAAATTGCATTCCAGTTTATGAAAAACATAGTGGAAACAGCTGATAGTAAAGAGAAATTTAAAATTGTATTTACGTCTGGAGGCAGTGTTACTTAGAAATACAAAAAAGACTGCATTTGTGTCTAGAAGAAAGTGCGAGTGACCGTGAAGGCTCTGGGGGAGGTGTGACTGCAGAGGATATCAGCTTTAAAGTTCAATCACCCTATCTTCAGTGAAGGCGGGGTTAGGCAGCTATAGGAAGCCCACCTTGGAGCTGCAATTCCCCTTGGAAAGGAAGTTGGGAACTGGCAGCCTGGTGCTCCCAGCAGAAGGGAGCTGAGAAGAGGAGGGAAAGGGGTGGTTCTTGCTTCCTTCAGCCTTTCCTAGAATAAGCATGTGTCTAACCAGTCCTCTAATGTAGGCCACTGCCAACTCTGGCAAAAATAAATCATAATCTGCTTCTTGCTCTGGTCAAAGCCATCACTGCTTTGACTGGGCTGTCTTCCCCCAAAAAGGTCATGGGAGGAAATTTTGGGAGTGGCATGGAGAAGAGGTCTCTTATTTAGTTCTCGGGATGTGTATGGAAATAGAATAGATGGTAACTAATTCCTATGTCAGGTAATTAATCAGATATCAAGCCCGCAGGAGGGAAGGAGATGATGGGCATGACACAGGCCCTCTCCTGGGTGAAACAAGTATGAGGTGGGAAGGGGAGACATCAGGAATCCTAAGAGCCTTGGGTCAGACAGCCCAAGGCAGGCAAGCATCAAGTGTTAATCCCACAGCAAACGGCCATCTAGAAAAACTGATGTACCCTGTCCTTTTGGGGCCTATGCCCTAAGGGGAACACACAGGCCCCAGGTCAGAAGAGCTGAGCAATGATGCGAGGTCATCATAGCTAGTGCCTTCTGAAGGCTTTCTCCAATCATCTCACTCTGAAGTGTGCCCAAGAGCCACAGGGAGACATTAAAGACAGAGGCAGCAAGTCTGCACATTACTAAAAAGCTGACACTTGTCTCGCTTTACAGGTTTCCCCTGCCCTTTCGTCTTCCTAAGGAAATAAAGAGGTACCAATAGAAAGGGAACTGCAAGAATGAAACCATGGCATGAAAGAGTGAGAAAGACTTGGTATCAATTTTTTATACTCTGCAGATCATATGTCACTGCCATTTCTAATTTCATGTCATTTTACTCTTTTTGATGAAGAAATTCATTAAATGCATAAGCAAATAGATTCTTGTTAAACTTCCACACCCCCTAAACATGTGGGTACTTGGTAGACTCTCAGTAAATGCAGTTTCTGAGACCAGAGTTGGCCCTGTAGACTATGAGACACAAGAAAACAAAAGCAAACAAACTCATCAGTTTGTTTTACAAGGTTGGAAAAGCTGAAGGGGTCCCCAGAATGGCATCCCTCTCACTTTCATTCCATGAAGTTTTCTTGAGTTGGAGAGAAGGGTTGTGCATGTGACCAACACCACACTGTCCTGGCGAGTCCAGGCTAAGAGCTGTTGCTCAAAACACCAAGATGGGGCAGTGGGCCCACTCCAAGCACTGCCTATAGTGTCAGGAATTTTCACGTAGAGAGAAGAAAGATGGGGAGAAATGCTCTCTTGTACTAAGAATATTTACTTGGAAAGGGGAAATAAACAGGTTAGAAGGGTGGGTGGGTCATTAAAAGTTTATAGTCTAAACGAATTCTTGATGGCTCTGCCCATAACTTGTTTCAGCTTTGACTGTAGTATCTTCTTGAAACAAGACACTAAGACAGCAATAAGCACACATGAGTTTTAATGTCGGCGATTTACCAATGGATAAAAAATGTTCTGCATAGTCGGCGCTCCATAGCTCTGGGTTCCATATCTGTGGATCAACCAACTGCAGACAGATAGAAAATAATGGGGGAGGCCGGGCATGGTGGCTCATGCCTGTAATCTCAGCACTTTGGGAGGCTAAGGTGGGTGGATCATGAGGTCACGAGTTCGAGACCAGTCCAGCCAATATGGTGAAACCCCGTCTCTGCTAAAAATACAAAAATTAGCCGGGTGTGGTGGCGCACACCTGTAATCCCAGCTACTTGGGAGGCTGAAGCAGAAGAATCACTTGAACCCAGGAGGTGGAGGTTGCAGTGAGCTGAGACAGGGCCACTGCATGCCAGCCTGGGTGGCAGAGTGAGACTCAGTCTCCCCCCCAAAAAAAAAAGAGAGAGAGAGAAAATAATGGGAGAAAAAAAGGATGCTTGCATCTATACTGAACATGTTCTTTTTACTCCCTAAACAATACAGTATAACAACTATTTACATAGCAATGACATTATCTAAGGTATCATAAGTAAACTAGAAATGATTTAAAGTATATAGGAGGATGTGCATAGGTTATATGCAAATACTATGCCATTTTATATAAGGGACTGGAGCTTCCATGGATTTCAGAGGTGGGAGTGTACCCTGAAACCAGTCACCCATAGATACTGAGGAAACAACTCTGCGTGATACTACAATGGTGGAAACACGTCAATATACATCTGTCCAAATCCATATAGTGACCAAGACGAAGAGTAAAGCCTAATGTAAACTATGGCATTTGGGTGATAATGATATGCCAATGTCTGTTCATCAGCGGTAACCAATGTCCCACTGTTGTGGATGATGCTGGTAACAGGAAAGGCTGTGGCTGTGTGGGGGTAAGGTGGGATGACGGATATCTTTGTACCTTCAGCTTAATTTTGCTGTGAACCTAAAACTGCTCTGAAAAAATAAAAATATTTAAAAATGAAAACCAAAGTTCTACATGTCTGTGAATACCGAATGACTTTGCCTATTCTGCCTGCCTGTCGGAGTACTCCACGGCGGGACAGAGCAAGGTTTCAAGAGCAGAAAGACATACACAGACCTTACCAGAATGCAGAGCCTATTCCCTTCACTGTAAACTTGAACAAGTCAGATAACTCTCTACAGCTCAACTGCCAGACAACAACTGTCTTGTTCGCTTGGCAGGAACTCTTATGAGACTCCGAGTAAATTCTATGACTCCTTATTGAATATGTACTAGGAAGGCAAACAACAGATTCTGGGCATTTTCCAGAAATTCTAGGGGAAGGCTTACTTTTAATTTCAGTATTTTAGGCTTTAACATTGTTTGACTTTTTGCACACAACTGCAACTGAAGGAAGAAGTTCCATCATGTTAAATCTTTAAATGTTCCTTTATTTTAAATCACTATGGGGGAAAATAATAATATACATGAAGAATTTAGCTTTAGGATGTTTCCTTAAAAGAGTTTTGTTTTGAAAAAAATCCAAGAATGCTCTAACTGGCCTATAACTTAAATTCATGGTGGAAAATAAGAGAGAATGCTAATGTTTCTACATTTACTACCTTGTTATTATCTTATAATCCCTAGGCCAACTACAGGCTCACAGCAACCCACTAATATTAACTCCACAAAATACTCTAACCTCCTGACCTAAAATGACCTGTAGTCTACTAAAAGCTGCAAATGGCACCTTTCAAAACACATTTCACAATATCACAAATCAACAGCTCAGCACAGCAATATTCATTAAAAATGACATCTTTTTTTTTTTCTTAATTTCCCTGGGCTCTACGGACTGTGTGTGTGTATGTGTATGAATGTGTGTGTGTGAGAGAGAGAGAGAGAGAGAGAGAGAGAGAGAGAGAGAGAGAGAGAGAGGGAGAGAGAGAATTTCCGTTACTCAGGTGGCATTTGGGAACGAACAGTGCTCAAAATAGAAATGAATAGTATTCGCCCTCACTCTGCCAAGAACACAGAGTCCTACCATGTCTATGGAGAAGCAGATGGTATCAGGTGGGGACACCTGAGGCAGGGAAGGTACGATATCTAAATTGATTCTCATTTTGGCAAGAGTCCCCACTTACCAACTGAGCATGAACGTGCCAGCAGCTATTGAGAAAAGGGATTAATTTCCTAACCCTCTGTCCCTGGCTATATATGGACCTTTTGGCTTGTGAGTAATCAGGCTGCAATACTGTTTCATTAAGGGGCTGAATTTTGTCATGCTCCTTTTCTAAAAGATAAAATTTCACTATACCTACTGATAGTGGAAATTCTTTACAAAGAATAAAGGACTAAAACAAAAAAATTATTTTTTTGTTTATACTTCAGACATTAATATATTAAAATGGAGATTTATTTATATTCAAAAGCAGGATGACTAGAATTTCTGAAGACCACTTGAAAAGCTTGCAAATTCCCACTCTCCTACTTAGCTTTCAAGTATACGCAGTGAACTTCATCTTCAAGGATACTATTCTCAGAGTTTTCCAAATTTCTGTTTGCCTACTTCTGTTTTAGTGGCCTTGTCTCAACCTGAAAAAAAAATGTTATCTAATTCCATTCTGTTATTTTTGTTTTTAGTAAATGAGAGGTAAAACTGTAATCTGACTTCTATTTCTGGTTCATTTAAGATCTCAAATACTTCATCTGCCACCTCTCACCTCTGCCTGTGCCTGGACATTTTAGCCTGAGACTGCCTAAACTTCTCTTGTTTCAAAGGCTAAACTTTTATGCTCCTTTTCTAAGAAATAATAATGTTTCTCTCTTTTTTTATTTTTTGAGATGGAGTCTTGCTCTGTTGCCCAGGATGGAGTGCAGTGGCACAATCTCAGTTCACTGCAACCTCTGTCTCCCAGGTTCAAGCAATTATCCTGTTTCAGGCTCCCAAGTAGCTGGGACTATAGGCGCCTGCCACCATGACCAGCTAATTTGTGTATTTTTAGTAGAGACAGGGTTTCACCAAGCTGGCCAGGCTGGTCTCGAACTCCTGACCTCGTGATCTGCCCGCCTCGGCCTTCCAATGTGCTGGGATTACAGGCATGAGTCACTGCCTCAGGCCAAAAATGTTTCTACAATCTTTTTTTTTTTCTCCATCAATTAAGGACTGAAGAGAGCTATCATTATTTGCATCTTGTAGTAGGGGAAATTAAGGCAAAAAGAACTGAAGGAATATGCCTCTAGTCAACTAGAAATTCAGCAACAGATCTGGGATTTCGACAGAGATTTGACACCCATGTCAAGAATCATGACAGCCTTCTGGTGGATATAATATGAAAATGTCACTTATCAAAGACGATCATAGGGATCAGGGACTAGTCAGAGAAGCACTGGAAACAAATCCTGGGGGTTTCTTATGGGCCGGGTCCTGAGCTGGCTGCCTCACATCTATTTCATTTAATTCAGTAACATGGTCTGAGAAACGTTAAGCAGGAGTTTGTTCTACAGTAGGCAGACTGAGAAAGTTCACACCTCCTCAGTGCTCATATACTCCAGACATTTTTTTTTTTTTAGAATCAGGGTCTCACTCTGTTGCCCAGGCTGGAGTGTAGTGGTGCGATCACAGCTCACTGCAACCTCAAACTCCTAGGTTCAAGGGATCCTCCCACCTCAGCCTCTGGAATAGCTGGGACCCAGTGTGCGGCTCCATGCCTGGCTAAGTTTTTAAGAATTGTTTTAGAGAAAGGGTCTCACTACGCTGCTCAGGTTTCTGGCCACTTTTATTAGCCGCCTAGTGTGTACTGTTTCAGGGTTTTTATATGCAGATTCTTTTTGTCCCTCTCTAATAGCTGACAGGCAGGCTCCCTGTACACATGACACGGCCCCTCCAATTTTGCTGGCCAAAAGGAAAAGTGTCCTGGGCACAAGGGCTGAGTTAATGGAGGGCAAGTGGTAATTATCTGCTCGATCAGATCCCTCTTCCCCCAGCCCAATTTCATGGGAGCCTTGGTTTAAAAAACACTGCTGTCTGACTAAACCTCAATAACAGATTAACCATAAATGCATTCCTGGAATTTACGTTCTTCTCGCCTCAGTGCTATGTACAATTATCAGGGAACATAGGCCCACAGGGGTCAGGACAAGGGGCAGCATCAACTCCAATTCTGTTAGGGCAGCATTTCAGTTCAGTAACACAGATAAACACATCTTTAAAATCGTCGGCACAGCGCTACAATCTGAAAACGCACACGCTGATCCTGTTATTCTAGTGCCTGTATTACGTTAATGTAGTTTTATGGAAATGTTTACTTTGGAGATATATTTTTCGGGTATAACACGGGAACCAAAGACATTCGTATCTTCTGTCCTGGATCTGTTAAGAATAACAGACTTAATCATTCTAAGGCCAAACTAATTTAATTTTTGTTTTGCTGTTAAATATCTTATACTGTCTGCTTATTGTTTAATGTTAATTTATTTCCCTCAGGAAAATAAGGTCTGATAGTCCACATATCTCATAAGGCCTAGCACACAGTAGTAATTCAAGAAAAAAAAAAAATCGCTGATTGAATGATCATAATCTAATCATTGGAATAAACTTAGTTCTATAAACATGAAATATCACTTTAAGGCTGCTTCCTACATAAATATGGACTGGGAATCTTCAGTATCGTAAGTCAGAATAAATGGGAAACAAATGTCCTACACCAGGTGGAAGAATCATTTCAACACAGCAAGTCCAGGTGATCTAGATGAATTCTAGGCTGATTTGCCTGGAGCCAGGAGTTTGAGCAAGATGCTCTTTGGGATCCCTTTCGTTTACAAGAAATATGCCCAAACTGAAGGGGAAAAAAGCACCAGGTCTCAAAATAACAAAATAGAGACAGTCACTTGGAGAAAGACTCAGGGCATCTTTCTGTGCTTTGGAGGATGTGTCTGTAATTTCCATCCTATCCTAAGTATTCATCACCGTCTTCATCCCAAGGCTCCCCAGGCATGAGGTTACAAGACTGGGATCCTTTTAAGACTCATCCAACCTGTCAGCTTTTCTAAGAAGCCTTCTGGGTTCATTTGATTTTAAGCCTACCTTAGAGGCCGTTGTTCAGCTTTCCCTCTATACCCTGGTACACGTGTCAATCTTCAGGCCTTCCAAATCATCATTTGCTTTAATGCATCTGTGTCCCACCATCACCCACCAGACTGTGAGCTCCTTAAGGGCAAGGATCTAGCTTTGCCATCTTTGTCCATCCAATACTTAAACAGTGCCTCTACTTGACACATAAAACTCCAATAACTGGCCGGGCGCGGTGGCTCACGCCTGTAATCCCAGCACTTTGGGAGGCGGAGGCGGGTGGATCACGAGGTCAAGAGATCAAGACCATACTGGTCAACATGGTGAAACCCCGTCTCTACTAAAAATACAAAAAAATTAGCTGGGCATGGTGGCGCACACCTGTAATCTCAGCTACTCAGGAGGCTGAGGCAGGAGAATTGCCTGAACCCAGGAGGTGGAGGTGTCGGTGAGCCAAGATCGCGCCATTGCATTCCAGCCTGGGTAACAAGAGCGAAACTACGTCTCAAAAAAAGAAAAAAAAAAAAAAAAACAACTCCAATAACTGTAAGTTGAAATCAGTTCATCAGAAACAATGTATTTTTTTTTTCACCTAAATGGTAGAAGGCTTTGGTAGAAAGCCTACTTTCTACTATTCAAGAACTAAATAATGTAGACAAAGCTCTCAAGGCTTAGCGCTCTGTGGGCATGCAATGAACAGAAGCTTCCTGGGAGGAAGCCTTTAAAAACGACAACAACAAAACAATAAAAATATGTTTCCTTTAGAATGTTAAAAACATTTTTGGCTAAACGTTGTATTTATAAATCTCTGGGTCATTTCAAAGGTTTGGAATGAGAGGTATATAAATCAATGTCGTAAATCAGTACATCACAGGTGCAGAATCTTAGGGGTTTTTAGACACTATGTAGTTACTCTTAAGGGAAGTTAGTATTTTTCTTATTTTCTTATTTATGACTAGCAGAAGCTAAAAATATGAAGAAAAAAGGGCAACACGCCCCAATCATTTACAAGGGATGCCTTTTCATAAAGGATTTAATTCACAAATACTCTACACTGATTTGCTGCTTTAAGGTGAAAAGGTGAAAGGACATCAGAGATCATCTCCTAGTTTAACTCCTTTATTTAATGAACGAGGAAATGTGAAGAGCAATTGTTCAACTCTTTAATAATTATCAAGCACAGATATATTAATTTTCATTTTTCTTCTGTTACAAAATACGCTTTAAGTGCTAAGAAGAACACGTAAACAGCTGGCTAGGACTCCCATACAACTTAGACATCAGCAGCTTTATTTTCAAAGTCCCACAGTGCCTGTGTAGAAAGTGTTCATGGTAACACTTCAAAGCTGCTTCCTACATAAATATGGACTGGGACTCCTCAGTATGGTAAGCCGGAATAGATGGGAAACAAATGTCCTATTCCAGGGGGAAAATCCTTTCAATACAGCAAGTCCAGGTGATGTAGATGAATTTTAGGTTGATTTGTATTGAGGAAGGGTTCTCGCAAGATGCTCTTTAGGACACCTTTTATTTACATAAAATACTCCCAAATTTAAGGGAAAAAAAAATCTCTTTGAGAGTCCACAGGTAAGAAAGTAAAATAACAATTAAGCCTATCTATGGTTCTCGTCTTGGCCACAAGCGGGATATCTCATTTTGGCCACATTCATAAATAACGCATATGCTAAAGAATATGTGCTTTACAAGTAGACGCTCCTCTAGCAACAAGTTCAATGAAAAAGACAGCTGCCCCTTGGGAAGGAGACACTGTTCTTTTCAACTGCAGAAGCCAGGTCCTAAAGAACCCTGAGGAGACTACATTGACCAAGACTATGCCAACAATAAGTATTATGATGTATCCAACTCCAATTGTTCCCATGTGTCAAGCTCCAAAGTTATAGGCTTGAATTCAAAGGGCCACTCACTGCAAGAGTTCAGTTTCGAGACACTGAAGAAGGTCATCTTCAAACTAAAATTAGGCTGTTTTCATTCTATTAAATCTCAGGAAAAGTATTCACAAATAGAATGAGAATTTATTAGGCTCTGTATTCCCATCACTTTAATAACTTTCTGAGAGCCTTGACAAATCTAATTTAAAACGATAAATTTGGACTCTAGCTCCTATAATTAAGAAAAATACTGTCCCTAATGTGAAGTTTTCTTAAATTGTCATTTAAATGTAGGCCAGTCATTTATTTGACGAAAAAGGCAAGCCTTGGGCTTTTGGAAAGGGGAAGAAATAACATGTATTGATTACTAGATTCTGCACTATTTTTTGTCTGGCATATTGAAATGCCTCATGCCAGCAAACTCATTTGGAAAAGTGCTTGGGGAGCTTTTGTTCCATGCCCAGGAGCCCCTGTGTCATGTAAAACCTTGGATCAGACTACACGTCTATATAGTTCTCTGTATGGGGCACAGTGGACTGCTGCCCCACACAGGGCAGGATCATAGCAAGAGGGAGTGCCCTTCTTGAGGCAGAGCCTTCACTTTCCATATTTATTTTTTCTTTTTTTTAAAGACGGGGTTTCACCATGTTGGTCAGGCTGGTCTTGAACTCCCGACCTCAGGTGATCTGCCCGCCTTGGCCTCCAAAGTGCTTGGATTACAGGCGTGAGCCACCACGCCCAGCCTCACTTCCCATATTTCTAAGACAGCAGTAGAGGCAGGGCAATGGGAATTGAGAGGCATTGGCTTTTACCCCCATTTGGCTAGCTACCAATTTTAACAACTTTTCTGTACTTCACTTTTTTTTTTCTAAAACAGCACAACTAGAAGATATTTTCCAAGGATTTACCGCCAATGGAAGCCACAGGCCTGGAAAAACATGAAAAGACATTTAAAATTTTCCAATGCTAGCTTTATACATGTATTGTGATTTTTGTTAGTTCACAATTCCCGTTCTTGCCAGCCCTCTCCTGTTGAGTTGTCCCTGGCCAGTAAAATAATAAGCCCCTGAAAACACATCTGAAGGCACACAGCACAGTAAGATGAATGATGTTGTGTATCGGTGAGTATGAATTTAATCTCTCATGAACCTATCAAAAGAAGCCTTACCTTCTCTGTGTTTTCTTCTCTAGAACTCATTTTCAAGAGGATATTTTTGTTCTGTCATTAAAATTACCAGGTCTGCCAGGTTCTTCAAAGCCAAGCTCAAATGTCACCTCTTTCAAGAAACCTTTCCTGATCTTTTAAACCAGATGGTCTCTGCCTCCTTCAAACTCCCAAAGCACTTTTTTCCTATGACACTAATGTTCTGTGGCCATTTTTAAAATTGATATTATGCTCCTAGAGATAGAACCTTGTGTGCTTTTTTTTTTGGGGGGGACGCAGTTTCGCTCGTTACCCAGGCTGGAGTGCAATGGCGCGATCTCGGCTCACCGCACCTCCGCCTCCTGGGTTCAGGCAATTTTCCTGCCTCAGCCTCCCGAGTAGCTGGGATTACAGGCATGCACCACCATGCCCAGCTAATTTTTTGTATTAGTAGAGACGGGGTTTCACCATGTTGACCAGGATGGTCTCGATCTCTTGACCTCGTGATCCACCCGCCTCGGACTCCCAAAGTGCTGGGATTACAGGCTTGAGCCACCGCGCCCGGCCACACCTTGTGTGCTTTTTAATCAGGCCCATAGGGCCCCACTGCACTGAAATCCATCCAAGTGCCCGACTACAGAGTAGGGGGTGGAGACTGGAATGAGGTTTTCTGTGTAACTAGAACAGTTTCCGTGTGTAAAGGAACAGAATAGTATAATGCATAAAAGGAAATGACAGAAATGCTTCTACCCAGACGCTGATCAGCATTTTAGCTGTCTTGGTTTTATGGTGATCTCCCATCCCCTTTGCCTGATTCTCTGATGAGGACTTTTGGTAACAGAACATTCTGTCACCGTTAACTTTTGCTTGACATCAGACTATTTCTAAACACAGTTTGGCTGCCTGTCTTCTGATCGGCCATTTTCAGAGGAAATGAAGTTAGGTGAAACAAATACTACGTGAAAGGCTGCATTTGATTTCGACAGCCAAGAGTGTTTCCTGGGCATGGAGTCTTACGAAGAATCTCCTATTTGGGCTGGTTAATTTGATATTGCACTGCCCATAGTTCCAGGGTACAATCCCCAACTGTACATCACCTACAGCTATTTCACATTGGTAAACATGTTTGTCCTGATGGTTACTGAATATTTAAAGAGGTTGAGTCTTATTTCCCTCTGCACTCATGACTAATATAATGCTATTACGTACAGTGGACCTGAATTTGACAATTTTCTTTAGATAATTTCTCTCCATTATCTGGCTTGATGAAAGGAAAAAAAAGTGCATATTATCCCATATAGGGAAATTAGGATCTTTAGAATGTTTAGAGATTCCAAATGGAGAATAAAGAGAACTCTAGGTATAAAACGCAGGACTTAAGTCAAAGGAAACCTTTGAACAAGAAGGAAGAGTGTCTTCCTGCATGCAAGTAGGAATGTACAATTGAGATTCCATCCCACAAGCCAAAGCCACAGAAGCTTCAGGAGCATCGTCGCCTCCACCTCACCTCTTGTTTCTGTCTTCCAGCTGTAGTGTGTACACCATGTCATCAGCAGCATGTGTCTTGGAGTTACTGTCTCCCCATTTTAGCTTCAGGCTCTGAGGACCAGCAGCAGCACATTCTAGCCTAGGAGGCAAGGGTGGTAATGGCCGAGTTTTGGCTTTAATGAACTGACTAAATGGTCCAGCTCCAATTTCATTTATAGCCTGAATTCTGATCCTACAGAAAGGAAAAAAAAAAATAACAGACAACGCAGGTTAATGCAGCAGCAATTCTTCATTCAAAATAAACACTGAGTATAGTATTTATTACTTGCTTTTAAGCCAGTACCATGGAACAAAGAAAAACAAAGTAGCTCAAGACAAACAGAAGCACTGGGTAGCTCAGTGCACAGACTATACTCTCTATTTTAAAAAATAATAGCAAAAAAGTACATAGCAAGATATCTCTTAGTTCTTTAATAATAAAAAAAAATAGGTTTGTTGTCTCAGGGAAGATATCCTAAAGATAACGTTTTTATATTTTGCCCTAGTCACCCTTTACCTACCTCATGGTAAGTTTTTTAAGTAGGTGAGGTATCAAGAGTAAACTAAATAGGGGAACAAATGAGTCTCCTTTAGAGTCAAACACAAAGGACAACTCACCAACAGGACATTTCATGTCTCTCGTTTGCCAGCCTAATCCAACCATCTCTGTAAGTCCTTAATTAGAGCTAAGCATGTAGATATTGCTAGTAACAGGATGCCATCCAGAGGTGTGAAAATCTTAGCTGGATATTTACCATGTGCAGCACAGAGTTAGGGGTAAGAAAGATATTACCTTTATCGTCTATGAATTTAAAATCAAAGAGTTAAAATGTACATACAAAGTGTTATTTTAGACCAGGTATAGTGGCTCACACCTATAATTCTAGCACTTTGAGAAGCTGAGGCAGGAGGATTGCCTGAGTCCAGAAGTTTGAGACCAGGCTGGGCCACACAGTGAAACTCCATCTGTACAAAAAATAATTTAGTGGGCATAGTGGCACATGCCCGTAGTCCCAGTATTCAGTAGGCTGTGGTGGGAGAATTGTTTGAGCAACACAAAATGAACTAACAGAAAACTGGTAGTGAGAAGTAGAGGGTTGCTCTAAAGATACCTGAAAATGTGGAACTGGCTTTGGAAGTGGGTAATGGGCAGACACTGGAAGAGTCTGGAGGACTCAGAAGACAGGAAAGCCTGGAACTTCTTAGAGACTGATTAAGTGGTCATGACCAAAGTGTTGACAGAAATATAGGCAGTGAAGGCCGTGCTGATGAGGTCTCAGATGGAATGAGGAACATTTAGGAACTGGAGCAAAGAACTTGGCTGCATTGTTTCCATGTCCCAGGGCTTTGTGGAAGGCTGAACTTAAGAGTGATAACTTAGGATATCTGGCAAAAGAAATTTCTGAGAGTAAAGTGTTCAAGAGGTGACCTGGCTGCTTCTAACAACCTATGATCAGATATGGGAGCAAAGGTATGACTTAACGTTAGAACTTATAATTAAAAAGGGAAGCAGAGAGTACCAATTTAGAAAATTTGCAGCTTGGCAATATGGTAGAGAAGGAAAGAGTATTTTCAGGAGAAGAATCAAAGCAGTCTTCAGAGCAACCACTTGCTAGAGCGATTAGCCTGATTAAAAGGGAGCCTGGTGCTAATATTCAAGATAATGGGAAAAATCCCTTACAGGTATTTCAGAAATCTTGGAGGCATAGCCCCTATCCTCCAGAGGTCTAGGAGAACAGATTAATTAACGGCTTCTTGAGGCCTCATTAGAAGCATATGCTGACACCATGCTTTCTGTATAGCCTATAGAACCAAAGATTTTGTACAGCCTACAGTTTATTGAGACAAGTCTCTTTTCTTTATAAATTAAAAAAAAAAGTTATGTGGAAAGGCAAAGGAACTAAAATAGCTAATGCAAAATTTAAAAATAGGAATAAAGTTTAAATAATCACACTACCTGATTTCAGGACTTAATATGAAGCTACAGTAATCAAGTGAGTGTGGTACCAGTAAAGAGAAAAACATCTAGATCAATACAAGAGAATACAGACTCAGAAACAGACCTACACAAACGCAGCCAATTGATTTTTGGCAAAGATGCAAAAGCAGTCCAGTGGAGAAAGGACAGTCTTTTCAGCAAATGGTGTTGGAATAATTGGATATCAATAGGAGGAAAATAAACCACATCTTCAACCTTGCACCTTATACAAATCTAAGCTCAAAACGGACCATAGATCCAAATGTAGAATATCAAACTTTTAAGAAGAAAACACAGAAGAAAATCTGTTACCTAGAATTAAGTAAAGAGTTTTTGAATATGACATGAAAAGCATGATCTTACATAAAATTAAAAAAAAAAAGAAAAACTGGATTTCATCAAAATTGGAAACTTTTGCACTGTTAAGAGAATGAAAACAACTATAGACAGGATCAAAATATGTGCCAATATTTCATCTGACAGACCATTTGTATCCAGGATGTATAATGACCTCCCAAAACTCAGTTAAGAAAATAATCCATTAAAAATGGGCAGAAGACGAATAGACACCCACCAGAGAGGACATACAGATGTCAAATAGGGACAGAAAAACACGTCTGACATCATTAGCCATTAGGAAAATGCAACCGAAACCCACGATGTAATACCATTTTGTTAAAACAAAGTGCTGGCAGGGATAAGGTACAACCGGAACTCTCCTATTTTGCTGGTGATAATGAAAAATGGTAAGGCCACATAGGAAAACAGTTTCTTTTTAAATATACACTTATTACATGACCCAGGAATCCCAATCCTAGGTATTTACTCTAGAAAAATTAATATTTATGTTCACATAAAAACCTGCACACAAATGTTTACAGCAGCTCTACTTAAAAAACCTGCACACAAATGTTTATAGCAGCTCTACTTATAATCATCTAAAACCAGATAAGTATGTGCCTCATGGTTTGGAATGCAGTAAATATTCATCTCTGATAAGGTAGAGCAAAAACTCCATTGCAAAGGGCCTACTTTTCCCAGACTATTACGCTGGGGCTGCATCAAGTCTTTTGTAGATAAAGCAATTTAAGTCTCTCAGTATAACACTGAGACTAAAACCCTTCCTTGCCTCCCACATGAGTCTTATAAGACTGCTTTATGGTATTAAGAGAAGAGTTTCTATGATTGCAATGTAACATATTTTTCTGCAACTGGAAATGAAAAATCTTTTTAAAAAGGCAGTCATGATGGCAGAAATTACTACCCTCCTTCCTGTTGTAATCGAGCGAGCGGGAAATCACCACTGAGACAAAGACTAGGCCAAATTGCAGGGTCTCTATTGCCGGCGGCCACGGAGGACTCGTCTCTCTCTAACCCGCCGCCCCGAAAGGAGGGTGTCAAGACCTTTCATGCCTGTAAACCACCTCCTGGGCGGGGATGAGGGTGAGGGGCTTCAGAGAGTCCGAGGGCCAGGGGACTTTGGACATTTCGTAAACCACCTCCTGGGTGGGGGTGGCGGCGAGGGGCTTCGGACATTCCGAGGGCCAGGGGACTTTGGACATTCCATAAACCACCTCCTGGGCAGGGGTGGGGGTGAGGGGCTTCGGACATTCCCAGGGCCAGTGGACTTTGGACATCCACCTCCTGGGCAAGGGGTGAGGGTGAGGGGCTTCGGACATTCCGAGGGGGAGGGGACTTCCCTGGATATTCCAATTGTTACTTAAGTGGTTCACAGAAGTCAAGATAAGCGTTAGTTTACACATTGTCTGGGTAGGGTGGAAATTACAGAACTTAGTTACTTACTACAAGTCGTAGGGGCCAAGATGGCGTGGGTTTGGACTGCTTGCCTGTCACATTAGGGTTACAGAGAGCAGTTTCAACGGAAAGCTGAGGTACAGCAGAGGTATGCAGTTTATAGGGCCATTACCATGTCACACTTCCCTTCTCAGGAAAAGGGAATTAAGCGGGACATTAAGTTTTAGTCTTTCTTCAATAATCTAACACATTTCCTCACCGACAAAGTTTACATGAAAGTCCTTCCAGTGTCCAAAACCACCATTCCTTCCCTTTATGCTAGATACAAACATTCCCTAGACGCCAGAGGCCAAGATGCTTTCTGCCATCTGCTGGCTCAGCTTGTATTCCAGGTGGTCCTACTCTATGGTCTGTGCTGCCCCAATAGCTCTTAGCTACTTTAATACACACACAAAAAATGAGGTAATGAGGTCCTTAAGATTGTTGTTCTATTCCACTCAAGAAAAAGAATGCTAAGAGATTTAAATTACTTATGAGAATTTAGAAATAGTTTAGAAGATACAAGTATCAAGATATAAAAATACATTTAGATTTGATATTTCTGTTGGAAATTCATTTATTTTTTCAAAGCTTCTCTAGTATTTCGGTTCTTTACATCTTTAGCTCTACGGTTCTCTAATCTTTCACTGCGTATTTGCTAGGCATATAATCTTAACCTTAACACACACACAACCCCTCCCCCACCACCACCACGAATACTATGGTAACATTTAATATTCTTTAGTGGTGTGGCCTCTTTGGGAATCTTGCTCATCACTTTGGAGACCTTGGAAAAATTACTGAACACTCTCAAGTAACAGTTTTCTTATCTATATAATGGGGACAGTGACTATTTTCTGCAATTACAAAGAAGATTACTGAACTAAGATAAGGGATGTAAGAAGCACTTTCTAATTTTTAGTATTTTACACTCCACAATAAAATCAGGGAGGATTCAAGGCAGCCGAAAGCGCTGGCAGACGTTCAAGTGTGAATTTTCTGGAGTCATGATCCTGATGTCCTTTTTGAGAGCGTCACGCCTTCCCAACAGTGCCGGCACAGCGGCACGTCTTCACTGCGGCTGCGCTATGACACCACCTCACTTTGTAACATGAGTAACTTGCCGATCCCACCTCTGTCTTTTCTTCCTCCAAGTAATGGCCAAGGACCCAGCAACAGCTGACAGGATGGGCTTCTTTATAAGCCATCCGCAGGAAGGTGAGGGTTGGACAAAGATCTCAGGAACTGAAGAAAACAATGGCAAGCATCACTACACACAGTGAGAACTTGCTCTGGTCCAGAAAATGTGCTATAGAGCGGGAACTGCCATGATATCTGCCTTGAGAGATGAGGAAACTAAAGTTAAACTGGCAGACGTTAAATAATTTGATCTAAATGACACAGTGGCTACTAAGGATTGGAAGCTAGGTTTGACATCTGCAATATCATCTCTGACTTCTATGCTGACCCCATAAGGTAGGAGGTACTTTGTCTGTTTTACAGCTGAAGGCGCTGCAGCTCAGCTAGGTCACGCCAGACACAGGCTAGATCCAGGTGCAAACGGGACCCCCTTAGGTGCGAAGGCCTTTAGCATCTGACGCACCATACTCTCATATCGTAGCAGGGACCAAATATGGCTACAGATCCGCCAAATGATCATTTTTAATTCAAACCACACTTTCAGTTCAACAATGACCATCTGCCATGAAAGTAGGCATTTAGAAGAGTCAACAAGTTTACTTCACTTTATTCAAACAGCAACTGGCCCTGAAATCAACTACCTAGATTTTAAAATACTCACTTCGACCTATCCTACATTTTTACAAAAACACATTTTGTTTCAGCAAAAATGCATGAACATTTATCTGTATAGCCCATGCACTGGGCTAACATTAATTATTTCTAGTGTGATGTAACATTCAAAATTGAAAAAAACTGAGGAACTGATAAAATGGAACAAGATGATGTCTTTTTGCATTCTGGGGAAAATATGAAGGCCTCAGAACACAGGAGGCTGAGCCAGCTGAATGAGGACTAAGGCAGTTACTAACTGTTTTGGTTTAGGGTGAAAAACACAGTATGTGAAAGTAATTTCCTAATTCCAGTAAGAGGTGACATTGGACTAATGGGCAAAACAAACATTAACCTGAGCAACCCAAGAATTCATCTCAGAAAATAAAAACTGAGTCTCAAGTTTTTTTAACTAAAGTCTATCCCAAATCCAAACTTCAGAAGTTTTCTCTTTAGCTCAAGTAACATGCTAATCTTGAAACTTATATAAAATCTGCAGGTCTCTTTGTTTTTTTTTTTTTTTGAGACGGAGTTTCGCTCTTGTTACCCAGGCTAGAGTGCAATGGCGCCATCTCGGCTCACTGCAACCTCCGCCTCCCGGGTTCAAGCAATTCTCCTGCCTCAGCCTCCTGAGCAGCTGGGATTACAGGCGCACGCCACCGTGCCCAGCTAATTTTTTGTATTTTTAGTAGAGACGGGGTTTCACCATGTTGACCAGGATGGTCTTGATCTCTTGACCTCGTGATCCACCCGCCTCGGCCTCCCAAAGTGCTGGGATTACAGGCGTGAGCCACTGCGCCTGGCAGGTCTCTGTTTTAACTTGCATTATGTCAGTTTAAAAAATCTTCAGTTCCTCAAATTAAGTACAAAAAAAAGTGGCATTTTCCTTTCCAATTTGGAGAAGTGATGTAACCCCAAGCAATTTCTATCTTGGCCAGGCTGATGTGAAAAATCTCCTCGTGTGTCCATGAGTCTGCGATATCCATCAATATACTAATATCACTGATTGAACAAATCAACTAAAGAACCATAATCTTTATAAATTTTGATTAAAAATCCACTATTAAAAGATCAAATTTTATATGCCAAATACACTCCTGCTTTAGAAGACCATAGCCTTCTACAATGCACTGTATATACATATACAAAATCAAATTTCTACTACAAAATATCTTAAAAGAAGAATGGCTTTTGAAACAAACAAGCTGGGAAGACTTCCCCCATCAGGACTGGCCATCCTGGAACTCAGGATGTCAAGAGTGTGGGTGTGAGGGAGACGGAGGAGAGGGCCCTCAGGTAAAGGGCTAGGGTAGGAGCAGCCTGAGAAGCAAAAGACAGGCAGGTTTTTACAACACCTCACTCCAGATTATAATCTAATTAAGAAAAATAGGAGAGAAGAGAATAATCATCAGAAAACATCTGAAGTATGAAATCATAACAAATACAGAGCCGGGCGCGGTGGCTCAAGCCTGTAATCCCAGCACTTTGGGAGGCCGAGGCGGGGGGATCATGAGGTCAAGAAATCGAGACCATCCTGGTCAACATGGTGAAACCCCGTCTCTACTAATACAAAAAATTAGCTGGGCATGGTGGTGCATGCCTGTAATCCCAGTTACTCGGGAGGCTGAGGCAGGAGAATTGCCTGAACCCAGGAGGTGGAGGTTGCGGTGAGCCGAGATCGCGCCATTGCACTCCAGCCTGGGTAACAAGAGCGAAACTCCATCTCAAAAAAAAAAAAAAAACACAAAAACAAAAACAAATACAGAAAATCCCTTTTGGCAGGGACAAGATGTGCTCAGAGTAGAGTTATTCACAGAAGGCTTCCTGAAGTGGGCAAGTTCCTGCTCCTGACAGGTCCTTTGACACCAACGCCACCATTCCAGCTCCAGGCACTGAGACTTGCTCCTCTCATACCCTGCTCTGAAGGCAAAAAACCTTCAAGGATAATGCCAGGTTTCTACAGATAACCTTTCTACTTATAATCTCGTCACAACCCATCTTTCAGTTCATTTCTTCAATACCAAACATTAACCACAGATTTACTGATAATTTATTTACTCTGTGTCAGGCCCCATACTAGGTACCTGACCTCTCATCTACAATACCCAAAAACTCTGTTAAGCAGTGAAAATTATTATCCCTTTTTTTACTGGTCAGGAAACGGAGGCACAGAGGGCTTAAATAACTTGCCAAAGGTTGCAGAGACAATAAATGAGGGATAGGACTGAAGTCAAGGCTGTCTGACTCCAGTCTGTTACTACCCAACTGCTCAGAACTTGTCTCCTAGTAAAGCCCACCTCACCTCCTTATGATAAAATGTTTTATGATTCACTTCTTGGCAGCTTAACACAGTGCTTACCATATAGTAAGGACTCAATACATGTTATTTTTAAGCCTTTTTTTACTTAGCAAAAGGAGTACAAATGAGCGTAACAAACAAATCTACTTTAAGTTCTCGTTGCCTGCCAGCTCAGTATGAGTCAGGCATATAAGGTTGTTGCAAAAAAGTAATCTCAGGCAGCCTCACTAACTGCTCAGGATGGGGAACACAACAGTCCTGGTCTCCTCTGAGCCAGCCGACCAGACCATTCCTTGAGATCTGGGCACGGCACGTCAGAGACGCCATCGAAAACCAGAAAACATTCAAAGAAGAGGATGGAGGCAGTTACAGATAAGTCACGCTAGTGAAGACAATGTAAATGATGGCGGGGGCAATGAAATGAGACACAGCTGGCGTTACAAGGATGTTTAGGCCCGCTCTGGGGCTGACTAAATTGCAGTCCACAGGAGGAAGGCTCGGACATCCGGATTTTGAAAAGGTTCTCCAGGCAACTCTTATATACATTGACATTTAAGAATCACTGCTCTAGAGTAGAGGTTTTCAAACTTTCATAAGCATCAGAAATTCCTCAAAGATTAATTAAAGCACCAAGTGCTAGGCCCCACCTATAGATTTTCTAATTGAGTAGGTCGGGGGTGGAGCCTGATAATTTGCATTTTATCGAATTCCCAGATGATGCTAATGCTGCTGGTCCACGGACCACACTTTGAGAATCACTGCGGTCAAGTTCTAAGGCCAAGAGTTGATTTTAGATATAGAGAGGTTTATCCACGAAGAGAATGGACTGCCTGGCAAGTGGAAGCTAGACCCATTGCTCCTGTCACTGAAGACGCTCAAGCCAAGGACTGGGAAGGGGTGAAACCAGGTGATCCTATGACCCTCTTTTTTTTTTTTTTGAGACGGAGTTTCGCTCTTGTTACCCAGGCTGGAGTGCAATGGCGCGATCTCGGCTCACCACAACCTCCACCTGCTGGGTTCAGGTAATTCTCCTGCCTCAGCCTCCTGAGTAGCTGGGATTACAGGCACGCGCCACCATGCCCAGCTAATTTTTTGTGTTTTTAATAGAGACGGGGTTTCACCATGTTGACCAGGATGGTCTCGATCTCTTGATCTCGTGATCCACCTGCCTCGGCCTCCCAACCTATAACCCTCTTATATTGACAAATCTATGACTACTTGGCTGAAAACACACAAGCAAAGTTAGGTTTTTCAGTTTTAGTAATTATTTTTCCTTCAAACTAAAGGAGAAATTCAATTTCTAACTCCATTATAAACTTAAAAGAATGCCTTTAAAAGCAGCATTGTAATTCCAATGAAATTTCTACAGAGTGTTAATTAGCAAGCCAATGGGTAAGTAGTATGCTATAACAGCACCCATGGAGAAATGGCTGATCCATTGAAAACCCTTTTTGGCATTAGTAAATTTACTAAAGAGGTGTCCAACCCTGTCCTGGCAACACAGAGAAAGAATAAGCTTGGTGTGAGAACAATATATAACTGCTGAAGCCTTAAAAAAAAGAAAAAAGAAAAGAAAAAAGTCTTTTTTATTTTTTGAGATGAAGTCTCTCTCTGTGGTCCAGGCTGGAGTGCAGCGGCGCGATCTTGGCTCACCGCAACCTCCGCCTCCCGGGTTCAGGCAATTCTCCTGCCTCAGTCTCCTGAGTAGCTGGGATTACAGGCGTGTGCCACTACGCCCAGCTAATTTTTGTATTTTTAGTAGAGACGAGGTTTCACCATGTTGGTCAGGCTGGTCTTGAACTCCTGACCTTGTGGTCTGCCCACCTTGGCCTCCCAAAGTGCTGGGATTACAGGCGTGAACCACCACACCCAGCTCCAGAAACAAGTCTTTTATCCAAGCTCCATGGCCTGCTTAAAATGTTTCATTCCACATGTTTTTATCTAGAACATCATGATCTGTGCATTTATATTTTAACCAATTTATAGGACCGAAAAAAGGCTAAGTAAAAGTTGATTGGGCCAAAATTATACCTTTGGTTCCTTGAAATATTTATTTTGTATTTCACTATAGTTATTGCAATTATGTTTTTAAAACATAAAACAAGACGACTCTGGGTTGACTAGACTTCTATTAATACTATTTAGTATACCCAATGTGTACTATGAAAAGTAAAATTCCTAAAGCTGTAAACAGGTTGGTCTTAAATATGAATTATTTTTACTACCTCAAGTATGAAATGCCCAATTTATAATTTGTTGACTGGCCAGCAAAGACTGTTTAAAGGTTTTTTTTTTTTTTTTGGCCAAGATCATACTGTATGACTAGGACCAAAGATTTGCCTTTTCTAAAGCTATTCGATTTCCATGTAATCTGTCTAAAATGGTATCTTCAAAGCTATCTTATAAGGAAAAGGTGGATTCTCCCAATTTGAGTTTCTTTTCACATTCAGCTCAATATACTAGCCTTGGCACATTAATACTGAATTAAATTACTTATGCTATATTCATTAAATACTTTTTTTTTTTAAAGATGGGGTTTCAACATGATGGCCAGGCTGGTCTTGAACTCCTGACGTCAGGTGATCCACCCACCTTGGCCTCCCAAAGTGCTAGGATTACAGGCGTGAGCCACCGCACCCGGCCCATTAAATACTTTTTAAATAGAGTCTTGAGGTTTTACCATCCCAATCTAAGCTCACCTTTCCAAGTTTCCACGCTACTAAACCATTTCATCTTCTCTATAATAGCATGATCCTCTGCGGTACTTTCTGGATGTGGAAGGTATTTTTGATAAATTCATCTGTTACCTAGCATTTCCTTAGTAAAGAATGATTCTCAACATGTGTTCCCTCAGTTGAGCCCTTGAGCTCTTGATAAACAACTATAGGCTGTTTAATAAAAGTCAACATATCTCCAAGGCCATCCTTTTAGAAATCTTAAAAGTTTCACCATCATCTAAGCCACCCTTAAGGTTGGCACAATATCTGGAAGAAGCAAAATTCTTGGGCTATCATATTGCCAAAGCCCTTTTATAATTTCTGCCTTGAATGTTCAGAGGATGGACTTGAGGATTTGAGTCCACTCTGGGGTAGAGATGGGTGTGGGTCAGAGTGAATACAAACCAGTTCAGTGAGTCCCTGAACTGTGTGGCTTTTTCACAGGTTTTCTGGCCTTAGGGATCAAGGTGGGACAGTACCCTGGACATCTGGGCTCTTAGAAACAGCTGGGAGATTGACATTCGCTTGGTAATTTTCTCCAAGAGATTTACTTAGAGCCCCAAGTGCTGATGTGTTGATGCAGATTTCTCCTCCCCTGCACTCACCGGTAGGTGGTTTCTGGAAGGAGATCTTTCATAATGTGGGAGGTGGTGTTGCCCACGGTAATGCTAGTGTCTCCAAGATCAATGTTGTAAGCAAGGATTTCAGATCCGTTATTGCACGGCTCTTCCCAGTTCAGTACAAGGCACGCAGAAGGTGAATCAGGGTAGGCATTGAGGGGCTCCTCCTCCAGGACACAGAGAGTGCAGACAGGGTCAGGGGTAGATGCTGGCGTCTGGCAAAGGACAAGTTCACTGTACGGCCCTGCTCCTGCTTGATTGAAGGCCTACAAAACAGAACAGCAAGACAAAGGCCATATTACACCATCAGCACATTTTGATGCCTCGGAGTTAGCTGCCATTCAATAAATCTGAAGTAGTCTCTATCTATTACCAGACATGGAGGTAGAAATAAATCCTAGAAAATGTCCACTATCCGCTGACCACCTTCCAAAAAATGCCAACCACATTTTCCCCATTATTAAAGCAAAATATGGCCACCATCGTTTCTTATGAAAAATAATTTTAAAATAACATTTTATAATTGCATGATCTATTTCAGTTTATACATCATCTTACGTGATTTTCATAACCTTCCATGGTAGATCTTTAATGGTAAGTATTCTTATCTGCCTTTTACAGAGATGAGAACTCAGAGTCAGATTAGAGAACTTAGACCTCAGATTTAGAGGCAAAGCTGGGACTGGAATCCAGTTCATCTGACTTTGAAGTCTAGAGCTGTCCTGGAATAGCAATAGGAATTCTGGAAAAGGCCTCTACTATTTTCCACATGAATGATAAACTCATCCCTGAAGTCACTCCTCAGCACTCCCCTGACTCTACCCAAGAGCAACAGCTGACAATGTGATCACGCCCAATCTTTCACGTGCTTATTCATCACTTGGTCTCCAAGATGCCACACTGGTTTCCCCTCCTACCTTACCTGCTGCTGCTTCTCAATCACCTTTACTGGTTGCTACCATCGCCCTGATCTCTTAACGCTGGTGAGTATCATCACTCAGTACTTGGGTAACTCCTCTTTTCTACCTCTACTCAAACTTTTGGAGATGTCATCTTGTCTCAAGGAGTAAATGCCACTGATAACCTACTCCCAAATTCGGATGTGTAGCCCAGTCCTCCGAATACTGGTCTAGGGTTATCCGTATTCAACTACTGAGTATCTCCACTTGTATGTGCAACAGGCATCTCAAATGCAAATGTCCACACAGCTCCTCATCCCCATCCCATCCCTCTTTACAAAAGCCTGACTGTGTCTCCTGCGGTTCATCTCATCCTTCAGAGCACTCAAGTCAGAAGTAAGTCATCCCTGGACACCTTTCCTCCTCTCATACCCCTCTCTCCAGGCCATCAGCACACCCTGTATTACCCTACTCCAACTATACTCTCTCGCATCTGGTTATTTTGATGACCTCCTAGCTGGCATCTATGTTGGCCCTTGCTAAACAGTTTACATTCACAGGAATCAGAGTGATTTCAGCTAAAACATGAATCGGGATTTTTGGTTCAAAGTCCTTCAGTGGGCTTCCATCTTATTCAGAATCAACTTTGAAGTTCTCACAAAACTCTACAAGACCCTACGTGATCTGCTGTTCACCACCACTCCCCTTCAGAAACCTGGTAGCACTGTGACTTCACTGCCTGCTCCTCTCGCCTTTACTTTTCTGCTCCAGCTACCCTGGCTTCCCAGCTGCTCCATAGGGATACCAAGTTCGCTGCCTCCTCGGGGCCTTTGCACTTGGCTGCTCCTCCTATCCAGAAAGCTTTTTCTCCAGACATCTGCAGAGCTCGCTCTATCACCTTCATTTGAGAGAAGGTCTGTAGATGTCACCTGTTCAGTGAGCCCTCTCTGAACACGTTGAAACTTGCAGTCCTTCCCCGCTGCGGTCTTCCACATTTCCCATTTCCCTTCTTTGCTATACTTTACATCATGACACTTAATCACTGACACAGAATATAGCATATTTACTCCTCTGATTAGAAAGCAAGTTACGTAAGAGCAAAGTTGCCCGTCTGGCTCACTGTTGTATTTCTGGCAGCTGTACTTGAAACAGAGTATGTGTTCCATCAATGTCATCAAGATTTTCTTTCTTAGAAAAACATTTGGCAGATTTCTTACAAACGTGAATTACTCTAAAACTGAGTTCTCATTTAGTTTACTGGACAGCTTATGAGGTTGAATTACAAAACTAAAGTTTTTTTTTTTTTTTTTTAGATTGTCTCACTTTGACTCTGTTTGGAGTTCAGTGGCACAACCTCCATCTGCTAGGTTCAATCGATCCTCCCACTTTAGCCTTCTGAGTAGATGGGACCACAGGCACATACCACCACGCCTGGCTATGTTTGAGCTCTTAAATCAAGGTCTAAAACAAAACTTATAACTCCTTTCTTAATTTCAAAGAAGCAAGCTTAAAGCATTTATTTGAATAGAGTTTCACAGCTGAAACTCTATTGGAATATTTTGTCATATCTATTTCTGTTTGATTACAATACCTCAACACCTAAACTCTCTTTTTGGAAAAACTTCAACATCACAAATTATTTTATGAGTATATATTTTGAGATTTTGGTGCTGATACAAATTTATCATGGGGCAGAAAAATAGGATATCATGGAGCCCGATGTTTGTATCAACTAAAGCTTTGTATCACCATATCACAGAAGGAGAAGAACAAGGCTTCTAAGAGTTGGAGCTTCGTTCAAACCTTGATTCCATTATTTAATAACTGTGTGATCTTAGGTGAGTTAATCTCTCTAAGGTTGTTTCCTCAGCTGTAAAACGGGGACAATAATGCCTAATTCATACAATTACTGTAAAGATTAAATTGGTTAATACGTAAAATCCTGGCAGAGTATGAGGCTGACAGTAGGAGCTACGCTTCCTTCCTTCCCACTGGGAAAATCAAGAACAAAATCGTATGTTCTCTATTTTTTCAAACACCTTTTTATTTTGTACTATTTTTATACTTAGAGAAAAGTTGCAAAAATAGTACAGAGAAATTTCTGTGTATCTCTCACTCTGCTTTTCTGAAGAGAAATGTTACAGAACTACAGAATAATGATCAAAATCAGGAAATCATCACTGATACTACACTATTACCATACAGACCTAATTAGAATCTTACCAGTTCTTCCAGTGTTCTTTTTCTATTCCAGGTTCCTACTTTCTTTTAACTCGCTTGGCTCTATAGAAATCATTTCTTGATTTACACCACTTTTTATTAGGTTTTCAAATAAAATTTAATTCAAAATCATCTTTTCATAAATAATAGTATGCCCATGAACAGAATTGCATTGGTATTTAATTAAAATAGTCCTAAGAATATAAAAATTCAAAAATTCCTAAGCAAAACAAGAAATGTTCCACCAAATTTCTATAAAACACAGTATAGGTATTATAATAATTAAATTATTATTATTATTTTGAGACAGGCTCTCAGTCTGCCACCCAGGCTGGAGTACAGTGTGCAGTCACAGGTCACTATAGCCTTGACCTCTCCCACTTCAGGCTCCTGAGTAGCAAGGACTACAGATGCCTGGCTAATTTTTGTACTTTTTTTGTAGAGGAGGGGTTTTGCCATGCTTTCCAGGCTGTCTCTAACTTCTGAGTTCAAGCGATCAGCCTGCCTCAGCCTCGTACAGTGCTGGGATTACAAATGTGAGCCACCATGCCCAGCCAATATTTAAGGTGCCAAATATTAAAAAAAATCGGGGTTTAATTTGACTTTGTAATAATATTGAATGAAAGTAAGTCATATTTGGTCCAAAAATAACAATACATCAATATAGAAAAGAGATCCATTTACTGGCAATAATCCTTAAGCGTGGCAATGGTAATTTTAAAAGTACGACCCCCTTCATAAGGTCACTTTATTATAAATAAGTATAGGCATTTGAAAAATATATTTCTACTCCTGTTAATACAAGGAGGCAAGATTATTATGCAGGTTCTATTCTTATTAATGTATCTTTCATAATGTAGCTCTGGGATATTAATGCTAAGACAACATATACTCTGAAATAGAAAAAAGGAAATATAATAGCATTTTAAAGAAACACCAAAACCATAATGGAGTGAAGCTCTTTATTGGGGTGGCAGACAGCTCTTTACTTATATCCTGCCTTGATACACAAACAAGAGTGTGGCACATAATTTAACCTTTTCCCAATGACTCAGCATCACTATTATAAAGATCAGACAATTTGCTGTGATACTGACTCACTGTCAAAGGTTAATTACATCCCAGGTGCTTCATTGGAGAAGAAAGAAAGGTATATAACAAAAGAGTTCAATCAGAAATGTTTCAATTAAAGCAGACTTCAGAATTTAACAGAAATGCTTCAGTTGATCTGGAAAATTAAGTTATGAAGGGAATATTTTCTCCAAAGAGGCCAGAGACATTGAGTATACTTGTATAAGCAATTTGATCCATGATTTAAATCAGGTGGGAACTTGACTTTGGCATCTCTGCTTCTTTATCTATTCAAATCTAAATGTGTAAGAAGACGGGCTCTTCAAGGTCTGGTTAATCTTTTTATCTCTCTTCCTGATCTTCCTTTCATCCTAGTACAAAGTACTATAGTGCGCAAGAAACGTTACTCAACAAATGGAAAGAGAAGAATAAAGAACTCTATTTTCTTGAGACACTAGGGTTTTACATAGAAAAAATAATAACATATCCAAGTGAGTAAAATAAATGTAAACCCATGGTTATTGTCACTCTGGGGGGTTAGGCTATGAACCAATTTTTCTTGATGTTGTTCTATCTGGACTCCCAAGCGGAAGCTTACAGATAACCAGCCTTGATAATTGTCACTAGGAGGTGGGAGGTGGGGTCCTGTAATCTAATGCAGACTAGTCCAAATTATTTTTGGCTCCATTTAACAACTTACAAAATAATTTTCTGTCTTCTGCCAGTTCTAAAGAGTCTTTCCCACTGAAATGTGCATCTCTGGGGAATGAGACAGAAGGCTCCTTCCCTAAGCAGCTGTGTCATCTTTCCCTTGGACTTGGGTCATTTATTCAGCAAACTGATGAACAGACAAGATACCAGGGTGGTGAGAAGTAGAATGGAGAAGAATCTTGTTTTGCTCTTAAGTTTCAGAATTTCCTAGAGAGATGGAAATTAACTGCAAAATACCAAAACAACCAAATTTATTTTCATTTAAACAGACTCTTTTTTTCCATATGATACTTCCCGACAGCCTCTATCACAAGCCTTTGAGTGGGTTTCCCAAAGTGTCTTTCATGGAACACCAGTCCTTGTGAGTAACATCCAAATAACGTCAACTTACCTGTAGTCTACAGCAATATTGTGCAGCAGGCAACAGGTCTCTTATTTCAAAATGGGTGTCTGTCCCACAATAAATGACTTCTAAGGATTCTTCATCTTCTCCCCATTCCAACCTGTACTCTGAGATGTCAGCACCAGAACTATCAGGACTCTGGAAAGGCAGAAATTAGTTAATCATTCCACTGAGACGAGAACCCTATTGTGCTTGTATTCAATGAACTAAAATGGGAAAGAGAGCCACAAGCCCCAGAATATTCCAAACACATATAAAAGAAAGGCATGATCACAAATATATACACCTACTATGTACTGACAAAATTTTTTTTAATTTAGAAATTTTAAAATAAAATAAAAATTTTTTAAAAAGAAAGGCGTGAGAAACAATTTCCTGTCAATTCTGACTGTGGTAAAATTTCCACAGTTCTAAATGACATAAGCAAGTGGTAAGTACCAAGGGTGATTACTATAGGATACAGAGAAAAAAAAATCATCTGCATGTGCATTTTGGACTTGTAGCTTCCTTATAACTTGTATTTGTATTTGGGGGTAGATACAAATAGAAGAAACAGAAGTTGATGCAGAATATGCCTGACTTACCTCCCAATTCACTAAGACACATCCATCAGGCGTAAAAGAAATACAAGGTGCTTTGCACTGTCCAGGGGGTCCTGCAGCAGTGGTAATCTCTGAGACATCAGAATAGGGACCATACTGAAAGAAGACACACACACACACGTATGTACATATGTGTGTATGTGTTTGCATATAAAAGTTTATAATCAAAAGCTAGGCTAACATCATCATCAACGCAATTAATTAACAAATACTACCCAATGATTTTCACTTTCAATTCAATGTGTAAGTTTTTCTCCTGCTTACATTCCCTGAGTAGTAGATAACTGTCATTTTTTAAAATTGAAAATAATTAGTTGGTTGACAAAATATTTTTCCTTTCTTAAGACATCCAAAATAAAAACATGCTGATTTTTGACAAAACAGGGCAATCTGCTTTCATAGAAATAAGTCAGATGCCCACTGCAGTTTAATTTTTAATGCATAAAAATATACTTGGAATTGGTGATGATCAAATTCTAAGTATTTCTTCTAGTGACTGGCATTTTCCATTTTGAAAACGGATGCTTCTGTAATGTTTTCTCAGCGTGTTCCCATCACTTCACCTATTCAAGGGTATACACTGCACTCCTGATTTACCATCAGTGACCACACTGCTCAGAGCCAGGAATCGCTAGAGACTTAGCACAATTTGAGAGAGTCACAACCGCCTGAACCACCCATTTTAATGGTGGCATATTTGACACTTCAAAGGTTTGGGGCAAAGAGTAAACACTTTCCAGGTTAGCAAAATATGTGACTGTACTTTTCAAAATGGGAAAAAAAGATGGAAAAAAAAAAACAAACACCTCTCAACATAACTTGCAAAGATACTGAGGAGTCGGGGGAAGCTCTCTGAAATGGACCTCAGAAGATGACTACAGCAATACGTATGGCTAATTTCTAACACAACAGGGATAAACCCAAGCTGAAGATAGTTTCTTTATAGGATAAATCAGTGAAAGGGCTGAGAAAGTACAATTCATGCCAGCCCAGCTGCACACCGATCTCTGTTGAGGCAGTGAGTTAACTGAAAGTTGATGGGAGGATGGGATAGACACAACAGTGTGTTCACCATCATCCATCTTCTCTTCGTTCACATGACTGTAAGTTCCGGTGCATAAGAGTTACTGTTTAGACTTTTTTGTTCTCATTTAAATACCACTGTTGTGTCTGAAATTCTTTTCTACTGGAGAATTACAAGAAACCCAGTTCTAGGTGCTCTGCCCAGGAACAGCTATTCTTTTACTCCTTTACTTTCTTAATAAATTTGCTTTCACTTAAAACAAAAAGTCACTGCCAGTTGGGCTTTTTTGTTTTTTAAAGAAATCATCAATTAATTAATTATATTTATTTGCATGGACCCCCATCTATGCAAACCACTGGGACTTTGGAGGGGGCGCTTAGCATTAGCTGGCTTTACCCATATCCTTCTCATCTCTTTTATGCTTCATCAATCTCTGGCTCCACCCCAAAGCCCCACAGTTACTGGGACTCTCACTGCTCATTATGAATCTCCCTCTAAATTCACATCATTTGGCAATTTTGAAGAAAAAAAGGACAACCACCTTTGTGGATATAATATAGACAAATACATTCTCAATCTCTGATAGCCCCACTTGACATCTCCAGATGGAGCAGAAGAAAGGCCAGAGTCCTACAGTTTTCACTTGAAACAAAACAAAAACCAGTGAGCTGGCGTCCCCAGCCACTACCCCTCTCTAGTTGTAGAAACTGACCTAAGATGTTGCTGGTTCATTTAGATGAACGGTATAAAACTTTCATTAGAACTATTATCTAGTCCTAACTTTCCTTAACTGATAAAGTTAACAGGAGAAGAGGACATTTTCTAAAAATTATCTAAAGTATCTACCGCGTGATATCCTTATTAACCTTGAATGTGATCTTAATAGAATGATACGAGGACAAAAGAAACAGAAAACTTCTAATGCTGGGTGTATATGAAATCACAACAGTATCAACTCAGAATTAAGATTTACAGACACCCCATCAATGGTTGTCAAGGTTGCATCAATACTGCCACAAATTTCAGGAGGGTAGAGAAATGTGCTAGCACTTTGGGCTCTGGTTATGCATTCTGATTCTGGTTATAGTGTAGACGCTCATACTCACCCCTCCGTCATTCAGAGCCCTCACCCTGAAGCGATACACGGTTCCGGGAAGCAGGTTGCCAACAGTGCACTCCAGCTCTGGGCCGTGGTACACCTCCGAGGCTACGTCTTCAGGCTCTGTCATCTCCACGCTGTACTCTGAGACCTCACAGCCACTTTCAGATGCGGGAACATCTGGGAATGAAGAATTTTTTTTCATCTTAGAAAACTTTGGGGCTTCCAATTGACCAAATTGCACCAGATTTCACACAGTTGTGCAAAATATCACATAGGCGGCCTGTCCTCAGTATCTCCCTTACAAAAGAATCCCTGCCCACCGAAGAAAAAAAAAAGAGATATAAAAATAAGAGTTTCTGAATGATGTTATCCACTCTCCAAAGCAAGTCCATTTATTTAATTACATTGATAAAATAATCCCCAAATAATGGAACATTAGATAATATTCGTTTATATTCTGATGCTAGGTAAGTGGAAGAAAAAGAGGGATGAAAAAATCTCTTATCACTAACTTGAAACCAAAGGTCATATGAAATCAAAAGACAGCACCCCAAATTGGCAAAATTTATTATATTTTAGACATAAAAGTGGTGGGAAAACAGTCTGCTAGAGAGTTCTGTACATCTGTGCTTATAATTTTACATGGTGTATAACTGCTGGCACAAGAATCGCTAATACAGCTTAAGTCAATACCGTAAAAACGTCGGGACCCGCACAGGACAACGCAGAAGAGGTGATACACACAAAGACGAAGAAGAATTTGATGTTATCTTAGAAACCATTCTTTGGTTTAATTTCTAAATCGAGCACAAAAATCTTTTTTCCAATAATGAAGTTGAAAAATTCTTTTTTTTTTTTTTTGAGACTGAGTTTCACTCTTGTTACCCAGGCTGGAGTGCAATGGTGCGATCTCGGCTCACCGCAACCTCCGCCTCCTGGGTTCAGGCAATTCTCCTGCCTCAGCCTCCTGAGTAGCTGGGATTACAGGCACGCGCTACCATGCCCAGCTAATTTTTTGTATTTTTAGTAGAGACAGGGTTTCACCATGTTGACCAGGATGGTCTCGATCTCTTGACCTCGTGATCCACCCACCTCGGCCTCCCAAAGTGCTGGGATTACAGGCGTGAGCCACCACGCCCGGCTAAGTTGAAAAATTCTTAACAAAGACTGGGTGTTCTTGAAATATGCCCTAGAAAAGTGTCCCCTGAAGCGTGGAGGATGAGCAATGCATGTGGCACCATCAGGAAGAGGAGGGTGGGGGCAGTGTGGGGGTGTGGATGGGGGACATCGTACACATAAAAAACCCGGGTCAACATATTTCAAAAAGAACATGGTCATTTCCAACAGACAAAAACATATATGGTCTTTAGAAGCAAGCTTTGAAACTTAACTACAAAGCCTAAGTCTTCATCTCCAATTGTCCAGACTGTCAATGTCAACGTGGAGGTTTGTTCACTCACCCCACTCTAAGTGGACTTCTTTGTGCTTCGGTCTACCCAACACCCTCGGTGGTCGACACTGACCTGGTGCGATGCTTAGTGTGCGAACGGGGAGACTTTCAGAACACTGCAGGAGACACACCAGAGAGAGCCATCTCTCAGTCACTGTGAATTTCTCAGACCTCTACATACCAGGCAATTAAAAATACCCCATAACTGTAAATGTCATCGAAAAGGGGTTACATGCTAAATGTGTACACATTATGGTATGCTTTTAATGCAATTGAGATCTTCATATACATCTATGTATGCGTGTTTTAAGGGTGGATATAGACTGCATATGGCACCGGGAAAAAAACAAGAATGATTATTTTTGAAGTTAGATTAGCAGACATGAGTACCATATACCTTAAGCACACAATTCTTTTCCTTTAAATCAAAATTAGAAACTATTCTGTCCTTCATGAGGACAGAATAGAACACAAGACGACAGCTGGATGAAATTTTCAAATGGTACCATAAATGGCCAACCATTCACATACACAGCAGAAAAGCAAATAAACTCAATATTAATCAACCGATTGTGACATTAACCAGCAGGTTCTGTTAATGCTAAAATAAGTAGGCCTTTATTTTGCAGGATCTGGTTGTGTAAGGCTACTGGAAGGGAAGCTGACTGACTTCCCGAGACGGGAGAAAATCAGGTAGAGCTATACAGCTCAACCACATTCAGTTTTCTTCCCGAGGAGTGGCACAGAGGAAGTGAACGCTATGCATCTGAGCAGTTCAGCCTCAGTGCTACCTTGTGTACTGCCGCACACATAGGAAGTACTGCTGATCATCTCAGCTTTGATTTGGATTTACTCCACCCTGGAAGGCATTCCAGACAGCTTTAGCACTGGACCGAGAGGGTCGAGCTGGACCGTCTTCTCACAGGGAGTGTCTACGGGCAATCTAGATGTCCTGCTACCATCCTTGGGGCAAAAACAAAGTAAACACAAAAACTGATGTTGCAAGTGGCCTGACTGAAAAATCAGCCTTCGAATGGCAGGTATTCTTTTGAAAAGTCAATCCAGCACAGGGCTGTAAGCCACCATCTCTCCTTCTCTTCCATTCTAAATATTAGTGGTTTCAAATCATAATATTAAACATCTCCACAGTGAAAACATCTTTTGGCATCACGTGTCTCACTCGCTTTTCTGAAGGGAAGTTAAAACCTTTTAGGTAACAATTATCTCATCTCTAGAGTACTCCGTGTGTATTTATTAGGTTGTTTCGAGCCTATGAGCGTACTATGTGGTTGAAACTAAGGCTCCTGAGATGCTGACTGGTCTAGGGTCATATCAATAGCAGAAACAAGGGAATGGCTGTTGCCTACAGATGTGTACGCTGGGTATCACACAACTTCAGGAAGTGCCATTCAGCTCAGTCATCAAGGATTTACACTGTCTTTACAACAACTTTCCAGCAGGTGGCAGTAAAGCACCTTGAGGAAGGTCTGTCTCAAATTCTTAAAATCTACAGATGTGATAACAGCAGAGCTGTGCAGGCCTTATCTTTTTTACTCTAAATTCTATAGTTTTTTAACCAATGCAATAACCAAGGCCTCTTTTATTTAGTCAATGCAAATTCTAGACAGTTTTCAAATGTCACAGGTGATCGTGTCAAAGCCTTCCAAGAAATAAGTGACAAATATACCTGAAAATACCACAGTTCAGTAGGGAATCATTTAGACCTGTCCTTTATATCTCTAAAGAGCAATTCAGAAAGCTCTATTTTTCATTTCCTGAGGTGATACTATCAGGTTGCATTACCGAGATACACTGTTTAAACTGCAATTTTATTCCAATGCTACAGACAGCTCGCGTGAATTTGATCAAAGAGGCTTACTTTTATATGGAAACAAAACCGACCTGACTGTGTCCGCCCGTACTGATACAGCATGCTCGGAGTTTGTACAAAGTGCCTGGTTTCAAGTGGGTGAAGGTATACTCGGTAGCCGACCCACTGTACGACACTTCCCACTGATTCGCTGTAAAACAAGAGTTACGCATGAGTTTACGCCGCTTGTAAAAATGTAGTGTTATCAACCATTACTGGCAAGAAAAAGCTCTATGTTTCCATGAAAACCAACATCTTCTTTTTAAGTAGCCAGAAAGCTCTGTTGTTTTTTTTTTAAACAAAGTTAAATACCAAAATAACATGGGGTCATATTTAATACTTAGTGTTGCTGGGTAGACTACTTATTATCACCACAATTACATTTGCTATAAGGCTTGGATGTGGGAAACCATACGAAACGTGCAGTTGGCACGGGAGGAGGGGTAGCAGACAAAGGACAGGGAGGAGCAAGCTATGAAAGCTCCTGGTGTGAGGAGGCCTCAAGAGAGCCAGGCACAAGGCTACTTCTTGGCCACGAGGCTTCTGGCAAGTCTGGGGCAGTACGCAAGAGTGTCTCCCTGTTCCGATCTGCCTGAGCTCAAAGGAAGTGAAATCCCTTTGGAAAGACTGGGGCTTTGACTGTCTTCAAGGAGCCTCCCTTAAAAGACAAAAACGCAGCCAGGCACAGTGGCTCACGCCTGTAATCCCAGCACTTTGGGAGGCCGAGGCGGGTGGATCACGAGGTCAAGAGATCGACACCATCCTGGTCAACAAGGTGAAACCCTGTCTCTACTAAAAATACAAAAAAATTAGCTGGCATGGTGGCACATGCCTGTAGTCCCAGCTACTCGGGAGGCTGAGGCAGGAGAATTGCTTGAACCCAGGAGGCGGAGGTTGTAGTGAGCCGAGGTCACACCACTGCACTCCAGCCTGGCGCCTGGTGACGGAATGAGACTCTGTCTCAAAAAAAAAAAAAAAAAAAAAAAAGGACAAAAATGCCTGGGGAACCGACAAAGACCAAACGCTCGGCATGACCCAAGTGATCCGACCACCTTTCGGAACCGAAGAGAGAAACAGGATCGCCAGGAGTATGGTTACCCCCCGAGGCTGACGCTGTCGGAAGCAAGGGCACCCAGGGCTGGCGGCGGCTGCCTGCCTGACTCCCAAATCCGGGCCGCTGGGATGCTCTTCACTTCTCTGTCTTATTCCCACTCATGCTGTGTTTCTAGCTGACCACTTTACAAAAGCTTTTACTACATGAAGTTGTTTTAGGGGAAATACTTTTACACTATTCCCTGGTATTTTAACCAGAGTAACTTCCACAAATTCTCCCAACAGCTTATTAGTTTAGATTCACAACAAAGTCATATGCACTAAGGCCATATGAAAAAAGGGAATAAATAGTAAAGGCAATTATCCTGATATTAGGGGCCAAAAAACTCACTCACTCACTCAGCCATGCAGTGGCAAAGTTGTTACCTGTTAAGTCCAGAATGGGCCCTATTTTGATTTGTCATCAGTAGCCGAAAGGAGCCATGATAATTCAAACCATTGTTAAATATTCACAATGAGCCACTGGCGTACACATGACTTCTATCCTAGATGGGGTTTTCTCATACAGAAAACCTAAACCAGGCTTTTAGCACAAAATAGGATTTTATGTTTAGAACAGCTGTGCTCATCTCAAAAGAATTCTCATGTTTTTAGCTTATAATAGGACCCAACAGACTTAAAAACAAAAAAATTCCGGGTGGTTTTCATGGTACAGAATAAAAGCAAGCCACGTATCAGCACTGCTTGCTTGTAAAAGTCACAGCAATGTGCTATTTTTTTGGCATAAACATGTGCCTCTTTTTAAATAACTTAATAGGCCGGGCGCCGTGGCTCACGCCTGTAATCCCAGCACTTTGGGAAGCCGAGGCAGGCGGATCATCTGAGGTTGGGAGTTCAACACCAGCCTGACCAACATGGAAAAAGCCCATCGCTACTAAAAATACAAAATCAGCTAGGTGTGATGGCACATGTCGGTAATCCCAGCTACTCAGGAGGCTGAGGCAGGAGAATCACTTGAACCCGGGAGGCGGAGGTTGCGGTGAGCCGAGATCGCACCATTGCACTCCAGTCTGGGTAACCAGCAAAACTCCGCCTCAAAATAAATTTAAAAAGTTCAAAAAATTAATGATTAGAGGGATTATTAGAGTGTTGAGATGACATGCCATTTAAAAAGTAAAAAGACTATATGTATCTCTATTAAAGTTTAATGAATTTTATTAGAAAGAAAACCTTAGAATTTTTAAAAAGGCACTAAGGAATTTTATTTCTAACATTTGTCCCACTTTAATCCACCCAGAATGAATAGTAATAAATAACCTGACACAAATGACAATGAAGTCGGAAAGACATTTCCTAAACCTGTTATAAAAGTGTGATTCTTGTCACTAGCCCACAATACCATATATTGTTTGTATTATGCATGGGAATTTGTAGATTACTGAACTCACCCCCCCTTCCCTGTCTCACCTCACCCTTCCTGCTGATTGCTTCTGATACTAACTTTGCTTATAAGAATTTCCAGAAAAAGTAGCAAGTTAGGAGATGAAAACACTAAATTTATCTGATTAGTTAGGAACTCTAGTTCAAAAAAAGACATAGAGGCCGGGTGGGGTGATTCATGCCTATAATCCCAGCACTTTGGGAGGCCAAGGTGGGAGGACTGCTTGAGGCCAGGAGTTTGAGACCAGTCTAGACAACACAGTGAGACCCCATCACTATGAAAAATGTATCCTGTCTCATCTACTGAGGCAGAAGAATCACTTGAGCCCAGGACTTTGAGACTGGAGTGGGCCGTGTCTGTGCCCCTGCCCTCCAGCCTGGGTGACAGAGTGAGACCATGTCTCAAAACACAAAAACAAACCTAAGAAAAACAAAACTCCAACAAATAAAAGACACGGAAAAACTTTTAAATAACACAGATGTTAGTTTCAAGCTGACTCTGATCTCTGGTGCTGTTTGAAATAGAGAAACTGCCAATATGTGATTAAAGTCTGTTTACTGTAATAATAGTTCTATCTTCAGAAAGGTTTTTCACTATAACTATAAAGATGTTTACTATATTAGAAAATAGAGCTGGCTACTGGATTTGAATAAAACAATTGCCAGAAACTTCACCTTCAGAATTTCCATCAGTAATCTCTAGCAAGTACTTGAGGATTTCTGAACCACCATTGTCCTTAGGAGGATCTGGAAAATAACCAAATGTCTTATTAGTAATAAAAGGATATTGATTTTTATCAGTAAACATCATCAGGACTCATAGAATCACATACCACTATACTGTCTTAATTCTAGGTTTGACCAAAAGGCAAAATAATTTATTTCACCAACTTCTTTGTTGAAAAAAAGAAACAAACAAACCAGGAATCTTTGCATACTATCAAATTATTCAAAGTTCTTAGATCTGGAAATGTCAAAGAGCATTCACGTAGCGAAACATGAACAAAACTCAGTACAAACTGATCGACTTGCTGAATTTACTTGAAGATGCTCTTTACTATATTTGAGGATTTTCAATATAAGATGACATATTCATAGTTTTTATTTTTCTTATTTTATTCTTTTTATTTCACTTATTGTATCAGTGACCAGATTCTTTTGAGTGATGGAAAGGAACAAAAAGAGAAGTACAAAATTTGTTACAAAATAAATAAAATATCCAAGTGGGGTAAGTCCACTCTAGCACAGTTTCCTACCGAGCAAACTTTACATCCCAGGTGAATGTGGTGTGAAACCAGAGGTGTAGGTCAGTAAGGACCTGTGCACCAGCAGCCAGTCTGAGGAAGAAGGTTCTGGCTTATTACTAGAGCCCTAGGCACCTTGAGTATATAGTCTACCCATAACTCTGTGCCTGCGGGAATTTTATTCTCTGAGCAGAAAAACACATTCCTTGCAGTCTAATTTTGCAAAATGATAAAGAATGTCTACTATCAGTCGGCCACCTCTATATTCTTAGAAAATATAAGAGGACACTTCTCTAAAAAACCTTAAGCTTACTTATATGTAGATTTAGAACATTCACTTCCCCTCTCCTTTCACCTAGTATTTCCATTTATATATATATATATATATATATATATATATATATATATATATATATACATACACACACACTTCAGTAGTAGATATTTACAATAATAATTATAAAGTTAAATATTATAGCATATAGCTAATGAAAGTAAATAGTGTTGATAGAACTTTCTAGGATTCTTTGAGAAAAAAGCTCTACGGTCTGGCAAAAAGCACATTTAGATTTTTATCATTTCTCTGAATTATATCTATCTTCCAGGGAAATGGAAATTCTAATAATTCTATCTCACAATTATTAGATAACTTCAAACTGTTGTATGTCTCAGTGGTTGGTGTAATAATGTTTTAAATTCCCCTTATGTTACTTGGCTGCAAAGTAAAATCTTTATTTTAGATTTCATCTTTTTTTTTGCCTATTAGTTAATATTATTATATGACATTAGTAAAAATGGTATGCATAACACACTCCTTATCAACTTTAAAATTTCCTGAAGTTCAAGACTCTGGCTATACAACAAACAGCAACGAAAACAAAAATACCCCTAATTCATTGCAACTTAAACACTGTCCGTGCCAAAATTTACTTAACAAATCTAAATTCTGAAATTTATTTTCAGTATTAACTTTATAAATCCAAATGTTCTATTAAATATTGCTAATTTTTTAAGGTTTAACTGAAGAAATGAATGATGCATGCAGAGATTACTACATTCAAATCAGTGCCTTAAAAACATAGGAGAAAAAATATGTAATACAGAAAAATCAGAAAGTACATGAGATACTCTTAAAAATCATCCATTTTAATTTCCACTAAAATTTAATTTTCCATATGATTACATTTTAATGAAATTGTCCATTCCAATTTGTAAAATTCTCAGGATGTTTTTCACACGTATATTCTGAACGCAGAAAACTTCTGCAAATAATGTCATCCATAATTTTTTTGGCTAGTCACTACTAAAATTAATCATTAAAAAAAAATCTGCCCAAAGGAAGAAAAACAGCAGCAGCAGCGAAACATACCCCATTTGACACTAAAGCCATGAGATGTAACTGGGCCTTTGACAAGTGGTCTGGTAGGAGGTCCAGGCCTGTCAGGACTTGTCGTACAAACAAGGACTTCACTTGGACAGCTTTTTCCTTCCATATTAGAAGCAGTCAGCTAGAACACAACCGAGGAAACATTAGCATGCTTTAGTTATCAGGGATTATTAAATTAATGGTCACTTTTTGACATGGTGAGATGAAGGTATCCCTAAACTCAGACAGACACACTTTTTTTCTCTTTAAACTCAAGTACTGATTTAACAGTATTTATTCTAGAAATCATTTACCGTATAGTTGGTTATCAACAATTAAAAACAAAACCAGAAGGTGGCTTTTAGCTAAAGACATTTTTACCCTTTCAAAAAGACATCATAAAACGAGTATGTCATCACCTAGTTTGTATGGTTTTGTGGAAGGAAATATATGGTGGTGGGGGAATCCATAAAAATAGCTCCACTTTGGCCGGGCACGGTGGCTCACGCCTGTAATCCCAGCACTTTGGGAGGCAGAGGCAGGTGGATCATGAGGTCAAGAGATCAAGACCATCCTGGCCAGCATGGTGAAACCCCACCTCTACTAAAAATACAAAACTTAGGTGGGCGTGGTTGCACGTGCCTGTAATCCCAGCTACTCGGGAAGCTGAGGCAGGAGAATAACCTGAATCAGGGAGTTGGAGGTTGCAGTGAGCTGAGATCGCACCACTGCACTCCAGCCTGGTGACAGAGTGAGACACCATCTCAAAAAAAAAAAAAAAAATTGCTTCACTTTTTAAAGAGTAGGGTAATGCCACCTTGTGGAGAAATGTTAGCAGTATAGCTATGTTCTCATAGCTTCGAGAATAAGGGTTTTAAAAAATGTCAAAAATTATCATTTCCTTCAAATAGTCACATACTGCACTTGATAATTTGGCAACTATTTATTGGGTGATTGCTATGTGCCAAATAACACCATTTGGTCCCCCAATTAGAGAAGAACATGTGGAATCAGAAAACAATAGTATCTTCCCAGACACACACTTGTCAAATTAGGAAATACGGAGCTGCAGCATATTGTTTTGATCTCTTTGTGATCATAAAGTCATATTCACTTATTTGGCCACACACAGACCTACAGGAACATTAATGGTGGCTGTTAATGACCAAAGACCGCCCAGGTGAGAAGGGAGTGGGTAATGAAGAGAAAATTAAAAACAAGTGAGGAAAAATAAATGGCAGAAGAGCAAAGGAAAATGAAGAGCAAAGAGAAGTCTGATTAGAAGGAGAAAGGCATGGAGTGCAGGTGAGTGACGGGTGCACTCCAGAACCTGGTGTACATCTTCCCAGGTGAGGGCACCTGGCCATGCTGTACATGCAATTTATGATAGCACATTATGACGACTTTTGGGCTCAAAAGTTGGTTTTAAGATTAAAGCACCGTGTGCACTTTATAAATGTTACTTTCAAAATGTAAAGTACATTTTTTAACCTGTAGAGTCAATCTGACACGGTAAATGGTGAAATATAAAACAGTTTCATTTTTCAGCGGTTCAGGTAGCAAAATGACTGACTCACCCTGAATTTATACTGTGTGCTTCTTTTGAGATTTTTCACAGTACAGGTTAAATCCTCTCCAGTGTATTTTGGGTGGAAAAGGTTATCCTGAAAAGGCAAAGCCAGGAAGAAACATCAGTCTCAAAAATTCTGGGCATTAAATACCTTCCTTTGAATGTGGGATTTTTATCCTGTCTTTCCCTGTCGTCATCAGCAACAGGCCAGAGGTCTGTCAGCTACTGCAAAAGGGAAAAATCAGAAGCCCAGAGTATTGTGGATAGCACTTGAGCTTTAAATAAAAATCCATCTCCATCACACCGTAATTTATCCTGGTCTGGTCAAATTTATTGTGACAAAGGAGTCAAGCAGTTTTTGAAAATACATTTAACATTTTTAATGTTGTCATGAAAAAAGCCCTTTGTACTGAGGTCTTTACTATCAAGCTGCCATGTGCTATGCAATAATGTGTGGCTGAGCTTCCTGACCACACAGTGCCCTCTTCTGGCCAAGAGAGAAAGGACAGCTTAGATGGGAAAGGGCATAATCCTTTAGGAGGGCAAGCATCCCACTCAAAGTTGAATTCAGGAAACTCATTCAATAGTTCTATCCCTATTATTCGATCATTCACTCATCAAAATACTACTCAGCCCCTTCTCTGCGTTGGGCTGACCTCTAGGCTCTAAGGATTCAGCACTGCCCAAGAACTTTTATAAAAGGCCTTGCCCACAAGCAGCTTGCATTCCAGTGAGAAAAGACAAAACAGAAAAGCCCCTACGTAAGTCACATGGCATTAAGTGCTATGACAAAAACTAAGAGGATATGGTGGTGGAACTGGTGACGGCTTTCTACAGCTGCTGGAGGTAAATATGGTAGCCACATGTGGCTCTTTGAATGTAAATTTGTTACAATTAAAAACAGTACTGTGGTCCAACAAGCCATATGTCAGAGGCTTGAGAGTCACAGGTGTACAGGTGCCACCATACTGCACGGCACAAATTCTAAAACATTTCCATCACTGCAGAAAGTTCTATTGGACGGTGCTGTTCTACAGGGTGATGAGAAAAGGACTGTCCAAAGAGAATGACATTTGAGAGTAGACCTGAAGGAAATGAGGGAAGGCAGGCAAAGATATCTGGAAAGGTATTCTGGCCAGAAGGCAGGAACTGCAAAGGCCCTGAGGCCACAGCATGCGTGGTGTGTTTCAAGAACAGACTAGAGGCTGACAAGACTACAGTGGAAGGAAGGAGGACAGTAACGGAGAACACACTCACACAGGACCTTGTGGCCACTGTGAGAGCTCTAGGGGTTTTCCTCTGAAGAAAGAGGAAAGAAATTGGAGCAAGGCGCTGACATGATCTGTTTATATTTTACAAGATGATGTTCTCCACCCAGGCTGTGTGTGGAGAACAGACTGTAGCCTAGTAAGAATGAAGTTAGGCATATTAAGAGGCAATAATCCAATAATAATGTTATATTATTGCAAGGTGGCTCATAAGAGGGTAGTAGCTGTGGAGATGACAAAAAATGGTTACTTTCTAAATAATTTCTAAGGAAGATTCGAAAGGATTTTCTGTCTGATTATATATGGGGTCAAGGATGACTCCAAGGGTTTTTGCTTCCCCAGCTGAAAGGATGGAAATGTCATTTACAGAGATGTGAGAGAACAGGCAGGCTGCTGTTGGTTGTGGTGGTGACGACAACTGAAATTCAGAGTTTGGTTTTGAACTTCTGCAGCGAATCTAATTTCACGGTGCCCTGTAGCTATAACAATGCTGATTTCTACAAAACACAGAGAAGTATAAAATCTGTAAAACTCACATTTTCGTCCTCCTGAATTTCCAAGGTGTAAGTGATCACTTCCTCAGGTGAACAGCCCTCTGGCTTACTCCACTGCAATGTGACCCATGTGATGCCAGCTCGAACCAGCCTTGGCGCAGAAGGCATCTGAGGGATGTTTCCTAATGTGTAGCACACCACCTCTTGGCTGTAACCACTGCAGAGAAAGAAAGTGAAGCACACAGTTAGAAGCATGTGAAGAGGCTTGGCGTTTTTAAAAGAGGAAGGCTAAGCAGGCACACTGTCCAACTTAGTCTAGCAGGTAGAGTAAGCAAAGCCAGGCAAGGATCCTTTGTGTGATACTCCTTACAACCACCTTCAGCTTCCCTATCCCCCCACCCAACGATCTTCACCTAGACACACGCATCCAGTCACAGGACAACACACAGTTGGCCCTCTGTATCCTTGGGCTCCGCATCTTGAGTCCACGTGAATGAAGTGATGTGTAGGCATTATATTGGATATTACAAGCAAGTCAGAGAAGATTTAAGGAGGGAAGGATGTGTGCAGGTTACTATAAAATACTATGCCTTTTTTTTTTTTTTTTAAGACAGAGTCTCGCTCTGTCACCAGGCGCCAGGCTGGAGTGCAGTGGCATGATCTTGGCTCACTGCAACCTCTGCCTCCCGGGTTCAAGCAATTCTCCTGCCTCAGCCTCCTGAGTAGCTGGGACTACAGAAGCGTACCACCATGCCCAACTAATTTTTGTATTTTTAGTAGAGACGGGGTTTCACCATGTTGGCCAGGATGGTCTCGATCTCTTGACCTTGTGATCCATCCACCTCAGCCTCCCAAAGTGCTGGGATTACAGGCGTGAGCCACCGCACCCGGCCTACTATGCCATTTTATATCAGGGGCTGGGGCATCCATAGATTTTGGTATTCATGGCAGGGAAGTGGGGGAAGTCCTGAAACCAATCTCCTGTGGAAACTGAAAGACAATTGTACTTAAGAATTCATTTCTCCCCTCCCAGCAGTTTGGGAGGCTGAGGTGGGCAGATCACGAGGTCAGGAGATGGAGACCATCCTGGCTAACAAAGTGAAACCAGTCTCTACTAAAAATACAAAAAATTAGCTGGGTGTGGTGGCACGCACCCATAGTCCCAGCTACTTGGGAGGCTGAGGCAGGAGAATTGCTTGAACCCAGGAGGTGAAGGCTGTAGTGAGCCGAGATCGCACCACTGCATTCCAGCCTGGGTGACAGTGTGTGAGTGTGTGATTCTGTCTCAAAAAAGAAAAAGTAAAAAGAATTCATTCCTCCCCCCGCCTCCTCCCAAAAGCACTGGACAGAAGGCATAGCATAATGCAATGTTTATTAATTTATGGGTCAAGGAGCCTTCAAATCAATGTGAGCAACAAATATTTGTGGATGACATAAATGTTTTACCAATATATACAAGTGCTGTTTTTTGAAAGTTTGCAGATGCTTCCAATTCATTTAAAAAATCCTGAACCACAGAAGGCTTTATCAGTATGACTTTTTCGACCAGTGAACTCTAAAATTATAATGGCTACCATGGTGGCAGAGGCAGGTCTGTAAAACTTTGTGATGTTAAAAAGAGGCTCTTTAGGTTGGAAAGAAGGTTGGGGACCACTGATGTGCAAAACCTTTAAGAAGATTTCAACAAGCAGTGATGAAAGAAAAAGATTTTTCCCTTAATCAAGAGTCACCCCGCAAGTGCAATTGAAACGTGGCCTTTTCAAAGCGTCTTTAATCAATTGATACCTTACAGTACACCCGTTCTTGCCCTTCTCATACAGCCTAGAGGCCTGCAGAGGCCTCCAAGACAGTCCGGGTTTTCTCCAATTCTGTATCCGCCCTGGGCTTAACAACAATGGCCGGCCCAGCAGCAATTTCTTTGTACCAGAAAACTCTCATATAATTGAAAAAGGGCAACTGAATGAAGGGCTTGCTAAAGTGATAAAGAGAAAAAGGCATGTGATCTAAAAAAAATAAAGCCCCAAGAGGAATTCCTTTCAATTCCTTACTGCTACTTTTACCTTGATTCCTAGAGGCCTGGTGGGGTCTTTGCAATACAGCTTGCAAGACTGCAGAGGCCATAGTGACATTCACCAGCTTAGAGGGGGCCTTCACCCCTCAGATTAGAATTCCCTCCTAGAAAACCTCAAGTTGATTTAGTGTGGAGGCGGTGGGCTTCCTCATGCCTTCCAGTGACGTACGAGAAGGCTCAGCGTCACCATCCAAAGGCTGAAGGGCAGGAGGGCAAGGAGATGTCATACCTGGTGCCAATGTCGTTTCGAGCAGCCAGCCTGAACGTGTACCCCATTGCCGGACAAAGCTTTGTCAACTTGCAGTGTTTCTGGCTGCCAAAGAAGCACTGTCTGAAGCCACTGTTCCTTTTTCCCTAAAAGTAAACAGTGAAACCATGTACATACTTTTTAAAAGACCAGGTAACCCTACACAAACGAAGGAGCATCTTGAACATCTTGAATAATTGTTTAATGAGCAATAGTTTGAATGAACAAAAACAACAGAAACTTATAGGAAGTGTCCGTGTTGCAAATAAAGTACTCTACAATGAAATCTCGTGACATAAAGGCGCTACGGAAAATTCTGTCATTGAGACAGGTAATTTACTATATCTGTGGTATATATAAAGTGGTTTTTTGGTTAAGAAAATAAAATAGGGTCCTTTCAGGCACAAGACCATGCTCCAGTTAAATATCACAATTTCTAAGATCCTCTTCTTCCTTAACTGGATTGGCCCAAACTGCCCGTTGTGATCAACCAGAAGTCTGACTGCCTCCACACAGGGGTCCCTGGCTCTGAAAATACACAGCCTTTCCCAGTAAACTCCTGAACACCTAAAGACCTGTCTATGCAGCTGAGCGTGCCATACAAAGCCTTCTCTCCAGCTGTATCCCTCCTGCCGTGCAGTAGCCTCTAACACCATCAAGAGTACATTCTAGTGATGGTGAGCTGTTTCTTCGCTGATCACCGATACTAGTCACAAACCTTCGAATCATCTGTCCACATCTGCTTTCCCCCAACGGTGCTTTGGACAAACTGGGAACTCAATCGAGGCTTGCAGAGTTGAAGTGAAAGTCTGATGAGCACTTGGAACATTGGTTGAATTAATCTATGTATATTACAGTCACTCTAAGTTTCTTGTCAGGCTAGAAATATATTTTGAATGCCTTCCTAACCTTACATGATACTTCTGATTCATTGAAGTAAAAATAAAACACTCTAATGGGGTCTCGTAACAGGCCCACAAGTAAGAAAAAGCCTGATCGCCATACTCAGAGGCATATCAGCAGCTTGCTAGAACATTTCCTACCCATAATCCACATTATCTTCTATCTCATCCATGTTCATGCAAAATAAAACCATATGCTAACACTGAATGGATCTTAGCATTCTAATCGGAGGGGCCCAGGGCCTTAAGCAATCTGTCTGAAGTTCTCTATTTCATAAAGAACAAAGCAAGCACATTTTTCACGTAAGCAAATTTAAGTATCTCCTTCCTTTAAGCAGGCCTCCAAATACCACTAGAACACATTCTAGGTGAAGTTTTCATAAAAATAAAATGAACACACCACTAGCTTGAATGTCGCTAGGGTGAACATCTTAAAAACAACCACACCATGTCATCCTCCTCAGACGAACCCCTTCCCCACCCACCTCCTTAAGCCAGGTAGAGCCTTTCCCAATGGAAGGGAGCAGAAGTTCTAAAGGTCTTAAGACTGAAAGTTCATTTTATCAAGGGTTCAAAGCGCATTCAGATGCAACCTGGCGGCGGAGTTGGGGGAGTCCGGCGAGTAAAGCCCAGCATTTCTCAGTTGCTCCCTCTGTGGCTGGCATGACACGCCCTCACGCTTACTTCAACCTTGAGTGTGAGGTTGAGGAAGATGATTTATTCATATGCATACACTTGCATAATGACATCCAGTGTCCGATTACACTCTGTGGGAGCCCTGGTATGTGTCACATCCATTTCAGGTTGAAGCACGAGCTACCTTCTTTCCTCCTCTATTTCTGAACTGAGAGTAAACAGTGCAAGAAAGGCACATCCTGCCACGGCGGAAGCTCTCATCCCTTCCAAATCCCGAGCTGGCTCCCTTTCAGTGTCTTATTTTCCCATTCCTTTATTTGGTCTCCTTTCCCTTTTTCTTGTGCTTAGAACTACAGCCAGTAAAAAAAAGTCAGTCTGTTTCTTACTAGGTTAATTTGCTTCAGTACAGTAGAAACCAGACTATTTGTGGCTCAAATGAGAAAAAGAGTGGGGAGGCTTCAAAGGGGAGAAATAGCCTTTTAAGAGAGCCCGAGCACTCAGGCTTACTAAAGAATTAGGAGAAGGGACACACTGTGCGACCTTCCAGACATGTTCCTGTATTGCAACATTTAAAAAAATTCTACTTGTGAAAGAAGTAAAAACGTGAGGAAGTAATGTAAGTAAATGTGAAGTCGTAGTAATAATATTAAGAAATCTGGCCGGGCACAGCGGCTCACACCTGTAATCCCAGAACTCTGGGAGGCTGAAGTGGGTCAATCACTTGAGGTCAGGAGTTCAAAACTAGCCTGGCCAACATGGTGAAACCCCATCTCTACTAAAAATACCAAAAAATTAGCCAGGCGTGGTGGCAGATGCCTGTAATCCCAACTACTTGGGAGGCTGAGGCAGGAGTTTTGCTTGAACCCGGAAGCCAGAGATTGCAGTGAGCCGAGATGATGCCACTGCACTCCAGCCTGAGTGACAGAGTGAGACTCTGTCTCATAACATAACATGGGTATCTGGAAACAAAACAATTAATGTTCACAAAGGTCACTGCAGTACAAAAAGAGATCTGTAACTGAGAAGTTAACACGTGAACTGTAGAAGGCATTGGCTCTAGCGCTCTGACGGCACGCAGGCATCATGCTGCCCTGTCTACTGTGCCAGGCTCTCAGATGGCTCTGGGGTTTAAGCATTAGAGTTAGACCACGTTCAAAGGCATAGAAGATTTGGAGAATCTGTTCATAAAACAAAACAGCCCCAGGTTGCAAACAGCATTTATAAACAAAATATTTTCCTGTTCTTGTTGACAGAAATGAGTTTCAAAAAAAGGGGGGACTAATGCTTTAGAAGATTGAAAGATTCCTACGAACTGACAGGAGTGATAAAGCGAATGTTTATCATTGTTTACCAGAAGTTAAATATATCCAAACCATGACTGTCAGTGAAGTTTTAGAGATGGTAAATGACAACTTTCCTATCTTACAGGTTGTTTAGCTCCAAGAGATTTTGAGAGATTATAATCAACGGCACGTTCCCTCTTTTAAAAAATCTAATTTAGACCACACAGGATTAAGGAGATATGTTGACTTGGCTTCGGAAACTTAGTTGTTAATCATTTAAATTCAGCCTTGTTCCAAGGTCCCTAGTAAAACATGGCTCTAATCGAAACGGGTAACATCGTGACACTTTTCAGGCCTGTTGTCATCAATGATCTGGTCAAATGCAGGCAGCAGGGACAGCCATGGCCCAGGCCCAATCCTGGCCAGCTACGGCTGCTAGGCCACTTGTGGTGTGTCACACAGAGGAGAGGTAGAGCTTGCAAAGGGGCTGCCAAAGCCTGGGAGTCAGCTGGTCCATAGGAGAGGGCTGGGGGAAGAGATTCCTAGCAGCACTCCATTTCTCTGCGCATCGGTGGGTCAGGTTCACAGCACCTGAGCAGTCAGGATCAGAGCCTCTAGCATGAGACTGGAGTTCCTGTTCTCGGTGGAGGATGGAAAAGACACTTTGCTCGAATTAGAGAAACTGGTCAGGGCCCACACCGCTGGTCATTCTGGAACAGACCTAGCCACTGGGCTACTGACCTCATTTGACATGAACCAATATAACCCCAGCCATGTTCTGGCCTAACTTTCTACTGTCCATGTCTGTGAGCCAAAAGAGGGCAGATTTTCAGGGTTCACTGGCTTCTTTCCATTTTGCAATCCTGGGCATGCCCAGATGCCTGTTTCTGCAGCTCCGACCGAGTTCATTCAAGGGCAAGGTTAATCTTTACTAGAACGTGAAGAAATCTTGGAGTACAGACCAACTGTGTGCAGATAAACCTCGAGGTGCTCAATTTGGCACAGGGTGACGCATTACAAACCTGGGTTGTTTCCTTTCCCAAGCTGAGTGTTTCTCTTCACGCTCAACCTAATTCACAGTTCTTGCTTATCTATCTTCCTTCCACACCCAGACCTGGGCTGAGAGCACCAAGTCATCACCCTGGGGAAATGTTTTCCAACCAGGGACCAGGGTGTTTGTCAACCACTTCTGGTCAAAACTGCTCTCCAGGAAAGGACTGGCTCGCCAGCAAGTCGACTCATATTCACGGCACGCATCAGATCGGTGCTTCCCAGGCCTGGGCTCCCAGCTTTGCTTCTTTCTCCTTTCTCATCATTGAACAGAAATACATTGTGTATTATCCATGTTCCAGACACCACTGGATCGGCTTACTCTCTTGTTCTGTCCAGTGTGCCCTGGGCAGCCCTGTCCACTGATGTCATCATAGCTCATACTTATCACAGAGTTCACCTGCCTGAAGCCAGACACTTCATTTATCTGAACCTAGGCAAGTGCCTCTTTCATTTCCAGGTTCACATACTAAAGGGAGTCATCATCCTGGGAGGAAGTCCCAGCCTAATAATGCTCAGGACACTATATACTCTATCAGCATCTGCCTCCCCTGCGCCTCGTCCTCATCCTCACTCACTTTTTAGAACGGTCATGCACTTTTGGTTTCAAGTCCTAATAATAAGGGGAGTCTAGATGTTGTTTTTGTTCCTACAGGATTTTGTTCCTGCTAGATTCTGAAGAATAGGAATAACCTCCAACTTTCTGCCAGACTATGAAAGGTCCCAATCACAGAGAAACAGAGGCAAGAGGAGGGAGCTTGATATAAACAGCACTATGTGGCTGCACAGCAGAGAAAGATCAACCCCCGGAAACATTTCCAAGATGTGAGAAATATTCTTTGCAAATACTCTACTTTTTTTTTTTTTTTTTTTTTTTTTTTTGAGACAAGGTGTCTCACTCTGTCATTCAGGTTAGTGATGCAAACAGACCATAACTCGCTGTAGCCTCCAACTACGGGGCTCAAGGGATTCTCCTATCTCAGCCTCCTGAGTAGCTAGGATTACAGGCATGCACCACCACACCTGGCTAAATTTTCAATTTTGTTCTTTTTGGTAGAGATGGGGTCTGTGTCGCCCAGGCTGATCTGAAACCCCTGGCCTCAAGCTATCCTTCCACCCGACCCAGGCTTCCCAAAGTGCTGGGATCACAGGCATGAGGCAGCATGTCCAGCTCTGCCATTCTTTAAGATGAAATTGTGGGATAAATTATAAACAGAAAAGCTTTTAAATATTTTAAGGAACATTTTTATTTTTTCTTTTACCCTCTTACTACCTACTTTTGGAATATTTTTCCATTTCTAATTTGTAGTTTAAAAATGAAAACTAACTGTTAAAGATTTTATTTTCATTTTTCTTAATTATCATTTTTTTAAGACAGAGTTTTCCTCTTGTTGCCCAAGCTGGAGTGCAATGGCACAATCTTGGTTCACTGCAAACTCCACCTCCCGGGTTCAAGCAATTCTCCTGCCTCAGCCTCCTCAGTAGCTGGGATTACAGGCGCATGCCACCATTATAGGCCCGGCTAATATTTTTTTTTTGTAGAGACAGGGTTTCACCATATTGGCCAGGCTGGTCTTGAACTCCTGACTTCAGGTGATCTGCCCACCTTGACTTCCCAAGTGCTGGGATTACAGGTGTGAGCCACTGTGCCTGGTCAAAGGTTTAAATATATTTATTTATATTCCCTGAAAAAAATAAAAAGCAAAACACTTTGCTGCACTATCGTGAGTCATCTGAGGGAACAGAACACATGATCCTGCTTTTCAAGTACAACTGAGGCAGAGATATTAACTGGAGATAGTCTGTTTGGGTTCCCTGCCCTTATCACTAATGGGCAGGGAGAATGATCTCTTCCTCCATCTGCTGAGAAGATTGGTATTTGAGAGCCTTTGAGACATGTCCCACTGGTTGGCTCAGTAGCACTAGCTATGAGGTCTGAGGCCCATCCTGTCACTGCATTTCTGGGTACACCTTTTTCCCCCCTCTCCCTATCTGGAGAATACTCAGAAGAGAATCAGGGATAGGAAAAAGAGTTATGTTGTACTTTTAAAGTATGTGGCCTTATATCTAACAGTCTTAGGCTATGTTATCTAAAATACCATTATGTGCTATACAAAGATAAAGAGAAAAATATTTTTAATAGTTACTCAGGACCAAATGGAGTCAAGAGAAGCCTTACATCACAAGTGGTTATTTTAAACATGACTAAAAATTCTCCAATTCCCTATCCATTGAGAAACAAAGTCTACATCCCCTTCTTTCCCTTGAATGTGGGTGGTCTTGTGACTCTCTTACAACCAAAAGACGGAAGTAGAAATGAAACCACGGCCGGGTCTGGAAAGGTTTTACAGCTTCTGACTTTGGCTGGGACACTCGATTTTCGATTGTGACTACCCTGAAGCTGCCATGCTGTGTGGGAGCCCCAGGCCATGTGAAGAGCCCCAGACAGGTCCAGTCCGAAGTGAGCATGGATGCTAGATTTGTGAGTGAAGACACTGCCAGAAGATCCCAGTCCCCCAGCCAGTGAGCCCTCGCCACTGACACTCCAGACATGACAGACAACAGAGAAGCCACTCCTCACTGCCCTATTCAACTCCCGATCAGAATCCACGAGCGTAAGAAAGTGATTGTTTCAAGCCTCTAGGTTTTGGGGTAATTTGTTATGCAATATTACACTTAGCTATTTTGATGTCTGTATATGTTTATAGCATAAACTTTTACCCCTCTGAATTTCTGTACACTTTTATAAATTCCTCCTACACTGTAAACAGCTAGGATGTCTGGCTGGGCACGGTGGCTCACACTGGTAATCCCAGCACTTTGGGAGGCCGAGGTGGGCAGATCGCCTGAGGTCAGGAGTTTGAGACCAGCCTGGCCAACATGGTAAAACCCTGTCTCCACTAAAAATAATAATAATAATAATACAAAAATTAGTTAGGTGTGGTGGCACATGCCTGTAATCCCAGCTACTTGGGAGGCTGAGGCAGGAGAACTACTTGAACCTGGGAGGCGGAGGCTGCAGTGAGCCGAGACTATGCCACTGCACTCCAGCCTGGGCAACAGAGAAAGAGCCTGTCTGGTCAAGAGTCTGTTTCAAAAACAAACAAACAAACAAAAACCCAAACCAAAATAATTGTCTAACATATGATGGGTCCTATTTTTTACATGCACTTAGTACATGCCTTTCCTTTCAAAGCCATCCACCAAAGTCAGGGCCTTTTTGAATAATTTTAAAAGTTCTTTTTGCACAGGCTAAAAATAGAACCAGACTCCTAGATGATAAAGATCAACCAAAATTGCCAATCAACGGCTATGCAGTTACTTCATCTTACAGAATCATGTTTTAGATGGAAATGAGACTTTTAATATTGCTATCCCAAATTTAGAGCACTCTGGGAGATTTTTAAATACAGACACGCAATGGTCTTTTGGGGACAGTTTAGGTATGGCATAGCCTAAAACCACAGGAGTCAGCAGATAAAATAACATATCGAAGGACTTCCTCAGGGAACCAGCTTTCTACCTCTCTCTCTGGACATCTGTTTACAAACACATAACGGAATAGAGTTCCAGGAGAGAAACAAACTTACAGATGGTCTACCTACCTGAAAACTGGCAGCTAAGTATGTAAAAAGTATTTGATGAGGTTTGTAAAATGCAACTCATTTTTAAAGTTTAAGTAGGTTTACACATATATTTGTTGTGTTGATTTGTAAAAGTGCGTAGCCGAAAGATTGAAAACAGCAACAAAAGAACTTTTCAAGTCAATTTTTCTTCTTTACTTAGTATCGCCATAAAGCTTTCCTCTGTATTTGGGGAGATGAATGAATCCTCAAAATGGCTTCGCTTCCCATTAAGGAACACAATCCATGGCTGATTCTATACATGTAACTCACACACATCCCAATTAATTCAGGCTTCAGTGTTTTCCTGCCAGTGTAATTCTGCAGACAGTAGGGGCTATGGCTGCTCTGGCTAAGACTGCTAATTACCCTGGCACTAACAACACTGGAAGTGGGTATTTCCAACACTACTGGCACTAATAGATGAAGTTGGCTGATATTTTCAACTGCCTTTAAATTAATAGATTGGAAACGATACTTCCTGTTCCTCATTATAGCTACTTTATTCCTGGCACAAGGTTAAGAATGGCCAACCAAGGATGCTGGGATTCATGGTGAACTTGCTCTCTTTGGTCTTGTGACTTACTCTTCCTGATGTTTTCTTGATATGTGCTCTCTTTCCACCGTCCCCCTTCTCTTTCAGATTAATTTATTATTCTTATTATTTTTTGTAGGGGGAGGACAGAATCTCACCCTGTTGCCCAGGCTGGAGTGCAGTGGTGTGATGGCGGCTCACTGCAACCTCCGCTTCCCAGGTTCAAACGATTCTCCTGCCTGAGTCTCCCGAGCAGCTGGAATTACAAGCGTGCGCCACCATATCTGGCTACTTTTTGTATTTTTAGTAGAGACAGGGTTTTGCCATGTTGGTCAGACTGGTCTTGAACTCCCGACCTCAGGTGGTCTACCTGCCTCGGCCTCCCAAAGTGCTGGGATTACAGGCGAGAGCTACTATACCCAGCCTGTTTCAGATTCTTTCACAGCCACGCCTGTTGCCTTCCTGAGCAGCTCTTACCAGGCTTGATAATTGTCTGCTAAATAAATTCCATGAATTTGGTTATCGGTTGTCATGTGCTTGTGACCCACGGCTGCTGAAAATCCAGACATGGGCTGAAGGATCCTGGGCTAGCCATTCTCTGTTGACAGTATAGTTCAACCTGTCAGAAACAGTAATGATACATAAAAAATAAGGTTGCACTGGCCAACTGAACTACGGCCAGGCTCTAAGATTTAGTCTGCTAGAGCGTCTATATTTAGAAGTTGTTCCAGCACCCGCTGACCCTAGGCAACATCAAAGATAAATGTTGGCTTCAGAAATAAAAGAGCATGTATGTGTCCAGCATAATCATATATAAAAGGTCCCGAACAGGGAGGGAGGGACACTCCCCATTTGGGTGGACTCAGGAGTCCCTCGTGCCAAACCCCACTCTTCCCCCAGGGACGCCTCTTTTTATTTTATTGCACACTCTGGCACAGAGGATGTTTCAAAGGTAAGGAAGCGGGTGGGATGGTTTGTGGTTCTATGTTACCAAATCAACGGAGAGGCACTTTACCCCTCGGCACACTAGTTTTTCTGTGAGGGGGAGGATTGGCTGCCTGAAATAGCCAATGGTGATCACTAGGTCTTCTGGTGTAAACAAACAGACAAAGAAAACTTTCCAGCCGGGCGCGGTGGCTCACGCCTGTAATCCCAGCACTTTGGGAGGCCGAGGTGGTTGGATCACAAGGTCAGGAGATCGAGACCATCCTGACCAACATGGTGAAACCCTGTCTCTATTAAAATACAAAAAAAAAAAAAAAAATTAGCTGGGTGTGGTGGCGCATGCCTGTAGTCCCAGCTACTCGGGAGGCTGAGGTAGGAGAATTGCTTGAACCCGGGAGGCAGAGGTTGCAATGAGCCAAGATCACGCCACTGCACTCCAGCTCTGGTGACAGAGCAAGACTCTGTCTCAAAAAAAAAAAACAAGAAAGAAAGAAAGAAAACTTTGCTATCTATTTCTCCAAACACTGAGGTTCATCTGTCGTCGAGAAGATTGATGTGTTAAGACTGTCTCAGGGAGAGGGAAGGAAGGGAGCGGAGGGCCTGATTTCACATCAGGCTGTTAGTACAATTTACAAATGAACCAAGGGATGGATGGGCTTGGTCCATTCACCTAGTCAAGGCTCAAGGTAGTCTTCTTCCAGCTGGCGACGAGGAGCCGTGACAAAGGTGAGTTGAGAAAACGGGTGTCAGGAACCAAGACAGGATTTATAATTTAGCCTCAGCGAGAAGCTCGACAACAAGTTAGCGTCTCAAACACACGACCCCATCACGTACACATGGGAGAAATGGTGAAAAAGAAGGCAGAGAATCTGCTGTAGGTGTGTGGATGTCTGAGACTCCTAAAAATGGGGGCTCCTTTTTTTTAATTATTTCTTGTTTCTTTCTTTCTTTATTCAAATATTTGACCTTCTGAAGGGCAGCTGCTTTTAACCATGAAGTGGCACCTAAGACATCTCTTGAGTTATTAAATCCTTCCTGGCTTAGTTTCCTTCAATAGCAGCTACAGTGGGGCAGCAATTTTCTTGGTTTTCTAAAAACACCACAAGACGTGGCAGCGAAGGTCCATGATATGGTGAAACGCCGCCACTTGCCAGGCCACGGAGTTGGCTCAAGGCACTCATGTGAAAGATGGTCTCTGATGGACAGAGCCAAAATGAGCCTAGGATCCTGCTTTCCAATCTCCACAGTCACCAAGAATGGCCACAGTGCATGTGGGCCTGGGCATGGGAATGAAAGCTGACATTCCTGGTTTCTGTCATCGAACCAACCAACACACCATCCAACGAAAGGCAGGTGGCACCTTAGAGAGCCACGGCCAACCGAATTCTCAGGGAGCTCTCTTCATCCACGTTGTGGGAGCCAGCAAGTTCTGTGCTTGTGGCTGCTCCATCCCCTCCATTCTCAGAACAGTTGATATCTAACCAGAAAAGGTCTGTGCAGATTCACTCAGAAGCACTACAAGAGACCATCCATATGAACTACTCAACACTTGAGCTATGAAGAAGTCCGATTAATTAATCTCTTACTGAGGCCGGGTGCGGTGACTCAGGCCTGTAATCCCAGCACTTTGGGAGGCCGAGGCGGGTGGATCACGAGGTCAAGAGATCGAGACCATCCTGGTCAACATGGTGAAACCCTGTCTCTACTGAAAATACAAAAAATTAGCTGGGCACAGTGGCGCGTGCCTGTAATCCCAGCTACTGAGGAGGCTGAGGCAGGAGAATTGCCTGAACCCAGGAGGCGGAGGTTGCAGTGAGCCGAGATTGCGCCATTGCACTCCAGCCTGGGTAACAAGAGTGAAACTCCGTCCCCCCCAAAAAAAAAAAAAAAAAAAAAATCTCTTACTGAGTATCTTCTATGGGGCCAACTGAATCCCCAAATGCTCCTCCTGAATGACACAGATGTCCAAGAAGCTGCAATCTGGGGCTGGCCACCTGCTTCGGGAGGTTTCTGTGACAGGACTGTGGGCCGCCTGGCCTACCCTGACCTGCTAATGGCTCCCCAGGGGCATGGGCTCTACCTGCTGCTGGCCTTTTCTCCTCTCTCAGCTGCTAATTATGCTTCCCCTGATTTCTGTGGCATTTATTTCATTCTTAGTCCACTGTGTTTTACAGCTGTGTTGGCTCAACAGTCACCAGGGAAACCAGATGTGAACTTCCTTTTGGGCTAGCTGAGTCACAAGCGAGGAAGGTTTTTGGGAACTCCAGCAGTCACATTCCCACAAAGCTCTTTTTCTGATTATTCTGTATATCCCCTGCATGTCATGTCCAGAAGTTAGGCTAAGAGCAAACTAACATCCATCAGCAGCATCGACATCCGCTTTTATTTAGTTCAAACAAGTGACATAAACCTCAGGGCTCTTGTTTAAGTTCCTGACAGAAGAATGTCATATTCCTTAGACATGATGGTTCTAATTGTTGACTTTCCCTACCTCAGATCTCAGCATCTGCTTAGGTAAACTTACACCAACAATACGGAACAATCACTACATTGAATCGGCTATTGCCTGAGTTAACTCCTTCAATCTTAACGTACCTGTGAGAAAACTCACATTGTTTTTCAAGTGGACAGGCCGAAGCTAATGCATTAAATTATCTGCTTGGGGCACCATGAGTAACTAGAAACTGTTATGGTTTGAATGTGTCCCCTATGGTCATGTGTTAGAAAATTAATCCCCAATGCAACATGTTAAGAAGTTGTCATTTATTTTTTCCTTGAAAAGCTGATTAGGTCACAAAGGCTCTATCCTCACGAATGCATAAGACCATTATCACAGGAGAGAGTCTGTTATCATGGGAGTGGGTTCCTGATAAAAGGATGAGTTTGGTCCCCTTCCTTCTCTCACGTTTGTGCTGCTTGCCCTCCTGTCTGTGGGACGACACAGCAAGAAGGCCCTTGCCAGATGCAAATCCTTGACCTTGAACTTCCCAGACTCCAGAATTGTAAGAAATAAATCTCTGTTCTTTATAATGCAATCAGTCTCAGGTATTCTGTTACAGCAGCACAAAATGGACGAAGACAGAGACAAAGCTGAGACTACTAATTCAGGTTTCTTTAGATAAACGTCGTAACGTTGAAAGATACCATCAATATGAATCCATGCCACATTTTCAAAGCAAGATCTTAGGAGACTTGTATTTGTTCTGACAGTTATAACAGCCCCAGTTAATAGTCTATCTGGCTCAAATTAAAAGAATATCTTAAGGCAGAACTTAAAACAAGCCAAGCTTGCATAAATACTTCCTTTGTAGAACTAATTTTTTCTAAAATAAAAAGTTCTTATTTGACCCTAAAATTCACCCTTTTACTCAAGTTTTCAAGGAAAAGGCCAGATCATGATCTATTTAGAAACCTTAAGAAAGACTGGAAAGAGGTTTCTAGGTTTTTTTTCTTAAAAGCCCTTCCCTATCTAGAGCCCTCTATATCCTCAGTCTTTCTCCCATAGCTTCTTTTAGAGAAAAACTTCCACCTCCACTAGATACTAGTATGTCATCAAGAAGAGCAGCAGGGCTGAGCACAGTGGCTCACATCTGTAATCCCAGCACTTTGGGAGAGGGAGCCGGATCACCTGAGGTCAGGAGTTTGAGACCAGCCTGGCCAAAATGGTGAAACCCCGTCTCTACTAAAAATACAAAAAAATTAGCCAAGCCTGGTGGCAGGCACCTGTAATCTCAGCTACTTGGGAGGCTGAGGCAGGAGAATCGCTTGGACAGGGAAACAGAGGTTGAAGTGAGCCAAGATCATGCCATTGCACTCTAGCCTGGGCAACAAGAGTGAAACTTCATCTCAAAAAAAAAGAGGAGAGAAGCAATGCATGGTCAATGTATCTTGGAAGGGTGCCCATCAAGAAGACGGATAGTCAAAGGGATTAGCGTGGGTGTGGCCAACAGGTGGAGTATCTCAAGTATGATGTCCACCTTGCCCCCCTCAGGGATTCTCCATTGTGGAAAGAACCCATACCTTGAAAAATCTAACAACTAGCCAATGTTTTGCTGTTAAACAAGCTCCTTTTTAGGAGCTTCTGACCTGCTTTTGCTACCCATCGGAATGACAAATGCTTGTAGATTAAAATGTAAACATGGGGGTGAAGTAAATAAAATAAAAATATGTAAAATAAAAATGTGATGTGACTCATCTAATGTTCAAGAGAAAAAAACTTTAAAATGACCTTCTGCCTTTCTGCTCATAATGGGACAGAGAAAAAGTGGCAAAAAAAATCTACAAAAATTAGGGGACAGTTCTCAAACCCCATGGTTCTAAACACTAAATCTCATAAGTCACCACAAGGGAACTTGGCAAGGAATGGCCACGCCTTCTCAAGTAATAAAAACTGACCGGTTTCGGGTGAAAATCGAAACCGAAGGCCACAGCTGAAAAGCCAATGACACCTGTAAATTCCATTTTTAGTTGCTGTTGCCCATCTCATAGTCATAGTAACTTCTTGTATTGATTTAAAAATTAAGGTGTTGTCTATTAGTTATTAACGGAGAAGTAACACGCAGTTAACCCTAGTATAGAACTATTAATGAGTAATTTCCAAGTGAATTCTATGCAACGGTGATGTAAAATTAATGACAATAAATTTAAGAGGCGAGAGATGGTGTATCAGATTTCCCCTGCACTGTAACACGTTTCTGTTTTCCATTCCCCATTAGGACTCCACCTGCCCTTGTACTTCAGAGCCAAGCATATAGTTAGCTACTGATTAAGGTGGATCTTCCCAAGAAGGTCAGCTCGGCACAGCATTCCTAGTCTCAGCAGAAATAAAGGCTGCTGCTCTTTATCCAGGAAAGTCTTTTTTTTTTTTTTTTTAAAGATGGGGTTTCACCATGATGGCCAGGCTGGTCTTGAACTCCTGACCTCAGGTGATCCACCCACCTCAGCCTCCCAAAGGGCTAGGATTACAGGCGTGAGCCACTGCGCCCGGCATGAAAGTCTTTTTTTAAGAGGCTTGAAAGCTGTGCTTGATGCCTGTCTTCTTGATTTACCAACACTTTCAAAATTTTACTCTAGTCATTTTATTGGAATGGTGACTACAAACAACAAAAGACTGACGTATTCTGGAACTCTAATCCATGCGGTTATACTGTAATAAAAATACGGGGCTTCAGGGGACACCCAGACACTAGCAGTCACATACATGGAGATGAGGCAACCTCACAAAGTCATGATTCGCAGCCCAGGTGCCAGAGCAGAGACAGGGACGAGTGCTACACCTGAACACAAGCTTCCGCTCACAAGTCTGAGCGGCACTGTCTCTCTCTCAAGCAGTAATATGTGTCTCTGTGCACATCGCAAATTTTCTGCAATCTTAGTTTGTTTCTGCAGCCCCCTGACGACAGACAGGCTTATGGGTGTGTGGCTGGAGCAGATATCCTTGAAGAGGAGAGGAGGGGAGAGCTGCTGCTGTTAGAGAGGGGAGGGGTGGGGAAGGAAGGGGTGATTCCAGCAAAACATCCACTTCCCATTCGCCTGCCTCACCGCCTTCCATTAAGGCCGAGTCTGGAAATTGTCCTGGTACCAGAAAGATGCACCTGCACAAGCTGCAGAAACTACCAGCACAAGGTTTCAGAAGGACGTCCAGGGCCCCATGTGTCTGTACTTCCTGCAGACCCGACGCTGTTCTCCTGTTTCTTCTGTGCAGAAACTACCAGCAGAAGGTTTCAGAAGGACGTCCAGGGCCCCATGTGTCCGTACTTCCTGCAGACCCGACACTGTTCTCCTGGTTGTATATTTGCTTTCCTTCTTGATGCTAAGGCCTATATAGCATAGGAACGTGGAACCCAAAGATCAGCCCAAGTAAGCTACTCTCAAGAGGGCTACCAATCCTCAACTTAGCTCCACATTTAGAAACAGAGACTGCCAGACTGTTCCATTAGAAACTTCACTTCTGAAATGACAGGATGAGCAGGAATGAACTGGTTACCACTGCTTGAATTCTCACTGCCAGGAAACCCGACAGCACCATTTTTTTATCTTTTTAAGGGGATGGGAAATGAGAAGGGTATCATACAAAGCAAAGGAGCTCCTGGACAGAACACTTTGAGAAGCATATGGCAAAGTGTGCTTTATTTGGGCGTACGTTTGCTTTTCCAGCTATCGCAGCTATCACAGTTACCTTCAGTATGTATGTCACAAGTCCCTCATGGGACAAGGTGCAATGCGGAGCACTGAGGAGCATGCTGCATCAATGCTGGAATAATTAATGAACAGGCCAAACAACAGGGAAAATGATTCCAAATATTCTGTTGTCAGGCGAAACAATCCTAAATACTCTGTTTTGTGAGAGCATAAATAATATAAATGCACAAAAGCCGGTGGGCTAATCTATTCACTCTTTCGCAGGTGGAAAAATACTAAGGAGCAGAGAGGTCAAGCTGCCAGCATAAAACTCAGAACAGAACCCGTTTTTCCTAATCTCCGTGTTCTTTCAATTGTCCTCTCCTGCCAGGGAGCTCACTGCACCCAAAGGCAAGGGAGCTCCTTAGAATTGAGGGTGCAGGAGATGGCTAGAAAATGTACAGTAAGCCACAGAATGTAAAAGGATTCCTGTGTTGGCAAAAGACCCATGGTGGAGGACAGTCAATTAACCTGGAATCTTCAGCAAAGCTCAACAGAACTGATACCAGTAGGAATTTGAAGGTGGGAGAGAAAAAGCGGTAAGAAGAGGGCAGAGAATTAAGAAAGATGAGAGGAAAAATTGGAGGGAGATCAAGTAGGACAAAGGCAGAGGGCAAAACCCAGCCATTTAACATTTTTTGACCGCTAGCCTGCAATGGATCATGCTGAACATAAAACGTCATCGGACGTGGCCCGTCCCTTTTCAGCGGAGGCTGTGGCATCCCTCCTCTCAGCATCATCAGCCAGGACACTCTCATTTCAAATTTTAAGGGAAGGGACCAGCAACTGAGCCACTGTTACCATTTCCTGCAGCACCCAAGTTTTCTCTGGAGGTTTCCCACTGAGGTATGTATTCAATTTCTCTGGACTTTCTTAACTTAGGAGCTCATGGTCCCAGGCAGAGAAGCAGCAAAAAACACAGATGCATACACATGCATACACACGCACGAGTGTGCATGTGCATATACACACATAGTGTCCTAAGAAGATATCTGAAAAAAAAAAATGCCTTTTCTTTGCTGGTGAACTCTGTCTCAATATAAAACCTCAAGACTTGAGAAAAAACATAAGGTGAGTGCAACAAATCAACACATAAAAAGAGACTTTCATTAAATGGTCACCTGTCCTTACAAAGTGGGAGAGATGGGAAGATGTTACTGTATGCTCACAGGTCATACAAATTCCCTTCCAACATTCCTGACTGCCTAGAAAAACCTCTAAGGGCTAGAGAGGTGGTTTCACTTTCTAATTAAACCACCTTAAGATGAAATCCACCTAATCTGTAGAGTGTACGGGTTAAGGCTGAGATTTCACCAACCTGCACGTACAAGCTATTCAAAAGGATCCTAAGAACAATAGACGGTTGTTTTTGGTAACTTGGAACTCTAGCTGCTCAGATGCAACCCAGATGGGAAAATATGCTTCTGCAGAAAGTGATGAAGGACCTCTCTTTCGCATCAAAATTTCATCATGAGAACTCCAACCAGTTTTCATTGTAAGTTTAGTTAAAACATTTTTCCACACTTGCCAAGTCACTTTTTGCCTGAGTCTAAGTTCTAAATCTTTCAATCCCTCCAAATTTAAGTCACAAAGACTAGTTAACTTGCATTTCTCCCCAAATTCCACATTTCTTATTCTGAAAATCCTTAGCCAATTTCTTAACCAGAAAAAGACAGAATAAAGTTGGGGCAAGTGAATGAGGAAATGAAAGGCTTCTACATCAAGTGTTTCCTGCCTGAGAGTCTGTGTGTAGAGTTAGCTAGGCCAGAAATGCACGGGGTCACCCGTCGGCACAGTGGCTTTGTGAATAAGGACACTCCACCATCCAACGGCCTCTGGTGACACGAACAGCAAGAAGGTCACCTGATACAGGATGTGCTAACCCACAGGGCACTCATGCACGGGTAGAGCGTGACTTCTATGCACTGCTCTGCTCTCAGAGGCCACTCAACAATGCGACACCAGAGTACACACGTGGCATTCAAACAGGAAAAGCAAATTATGCTTTCCAAGCTGCAGCGCGCTTTACCTTATCAAAACCATCTAAGCAGTCAAGAGGACAAAGCAATTCATTTTTAATACAAACTATTGGCTGGCTAGACACTGGAGATCCAAATAGGTAAGACCTCATTTTTTTTTCTTTCAGCAGCAGTGCTTGGAAATAAGCCAGGTACATATGTTTTAAAACACAGTTCATAACACCGCTTCAATCTAACTTCATTTTCCCTAGTCAATAACTATTGATTTCGATTTTTCTACTAGCATTCCTTTTTTCCCTGTGTTTAGCGTGTCTTATAAAAGAATAACATGGTATTTGTTCAGCAATTTTGTTTTTGAAATGGTGTTTTAGATGGATGAATATGAAAATAAGCTTACCTCATCCCACTCTAAAAGGTAGTTGGTGATTTTTGAACCATTGTCAATTGGTGCCTAAAAAAAATAACAACATGAGATTAGAGAAAGTTGTTCACAGACAAAACTTATGCACTACCCACCTGGCTCACATACAATTTTTTTTTTTTTTTGAGATGGAGTTTTGCTCTTGTTACCCAGGCTGGAGTGCAATGGCGCGATCTCGGCTCACCGCAACCTCCGCCTCCTGGGTTCAGGCAATTCTCCTGCCTCAGCCTCCTGAGTAGCTGGGATTACAGGCACGCACCACCGTGCCCAGCTAATTTTTTGTATTTTTAGTAGAGACGGGGTTTCACTATGTTGACCAGGATGGTCTCGATCTCTTGACCTCGTGATGCACCCACCTTGGCCTCCCAAAGTGCTGGGATTATAGGCGTGAGCCACCGCGCCAGGCCCCTACATACAATGTTTATAATAGTCCTGTGCTCTCCCCTCAGGGGGATAAAGCTGATGGTTCCTGCATTCCTTGGTCAATTGTCATCTTACACTAACTTTGAATATACCTCAACTGCAGAAAGAGTCCCCACTGTTAATAAATCATGCCCTACAAATAGCCAAACCTGCCTACCACCACCACCTCCTCTCCCTTTATACACCCTCTTGGGGTGCTACTTCCTCTGGGGATAGAACTTTTAAGAGCAACTTTTGATTCAAGTGTCGAGTGAGAACAAGGCAGCTGAGAAAGGTCTGGTGGGGCACAGTCGAACCTTTCTTTCTGTAACATCCCACATACAACTTTTTAATTTTTTAAAAGTACTTAAGATTAGAAAGGCATCAATGACATTAAGGTTCCACCTCTTTGTAAAACATGAAATCCCCTGGATAGATGACTAGAGGCTATTCGCCCTTCATATGTGAGCAAAGAGAAGTTTCATCATTTGCTTTCCTCTTAAAAGGCATGCTGAGATCTGCTTCACTGAGAAAGCGGGTTTTTAACACTGAGAAGGGAAATAAAGAACTCTGGAGAAAAGAATACTTTTCAGAATTGCAAGAGCTACGTGTGAAACCACAGTAGGGTCTCTCGAAGCATTAGGGTAGTAAGATCTAGAGACAGCGGAACTACAACATTGAGGAGGCAACCAGAAAGAGGAGTCGGATCACGTCTCCCATGTCAAAGACCTGCCAGGCTGACTCTTCCCTAGGAAAGAGCAGGAGCTCAACAAACAGTATGGTGCCTTGCCCCTGGCAAAAGGCAGCTCAGCTTCCCCAGAGATGTATCTGAATCCCACTTCCGCTGTTTGTTGCATGAAGTCTGGTGCTAGCTGTTTAATAACAGCATCAACAACGAATTTCACGTTCCAAAAATAAGACAGGTGTGGTGCGTAATTGGGAGAATATGTAAATCACCTACTAAACTATCCAGTTTTATAGGAAGCACTCCGTAAACAGTTGTTATTACTCTGTTATGGTAAGTAATAAAACATCAGGGGCTCAGTAAATGTTAGCTAAATTAATAATAAAATTCTTCTCCCTCTCCTTCCCTTCCTCTCTCTCTTTTGAATCACACAATCTCTGAGTCTCAAAACTCAGATCTCAGGTGAGTGCTATAAGTCCTAAACTGTTATTTTAGGCTCTTGTGACTCAATTTGGAGGAAAGGATAGTGATGCATTTAAAGTTATGAATAACTGACAAAATCAAAGTTTTAAATGAGAACCCATCTCTAAGATGAGAACTCTAAAAAAACCTGGTCTTTGGTAGTTTCTTTGATAATATCCTACCCCTACCCCATTACTAGTCCCTTAATTCCCTGAGGGCGGGTATAGTGACTTAGGTTTTTGTTTTGCCTTATCTCTGTGTAAGTAATAACTGTTGCTGACGAACAAAAAGATGTCAGATCTTTAGTGCTTTCAGCGTCTTTGTGGATTCAAGGACAGACTGGTAGCCAGAGAATGTTCCCCTGTCCTTGTGCCCCCACCTGGAGCACTTTGATCAGGGAATCTGTTTTAAGGACATTTAAATGAAAACTGAACTGAATCCAGAACTTTCAAGTTTGTACATGACTGAATGGAACAAGAGTATGTTTCTGATCTACAATTGAGGAAAGGGAGAGAGAAAATCTGAAACTTTTTTTTCCTAATAAGAAAATTCTTTCCTGAAGTAACTGGTCTGCCTGAGACCTGAAATTCATCCAGGTTTTAAGCAGAGTATGCATCAGTGATTCCCAACTTAGGTTCTTAAGACCCCAGGGTCCCTCAGGTAATCTAAAGACGAGTTTTTCTATTTTTGAAACAAAATGGATTTTAATTATTTCCTTACGAAGATATATTTACATATGCATATGTATATCGAGAGCACATTTTTTAAATGGATGTGTATACTCCAAGGAATTAAACAATGATGCCAGTTGGGTGTTAAAGCTCTAAAAAGGTGGGGAATCACTGACCTGGATTATCCCTGGAAGCCAGGAAGGAAAATAAAATAGTTCAGATTCCAAGCCAGTTTAAACTTTGCTTCTGTCCAAGTAACACCCTCAATGCTGGCCACTGGCTATCAGAACGCAGCTGCCCACCTGAGAGGGACCCACAGAGGCCCATGCTTTGCTGCTAACCACTACTCTCAATTGCTTTCATCAGCTCCCTAGATAAACCTGACTCTCTGGGCTAGAAATAAAAAGACAAAATATTTCTTCACGAATAATGGATCTTCGTAGCCATTTTTTTCTTTCACATATTACCATTCTCCCCCCAAATCATAAATCTTTATCTCTACTTCCATATAGTTTACATTTTAAATTACAGTTTAAAATACTGATGTATAGAAGTAACTGCTATAGAGATTGATAACAACGTACTGTTTTCTTACAAACACATAACTATGATTAATAAGCTAGTGGTGCCCCTTGAGGAAGGGGCAGTATGATCTCTCTTTGGTGACAGCTATTTTTAGTCAATGAATTCTATTTCAGGAAAATATATAATTCAGTCTTTTTTTGATAGAGAATTAGTAATCCTGACTGATGTACGGCCCAACTGGTGAAAATTAATGAAGTATTAATATACTTCAGATCACTAAACATTTCAGGTTGTTTTAAATATTAAACATTTCGGTATCACCACTGAAAGAAGCCAAAAGGGTCATAAAACTACTTTATCTCTGAATTTTTCTTGATAAAACCTTTTTGCTAATGTCCTCAAATGTTTGTTGAAATAAACTAAACTATTAGAAAGTGATAAAATATAGGTATTTTAAATACCTATTATCACTTATACATATTGCTTATGACACTAAAACATTTAGAAAATACTGCTGCAAAAGGAGCTAACGCTGGATTTTGCAGTTCCCTCCTCCACCCCTTTGCCCAACTCTTCCAGAAATGACAACTTTTGATATAACGATTGGTTGCACATACTTACCATGCAGAAAACCAAACACATCACAAAACCGGAATCGTGCTATAAAACATTTCAAATGGCTATAGACTGACATATTAACTCAAGACTCTTGCTCTGTTGCCTGGGCTGGAGAGCAGTGGTGCGATCATGGCTCACTGCAGCCTTGAAACTCCTGGGTTCAAGTGATCCCCCCTCCTCAGCCTCCCAAGTAGCTGGGACTAGAAACACGTGCCACCACACTTGGCTAATTTTTAAATTGAGACTATTCTTGATGCTTTGAGCTACCCACCTTCCACTGCAGGGTTAGAGAACTTTTGCTCCTGTGTGCCAGCTTAGGAGGGAAAGGACACTCGGGTGCACAGCTGTGGGTGGTGAAGCTAACAGGCTCGGAGCAAGATCCCTTTACGGAATTGTACATGGCATACACCCTGAAAACAAAACAGACACAGTCAGTGGCAGTGATCATCACAGAAGACCAGGATTCTTATCTTTGCTTTATCCTAAGGCTTTCTGTAGATGAACAGAATTTCTTACAGAGTGAGTACCACGCTCTTGCTCTTACCTGTTGGTCTTGTCCTGACCTTTGGTTAGCATTAACAGGGGACTGTCATCCCAACAGGTATTAGCCTCAGTGCGTGCCACCCAGCTCCATATCAAGACAGGCAGGATATATTCACTGGAAGAGATTATTCTAAGAATATAAACCTTAATTCTCAGAACGGTCTCCAAATACACGTTCTAAAAACTAATAAGCTACTCTCTGGTTGACTTTATCTGGAAAAAAGGCTAAAAGAAGAGGTAAGAGCTGGATAAAAAGGTAAAAGAATCAGCAATGAGAGTCCACAGACTGGAGAGAGCATAAAAGTACAAACAGCGTAGATATCATCTTTGAACTATGTTTAATGCTGTACATATTTAGGTAAAACTATGGATGTTTCACATAGAAGCATGTATGCTACTAAGTGTGACTTTCTCTAACTCAATTTTTTTTTTGGAGATGGAGTCTCACTCTGTCGCCCAGGCTGGAGTGCAGTGGCGTCACTGCAGATCACTGCAACCTCCGTCTCCTGGGTTCAAGCAATTCCCGAGTAGCTGGGACTATAGGCATGCTCCACCATGCCCGGCTAACTTTTGTATTTTTAGTAGAGACAGGGTTTCACCATGTTGGCCAGGCTGGTCTTGAACTTCTGACCTCAGGTGATCCGCCCACCTTGGCCTCCCAAAGTGCTGGGATTACAGGCGTAAGCCAATATGCCTGGCCGTGAGTATTTAACTCTTATACATGAAGCCAAGATTAAAGATGTTCATTCCGTACACAAAAATGTTTGGCTCAACACTATAACATATGTGCCTGATTTCTCCAGAGACACCATGAAGAAAAAGCATATAACCTGCTATTATAATACCACACTCTTCAAATAGCCTAAAATATGACTTGATTTTTATCACCATCCTCCCTATTGGGAACTTAATTTTTCAAAATTGAAAATGTGCTCTTAAAAAAAACAACAACAAAGAAACCTGTGCTGCCTAAAACAGACGGAAGGATTAAACTATTCACAGAGTTGGTAAATAGATATTGAACCCTTAATTCTTACAGCCACCCTCTCTAAGGTAGGGAAATCTTCTTACCCATTTCAGACAGAAGGAAACACAGAGATGAAGTAAATTTCCCAAGGCCGCACAGCTAGAAATTTGCATCAGTGGTATTCAGCCTCGGAAGTCTAACCCATATACGGTACTGCCTACTCCCCTGGTTCATCCTGCAATCAAGTTTCTCTAAACACCACAATCCACTTCCCTTCACTCTTCCCAATGAACACAAACAACAGTTAAACATAATAACATTATGGAAGATAGGTCCCAATTGTGTGTGTGATCTCCAAAGTCATTTCTCTACAAAGTCCATCATGAAAAAATCATAGAGGTCATATAGGTCAAAAGTACTAACAGTTATGTCTACTTTCTACCCCCAAAGATAAAAATACATCCATGTTACACATTTCACTTATTTGCCTTACGGGAGGAAAAGCATGAAATTCGATCCAAACAAATGATGCTTATCATTAAGATACCCTCCACCCTACCATCAGTGAAGGAAATGCTCCTTTTTGTATGCACCGTAAGAAGGCACATGATAATATAAAACTAAATAGTAGATGTAGCAAGATCATTTCTGTGTGTCAGGATGGGCTCGCTGGGAGTAAGTAACTTTAAATGAATCGCAAAATGTTCCAGGCATGGGCAGGGCTCAAGCCTGAACTTTGATACACAGAATTCTACAACAGGTGACTCATGGGCTGCATCTGGCCCAAGACGTGTGTGTGTGTGTGTGTGTGTGTGTGTGTTGGCAGTATGCAAAAACAGAATGTTTTGAAATATTACAGCCACCTATGAATTAAAGGATAAAGGCAATGATCATCACAAAAAGAGATGACCAGACACTATGCATTACTAATAAAGGACTATGTCACTACCTATAAAACTGTCTTGGCAGCAAAACTGAACCTGTATCTGATTAAACCTCTTCATCACTTTACAGGAAACACAGAGGACAGGAAAACAATAGTAAGCAACATGACATAGACGCCATCAGCCAAATTCAGACTTGAGGAAGACTCTACGGGATAAACAAATTAATCCAACAGCTAAGTTGCAAGAGAGAGAAGATGATCAAGGGAAAAATGAATGGATTGAAATAAATTTAAGACATATCAACCAAACCACATATTCAGATCATGTCTGAATTTCAATTACAACAAACCAAAGACATAAAATCTTCATTTTTAGAACTGAGGAAACAGGAATAGTCCCTGGATTGTAAGGACACTTCAGGTGTGTGTGATGATGGTAATATAATTTATAGGTGAAATAATATGATGTCTGAACCTTGAAAATCATCAGGGCAGGGGAGAGGGAAGTGAGAACACTGAGGTAATAAGAAGTGGGGTGGATGAGAGTTCACTAAACTACTATATACTTCTGACTGTATAAAACATTTTCTGAAATAAAAATCTAAAAAATTAAACCTATATTGAAAAATATCTGGAGTTCTCTCATTTTAAAACCCAAACTTCTGGCTTCTCTTAAAAACTAGAAGTTTTAGCAACACTTGGCCCACACTTTTTTTTTTGGAGATGGAGTCTCGCTCTGTCACCTAGGCTGGAGTGCAATGGCACAATCTCGGCTCACTGCAACCTCCACGTCCCAGATTGAAGTGATTCTCCTGCCTCAGCCTCCTGAGTAGCTGAGATTACAGGTACCTGCCATCATGCCCAGCTAATTTTTATATTTTTGTAGATATGGGGTTTCACCATGTTGGCCAGGCTGGTCTTGAACTCCTTATCTCAGGTGATCCACCCGCCTCGGCCTCCGAAAGTGCTGAGAGTACAGGCGTGAGCCACTGCGCCCAGCCTCACTCAGCCCTCTTTCCTGCATAGTAATAATGAACTAAATCTGAGAGTGGTTGCCCGCTTTCGATGGAGCAGGTGCTGAAGAGTTCACTGGAGTCCTCACCATTCTTACTGTCTCCTCAGCACTGAGACTGCTTTGCAGCTGACCCTTACCCAGTCCACTTTAGCTGTTTAGGTTCTCTGCCTCCACCAAGTAAGTATCTCGGTTTGCGATGACTGGGCATTTGCCTACAAATGCAGAATTATACTCAGGCAGATCAGGTTCTGGATGTTCACAAAAACAGTGCCACTAAAAACCCATCTGGATAATAGAGCAGAGGGAGGGAGGCAGGCAAACAGCCTGTAAAGTACTAGCAGGACGCAGTCAGTTGTCTGGGGAGAGGTAAATTCGTCTTAGTAAAGTTCTTTGTTCATTTTTAGTGGGATTCTTGGAGTCAGCAATCCATACCACCTAGGCTGGAGAGTCATGAATGATGGAGACGCCTGGTGGCCAGGCTGGGAGGATGGCAGTGGGGATGAAGTAAAAGAACCTGATGCAGGTTAGAAATTTGAGGCAGTTGACAACAGATAGTTGTTTGGGCCAGAGGGAGTTAGTCATTTTTCTTGCCTTTAATCTCAAACAATGTTATGTTAAATTAAGGGTCAATGCTTTTCACACATAAAATTTTGTCAGGAAGGAAAAAAAGATCTATTTTATACGGCAATATACATATGCTTCATATAGTACAAAAAATTTGGCACCACACTTAAGTATCCCATGATTACATCCGTCAATTATAGTAGTTCAGTAAATGGACAGCAACTTATTGTAATTGTGACTAGCAACATTTTTACCAATAACTTTTATAGAAAAGAAATATCTCTGTAAATGATGCTACATTTTAAAGAATACGGTGATTTTTTTCCCGTAAATATCATACTGCAATGAGTTTTCCATAAATATCATCATGTAAAAGGAGAATCTGTAGAGTACGGTCAGTTTCTTGGGTTAAGTAAGTCAGCAAACAGCTCAGTTTTTGTTGCATTTATCCCAAGAAAAGAGAACATTTTTCTAACAATATGATTAATATTGTTTTCACATTTGTTTCAGCTTAAATACTGGCTGAATGCTTAGGAAACAGGTGCTTCAAGAATTTCAGAAATACGCCGCCAACTTTTCCTAGCACGTCGTAACATACTAGGAGCCACAATTTCTGGTCAATAACATGTATTTCATAATCCTTCACTGTGCTTGTCAACCATATTTTTGGAAATGTTTCATTGCATAATTTTTCTGGGAAATGTCATTATATGATATCATCTCTGGGCAACCTGTTTGCCAAATTGTTTAGGCAGATGACTAGAAAACTGCTTCAAAATTGTCATGAAATTGCTAACCATTCCATCACTCAATTTTTGATTATCCTAACACTGATAAAAATATATATTATTGACTCCCGCAGTAAAATGGTTACCTTAATGCCATTATTAATTATAGAACTACCAATTAAAAGTCAGATGTACTTTTCTGGCAAATGCATACACAGCATACATTTGTGTATGTATATTTATTTCTACAGATAAATGTAAATATGTATAAATGTTTATGTTTGTAAAGTTACATATTTTTATATAAAGTATTTTAAATATAATGTAATTTATATACATATTGGATTTTTCTCATTTCTCCCTCTTCCCCAGTACACAAACTCTGTCTCTGCCTGCCTCTGTCTGTCTGTCTCTCTTTCTCTCTTTCACTCACACACACACACACACACACACACACACACATACACAGAGAGAGAGAGAGAGAGAGAGAGAGATTTTCTATTAGTGGCTTTATACAATACATAACACAATGCCCTTTACAGAAGCACTGAATAACCTTGACAATTACAAATGGATTCCTTTGAAATATTGTGTGAACATTAAACCAAAAAAATTAATTTGTGTTAAAAAATAGGGTAACAAGGCCGGGTACGGTGGCTCATGCCTGTAATCCCAGTACTTTGGGAGGCTGAGGCGGGCAGATCACAAGGTCAGAAGATTGAGACCATTTGGCAACATGGTGAAACCCTGTCTCTACTAAACTACAAAAAATAAGCCATGCAAGGTGGTACACACCTGTAGTCCTAGCCATTCAGGAGGCTGAGGCATGAGAATCGCTTGAACCTGGGAGGCAGAGATTGCAGTGAGCCAAGATTGCGCCACTGTAGTCTAGCCTGGCGACAGAGTGAGACCCCATTGAAAAAAAAAAAAAAGAAAAAGAAAAAGAATAGGCTAACAAACATGTATCTATCACAGAGGAGTAACATCTTCCTCGATCACCACTAGGAGTTTAGGAGAAAAAAATAATACTGACTGAACAGAAGTGTAAGAATGACACACAAAAACTCACAGTAAAAAGTGGGAAAGTAGAAACATCTTTAAACCTGAAATGTCTTGGAATATAATTTTCCATGTGAAATCTGGCTCAAACGGCATGACAGATGCCAGCTGAAGCAGCCACAGGCATGTGAGCTACACAGTACTGTATAAACGATGTCACTATTCTCCATAAATTCCCAGTAACAGTGGGTTGGTGACAAGAGCTGTTCTGGCCTAGTAACTGAAGCCAAGCACTAGGCAGTTAAATGACAGGACTCCGTGACTGAGCCTGTCATTGAAAAAAAAAAAAAAAAGGTTTGTGTGTCGGATTGGTGAACTCGTGGAATACTACTAATATGGGGGTGGTGGAGGGAGTTATAAATGAGATAAAAACCTTACATGAAGATATCAAGCTATCAATATGAATTAGATAGACTCAGAGTGGCAAAATAAAAAGTAACAAGGAATGTAAGAACAGAAGTCTAGGTGAGACTTCAGTACATAATTTAAGAAAGAAGTCTTACACTCTACTAGACAGGAATTTGACCAGAGACTACTGCAGATCTTAATAAAAATGTGCAATATTAAGAATTGGAAGAAAAAAATGTACCTTGCTTTGTGCTGCTAAAAGAAATATCTCAGTTTTCATAACTGGCTCTACAGACTTCCATCTCTTTCTACATTGGCAATGCACAAACAAAATGGCAATGAATTAATTCATTTTTTATTTATTTAGAGACAAGATCTCGCTCTGTCACCCAGGCTGGCATGCAGCAGCCACGATCAGGGCTCACTACAGCCTCAAGCTCCCTGGTTCAAGTGATCCTCTCACTTCAGCCTCCCAAGTAGCTGGGACTACAAGCATACATCACCACACCCAGGTAATTTTTTATTTTTTGTAGAGACAGGGTCTCTCTATGTTGCCCGGACTGGTCTTGAACTCCTGGGCTCAAGTGATCCTCTTGCTTTGATCTCTGAAATTGCTGATATTACAGGCGTGAGCCACTGCACACAACCTAAGTATTCATTTTCCAGCTGTCAGAAATGAAATTCTTCTGTAGTTGCTGTTATGAATATAGTGAAGAAACTATTTCTACACAGCCTTTTGAGGCCTTATAGGTGTCTATTACATTTAAAATATTTGAGGCCATTCTACATGATAAAAGCTTACATTCCCAGGACTAAGACTCAGAATGTTAACTACACTGTAAAAAAAAGATTTTGCTCCTTGTTCTCCATGTCAAGGAAAAGACATCTTCATCTCAATAAAAATGTGAATGATACGATCAAACTATAGACAAGGTCAAAGAACTTGCATCATTAAGTCCTTTTTTATTTTCAGAGCATGGAAAAACTACAACGAGCTTGGAAAAACCAAAAGGTAACACTTATACATGACTTTACAGATCTAAAATAGATGTGTACATGTATTTGCTCTCATACTATCTTCCTGAGGCTGGTATCATTATCATTCTCATTTTATAAATGACAAAGCAAGGCCAAAGAAGTTTCAGTGGCTCGCTTGAGCACACACCCTTAGTAAATGACAGAGCCCTGAACTCCATGTTGCAAGCCATGTCCACTATGCATAGCGCTGCCTCACCGCAGAAATTCAAGGCAGAGGAAGCCCATCTAAATAAGAGTAACAAGTGTTAAGATTCTTCTCTAGCTTAAAAAAGACTGTAAAAGAAAAAAGAATGTAAGATCTATATGGACTGTGCATTAGGCAGTGCACAAAGACTAAATCTGGACTATAGATATAAATGAGAGAAAGGATGTTGAAAACATACTAAAATTGGCCATCACCAAGGAGAGAGAACTTCCCATTTTTCTGGAAAGCAGAGAGGTAGGACCAATAGTAGTTGGTGGCACACTAGGTTGTACATGTGTGGTGTCACACGTGTGTCAAATGCCAAAAGCAAGGAGTCCCACATGTGTCAGGAGAAAGTCTAGACCCATGTCCTCTAGATGGTCACCACCTCGTGGCTACTATCCTGTTCCTTTTGGAGAATCCATTAACTTTTCTATCTGCCCAGAAGTTCAAGATGTTCCTAGATCTTGCGGTACAAATAGCTGATGAGCAAGTGTTCTCAAATTTACGCTTTGTAATAAGAGTTAAAAAAAAATGAATGGAATAAGAGTTAAAAAAAAAATGAATGGAATAAGAGTTAAAAAAAAATGAATGGAATAACAGACAGGATGTTAAATAAAGGGAAGGCTCTTCATGACATTTAAGTTTTTTAAAAAAGATATTGTAAGCTCATGAATGAGCAAGAAATTAATAAAGTATACGTTTAGCAACCACAGAAGCAATAAACTTAAAGCATGGAGCAGAAAGAAACATATGTTAACAATGAATAATAGATAACACTTACATGACTTTTATGTTTTCTGGTTTGCTGTTAAATTGGCCATTTTGAAGAATGGTTAAACCGTTTCTATTATTATCTTAGCTTCACAAATTACACAGATCTTTTTGTACACAGTGTGTGAAAAGTTCAATATGTTTGGGCAGAAGCTAATTGACTCAAAATCCAAAGTTTTGATTTAAACAGGAGGAGACGGTTGCAATAGTGTTTTTTTTTTTTTTTTTTTTGAGACGGAGTTTCGCTCTTGTTACCCAGGCTGGAGTGCAATGGCGCGATCTCGGCTCACCGCAACCTCCGCCTCCTGGGTTCAGGCAATTCTCCTGCCTCAGCCTCCTGAGTAGCTGGGATTACAGGCACGCGCCACCATGCCCAGCTAATTTTTTGTATTTTTAGTAGAGACGGGGTTTCACCATGTTGACCAGGAGGGTCTCGATCTCTTGACCTCGTGATCCACTCGCCTCGGCCTCCCAAAGTGCTGGGATTACAGGCGTGAGCCACCGCGCCCGGCCAGCAATAGTGTTCATCTAAACAATATGACAGCTAAGCAGATGTGCGCTTTATGCCTTCATATAAAACAACCTGCTCCTACATACAATGCTTTAAACTTTTTTTTAAGAACTTATGCAGCTAATAAGATACTACATCCTCAACACACATCCTTGCTTTACTACCTTTTTGTACTGAGAAAATTACAGCACAGCGTTCTATGTGACATGACCAAAGTTAAAACAGCCAGTTCATGGCAGAATCTGACTCGCGCTCAAGCGTCCTGATAATTAATATATGCTCCTCCTACTTGACTATCTTGCCTCCAGCCCCATCCCAAAATCTTTAACTCATGATGTGAATTAACCTTTGGAAAATATAATAATAGATGTATATTTCATGATTACAATTTTATTCTGTAATCTTTATGTACACGGACATAATTGAAAAAAGGAGAAAGACTCTGCTGTTGTACATCCACTTAAATAAAATTACACTTTCTGGGGAACTTAAATAAAACGAAGACTAAAAAAATTTTTTTAATGTTATGGGTCATATTCAGACCTGCTTATTGCAAATAAGCATCTTTAAATACTCAGATGTATCTTTAAATAATCAGATGGTCTCTCTAAAAATTCAGATAACACTTTCCTCCTTACAGATCTGTGGCTGGCTGGGTTTCTTCCTAAAATAAGCTAGCCCTACCTTCCAGAGTAGTCACCGTAGGGATTCCAGAAAATCACAGTAGAGATCTCAGCCTACATATCATACCACAGGGGTTAACTGTTTTGCCAAATTGAGTTAATTCTTGTCAGAGATCATTTGATGCTTATATTCCTTGCCTTTTTCAAAATCTACTGGCTTTTAAGGTCTAACGGTGTACTTGCAACATGCAAAGGGCTTCTTCAGTCATTTGGTCTGAATATACAATTTATATGATGGTCTATAATAAACACTGATACACCCATGATTAAAAAAAAATTCATTTGTTTCATAGAAAGAAAATGTTACACCACAGTCCAATAGACCTTAGAAGACCATGTAAAATTACTTTTAAAATGTTTAAAATGATTTTCAGTGTTTAGCATCTACTTTTCTATTCACAGAAGCACTTCTTTGTCTTCCAATCACTATGCTTTTGAGAGTCAAATGAATGGCCCAAGACTCACGGTACTAAAACCTTCAGCAAGTAAGCAACATTCAGCAAAAAACTTCAAAGGGGGAAGATGTTTTACTTTAGCCACCTGGATTTTCCAATACAGTTCGGCTCTTACATCCTAACTCACCTCACATGATAATCCGTTGCTGGTCTAAGATCTTTCAGGTTACATTCTAATTCTTCTCCACTGTAAAGAAAAAGCATTCATTAGTTGCCAATACCAGTTTCAAAAGCAAATGAGATTTGGAACTTGGGTCTTCAGTAATGTACTGACAATAATTCATGGACTACTATGTCAGATCCCACCATAAACCAGAAATAAACTTCTTATTTGATACTATTATTTGTTTGGGACTAGAAAATTAGGTTCCTGTTAATGATGCCATCTTAGATCTGGAAAATGGCACGGTTAACTTACTAATAAAATTCTAAAAGAACTTTTCACTTCTTACAAGTAAATACATAAAAACAACTAAGTAAGCAAATGAATGAATGAACAAATGAATAAAAATTACCATACCAGCTGTTAACACAAGGCACTTTCCACACTTAACTTGGCAGGAGCCTCAACTATCTCAACTCTGGACTGTCTTGACAAAATCACAATCCCACTTCCTCACTTACCAATGCACCCAATAAATAGCTCTCATATAAAATAAAACCATTTATATCCAAAAAAGTTGCAAATGAACTTCAACTGAAACAATGAGGGAGCAACAAACACAAAATAAGGAATGTTCCATTGAAAATTTTTAAAAAGGTGAGAGGTGTATGTATGTTGTGACTTATTTTGTATTCTTCAAAAATATCAGTGTCATAAAAGTGAAAGAAATACCATGGAAGTGTTCTGAATTAAAGAAGGCTAAAGAGACATGACAAACAACGAAAGGCACTGTCTGACCCTAGACTAGATCCTGCACAGGAGGGGATGAAAACTGCTCAATTTTTCAAAATAACAGGCATTAGTTAGACCGAGTGACAAAGCTAGAATACAGACAACAGATGAAAGTATTATATCAATGTAAGTTTATGAAGTTGATAATTACACTGCAGTTCTTTTAAAAAAAATCTTATTTGGCCAGGCGCGGTGGCTCACACCTGTAATCCCAGCACTTTGGGAGGCTGAGGGGGGTGGATCATGAGGTCAAGAGATCGAGACCATCCTGGCCAACATGGTGAAACCCCGTCTCTACTAAAAAATACAAAAATTAGCCGGCGTGGTGGTGCATGCCTATAGTCCCAGCTACTCAGGAGGCTGAGGCAGATGAATTGCTTGAACCCAGGAGGCGGAGGTTGCACTGAGCCAAGATCGCGCCACTGCACTCCAGCCTGGTGCCTGGCGACAAAGCAAGACTCTGTCTCAAAAAAAAAAAAAAAATCTTACTTATAGAAAATATACTGAAATGTTCTGCAGGAAGGGACCGTTACATATAAAACTTATGGAAAAAAATATGGATTGAGGACAGAAAGGGAGGAAGGAGTTCAAATGATAAAGCAGAGTGTCAAGTTAATAGCAAGTGAATCTGGGTACGGAGTATACATGTATTCCTCGATTTCTCTATTTTTATGACATCTTATAAGTTTGAAATTATTCCAAATAAAAGGCTGGGTTTTTTTAAACTTGTGAACTGGAAGCTATGTCCAGACCTTGCCTGAAGCTGTTGTTTGGCCTGTATTGTATCTTTAAAATATCTTGGATTTGCTCCATTAGTTTAATAACAGACAAGTTTACACAATAATTCAGATTTTCAGCATCGTTTAGGAAAAAAAAAAAATCTAAAGAATCAGCAAATTTGGGCAACAATCGACCGAGGCTGAGTGGTGACTGCTTCCTTTCGATGGCAACAGAGGCACTTCCGCTGACCTCATTTTCAGCTTTCCACTTTTCTCATGTGTGTTACCTGCCGAGCCTCTCTGAACACTTGGGGCTCTAGCTCCTGCCACCAATGTTCATCTTGCATGGAAAGACTCTAACCACAGTTGTACCTCAGCATGCACAAGGGGATCAGTACCAGGACCCCACCCCCACACAGCATATACACAGTCACGTTGGCCCTCCACATCTGCAGGTTTCATATCCTATGAATACTGTTCTGATCTGCATGTGGTTGACAAGGAATCCGTGTATAAGTGGATCCATGCAATTCAGAGCTGTGTTGTTTAAGGGTCAATTGTATCTGTTCCTTGCCAGGCATGGGGGAGATGGCACTCTATTTCTTTAAAGCTGCTACTAATTCTGATTTTTCATACTAGAATAAAATGGTGGTGGGCCAGAGTCAGGAATATCCTAAATACGGTGGGGAATCCCTGGAGTGCTTTCAGAAGGGCAGTGATCTGGCCTGACTCTTGTTTCCACACTAAGCAGGCAAGGCTGTAGGAGAGCAAGAGTGGAGGGTGGAAGACCCCCAGGAGAGTCCCGAGGGCGTCCAGGGTAAAGACAGTGGAGGCAGCCTGGGCAGGAAGAGGAGGCCACAGCAGCCACAGGACTTCCGTCCTTACCTCTGTCCCTCTTTCCTCGCGAGGAAGAAGGCTGTCTGTGGAGCAAGAATTAGAAACAGGAAAGGGGAGAGAGGGGTCTGTGGCACTGATGCAGCAGGGAAATAGGAGAGAAAACAAACAGCTCTGGCAGAAAAAGTGAGGACTGTGTGACCACATTACCCTGGGTGTGGGCAGTCACTGTAGGGTCCACTCACAGGGAGTCCAAACAACCAGTGAAAACAAAACTGACTTTCTGATTTCCTGCTCTGCAAATCTGAGCAGTGCTCAGTAATTACCAAGAAGAAAGACATGGCCCTAAACTTTTTCTCACATTTGGAACACAGTTATACATGGTTCGAATGGTCAATACCTGGAGTCCACAGGGCAGAAGGGCTAATCCCTTCTCTGTGAGCTAAACTTTTGACCATTTAAGGCACCTGGCCCAAAATGAAATGAAATGTTTTAAAGTCGTCTTTTATTACAGGCTAGAAAACTACTGTGGAAGAGAAGAAGGAGGGTAAAACAGAAGGAAAACATATATTGTAGAACTTTAACAGATTACAAAAAGATCTGGCTGTAAAACAGAAGAGGTAAGCTTATAATTGCCTGATGTATACAAAAACTAAAGTCATAATCGCCTTTTGCCGGTAGACATTAACAGAAAGTTTTCATTAATTACAGACAGCAAATACAACCAAGTGATGTACTGCACCCATACCAAATAGCTCTATGCTGCTCATTTCCAAAAAAGAATTACTCTGGACACGGTGAAGTCTCAGCATTATAATTATTACTAAATCTATACAGTTTTCCTTAACAACTCCAATTTTATAGTTAAGCAGCAAAGAAAAACAATAGAAACATACACAACCTGTAAATTATCTTGTATTTTCCATCTCGTCCTTTGTCTGATAAGGCAACCTCGTAACTGTAGGGGAAGGAAAGACCACTGTGGGGTCCACAGGAAAGTCCAACAGGGGGAGCCCAGGACAACACAACGGCTCTCGCCTGAATATTAGAAACCTGGGAAGAAAAACAGGGGGCAAGAGTATTCAAATCCATTTTACATTTTCATAGTTATTAGCAGTGGCATAAAACTGGCTCACAGTTAATCCCAGGTAAATGAGTTTAATTACAATGAAAGACATCTTATATGGCGCTCTCTTGCAAAGTCTTGGTGTCCCAAATATGGTTCTTGCAACAACTGTCCTTACAATGCCAACCTTTACCCAAACCCAGTGCAATTTGTATTCTGTCCTCCATAAAGTAATGTCATGCAAGGACTTTTTTTTAATATAAGTACAAAGCTGAATGTAAGATTTCTACATTATCTGGAAGAAGTCATACCCAGAGGTACTTTGACCTGGTTTCAAGTCCTGCATGGTGTCACATCATTCTTCAAAACTAATACCTTTCAAACGACACCCCTTGAAGTCCTGCACATTCCCAGGAGAAGCCAATGGGTGGAGAACTGGAACAAAGGCCCAGGCTGACGTGGGATTAAAATCTGTGTAGAAGTGGAGATGTCTCACCTCTCTAAGCTCTGCTTTTATACTTTCGGTTTAGCTTCTGCTTCAGACATCATTTGAACCGAAGACTCTGGGACTTAAAGTACCCAGAATCTTCCTAAAATACTACTCTGAGGCATGTCCTACAAAATCTACACCATCTTCCAGAGGTCTTTACGAAGACTAAGCCCCGGCTGGCCACAGCTGTGAACTGTTTATTGACAGACCCTGTGTGGGTTTCCTTCCTGTTACGGTTTGGATTTCTTTCCCTGCCCAAATCGCAGGTGGAACTGTAATCCCCAATGTTGGAGGAGGGGCCGGGTGGGAGGTGACTGCATCACTGGGGTGGACTTCCCCCTCTCAGATCTAGCTGTTTACAAGTGTGTGGCAGTGGCACTTCCTCCTTCTCTTTCTCCTTTTCAGGCAATGAAAGACATGCCTGCTTCCCCTTTTCTTCCACCTTGACTGTAAGCTTCCTGAGGCCTTCCCAGCCATGCTTCCTGTACAGCCTGCAGAAGCATGGGTCAGTTACATCTCTTTTCTTTATAAATTACCCAATCTCAAGTAGTTCTTTATAGTAATGTGAAAACAGGCTAATACACTTCCCTTCTGTGTCCCAGTTCCCTTGTCTTCAACCAGGGCTTTCTGGGTCACATCCCCACATAACTATTTGCACTCAAATCTTTGTTTTAGAGTCTTTTTCTGGAGAAACCCAACCTAAAATATGATCTAATTATTTAAAATAAATCTAAGGACAAAACTTTAATATTGTAACTTTCTAAAAGCTCTTCTATTGCTATCTGACAGCATATTAAACACAAACAAGGCTTAATACAGATGCTAAAGCTTAATGTTCACAAAGACTTTATAGCTGTAGATTATTAGGGCTTAGATGCAGACCGGTAAACTGTTCAGTCCCTTTTTTTTCCTTCTTCTATTTTTGTCACTATCTGATCTATATAAAGGTTATTAGAATTATTAAATACTTGAAATACAAATAATAAAGATGGAAAATGAATATAGAGTCTCTCTTCATCTGTCCTTCACTGCATTTTTAGTAGACATCACTCCACACTATTTGTTCCATATAAATAGAGCATCATGATATATTTAGCCAATTATTTAGGCAGATTCCTGCCCGTCCTTCAAGGCCTCAGCCCGGCCTCACTACCTGCCAGTAGGCTTCTCTAAATTATCTCTAAATTATCAGCTCCTCTGTGTTCTACAGAACCTTGTGAATATTGCTATAATTGCTAATCACGTTATGGCCTTTGTCTACCTTCCTTGGACCTTGAGACTCCCTCAGGACAGAATCCAAGTCATATTCAACTGTGATCAGTGGTTGCTTAGTAAATGCTTGTTGAATAAAAAATAAAAGGAAATAATATAACTGAGTTTCTGACACAGGCAACACAGAAGATGGCAGGCTTGTATTTACACATCTCTTTAAAACATCTGAGGAAGACTGCTACAGACTCAAACTCCACCCTTCAGGCTGTGGCTCCAGACTAGCAGCTCCTCTTCGGCACCCCTCTAACCTATCCGCCCCACGATGCTCTGACTGCCCCTCCAGGGTGCCGGCCTCTCTTATGCCCTCTCTTACACCCCTGTGACTTCGTTTTTGACTCTCCTACTTCCTTGGCTTTAACCAAGTTCTTTCTGACCCAGTTCAAATGCTGCCTCTTTGTTTATTCATTTAATGGTCATACCTCACCCTGTGAGGGGCTGTGGTCACAAAGATGATTAAGGTATGATCTTTGGCCTCAAGGAGCCCTAACCTGTTGAAAAGAGTCAGGTACATGAGGGGCCTCATGACAGATATACTAAACACAGAGGGACTCTTAAGTGTCCTGAGACTGATTCTGGACAGGTTTCTGTACTGTCTGCACTGTCAGATTCAGTCACTCTTCTTTGCATTTTCTGTCCCTGCATTTGGTGCTTATTACATTACACCAAGCATTACTTGGCTATCTGTGTGTTATTTCTCTACCTAGATTTAAAGACAGCATTTCTAACATGCAACAGTGTATCGGCTGAATTCCTTCACATACCATTAATGAGTAATCCTGAGATATTGGGTATTATATCTGATTTTTAATGTGGGACATATTTTGTTACAAAGAGTTTGGTTTCTGGAAAAAAAGGAGGCTCGTTAGGTACTGGAAACACTCAGCCAAGGTGATAAGTGGCTGCTTTGCACCCAAGAAAACAGAATATAGTAACACTGATTCTATAAATGGTGGTGTGAAATAGTACCATGTCTCAAAATAGCTCAAATGCCAACATTCTAGATACCAAACAAATACCCATAAAGACACATCCCTTTACACTCTACCTTTTATGTCAGTTATTACAACTTTCCTTTTTTCCCTTAGGACTTGGTTAAATTATCATTTAACTGAACAGAGATATACAACACTTGAAGCATCAACTAAAATAACATTCACTTTTTCCCCAGAGTCCCCAAGCAAGCTTTCAGGATGCACACTGTCACCAGCATGCAATGCAGGTGTTGGTGGAAACGCATTCTTCCAATATGCCATCCTATCAGAAAGGTAGCTTGAGAACTCAGCATCAATCTCAAAGGACAGCGGTTTCTGTGAATTCTCTCCTTGAGCTAAGCAGCCTGACACCCAGATTATGATGATGTTCTGGGGCCAGTCCCTCCTGTGCTCCTGCTCTCTCCCTTTCTCTGACTTTTAGCCTGAGGTTTCCCTTGTTTAGGCAATGGAATCAGCAGAAAAAGAGCACTTGGTCTCCATGAGGACTTGGAACTTGTTTCCACTTAAAGCGGATTCCAGAAAATGACATGCTGTCTTTCAAGAGGATATCGCTTGAAGGTGAATTCTCAGCGCTAGACATACTTACTCCAAGTGTCCTGGGAGGTAATGCCTTAATGAGAGATTTGGAACTCTAGGAACTCTGTCTGGGTTCATGCCTATTTCAGAGCAACAAGAGTCATAAATGACCTTCACATTGCAAGTCTCCCTCTGTGTGCTGAAACTTTCTTGCCAGCAGTGACCACCGAAATTAACTAGGCCATGGCTAATCTGATCATCACAGTGATCACCATGGCTGTTGCTCCCCTCACTTCTCAAAAACGTTTAGAAGCCATAAAAATTTTTTTTTCCCCCCCAAACTAAGCTTTATTTATTTATTTATTTATTTATTTATTTATTTATTTATTTTTTATTGCATTTTAGGTTTTGGGGTACATGTGAAAAACATGCAAAGTTGTTGCATAGGTGCATTCATGGCAGTGTGATTTGCTGCTGACTTCCTGACGTTTAATTAACCTACTATAGCTAGAAAGTCAATCTCCGAGGCCTGGTGTGGTGGCTCACACCTGTAATCCCAGCACTTTGGGAGGTCAAGGCAGGCAGATCACGAGGTCAGGAAATCGAGACCATCCTGTCCAACATGGTGAAACCCCGTCTCTACTCTAAAATACAAAAAATTAGCCAGGTGTGGTGGCACAGGCCTCTAGTAACAGTGACTCAGGAGGAGTACCAGCGACTCGGGAGGCTGAGGCAGGGGAATCGCTGAACCTGGGAGACAGAGTTTGCAGTGAGCCGAGATCACCCCACTGCACTCCAGCCTTGTGACAGACCAAGACTCTGCCTCAAAAAAAAAAAAAAAAAAAAGCGATCTCCTTTGTAATAGTGATGAAAAGTGGCAATTTCTAGTTATAAAATTACTGGACAAGGTGCAATCCGACATTTGTTTCTGCACTAGTGGTATAACAAGGGTCTATTGTATAGGTTACTAGTGTAAATCTGCACATAAATTATTCAAACTAAACTGCTTTTGAGCACCTTGAAGGACTCATAAAATTAGACTCAGAACGTGACCTACTTCTAAATGGTCACATTCTGATTAGAAATCATTCTTGTCTGTTTATTAAATGTAGATTCCAACTTAAAAGCAGTTGTTCTGTATGTATGTATACAAGGAAATAAACTGCATTATCCTGTAGTTATTTGATATGTAATCCATAGCTTTCTTTCTCCTTAAACCTTCTCTCCTGCTCATCCCAATATTTTAATACTATTCTGTAAAATTTTCCATTTTTATGCTCAGATTTTTATTATTATGCAAATGATAGTACTTGGATTAGAAACATCATTTATTCTCATAGTTACTAAATCGTTTCTCTCATGTTCAAAAATATTTCCTTGTACATTGGTAGCTTCTAAATTTGGTCTGGCCTTTGGATTTAACTACGTGGGAGGCCTACTGATCTAATTAAAGAGTACAGTAAGGAAATATTACCACACAAATACTGGCTTCACTTCTAAGGTATCATCATGAGAAACACCACCACAAAGGAAAATAAATGAAAAAGGAAAACGTCAAAGAAAAAGGATACTCAAGTCTAAGAATTTCAGAGTCATCTGTTTTTATGATTCCTTAAGTGCTAAGAGCTGCCTATCTGCTCCCAGATGCACTGCTGTTTATCTTTCAAGGGATTGCTTCTTACAGGGGAAGTGTTCCTTGCAGGTCAGTTTACTCACTTCTGGAACCGACAAATCAATTGTTTCAACAAGCTAAACATTTGCGGATGGAAACAATGCAGAACCACAATTCCAAGTTACATTATTTATATCCTGAAGATAAACAGCCCACCAGTCTATGGGAGGCTACATCTAGCACCACCACCAGAGAAGGTCAGACCACATTAGGCTCGAGATGACTGACTAATAATTCTTAAGCCACTCAGAGTAATATCAGGCTTATTGCTCTGTTATGGTGGAAGCTATACCAGTGAAGTCCCCATGCCATCTAACTGTTCCAGTCCCAAGATAAACACCTAGTATATTTGTGTATCACTTTAATAAAATTAAAATGAAGCTAAGTATTTGGATCTTTATAGTAGCTGGGTCTCTGAAGAGTCAAAGACTTCCTTGGCCAGGCACGGCAGCTCACGCCTGTAAATTCCAGCACTTTGGGAGGACGAGGTGGGCAGATCACTTGAGGTCAGAAGTTCGAAACCAGCGTGGCCAACATGGTGAAACTCCATCTCTACTAAAATCAAAAATTAGCTGGGCGTGGTGGCGCATGCCTATAGTCCCAGCTATTGGGGAGGCTGAGGCAGGAAAATTGCTTGAACCCAGAGGCAGAGGTTTCAGTGAGCTGAGATCACGCCACTGAGCTCCAGCCTGGTGACAGGGTAAGACCCAGTCTCCAAAAAAAAAAAAAGACTTGCTCAATTTACGGTGCCCAAAGTTCTAGAAAGATGACTGGAATCTACAAGTATCATGTATTGTTCTGCACCTAAATAAAATCATCTGCAAAATCTCAAAGAAAAACATTACACCTTTTATTTAGAGGTGCTACCACTTGTGGCTGAAAGGAACAAGAAATTAACCCATCCTTTTTGCAACTGGGTGCCAACTTTCCACGGCTCTGCTTCTTCTGTCAGATGGCCTGATACCTCTCCTTCCCATGCAGAGCACAGAAACTTCACTTTTGCTTAGTGATATGCTACAAACTATAAATACCGCATTCCAAGCATTTTACCAATAGTACATACTTTACTTCTCAGATAGTCCCAGGTAGTATTTCTTATCCTGTCTTTCAAAGATGAGGAAACTGAGGCACAAGGAAATGATGTAACTTACCCAAGGTCACAAAGACAGCTAATAGCCATGCCAAGTCCCAACCCCGAGTGCCAAATTGCAAAGCACAGCCCTTCCCTCTGCCTTGTACTCTGGCGGAGGTGCATCCTGAGACCGGTCAGGCGCCAAGCGTTTATCCCACCTGCCAGAACTCAGCTACAGCCACGCAGCACTTCAGCCAGCATCTGTTAAGGGTCTGCTATGTGCCAAGGACAGTGCTAGGTATTAGGAGCAAAAAGTTAAATAACACACAATCACAAACAAGAACTTCAGAAAGAAAAAGGGTACGAAGAGGAGAGAGAGAAACTGCATTAACTAATTGGGCTGGCAGGAAACAGCGGACTGCTTCAGACAAGAACATTTATAAGGATGGAGAGGGGAGTATGGAGGCCCCCAAAGATGTCCACATCCTAGTCCTTGGAACTTATGGATATATTACCTTACACGGCAAAAGGGACTTTGAAGATGTGACTAAGTCAAGGCTCTCACGAAGGGGAGACTTAACTTGGATTATCTGGATGGGCCCAGTATAATCACAGGGGTCCTTAAAGGTGAAAGAGGGAGGCAGGACAGTCAGAGACAGGCAAGTAATAATGGAAGCAGAAGCTGGAGGAATATGACTGCTGACTTGGAAGACAGAGCCAAGGGATGCAGGCTGCCTTTAGAAACTGGAAAAGGCAAGAAAACACATCAGGTCCCAAAGCCTCCAGAAAGAAATGCAGCCCTGCCAACGCCTGGGTTCCAGCCTAGCCAGAGACATCTTGGGCTTTCTGGCCTCTAGACCTTTAAGACAATAAATCTGTACTGTTTTAGGCCATTCAATTTGTGGTAAATTGTTATAGCAGCAATAGGAAACACATAGGTGGAGAGAAAGAGAAGTTGTTTTAGTCATGTGCAAAAGCAGGAGGCACGAACAAGCATGGCACTCATCATACGAACTCCCCTTGTCTGGTGTGCCTTCTGCCCAGGCAACCTGGATATACTCACAGTGCCATCCGGAGAACCAGACATGGAGGGTGGCTAGCACCAACCACCGCCCACATGCTGGCAAAGCAACTATGTCCAGAGATGCCCACTTCCCATCAGGTGATTTTCATCAAACTGCTTAAAAGGTAGGGTGTAGTATTTTGGCAAGTTCAAGTCTTGCTGCTAAAAAGAGCATGAGGTGTCTCATGCCTATAATTCCAGCACTTTGGGAGGCCGAGGCGGGTGGATCATGAGGTCAAGAGATCGAGACCATCCTGGTCAACATGGTGAAACCCCGTCTCTACTAAAAATACAAAAAATTAGCTGGGCGTGGTGGCGCGCACCTGTAGTTCCAGCTACTCGGGAGGCTGAGGCAGGAGAACTGCTTGAACCCAGGAGACGGAGGTTGCGGTGAGCCGAGATTGCGCCATTGCACTCCAGCCTGGGTAACAAGAGCAAAACTCCAAAAAAAAAAAAAAAACAAAAGAGCATGAGATATAAATGCTGATCTACAGATCTTTAATGACTCTAGAGTGTGTTAACTATCTGAGGCTTTGTTTCTACTCACCTCCAGAAACTTTTTCAACCTGCCTTTTCCAAACCTAGAAAGATAATGTGCTGCTTATGCTGCAGAATTAACAACTCCAGCTTCATAGGACTAAGGAAACTCTTGGGCTGCACTGACTGTATCTGTACCCATCAATGCGATGCTGATACGGAAATGTTATCTTTTGACTGAATTTCTCACCCACAAGCCACTTCAAAGGTTTGGAGGAAGGTAATGAGACAGGATGGAGTCCAGTTAAGCTGGTTGGCCCTGCAGACAGGCTGTACCTGAGTTAATTCGCCAGGTCTGGGCCCCTGCGCAGCCACTCAGACAATCTAGCAGGTATTCCAGAGTCAGACTTGCATGTCAAACTATTGAGACTCATGGAATCAAATATATACAATCAGACTGCCGGTCCGTTGATTCATAATGAGAAACAGAAGTATCTGGTAGATTAGACAGTACTGTCAACCTGCTTCACATACTTTTTCTCCATGGCCAACAAGGAAGTCAAATTCTCAAAAGGCTACTAAGTCGGCATCGAATGAAAACAAGGGGAGTTATGTACATGATTCAAGGGCCTAAAGGCACTAAGCTCTGAGAAGCCAGCTCTCTATGAGGGGTAATAAACGGCCTGGCCAGGCTGTCATGGGTAGAGCTAACATCTGTGTGTTTCTGTAGCCAAGTAATCCTTGTTTCCAAATGATACAGACAAAAGTTCTCAGATGACACTCTTACCCTATTATATTTTACAACGCAGCTGCTTACAAAAAGCCTATTACCCTGCCCTAAGGCCTCTAAAGATTAAATGCCTAATAAATACTGAATCAAAAAAAAGGACCAATGAATCTAAATATGGCTTTTATCTTGCTACAGCCATATCACCCTCAAGAAACAAAGATACTGTCACTTCTTCAGGAAAGCAGTGACTAGGCATATCTGAGGGAAAGCACTGTGTGCATAAACATGATTAAGAAATGACTATCAAGTTCTGAAACTTACATTTGGGACCATGAGTTAACCCGTTGCTCGGCCCTCTCTCTCTCTGATTATGACTCCTCTGTTTTTCTCACAGATTTTTCTTCTTTCTACTACACTATAAACATAAGCTTTTTCCATGATCCTGCCCTCACACCTTTTCCGACCTCTCCCTTACATTCCACCCCGCCTGCAAAGCTATCATCCAATCCTACAACGTCAAGTATTATTCCTATGCATGTCATCTCCCTGTCTTATATCTTGTTCCTCCTCTCTCCTCAGCATTGACCCACCAGACATCTGTGAGTGTCCGCTGTATCTATCCTTCCAGATTCCCTGACAGTGAAACAAACTCAGCATGTCCAAGAATGGCACTGAAGATATAAAAAAGACAAAGACGTGAACCTGTTCTAGAGATTACCGGGAAAGACACAGGAACAAGTAAATGCAGTACAGTGTATTAAATACAATAGCAGAAGTCCATGAAGAGCACAGCGAAGCTGGGGGTAGTAGTAGTACTGTTACATGTAAATTTTCGGTGCCACAAAAGAAGTAGCACTTGAATATAAATTTTCTCAGCAAGGCAATTTACTTCCATAGAAGGGTGTGTCTCACAGATGGAGCAATGGTGAGCACACTCCTGGACAAGGGAAGGGAAGGGGTTCTTATTCCTGATGCAGGTAGCCCCTACTGCTGTGTCATTCCCCTATTGGCCAGGGTTAGACTGCACAGTCTAAGCTAATTCTGATTGGCTATCTGAGAACAGGGGTATGAGCCAGAGTGGCGGGGTGGGGTAGTTTGGTGGAAAGAATGGTTACAGAATAGGTCAGAGCAGGTGACCAGGGCTTACTCAGGTCAAAGCAGGTGACCAGGGGAACAAATGTGAACTACTGACTAGAACTGGCAGGAAAATATTTACTGAAACTAGAGGCAAGGGGTGAAGAGAACCAGGAAATTAAACTTTAAAAAGGAGAACTAACGAATAAAAGAGCTGAACATACTGACATACTGTGACATACTGATTCTTTGAAGAGAAACTTGGAGCTCACTGTATCTAACAGAACCAGCGGTACTAAGTAAGCTCTACGAGGAGCCTCCCACTTGATGGGCATGGACAGTCATCAGGGAGGTGTCTTAGAGGAAGCAGTTCCTGAGAAGAGGCATCTAAACCCGAAAGCCCAGTTATCCTCAACATTTGATATCTATTGTAAGAGGTTACAGTGCCACATTCTATGTCTACGACGGCTCTAGTATCTGTCCCCTGCTCCCTGCCACACAGATGTCACCACCCTAATTCTGACTCCCGTAGCCTTTCACCAGGACTACAGTAGTAGATTCTAACACTTCTCTCCCAGCATTGACCCTCTTCTCACTCCAACTCATCTGCCAAACTTGTTTGATCATTCCAAAAATGCAGCCTTGATTACGTAACTTCTTAGCTCAAAAATCCCCAGTGGCAGCCTGCTCCCCACCAAAGCACAGACTCCCCGCCAGCAGCAACACCCCATTCCTTCACAAGTGCCCCATTATGCCTGTCCTTCAACACACCTCATGCTTATAGGTTGTCAAACTCAACTATGTACCCCGAGGCATGTTTGGACTCTTCTGTTAAAAAGCCGCAGTATTTGAAACACATGCAGAATCCAGGTTTTCCAATTCAGCTAGAAAATACTCAAAAGAACTTTGGCTCTCTAATCTCAGATGAAAGGCTGAATCAACATTCTGAATTTTTCACTTAAATTTCAAAGCACCTGGCAAAATCAAAACCTCACCACTCTTACCATTTTTTTTTTCTTTCCATTGCACCCAATGTTCTGAACTTATTTTTCACAACTAATATTTAAATATCTTTTTGAAGTTTACTTGGAAAAATACTTGGAATTACTGAGGTTTTCAAAAATTATTATTACACTAATACAGGTTAAAAAAAAAAAACTACCAAAAGAAAACTTGTTCTGTAGACTGAAAAGAGAGGAAAAAAAGAATCTTTGGAAAGAAATTCTAATTGCATTTAGAATACCTAAATAAAGAAGACATTTCAGTGGATTATGACTACACACAGACGGCCACTGTTCTATGTCTCATGTTCCATTAATAACTGAACTGAATACTATTTCATAGTTGATAAATAATCTGCAAAGGTAAGGAGCCCTTTTGCTTACCTACTGTGTGGTGGGAAAAAAAGCACATTTGAAATACTTTAAAAGTGTCACTGATGCTGAGAAATCCAGAAGACATACCTGTGGTTTCTCTATTCCCGAAAGAATGTCTTGCACCCTCTTTACTTCCAACTCATATTCTGCATTGCAAAAAAAAGAAAAAAGAAAAAAACAGTATCATTAGAAGGCAGTAAGGCTGTCAAGTTCCTTCCCGAAGCCCTTTCAACTAGAGCTATCTATCACTAAATCAGTTGCCTGTTATCATGAATTTTTGGTGTTACAAATGTTACCAGGAAAATCAGGAATGAGGATGTCTTTGGGGAATGGAGTTTCACTGTGGTTTGCCGACTTGCCACTATACAGTTTTAAGTGTTCACAATATTAATGAGATTATCACAGGGTTCCATTTTACATTTAATAATTTAACAGGCAACAGAGAATAAAGGGTCCTAATAAAGAATAAAGGGTCCTAAAGTGGAGGGAACAATGTAGCTGGAAATAGAGTAATAAGATGAGGTTGAAGAGACAATGGTTAGTCCGTTCAGGGCTGTGAGCTCAAATATTTGAGTTGTATTTTTACTTGTTTATTTACTTCTTTACTTAAGTTCAAATGTTTAAGTTTGATGGGCAGCCACTGGAGTGTTTAAGAAAAGGGACTGATAGGATCTTCTTTTGAGCTTGAAGAGATCTGCTTGTCTTCTGTGTGAACAATGGATATAAGGAAGGTAAGCAAGAGAGCAGAAAGATCAGTCAGTGTGTTGCTGCAATGGCCGTGGCATATAAAATGGAGCTGGCCTGGGCTAGAGCTGAGAGTAGAGACGGTGAGACAGGACTAGTTTTGGAGGGATGGGTGCTGAAGGACTGAATGTGATGGGTAAGGGTGAGGAAACGTGGCATACCAAGGATAATTCTTAGTTTTTGGCTTGCTCAACTGGATGGATGATGGTACTTTTTAATAAGATGAGGGACATGGGCATGTTTTTGGAGTGGGGCAATAATTAGGTTTTAGAAACGAAAGGAGAATGGTGCTTGGAGAAGAGAGTATGAGGTGAGAAGGATGTGTACAGAAAAAGATAAGTGATAGAACTTAAGAATCTGCAATTTGTTAGAGGATCTTCTTGATTTTCACAGTGGGCTTAATGGAAGCTAATTTTGAGTTTAGAGTAGACTCCATTTAACATAGTTTATGAGCTAAATGCTAGCGAGATATGATCACCAAGACATTATGTCCCTGCCCCCAAGATATTTCCAGTCTCCTGGAGGGGAGGTAGGGAGAATGAAACCAAACAGGTAATTAACAGTGCCTTGTGATGGGTGCTATAGTAAAGGTAACCCAAAAGAGGGAGTTCGAGATGGTTTTCCAGGAACCAGCATTTAGCTGAGCCTTGTGAGCAATTAGCAGGCGCTTGGAGGGGAAGGGGGATATGGACCTAGGCAGTGAGGGATGGGTTAACACGCCCAGCTCTGCACAGACCTGTTTGTCCTCATTGTTCAGGTCGAAAAGTCATCTTTCCAAAAAATCTCTCCTTAACTGACCTTAATGACAGCCTCATTTCTGTCACTCTTAGATCCTATTTCCTCATCAATTATCAAAATCTGAAAAGAATTACCTGGCTTATTTGTTCTCTTGCTTATTTCTGGTCTTCCCTACTAACAAACACAAGATTGAGGAAGACAGAGACACCACAGGGTCTAGAGTTGGCAAATTTTTTTCCTAAAGAATCAGATAGTTTAAACTTTGTGAGCCACATACAAGTCTCTTGCATATTCCTGGTTTTTGTTGTTGTTGTTTTCATAAAGCATTAAAACTTTAACAATGTCTTAGTTTGTGGGCCATACAAAAGCCGGCGACAGGGAGGCTACAGTTCAAGGACCTGGGCTGAGGACACAATCACCATTTACTACAGCACCGAGCACAGGCCCTACTTCTGCAGAGCTCAACAGACGCTTCTCGACTAAGTAAACGAACAGCGTCTATTTAAAATAACAAAAACTTCTAGCTGGCACTACTCCAATCTTTAGAAGAATTTGCTCCTTATTTTTTTCCTGTTTCGGTCTGTTTAGTAGGACACGCTACCTTTATTGCAGTGAGGAAAACAATGGGCTGGTAGCAGCATCACGATTTTGAAAACTGCAGCCTTTTAAAAAAAAACCCACATTCAAAAAACCAAATGTCACAAGCTCATTTATAACTATGCATTCATGTTAAGATATGAATTGTGTCCATAAATCAAAAGTGGACATACCCTCACATTTTCCAGAAGCCCCTGTGAAGTCAACCGTAAATATTATATAATCTCAAAAGTTAACTGTTGGTTAAAAAAAAATCAAAACAAAAGCATAGTTACAATAAATGAAATGAAATGAGAAAATTTAAAGATAAAATTTTCTCAATTTCTGGTTATTCTAGAATTTGAAGGAACCCATGGTTTCAAACATTCACATAGCTATGTTCAAACAACCAGCTGAAGGAGGTAACTGTTTCCTTCTGCTGTGAAGAATGCATTTATATCGTCTTAGAAAGGCAACAAGACAGACTCTATGTTTGGAGTAATAAAAGTTTAGACTAGAACAGGAACGATCACCTACTCGACACAGAAAGAAGGGAAGAATTACAGAGATCTCTAAATAAAACACTCTCAGGACTATGCACTAGAAATATACTATAAAAGAACAGGGAGTTAAAACAGGATGCTTTGTCCCACGAAACTGGAAAGCCCCCTTGCACCTTGCTTTCAAATACAGATGACAGAAGAAATGGTTATGCTTTTAACAAAAAAAGAAAAAAATGGGAAAGAGGCTAGATTAAAAGAGAAAAAAAAAAAAAAACCTGTCCAAAATCAAAAAGAATGTGTTTCAGGTAAGAGGCAGAAATACAAGTGAAAAGTCCTCCTGAGATAAAAACAACTTCCAAAGAGAGGTCAGGACTTTACTTGTCTGTTTGCCTTTGATTACAATAATAAAAACTGACATTTCCGGAGCGCCTACGTACATGCGGGTCTATGCATCATCGGCTTGCTAATTTTTACGATATCCCCTGCAAGATGGACACACTCTGCTCCTCTTCACGGTGATGGGTAGGAATTTACGTCTACTTAGCTCATCACGGTTCTCATCTCTGGTGCTGGGCAGACTACCTGTAGGTGTCATTGCTGACCGAGGAATGACGATAAGGAACAAATGAGGAAACTGAGGCTCAGAGAGTAGATGTGATTTCTCCAGGGCCAAAAGTCTAATACATGGTCCCAAAGCAAGTAGAACCCTTGACTGTTATCATGATGAATTATAGAGATCTGGGGATCACGAGGGAGAGGACGTTGAGGAAGAAAACACGGGGTTGACACTGGCGGGGTGTTGGCCTCGTGGTGGATGGGAGAAAGAGAATGCAGCAAAGGAGATCTGCTCTGACCTACTGGAAGGCTTATGTTGGTTTTCTTGTTTGCTTTTAATTTAGAAAAGGTTGTCAAATGAATAGAGCAAAGGCCACATATCTGCAAGGAACATACAGGAGAAAAGGAAGAATTTTAAAAGTGGGCCTTGAATGGAGCCAAATAAAGGATTCTGAGAAGATCAAAAATAAAAATGGCAGGGTATGGGGAGGGAAGGTAGTGACAAAGCTGTCACCGCCCTATCATGTCTGGTCACGATCCCGTCATCTCAGGAGAAACGTGGTACCAAAGCCAGATGGAATTCTGTCTTCTTTCAAGCTCCTAATTGTAAACATGGGGAGAAAAAAAGAGAAAACTGCACTTACAGCACATTTGTTTAATGCTTTCCCATTTGTGCTGCCACAGACCAAGAAGGAAAAGGTAAATAAAACCCGGGCATACCATTTGCAGCAAACAAGAGTAGAAATAAAATCTGTTTTAAAGTGACAATTACTTACCACGTGAAAAATAAACTCTTGTATGAAAGCTAACAGTCTGGTATGAAAATGTCAGAATTCACAACTCTACGACCTAAATCACTGAGTTAACTACGCCCCTGGCCTATCCCTCACTAAGCATGATTTAAGTAGTAGACTGAATTACCATTCTTTCCATAAAACCGCTTCAGAGCCCAGCTGTACAAAGAATATATGTCAGAGTTTAGATGAAGCTATTGCTTGGTGGCATGCTTCTTTTTTTTTTTTTGAGACGGAGTTTCGCTCTTGTTACCCAGGCTGGAGTGCAATGGCGCAATCTCGGCTCACCGCAACCTCTGCCTCCTGGGTTCAGGCAATTCTCCTGCCTCAGCCTCCTGAGGAGATGGGATTACAGGCACGCGCCACCATGCCCAGCTAATTTTTTGTATTTTTAGTAGAGACGGGGTTTCACCATGTTGACCAGGATGGTCTCGATCTCTTGACCTCGTGATCCACCCACCTCGGCCTCCCAAAGTGCTGGGATTACAGGTGTGAGCCACCGCGCCCGGCCCTTCTTTTTTTTCTCCTGTTGTCTCTTTCACACACATCCCTCCCAAATGATGAAGGAAAGATGTGTAACTAATCCCCTCACAAAAATAAACAAACAAATAAGACTTCTGCTGATCTGCCTTTAGGATATTGTCTTTTATTCAAGTTGAAAACTCCATGTTGTTTTTCTTTCTTCCCCTCTTAAGAATCTGGTACTTGGTATGTGCCAACAAGAGATTGTCCTAGAAGAACAGAAATGCAAGGTTCTGGTGCAAGGCCAGAGGACAGGTTTCTTCATTCTCAGGGCTTGTTTTCACCTTCTGATTTGCAGTAAGTAAATGAACTCAGACACAAATCATGTCAGCAAACTATAGTTGTTATTCCTCACACTGAAGCAGCCACAAGCTAAGTAAACAGATGGAAACCATTTTCCACCTAATTCAACCTTGCTGGTGACCATGGCTGGGTGGCTGAACATGAAAACCATTTTCTACGTTGCTGCCTTCTTAGTAGTTGAACAGCTTTTCCCTGCAATGGACACGAGCTCATCAGTTAAGAAAAGAATAGGCCAGGCGCGGTGGCTCACGCCTGCAATCCCAGCACTTTGGGAGGGTGAGGTGGGCGGATCACAAAGAGTTCGAGACCAGCGCGGTGAATATGGCGAAACCCGTCTCTACTGAAAAATACAAAAATTAGCCGAGTGTGATGGCGGGCGCCTATAGTCCCAGCTACTCTGGAGGCTGAGGCAGGAGGATCGCTGGAACCCAGGAGGCAGAGGTTGCCATGAGCTGAGATCACGCCACTGCACTCCAGACTGAGTGACAAAGCGAGACTCTGTCTCAAAAAAAATAGATAAATAAAATAATAATAATAATAGAGCACTCTTGTATAGTGTTTCACAAAGAGAAGGGGCATTTTGTTTGCAGATATAGGCACATTTAATGGTAGGAAAGTTTCTGAAAAGAGTTAAGATGGGAGCCTCTAATTCAAACATGTCCACACTCTGCTGAGAACCAGCCTATCTGGAAATGCTAAAAAAGAAAAGGGGGTGCTCAGCTTAGAGATGCAAGTCTTTTCTTTTCTCTAAAAGCAAATCTCCTACACCATGGAAATACAGCATTTTTAGTAAAGGGAAGGTTAAAATAAAAATACACAAGCAGAGCAAATAAGAGTTTTTCTTAAAAAGAAAAAAAGAAAGAAAGAAAAAAAACCCACACACATAGACGGAAGATGTGTCATGTGAAATTTAAACTTTCCATAAATAATGGTTTTCATGTTTGCTGCAAAAAGAAACCTAAGTTCAGACTGTTTGAATAACTGGTAAGATCTAAACTAATTAAAATATCCTCCTTTATAAACATAATTTGCTTCTTAGGTTTATTTCACATTTTTTCCTTCTTAGAAAAGAAACACAGCTACACACTTAGCTACTAGCTATAGAATGTATTTATGGTTGTAACAGCTCTATCATTCCAATGGGATGACATCGACATTATTTCTCTCTAAACCTTCTGTCTAGCTCTCATCCACAAGGCTCATTTGTAGATATGCCTGTCATAACATCATATGCTTTCTCAGATCTGCCAAGGAGCTGACATAGCTACTCTCTTTAACGAATCATGTATAATGAACTAGGGGCGTGGAAAATGTGTGGCTTCTGGTCATGCTCATTTTTGGGATAATAAGCCTAAAGTCAACAGTAAACAGTCAATATAAAAACAAAAAAGAAACAGAAATAAATAATTTTAGGTGAAAAAGAAAAATATGACGACTCAATAATAAGGACAAGCTAGATACCCAGTCAATGCCTACGAATGCCAACAAGCATGAATGGAGACAAAAGAAAACAATATTAAGAATGTGTGTTCATGGCTAGACGTGGTAGCTCTTGCCTATCATCCCAGCACTTTGGGAGGTCAAGGCGGGCAGATGGCTTGAGCCCAGGAGTTCGAGACCAGCCTAGGCAATATAGTAAGACCCCATCTCAACAAAAAATACAAAAATTAGCTGGGCATGGTGGCGCATGCCTGTAGTCCCAGCTAGTCAGGAGGCTGAGGTGGGAGGATTGCTAGAACCCAAGGAGTTGAAGCCTGCAGTGAGTTGTGATGGCACCACGGCACTCCAGCTTGGGCGACAGAGTGAGACCCTGTTTCAAAACAAAGAAAAACAACAACAAAAACAACAAATATGTGTTGAATTGCTTTTCTACTCAGAAAAAAAAAATACTGGCGATCTTCATTTTTGAACTATTACTTATGCTGGGAAAAAAGGAATCAGTAAGTGCATACAAAAGATGAATTATCTAAGACTGTTTAGTGACTATGATCCACAGTTCATGGTTTTAAATACAAATTTTAAAGATGTCTAAAGTCACAAGACAAAGAATAAACTTGCATGATATAAGAACAATGCATTTAGTCTCAAAAAACAAATATTTCAGAAGTATCTTGAGATATCAATCATCCTGATGCTAAAAATACAAAGATAAACATCTTGCTAGCCATTTCGCTGGTGAAGTGGTTACTCTGTTTGAAATCCTGAAATGTAGCCAAAGGAATACCAGGCTCTCAACACTGAAAAAGAAAGCAGCAGGCAGGTAAACATATGTTGTATGAAGTTGCTTTCCATTCCAGGAAAACATTTTCAAAAGCAGCCTAGGTTCCAAACAGGTTCTGGAACCTTAAGAGAAAAGAGAGAAACACAAATGAATTTCTTTTCCAAGCAGTATGCCCAGATGGAAAGGAGAGATGGCTAGAGAATGTAAATGGGACAACAGGGGCTAATGTCCTCCAAGCTTTTGTTGCTATTTCTGGAATTCATTGGACAAGATGATTTCTTTTCCCCCCTGGCCTGAGATTTGAGTCTAGTCCTACAGGGAACATTCACATTAACCCACTTACAGGCACATGGGTTCCTCTGGGCAAATGCTGTCTAACACCTCGGGTAATAAGAGGGGCAACAGCGGGTGCCAGGTCTAGGTCTTCAACGAAAAGAGCGAGAAGGGAAAGGACCAGATGTCCTCTCTGATGCCTACATCAACTCAAGGTTTGTTTCTCAACCACGTTGTTGGATGTTAATTAAATTGGGTTCTACCTGAAATGCTAGTAAGATGTTATGCTTATTTTTGTCAGATTCCCTAAGAAGAATCTTTGTGTTCATTTCACAATGTAAAAATCGTATGTATGTGTGGAACTGGACAAAAGCTACTCGTGTTTTTTTGTTTGTTTTTGAGACTGAGTCTCACTCTGTTGATCAGGCTGGAATGCAGTGGCACAATCTCTGCTGGCTGCAACCTCCGCCTCTATAGGCGCATGCCACCATGCCTGGCTAATTTTTGTAATTTTTTTTTTGAGACGGAGTTTCGCTCTTGTTACCCAGGCTGGAGTGCAATGGCGCAATCTCGGCTCACCGCAACCTCCGCCTCCTGGGTTCAGGCAATTCTCCTGCCTCAGCCTCCTGAGTGGCTGGGATTACAGGCACGTGCCACCATGCCCAGCTAATTTTTTGTATTTTTAGTAGAGATGGGGTTTCACCATGTTGCCCAGGATGGTCTCGATCTCTTGACCTCATGATCCACCCGCCTCGGCCTCCCAAAGTGCTGGGATTACAGGCGTGAGCCACTGAGCCCGGCCCAATTTCTGTATTTTTAATAGAGACAGGGTTTCACCATGTCAACCAGGCTAGTCTCAAACTTCTGACCTCAAGTGATCCATCCACCTCAGCCTCCCAAAGTGCTGGGATTACAGGCGTGAGCCACCATGCCCAGCCAAAAGCTGATAGTGTTTTTAAGAACATCAAATTATACAGGGATGCAAAACCCACAAAAACAGATTAAGTATCAGGTAGATACATTTCTTGGCAAGATTAACTCTAGCACCAGTCCTTTCCTCTTCTTCTCTCTGCATGTTTGAACTGCTCATTGCTAGCTGAGCCCTAACCTCTGCCAGATATAGTTTCTGGGGGAAGGCTCAAGACCATGATTATCCAGCAAGAGCTGGTAACATCCCTGGGTATGTAACAGGAAAGCAGTCACTTAAATACAGGATAGAACGACTTACAAAGGTAATTAAAGTTCATGCACTACTTTTTGCATGAGAGTCTATAAATGTTTCCACAAAACGCTTTTTCATTAAGACTTGGCATGCCACATTAAATTTTTTTCAAGTTGCTTATTCAATACTTTTTGCAAGACTGTGCCAACGGACACGCGGGATCCAGAGTACCATTTCTAATATGTTGCATCTGAAAGATAATTTTAATATGCATACCACCTATCCAGCAAGTTTTGGACAGTGTTTACATCCACATTTTCTTAATTATGTCTCAGATGACTGAATTACTTGGGAATAAGGCTAGATACTCAGCCTATGGCCAAGGAGCCAAGTGACACTCATCAGCTGATACAGGTATCAAATCCAGAGGGCTCAAGAGTTTCAGGATATAAAACAGTCATTACCATCCATGATACAACCTACCCCCATCCCAAGAAATCAGCAAGGGTTTACATATGTGGGTACACACTAAAATGCCTATAGCCACTAGGCAGGTATTATCAATGAGCAGAGAAGCTGGGTATAAAAAACAAAAGGGAAAGGTAAAAACTGTGGAAAAAGAAAGAAACCTTCGCCCTATCTGAGGGGGGCAGCCTCTATGCAGCCAATCAGTTATTCTTGGGGTATCATGGGTCTGAGGCAGACATTCCCATTTTTCTAGAGAATCTAGAAATGCAAAATTTTATGTGAAATTGCCCCATTTATAAAAAATACATATTTTAAAACATTTTTAATCTATAGAAAAGCTGGAGTAGTACTATGAACACTGATAGGGACTAAATGCTTGTGCCCTCCCAAAATCCGTGTATCTTAAAACCCTACTCACTAAAGTGATGGCATTAGAAGGTAATTAGAAAGAGATGAGGTCATGAAGACGAAGCCCTCATAAATGAGACTGAGGTCCTTATAAGGGCACTGAGAGAGCACGCTTTCTCCTCTCAGCTACACAAGGACACAGCATAAAGGTGCCATCTACAAAACAGGAAGACAGACCTCACCAGACAACAAATATGCTGGCACCCTGATCTTGGACTTCCCAGCCTTCAGAACTGTAAGAAACAAGTGTTTGTGGTTTAAGCCACCCAATTTATGGTACCATTACAGCAGCCTGAGCTAAGAAAAAAACACCTAGATTGGTCAACTTATTAACATTTTGCTATATTTGCATGCTCACATTTGATCTCTACTTATATATACCCACACACACATTTTTTCACAACCATTTGAAAGAAAGCTGATCTCATGACACTTTACCCCCAAAACTTCAGCACATCTTTCCGGAGAACAAGGAGCTTCTCAAACACATTACTACAATCAGATTTAACATTAATTGAATAATTTCAAATTAAAATCCATGTTTAAATTTTCTCAGTTGTTCCAATAGTCTTTAATTTTGTTTCTCCTAATTCAGGATCCAATCAAGGACCACGTATGCATTAGTTGTCAGGTTTTTACTAGTCTCTTAATCTAGAGCAGAAATCCCTTAAACTTTTCGTCTTCATAAAGCTGACATTTGTGGAGTGGCCAGGCCAGTTTTCTTATAGAATATATCACTACCTCTACTATAATGCTATTCCCTCATAATTAGATACAGGCTAAGAATTTTTGGAAAGAATTTCTTACAGATATACATCCCATCCTATGACATAAGAACATGCACAGTGCTATTTGAACTATTTGGTGTTGCTCATTTTGGTCACTTGCTTAAGGTATTGTGTAAAACCTTTCTCCGTGGTCAAAGCACGTTCTCCCCTTTCACCTGATGGTTACGGTAAACACTGATGATCTCTGGCACGTATCGTTATATTGGTAGTTGCCAGGTGGTGATTTTTCTAATTCTGTTCATTCCCTCTATGTTTATTAGTTATTTCTCCCACTTTTCAAAGTATCTTGAACTCAGATTCTTTTTTTATTCAATGTGTTAAAATCTGTTACACTCCACCACCATCATTATTTTTTTTGGACACTACATTTGCCCTAAATGTGGCCAGCAGGAGGCTCTTCAAGCTGTTTTCTGGGCCCCTTTGTTACTTCCTTGTGACTTCTGTTTTGGAACATCTGTTAAGTATTCTAATTTAAGATTTGATGGCCAAAGAGTAACAAAACACAAAGTGCCACTAGGTTGCAAGGGAGAGATGACAGTGGCATAAAGTAGAAATTTTCCAAACATTCTGGATTTGTTAAAAGCTACTTTTACCCAAGGACTTGACTTAAAAATTTGACTAGAAAAAGAAAATCATCTAAACATTTCTAGTTTCTGTGTCTTCTAGAAAGTAGAAACAAAGCAAACTCATAATCCAAAAGCTATCTTAAATGATCTCTTAAAATAAGTCAAACTTGGCCAGGTGCGGTGGCTCATGCCTATAATCCCAGCACTTTGGGAGGCCGAGGTGGGTGGATCACAAGGTCAAGAGATCGAGACTATCCTGGTCAACATGGTGAAAACCCATCTCTACTAAAAATACAAAAAAAGAAAAAAGAAAAAACATTATATCAAACTTGAAATCTAGAAAGTCAAATATAAACCGTAAACTAAACAGAAAAACATAGAACAGATTTGCCTCTTTTTGGATTGTATAATTTCTGCTCTCAATTTAATCTGGTGGTATTTCATTTCTTGCTCTTCCTAATCAACATTTCCCTTTTAAAAAACAGATAATCAAAAGTGACAGCACCATCTGCCCCAGTCCAGAAAAGAAAAATGCAATGTCTTCTAAATGCACTGAACTGAGAAATGAACTAAAGTGAAAAGTTAAGACTGGGCCAGCAGGCAAATAATGTCTATATGGAAAATGTTCTCTAGAATTGGAAGAACTCTGAGGAGCAAAAGCACTCTGGTATTAACAGTTTTTTCCATTTTATTCTCTAAAACGTATTATGATAGAGCAGATACCCACAAATCCAGGGTCAAGGTAAAAGAAGTCTTGAATTGTTTTCAAGCCCACCAACTGCATGCCAAAGCTATGCGTTATTGCTATCTCATTCTAAGTCTTTAATGACATATATTATTTGGAATTAAATTATTCAGTTTCTGTATAAAATAAAGGATCCCCTTAAGCCCTGCCGATGGATTTCTGTTGTCCAAATGAGCTGCCCTTGTTGTTCAAAACATGACATTCACAGACCTTAAGAACGTCTTTTGCGTGTATTACTTCCCCCACCTCAGAATGAAACTAGTATTCTATTTAAAGATTCAATTTTAAAAGTCCAAGAATTCAAATCCTAGATTTACACCCCAAGTCAGCTCTGTGATGGCACCACTTAGCAGTCATATTTCAGTCTACAGATGATAAACCATAATCATCTGATCTCCATTGCCTAACAGCTGAGGGGTATAAACCCTAGACAACAGTGAGCTTACTGAGCCTCAGGACCACTGTGAGCAAAAGTGGCCATTTAGGTCATGGACCAAACTGGGTGAGAAATAAAAACGCACAAGAGGAAAATATAATAGATAAGACAGCACAAAAGAAAAAAAATGGATGACCAAAAAAATCTGGATTTGCCCCCAGTACCTCAGAATTGACTCTATGTGGACACAGCCCCTTTAAAGAGGTAATTAAGTTAAAAAGAGCTCCATTAGGGTGGGTCCTAATTCAATATAACAGGTATCCTTAGAAGAGGAGGAAATTCAGACACATACAGAGGGAGAAGATGGCCATCTATAAGTCAGAGAGAGAGACCTAAAATAGATCCTTCTGTCGTGGCCCTGCAGAACTAACCTTGCCAACACTGAGTCTCGGACTTCTGGCATCCAGAACTGTGAGAAGATAAATTTGTGTTGTGTAAGCTACTCAGTCCATGATATTTTGTTATGTCAGTCACCACATACTAATACACATATCAAACATATGCAAATACATATTAGATATTATGATGATGATGCGATGGAGTGTTGCTCTATCGCCCAGGCTGGAGTGCAGTGGCACGATCTGGGCTCACTGCAACCTCTGCCTCCCAGGTTCAAGCAATTCTCCTGCCTCAGCCTCCCAAGCAGCTGGGACTACAGGTACACACTACCATGTCCAGCTAATTTTTTATTTTTAGTAGAGACGGAGTTTCACGATATTGGCCAGGCTGCCCCGAACTCCTGACCTTGTGATCCACCCACCTCAGCTTCCCAAAATGCTGAGACTACGGGCACTGCGAGCCTGTGAGCCACCACGACAGCCCATATTAGATATTATTATACCCATTTACTAGATATAGATTCAGCAAATCAGATTTTAGGAATCTGGTCAAGATTGCACAGCAAAATTTAAAAGAACCCAGTATCAATCCTCAGGTCCTCTGATTTTTGGTCCAAGTCTGTTTCTTCTTGGGGGCCATCCAAAACCTCTTCTCCTGTCATCTCCCGTGTCCAAAGGTAACAAGGGTAAGGCAGGGAGATCAACTTAAGATAAACAAATCTATCTGCTGGAAGAGACTGCTAGACTACTTGGTTCAGGACAAAATAATTACACTCGAAGTTAAAACATGTTTACACTACTGCTTCTGTAAGAGGCCACATCCAATTACAGAAGGTCAGTTTGGAAATCCAAAGAGAAGCTACCGAAAGTCATTTCAAAAAGCTGGTCAAGAAAGAACAGATCCTATAATAATTCTCCAGATTACTTCATGCCAAAGCATCGGTAATACACCCTCTTCTCCCCCATGTAGAGAAATGTAGCACTCAGGATGTTCTGAGGTTAGAACACTGAGGATCATGCAGTAAAATTTGCTTCCAAAACACATGTAATAGTATTTTTTGCAGCTGACTGTGGCTTTAGAGAAAAAGCACACACTGGTTTCAAATAACAGAGAGTATCTCAGACCATAAACTACAGCTGCTTGTTGTGCTGCACCACCTGAAATATCTGCGTGTTGTTTTCTTCCCAACCAGCTAGTACAGAATGTATCCAGGCTGTTCAACTTATTTATGGCTCCAGCTGTTTTTCTGTATTTGTAGAAACTCCACCTTTGCTGCCATTTCTCTAAAGTCTTTCAGTAAGGATAAGGAGGAGCTAAACTATAGTGGACACTAATTCTGTTCTTAAAGTAACAGCCATTAACGTAAAGTGTAAGTCAATGTCTTTGTAGAATAAAGTTCCTAATTTGACCTTCCTGGCAGCCACTGGGCTAAAGTCTCACACTTTTCTTTGTAGTGAAAACCCTGATCTATCAGCCCAGAAAATGTGGTCTAGGCATATGTTTCTGAGCAGGCGAACAGTTACTCTGTGCATGTATAAGGCCCCTATATTATAATAAGGCAGAACGAACAGAGAAGTAGCCACAGGTGCAGGGAATATAGAGGGAGTGGGGAGCCTGTGATTAGGTGGCAGAGCCATTGAAGAAGGTGGCTCTAGGGGACTTGTTTCTATGACACAGGAATTTCTAGTGGAAATGAATGCAGAAGAAGCTGAAGAAACTGATGGAGTCAAGTATTTCTTTAAGAAGCAAGTAGTGATATTGTCTAGCTGCAATTACTATGAACCAGTCCTCGTGGTTCAACTTGAAAATATATTTCTACATTTTGAACAAAATGTAAAACCATTTCCTACTTATTGTGCTTTTAATAAGTCCATTATTAAATAGTTGGTTACTAACATGAAATTCTGAGTATGAAATTGTATGACCAAATTTTAAATGATGCAATCTACTAAATGAGGAACCTATTAAGGCTCATCATCTCCAACAATTAAATGATGGTATTTGCCTAGGGTTACAGTCCAGGAAGATAAAGTGAAATAAACTAGAGAAAAAGCAAAGAAGTTTTGCGCAGATTTGAGTTTACAGCTACCTAAGATTGTGAAATTATAAGCATTCCATCTGCTCACCAGCTGTGGTTCCTAATCCTCTTTAATAACTTCAGCTTGCACAAGTCCATGAGAATCAAGACGTCTTCCAAATTTCATTATACTTTAGTCGCCAGGATTGATTTTTAGACACTGGCTTCCAATGAAAGCAGCCTAAAGTTGATTTCCCTAGCAGGTGTTAATTTTCAGAGCAGTGAAAGGAAATAAGAAAAGAGACTAAGAATGGCAAGAAAGAGATTAAGGAAGTTCTAAGATCATATTGGGTTTTTAGGGTTCTATGCTCTTCAGCAAAACCCAAAGGCTCAAATACTGAACAGTCTCCTGATATGTGAATCTAAAAATTCCCTAAAAACATGTAAAAAGCAACGTATTAAATAAAAGATCGTTTCCAGTTGGGGTCTGAAACAAGGTTTATCTCCGGTAGCAACCAGTCCTTCCCCCACTGCAGCCCATCAGCTCTCAGATATTTCTGGTCACTGACCAGAGACGGGGTTTCAGAGCTGTGACTGTTCCACACTGCCACAACGGTTAGTTACTTTTTCCTAAGGTATTTAATCTTAGGGTAGTTTCTGGCTTGGTTTCATAATGGACGGTCCTTGCAGCCTAACTCAGGAGTAGAAAAGGTGTTCGAGCACCATAAACCATTCTGAATATTTGTAAAATAAATTTTAAATGGTGCTGAGTAATATAAAAGTTATTACACCATTTTTTAAAGATGTTTTTAAAAAAGTCCTAAGGTGATTAGAACTGAGGAGAGCTGGTATCTTAAAAAAAAAAAAAAAAAAAAAAAAAAATCCCCAAACTATGTAGGAAATCAACAGTTTAAAACAAAAGGTTGAAACAGTTTCCATATTAAAACCTTGTTTTAATACTCCAAAATGTTTGTTGCTATGCAGTCAAGAGTATCTGAGTGAAATTTTAATTTCTATGAATTACATGAAAAGTAATGAAATTTGGATAGGTGAAAACACAAAGGCCAGATTCTACCTAAGGGTAAAAGGTATCACAGTGGAAATTCAATACTAGACTGCCAAAATAATTCTGCAAACACCTAAAGAGGCTTATTCTTACTAACCAAAAACGGACAGAGCAGTGATGACAGTTTATTGCATTTATCTGGCCGGAAGGAAATGCAAGACTACATTTATAGGAAAGGCCTTCATTTGTGGGGCTGAAATAGGCTTAGCATAGAATTCTTACCTAGCGTTTCAGTTCCTCAAAAAAAGTGTTTCATACCGACCGTGCTCCATGCTGTGCAATACTGGCATTCAAGCATGCATAATAAACTATCTGGTAACTCTCGCCGACTGCAGTGGAATTCTGTATTTTAACCCAAGTCGTATAAAATGAAATTTTTTTAAATGAAAAGCAAATTTAACAATTCATATTATCTATAAAAGATGTCTGGAAGTCCCGTAGTGAGCTCTGCATGTTATCTTCTGACAATTCCAATCTGTTTCCAATACAGTCAAGGGTGAACTCTGGTGGGAGAATACAGACAACGCACACAAATAGAATAGAGTCAGCTAATGGTGGGTGTCACGAAGAATACGTAAAGAAGGGTGATGTGATGACATAGTCCAAGAAGATCTCTCTGACCCTGAAGCATCTGGGCTATGCCAGAAAGGATGAGGAGGCTTCTACTATACAACGTAAAAAAGAGCTTTCCAAGAGAGAGAACAGAGAAGGTGAAGGCACTAGGGCAGAAAGGGCCCCACATATTAGAGAACTGGAGAAAGTAAACCGTGTGGTAAGGGCATGGAGAACTGGAGCAGGGCTGGAAAAAGGTGAAGCTGCTGCATCAGGAAGCAGCGATGGTAGAGTTTGCACTGCATGCTAAGTTCGAAAGAAAAACATGGGTTTTTTTGGTTTTTTGTTTGTTTTTTTGGAGACAGAGTCTCACTCTATTTCCCAGGCTGGAGTGCAGTGGCATGATCTGGGCTCACTGCAACCTCCGTCTCCTGGGTTCAAGCAATTCTCCTGCCTCAGCCTCCCAAGTAGCTGGGACTACAGGCAGTGCCACCACGCCCGGCTAATTTTTTGTATTTTAGTAGAGATGGGATTTCATTTACTGTGTTGCCCAGACTGGTCTCAAACTCCTGAACTCAGGCAATCTACCCACCTCAGCCTCCCAAAGTGCTGGGATTACAGGCATGAGCCACTGCGCCTGGCCAACATGGGCATTTGAATAAGAACCTCACCCAGCTGTTGTGCAGAGAACGAATTGTAAGGGAATAACAGCTAAAGCAGTGAGACCAGCAAAGAGAGTAACACTCTATTTTATACATTTAAACTCTATGAAAGTGCACATATGCACACACAAGCACTATTACAAAACAAGCACTGCAGTAACAATGGAAATTTAGGAAAAGAGTCAAATTTAATGAAATATGTTTTGGATATACAGAAATGTGTTACTTATCTCACAATAATCAATGTCATTTTCCAGACCTAATTTTTTGTATACAGGATTAGTGTCTAGGAAGAGTTGCCATTCAAGTGACTAAGAATATATATTTGTTGAAATATCCTATAAAAAAGCACAAATTTGTAGTACAGCTGGCTCTACAATCTGAAGAATCCAGAATAGGCTGGGTCCGGTAGCTCATACGTGTAACACCGAGGCCAGGAGTTGAAAACCAGCCTGCGCAACATAGCAGGACTGTCTCTACAAAAAAAAAATTTAATTAGCCAGACATGGTGGCACATGCCTATGGTCCTAGCTACTCAGGAGGCTGAGATCAGAGATTGCTTGAGACTCAGCATTGAGGATGCAGTGAGCTATGATCATGCCACCGTATCCCAGCCTGGGTGACAAAGAGAGACCTTAGGGAAGGAAAGAAACGCGGGCCGGGAGCTGTGGCTCGCGCCTGTAATCCCAGCACTTTGGGAGGCCGAGGCGGGTGGATCACGAGGTCAAGAGATCGAGACCATCCTGGTCAACATGGTGAAACCCCGTCTCTACTAAAAATACAAAAAATTAGCTGGGCATGGTGGCACGTGCCTGTAATCCCACCTACTCAGGAGGCTGAGGCAGGAGAATTGCCTGAACCCAGGAGGCGGAGGTTGCGGTGAGCTGAGATCGCGCCATTGCACTCCAGCCTGGGTAACAAGAGCGAAACTCTGTCTCAAAAAAAAAAAAAAAAAGGAAAGAAAAGAAAAAGGAAAAGGAAAGGAAAGAAAAAAAAATGAAGAATCCAAAGTAGGAAGAAAGTTGTGAATCACAACATGCCCAATTCTTTGTAGTCTGAAGTTATCCTTGTTTCTAATCCTGCTGACCAGGAACATGCTATAGCGAAGACTGTAACAATCTAGACGGCAAGTAATACCAAAAGCAGTAAGTCAGATTCTCTCCACTTAAGATTTCAACATATTTCCACGAATGTTATGGCTCAAAAAAAAAAAAAAAAAAAAAAGCGCCAAATACTATTAAATGGAAAATTTATTTCAGACTCCAGAACTATTCTCAAATAGTAAAATAACTTAACAGGCACACTTAAATAGTTTTTCCCAAAGTCCTTTATTTTTCTCATTTAAATTGATTCCAAAAGGAACTGGCAGGGCATGGTATATGCCACAAGTGACTGATATTTTTATGGAAAAAACACATAAGTAGCTGAAACCAAAGGCTCATGAGCATGGGTAGAACTAAATGGCTTGAATTAGACAGATCTAATTTTTAAATGCATGGAAAGATTGGAGAAACTATTCCAGAGACGTAACATGATGTGATCTCCCATCAGCTTCCCCCCACTTTATCACGGTCCTAGCAATCCCACAGAAGTTGATTATATAACTAAACTACCTTAAACTTGAACCTGGTTACAGGGAGAGCTGTGATCTGTATGACTTGTACTTTCTCTCCCTGATTTCTCTATTCCCATGTACAGAGTGCCATGGTATTTTGTATCTGCCGTTCTCTGTCACATATTATCTTGGCTGATACATGATCCAGCTGAGTTCTCATGTCTGGCTAAAGTGTGTTTTTTTCCCCCTCATTCTTGGTATTCTTTCTTTGTGCCCATTTATACAATCAGGGCTTTGTAGTTCAACTTCATTATTCTCATCAACTTTTGTTTTAGAACTCTTTATAATTCTGTAATTACTGACCAGGTAATTTTTGAAACCCATCGCAAATACAAAGTTGTAACTAATTTGTTCATTCAATTAATGAGGCACTGATGTTTAAACTATACAATTAGATATGCCTGACTTTGATATATACATTACTTCTCACCAAGTATGATAGAATTAAAACATTCTGGAGGAGGGAAAAATCTTAACTGACTTGAAATACTACCTCATATGTAGTTAATACCTTCTATGTCTTTTCAACTTAGGCAAAACACCCACTGAAGGGTAAACAAAGAAATCTAAGATATAAGTTTATTACAACGGGCAATAATTATTTAAAACACAGCAAGCCAGATAACAGGGCTTTAGCATTTATCACTCATTTGGCATATGATACCTCAGCGTCCACAGAACTCATCTTCAAAATTAAATCAATTATTAGACTCCAACTACATGACAACCATCAGAGAAAAGACACATGTAATCAATCTCTTATAATATTAGCCACTTAGTCTAATATCCAACAAGTACCAGCTTCATGGAATTTTCTTGAGGGCTATTTAATATTTAAGGGACATTAAGGGACTTTAAGATTCATTAAAGATTATTTTTAAACCTTTGTAAATCTTATCTCATGCTCAGTGAAAACAATCTTATTTACTTTTTGAAGAAACTATATGTTCCGAATCAAATAGGTTCATTTCACTTTTTCTTGGGAAATGCCATGAGCTCTAAGGAATTATACAGATTCTGATATTTAACTATTTATATGCCCTGAAAATATACAGCTGCCATTTTACATGTGGATACACATCCACATCCACAGAACAACTCACTTCTATTTCCAGCACAGTTGTTACAGCATTCAGCTTTATGACCTGCTTAAACTAGCTTGATTTATCATACATAGGCTGGGCATGGTGGCTCATACCTGTAATCTCAGCACTTTGGGAAGCTGAGGCAGGAGGATCCTTTGAGCTCAGGAGTTCAAGACCAGCCTGGGGAACATGGCGAAACCCTGTCTCTACAAAAAATACAAAAATTAGCCAGGCATGGTGGCACATGCCCCTATGTGCCAGCTACTCGGGAGGCCGAGGTGGGAGGATTGCTTGAGCCAGGGAGGTCGAAGCTGCAGAGAGCCAAGATCGTACCACTGCACTCCAGTCTGGGTGACAGAGTCAGACCCTGCTTAAAAAAAACAATTAAAAAGTGTGTGTATAGATTTCCCTACATAAACTGCTTCTCTAAAGAGAGGAGGTAGCTCTGCTAAATGATTCTTGGCCTGTGTTAGTAGAGACAGATACTTGGTACTGCTGTTGCACAGTTGGATGAAATTAACTGCAGCTCATTGAAAAGTAAATATTGAGGAAGGTGAGGGTGTATCAATCAGACCTTACCCAGGATGCAGGGAAATGGGATGGCTCGGCCAGGTTTCTAGAACGGGGATGCTAGAAGCAGCCTGTGGCGGGCTGAAAAAATGACCCCCTGAAAGGAGAGCCACATCCCAATTCCTGGAACTTGTGAATGTTGTCTTGCATGGAAAAGTCTTTGGAGATGTGATTAGGTTAAGGGTTTTGAGATGGCAGATTATTCTGAGTTATCCAGATGCACACTAAATGAGATCTCATGTACTCTTACAAGGCAGAGAAGACTTAACAGAAACAGAGGAGAAGAAAAGAGCAGAGAGATTTGAAGATGCTAATATTGAAGCTGAAGTGATGTGGCTACAAGCAAAAGAGTGCCAGCATCCACCTGAGGCTGGGAGAGATGAGGAACAGATTTTTTCCTAGAGCCTCTAGAGGGGGCTCGGCCCTGCCAACACCTCGATTTCACCCAGGCAATAATGATTATGGACTTCTGAGCTCTAACACTGTATTCTCTACATTCTCTCCAGAACTGTGACAAAATAAATTTCTGTTGGGTTAAATCACTGGCTTTGCCAGCCATGGTGGTGTATGCCTGTAGTCCAAACTACTCAGGAGGCTGAGGTGGCAGAATGCGGTGAACCCAGGAGTTAGAGGTCAGCCTGGGCAACAGAGCGAGACTCCATCTCTGTGGAGAAAAAAAAAGAAGCACCAGCTTTGTGTGTGGTGATTTGTTAGTCACAGGAAACTAACACAGAGCCCATTAGAAGTGTGCCTCCACCGTGTTAACCTTCTCTGTGGATGGTAGTCATTACAATATGAAAAGAAAAACAACAGTGAAGAGAAATGGAGCTCATTCCAAATCAAAGGAACTGAGCTCAAGTGATAGGACTGTGCTAGAGTTTATTACAAACTTATTTTTAATTTTTGTTGTTGTTGTTTTGAGACAAGGTTTCTCTCTTGCTGCCCAGGCTGCAGAGCAATCGTGCAATCTTGGCTCACTGCAACCTCTGCCTCCCAGGTTCAAGCAGTTCTCCTGCCTCAGCTTCCTGAGTAGCTGGGATTACAGGTGCCCGCCACCACATCCAGCTAATTTTTGTATATTTAGTAGAGATGGGGTTTCACCATGTTGACCAGGCTGGTCTTGAACTCCTGACCTCAGGTGATCTGCCTGACTCAGCCTCCCAAAGTGCCGGGATTACAGGCGTGAGCCACCGCGCCTGGCCTACAAACTTATTTTTAATCCATTCTACTAATACACAACTGAGACTTGTTACTGAATTTTTAGGGTCTGATGACAGACTAGGTGGCCACATGGTATTACCTCAAATTTAGCAGAGGGGTAAAAAAGATCGAGGATACTGACATTTATCCCCACTCAGGTGCAGTTACCAAGTCAAAAAATTAATTGCTGTCTTTTTCTTTTGACTTATTATTCTTCCCATCTTGTGCATTAAAATGATTCAAAAATGCTGAGGGAACATCTGCTCACAACAGGGTAGCAGGAAAACAGACAATATGCTTTCCAATAAGCCTGATGGCAGAATGCTCTTTCGGTAGCAGGCACTATGTACAGTATCCATAAATCTAGGCCTGAAAATATTCCCTGAAGACTTCTGAAATTGAATAAAACTGCAAAATTATACACAAGAGTTACCACAAAACATTCAGTTCTCAAATGTTTCACATTTTTCACTTGAATAAAAGTAATTTTCTAGGAACAAAGCTACTACCTAAATAAAGTATAATAACATAATTGTCACCTATAATTACCAATTGTCTGGGGATGGTTTCTTTTCCATGTTGACGTCTCAGTCACCAGCATTAATCAACAGGACTCTAGCCACCATTTCAAGTAAACATCCTGGGCACTGTGTTCTTATTTCATTTTATTCCTTCATATCTTTATAAAATCCAGTATCCCCTACCTTAAACAGATTATTGATCTACTGCTACCCCCAAAAGATCACTTTTAATATCTATTTGCAAAAAACATCCTAGCAGTGGACAAATTGCCTGTGTTCCTCTGTGTTCACTGTTTTCTCTCCCTAAACCTTTTAGTCTTTTTTGCCACTGAAAGTAAAAACAAAACAAAACAAAACAAACTCTAGCATAGCAACAGCTGAGAAACAGACAGAGATATGTACTTTGTATAGATACCTATTAATTCACAGTCATATTGCTGTGTGGAACATGAAGTTGAACCATGTACAATTTCTAATATTCAACTGTTTTTGATCTATAGAAACAGTAATCTCCCATCTATAAAATAGTAATCTACCCAATATTACAAATGAACCCTAGAGATAATTTCTGAGAATCATTTCAAGTTTCAGGTTTTCCACACACACGGAGTGTTTATCAGACCTACTGACAAGCAGCACTTGGATCTATTCTCCCTTATCCTCTGATCAAGGGTCATTTATCACCTACTGAGGAGATTTTTAAGGATAAAAATGTACAAAAGGGTGAGCAGGAAGGAAACGGAAATAGGATGGCAAGGACAACATGGCAATGGGACCACGTACCCTTATTAAAGAAGGGCAGTTAGCTTATCTGAAGTGCTTCCTTTTCCTCAGACACACTCAATGAGCTTGTAACACAGTCTTAAAAAAAGAGCAATTATTGAAACATTCTTCTACAAAAGTAGATTGACAGCTATGACAATAATCTAGCATTAAGAACATTCTTCTCGTTCATCTTTATCATTTTCTATTTCCTTACCCAGTTCGAAATGCAAAATAAAATAAAAATACTTCAGCAATAAATGAGTGAATAAAAAGTGTTGAATTTTAAAATATTTATCATTGTAAGTAAATAAGTATTAGTGATGATAAATATGGCAACTTTTAGAAGCCAGATAGAACAGGAGAGAGGGGTAGAGAATTCATAGAATCTAAAAATGCAAGCAATAAAAATATAAAATAGAAGAAAAATGAATGAGAATCCTAATTTCTGGGTACAAACACCCCAGATTATTCAGTTCAGAAAACCAAGTTCTGAAATCTTAACTCTAGAGGCTAAGATGTAGACGATTACTGTATTTCTCATTCCAACTATGGGTAGCAGGGCCATAGAACCTAATGGCCCTGATATTATTTAAAAGAAATAATGCAGGACTGAGGGTGGGGGCTCACACCTGTAATCTCAGCCCTTGGGGAGGCCGACTGGGAGAATCACTTGAACCCAAGGAGTTTGAGACCAGCCTGGGCAACAAAGTGAGACCCTGTTTCTACAAAAATAGAATAAATTTTAAAAAATGAGCCAGGTGTGGAGGCACATATCTGTAGTTCCAGATACACAGAAGGCTGAGGCAGGATAGTTTGAGCCAAGGAGTTCGAGGCTGCGGTGACCTGTGACAGCGCCACTGTACTCCAGCCTGGGCAACACAGCAAGACTCTGTCTCCAAAAATAATAACAATGAAATGATGTGGAAAACAAGCATAGAACCACTGCAGAGTCAGGCAAATTAGGAAATCCTACTGATTCTACCATGCATGCATGTTTACGACCTAAAAGATCATCTTCCTTCTGAGAAATGCAAATGCCATAGCAACTTACCTAACTTACTCTAAATAGTTTTGCCCTTGTGTGTAATGTTGTGACCACTATATCCAGAGATTAAACTCTATGGGGAATAGACTTCCCAGATGTGAAATTCTTCAATGAAATGAAGAGACAGTTTTCAAATGGAAAACTGTCTGCAATTAAATTGCAGCCATCTTCCCATGGATGACAGTGTAAGTAGCAAATAATATGAATGCTGTCAGTGTTTAAAAAAAAAAAAAACTTGATAGCTGAATAATTAAAGCACCCATAACCATTTTTCTCTTAAGTAATACATCATTTTTAACAGAGCTTTCAAGAGATGCTGATATCTTATAGAGCTCCTTGAAGCAACATTCCAACGAAAGATAAATCTTCCTGAAAGACTAAATATGAATTTTTTAAAAATGTGCTTGGCAAGACACTTAAATAGTTTTGAGGAACTCGGTGAACCTAAAATATGGCAGTTTCTCCATCCCTCCTGGTTTGAAAGATCTTACTCTTCTATATAATAATTTGTGTCTTTTCAAATAAAAGGAAAAAGAGGTCAACGTAAGTTCACCATGTGAACTAAGAGTAGTGCTAATAAATGCGTTTATGAAATAAAAATTTAATTGTTGTAGACCTAGCTCTTCCCACTCACTTCCTCATGTTGTTTTCATGAGGTAATTCTAATAAGTCTAGAAAGCAAGGCTTATTTCACAAAAATGCTATATATTTTGCTTTTTATTACAGACCAAGGGGATATGAGAGTAAACTCCATTTGTAAGAGAACTTGAAATAATCATGACATCTTCAAGTAAAGCAAGCTGCTTTTGACTAAGACACACTAACCCAGGAATAAGGAAAAGTGGTGCCCCCACACACATTCTTATGCCTTTTTTTTTTTGGAGTCAGAGTCTCACTCTGTCATCTAGGCTAAAGTGCAGTGGCATCATCAACACTCACTGCAGTCTTGACCTCCTGGCTTCAAACAATGCTTCCATCTCAGCCTCCCGAGTAGCTGGGATTTCAGGCATGCCAACCACATCTGGCTAATTTTATTTTATTTTTTTTAGAGATGGGGTCTTGCTATGTCAGGCTGGTCTTGGAACTCCTAGGCTCAAGCAATCCTCCTGCCTTGGCCTCCCAAAGTGTTAGGATTACAGATGTGAGCCACCATGCCTATCTTCTTGTGCTTAATTTTTAACTTAAAACAAAAAACACGCCAGGCGTGGTGGCTCATGCATGTAATCCCAGCACTTTGGGAGGCCAAAGTGGGTGGATCATGAGATCAAGAGTTCGAGACCATCCTGGCCAACATGGTGAAGCCCCTCTCCACTAAAAATACAAAAATTAGCTGGGTGTGGTGGCGCACGCCTGTAGTCTCAGCTACTAGGGAGGCTGAGGCAGGAGAATTGCCTGAAGCCGGGAGGCAGAGGTTGCAGTGAGCTGAGATTGCACCACTGCACTGCAGCCTGGTGCCTAGCGATACAGCGAGACTCTGTCTCAAAACAAAAAACAAAAAAAGAATCTCAATTTCCATTTTTTAAGCACATCAAAACTCTAAAGCATCACTTTAACAATCTCAAGTCATATTCAAAAAACCCAATATTGAGTTACTGGGTTTTTCAAAGTTCTACTTAAGACTTCCCTTTTAATTTATCAAGCTAATGCATGCTGGCAATGGATGCTGTAACACAGCACAAGAGGAAGACAAAGGCATCAGGAAATTCCAAACAGGGAAAGAGCAGGAGATGTATTCACATGGAGATTTGTTCCAAGTGGATCTGCCAGCAAAGGGCCAAAAGGCTTGCTCCCTCTCCTCCCCGCCCTCTGGGAAAAGTTAATCTAGTGGGAGGAATGGAATCTACAACCATGGAACCATGAAACCTCTCTTATTTTCTGCCTGATTTTTTCCCCCAAATTATCTTTATTCCACAGTCTAATCATCCCTGCCCACTGTGTGTGTTCCTTTCATTCCACTTGTTTTTCCTGTTCTTACTATTTCCTTTTATTTCAATGTGCCACTCCTCTGAAACCCATCTCATTTCTCTCCCACCTAGCTATTTTCCAATCTTCCTGAACCATCACAATTGTCTTTTGTGCTGGGAGCAAATCATCCCCACCATGACCTGGTCTTTTCTGCCCTTTACTGAGCTTAACACCTACACGGAAAGCCCCCTTCTTCTACGCAACTGGACAGAAGCAGTTACAATCTGGAATGGGGAAGGGAACAGCAAGGAGAAGAGATTTTTAAAAAGCAAATTCAGCACCAGAGAAAAATGAGGAAATGTTATAGTCAACGACGGGGAGCATTTCACTCATTACTTTATAAATTGTACGCACTAAGCTATCATGTGGGTGCAAAAGTAATGGCAAAAACCGCAATTACTTGTGCACCAGCCTAATAGTATCACTGTTGTTTCCCAGGGACCCGTCCCACATCACACTTGTGTCATCTACTCAATTCTTAGAATAACAGGCTGGGCGCGGTGGCTCACGCCTATAATCCCAGCACTGTGGGAGGCCGAGGTGGGTGGATCACAAGGTCAAGAGATCGAGACCATCCTGGTCAACAAGGTGAAACCCCGTCTCTACTAAAAAATACAGAAATTAGCTGGGCATGGTGGCGCACGCCTGTAGTCCCAGCTACTAGGGAGGCTGAGGCAGGAGAATTGCTTGAACCCAGGAGGCGGAGGTTGCAGTGAGCCGAGATCGCGCCATTGCACTCCAGCCTGGGTAACAGGAGCGAAACTCTGTCTCAAAAATAAAATAAAATAAAATAAAATACAATAACAAAGTCTCGTTACACACCAAAAACTGAACTAGGGTAATAGAGTCAGCTACACTGGGTGTTTGGTTGAACAAATTAAATTTAAAATCAAAATCAAAACGGACCGTGGCAGAAAGCGTGAACTATAATGAACATATTTGCAATATTCACTCATTATCACATTACAATACTGATCACACAAAACCAGAAATTCAACACCCTGCTTCTTCCTACCGCAGTTTATGTAAAGAGCCGAGAGCTCCATTCCACAGAAGGAGAAGCAACGACAAAAACGATGTTGACACAGCAGCAGGAAATTTGCCAAAATTCCCTCCCAAGTGCTGAGACTCTTTCAGATAAGGTATTAATAGAATGTGTTTCTGCCTTGACACACCTGGTAGTGACCTCCACGATGCCCCATCAACCCCATGATCTACTTACACCTAGTGCTGACCCCTTCCACAACACAGCAGAGCAGGTCTATGCAGCCCACAGAATGAGGAAGAGATGGTACACAAGTTTCAAGGTGTAAGGAAAAGTTGTAAAAGACTTGGAAATGTAGTGGGTTACCCAGCTAGCTTATCCATCTGGGTTATCCCAGATGTAGCTTAACTAACTGCCCTAATGCAAGGAATGTGGGTAGGAGAAAAATAAATATAGAGAAGTTGTTATCTGCCCATCGCTCCCAGCTCATGTCCCCTGCAACCCCCCCCCCTCTTCTAGCAAAGTTAGTTACAGTGGTTAATTTGCTGAGGGGGTTCAAACAGAATCAAACTGGCCTGTCATATCCTGCTCCATAGGCTCACACAGAGAATTCAGGCCAGAGAGGAGACGGAGAAAAGGCACAGAGAGAGAATTGCATTTTATTCTTGCCCAGAATTCAGCAGGTTGTTTGTGGGCTGGCAATAGTCCAAGAACTTTTTTTGGGAGAGTGGAAGCCCCTCTCAACTCTCCCCTGTCTCAAGTTCTTGGCATTCACTATTACTTAACACTGACCCAGACTGCAGGATGCCTTGCCCAACAGCTTTCTGTCGGGGATGGTTGCAGGCTGAGGTTCTGCTGACATGACCCGCAGAAAGCAGTTCTCACAAGGAAAAAATGTCATCATCTTTCTTTACCAATACCACTACGTTTTTAAAGCACTTAGTGTCTGAAATTGTGCTAAGAGCTGATGATAGTCCTGTGAAAGAGATGCCATTAATTACCCTATTTTCTACATTCAAGGAGAAAATGAAGCCTTGAAAGATTAACTATCATGCCCAAGGGCACATGGTTCGCAAGTGGCTGAACTGAGACTAAACCAAGATCTGCAAGGTCCCAACTAGTACATATTTTGCTTCTGAGTACAGCACGTTTGTGATGAAGACTTCTAACCCAGTTAAATTCAGAATTCAACTTAGCTAAATGAGAGAAATAACATATAACAGTTTCAATTCAATAAAATTGAAGGTTACAAATATACCAGAAACAAACCATATCATCACTTATACCTTCTGTTTAAAGGGTTCTTTGGGATGACATGTATTTTACCAACATGGGTTCTGATGTCATCTAAATGCCATTATGATCAGTTCCCAAGAAATCAAAAAGGCAGAGAAAATAACATGGGTTTACAGAGCTCAGTACTACATATGGTAAAAACTAATCAAAATTCTGACCTCAAACTTCTGGTGAACATTCATTTCAAAAGAAAACTCAATAATTATTTTTGCATGCTGTTTGTCTTTTATATGCAAGTGAAAAAATGTGAAGCTTCAAGTATGATTTAATGGGTTAAGACTTCTTCAGATGACAAAAATGTCTCATGTTGCCTGTTTAAAGAATCACGTAGTTAACATCTTTAAAACATTCCAGATTGCAACAAAAATACAAGGGGGAAAGGGCAAAAGGCAAAAGATAGGATAAGTGATGTAATTTAATAAAGACAACTGTATACTCCACTAATTAACAATATGGGCCACCATGGTTTCCTCTTTGTTGAGCTCAATTTGCCTTTGCACTAGTAAAATCAACATCCCAGTGAGGCAAGAAAAAATCATCATACAGGGGTCTTACAGAAAAATAAGTTATTCATAGTTTGATTTCTCCAGCCGTGGGCCTGCAGGATAATAATGTCAAAGTGAGACAGCACATGTTAATGAGCAGCATGCTCCTTATGAAACAGGCTTCTGTCCCCAAAACTATCTCCATCCCACACATAGATAGTCGCAAGGCATTAAAGTCTGCTTGGCCCCTAACTAAAGTCACTCAGAGGCCTCTGCGACTGAGCGATGGATCTGGCAGCCTACACTTACGATGGAAGTGGCGATGGTTAATTGCCCAGTTTCCTGCCAAGAAGAATGTCTCATGTCTCTTGCATTCTGATCCAGGGGTCCCCACTGTCCTTTTAAAAAATAAAAGTTTGGGCTTGTTTGGACTATTTTCACTTTTCAGACTGTACTTGGCAGCCAGATGGATGAATTCCACTGACCTGAGCTCACTTTGAACTTTTCTCATGTTTTCTTGATATTTTTGCCACACTCAGAATTTATACGCAGCTGCAGACAGGTGGAAACACAGAGGATTCATCGTCAACTACAGACTTGAGAGAGAAAGCAATATTGAAACTCTGTCTGGAAACAGTAGAGTGTTCAAATGTAGTAAGGGAAGCACATACTCTGGGGGAAAAGAACCCCGCCAAACTCCAGCCTTCCAAAACACCTCGTCTGAGCATGCCTAGGATATGTGATCACAAGACAGAAAAAGCTTATAAGAGAAAGAGGAAATCTGCCACTTGTGAAGTGCAAAAGCCCCACTCAATATCCTATTTTAATCAGAAAACAGAAAAGCACAAGCATTACTGCCACAGGGAGCCAAGACCAAAAGAGATTCCAAAAGAAAATCTGTCTTGACTCCCAACATTCCAGACCTTATTAAGCACGTCATTCCAGACAAAGGAAACCACAGTCAGCCCTGCACAGGTGGACGCTGCCATGCCCTCTCTCAGAGCTCAAGCCATTCAGCAAGAGGACAGACTCCAAGGACCCAAAGACGGCCACGATCTCAGACCCCCAGAGGGAAAAAACACTGCCCCAACCCTCAGTGCACTACGACTTCTCATTACGAAAAATTACTATTATTGTGAACACACTTTCATGCCACTTTGGGGGAAGCAGAGCTGTAGTCCGATTCTGGTTTCTGAGAAATGATCACAAAATATAGGAAAAGGAAGAGAAAAAATGCCAGGAAGGACCACCTGAGAAAGAGTTAGAACACAAAGAACCGGTAATAAGGAACGCTGCTGGAGTCAGAAGGCAGTCTGCGAACTCTGAAAGAGACATGGACGAGAATAATACCCTCATCACCGGCTTTCAGTGTCACAACCAGAAACTGGGAGTCTACGTGGTGGAATGTGATCTAAAATGCAACCAAGTCTTTGGATTGCTAACAATTCCAAAGGTCAAATGCCAAAAGTATGCTGTATGTTCGTTTTCTTCTATATTTGGAATTCTTACCACGTTGTTCCAATTTTTCCCATAGGGCACTGTAACTTCTAGAAGAGTTCGCATAAGCTGCTACCTATATGTTAGCCACACTAAAGGAACTCTTCTCCCCCTAGTATATATTTATCATTATACAGGTAGTATAAGAAACATGCTTCAACTTAAACCAGGTGTTCCAACTGAATGCCTCCCACCTGCTGCTTTCCCACCCCTGCCATTTATAATCTTGGTTAAAAATTGCTTGGCACTCAAAGGGCCAGCAGTTCTCAAATGCTACTGTGCCTAATTATTACCGGGAGTGCCTGATGAAACACAGATGGGTGGGCCCCGCCTACACAGCCTGTATTCGGTAGGTCTGGAGCAGGTCATAAGGGCACATGTCTCACTGGCTCCTAGATGGTACTGATACTGCTGGCCTGTGAGTAGCCAGGACCCAGGCAAGCGCTGGATCCACGGGAAAGCCTTGTAGAAGGTGACAAGGACCCAGGTCCTCCACTCAAATCAGGAGTTCTAGTGCTCTCTGCTTTCAGAGTGCATGTGTGTACATGTATGTGTAAATGTATGTGTGTGATGTTGTAGGGGTGAAGGGATACTACATTTAAAATGGGTAATTCACACAAGATTGTCTGAAAAAAGAGGCAATCTGCTTATTGATAAGATTTTGAAAATCACTGACCCTAACTCACCGGTTCATTTCACTGAAAGGGAAACTAAGGCTTAGTGAAATGACATGTTCTACGCCAGACAGTCCAAGACAGCAATGATTTAGAATCTTACAATTCCATTATGGTTTTAAAATGTTAAAAGTCATATATAAAAAAGACATCCTCACTCTCGGGGCAAGCCCTAGGAACAAAGTGAAGATCAGCAATGTCAACCACACACAGAACATTTTTATACATAAAAAAGTGTCTGGAGGCCGGGCGCGGGGACTCACGCCTGTAATCCCAGCACTTTGGAAGGCCGAAGTGGGCAGATCACCTGAGGTCAGGAGTTCGAGACTAGCCTGACCAACATGGCAAAACCCCATCTCCACTAAAAATACAAAAATTAGTCTGGCATGTTGGCAAGTGCCTGTAATCCAGGAGAATCACTTTAACCTGGGAGGTGGAAGTTGCAGTGAGTCGAAATTGCACCACTGCACTCCAGCCTGGGTGACAGAACCAGACTGTCTAAAAAAAAAAAAAAAAAAAATTTGGAAATTCTGACTTTGTACTCTTGATGGCCTCTCCCTCCACCATCTGCCCTTACACAAATACATACACACATTATTGGGACTACTTAGGTCTTTTAATATTAGACAGTGGAGACTCATCAAAGCTTCTGTTTTTTACTCTAAATTCACATCGTTCTTTCTAAAACAATACTAGCAGATAATCTAACTCCTTTCTGAGGATGTATGACAAAGAGGCTGCAACTGGCTGAAAATTGAGAAATTTCAGTTAGAAAACTGGATCCTGACTCACTGTATCCCACTCAATAACTTCCTTAAAATATTGTATGCTTTGGTTTCTATCAAGAATAAAATGGAAGAAATGAAGCTTCCCTCTTACTCAATGAAGAGCAACAGAAGCTTTTTTAGCTTCTGCAGTGAATGGCAATGTGACTATTTTAACTGGGTTTTGGCCACAGAACAGGCTCAAGGCCCAGCTCTTGCATAATATTCTGTACACAAGAACAAATTTTTCCATTCCTGTCCTTGAACATCTGTGGACTTGATGCCAAAGCACTGTTCTAAAATCAAATGCTGGAGAGGAAGAGAAAAGTAAGGCAAAAACTCTTGAAATATTTTCCCCTAACTTATCTGCCATCATTATACGTTGAAGAGACAGGTAGGCTTCATAGAGGAGGTGATAATTAAGCTGGCTCTTCAAAGACTGACTTGGAGTTTGCTAGGCAGAGGAACTGAAAGGACAGGCCAAGAAAAGAGAATGAGGCATATTTACAAAAAGGGGCAGAACACAGAGTGTCTGGTGGGGAAATCAGAAGGGCCACGAGAGGTGAGTATGGGTCATATCATGCAGTTTCGGCTTTATTCTCTAGATAGCGGAAAGCACCCCAGAGGTTCTCAAGGTGATTCTATTTAACTGCTGCCACAACAGAGGATGGGCTGGAGCGGAAAATGAATAATCACACGTCCTAAAACATAAGGGGGCCCTTCTGGGAGGTGTCTTAAGGTTCAGAGGGAGCGAAGAGAATCATAAGAAACGCATGAGGAGAGCTAGGGATCGTGAGAAAGAAAGCCCCAAGAGGCTACGCACCAGAGTTCTCTCATCCAGAGCTGTAAGTGCCCTAGGAGGAGGTGAAGCTTGTGAGATCTGGCACCAATTCCACCAGAGAGGACCCCAGGGTATCAGGTGCATTTCTAGCCAGTGGCAACCTTTCTTAAAAGAGTCTGGAAGTGGCCAGGCGCGGTGGCTCATGCCTGTACTGCTAGCATTTTGGGAGGCCGAGGCAGGTGGATCATCTGAGGTCGGGAGTTCGGGACCAGCCTGGCCAATATGGTGAAACCCCATCTCTACTAAAAATACAAAAATTAGCTGAGTGTGGTGGTATTCCTGTAATCCCAGCTACTCGGGATGCTGAGGCAGGAGAATAGCTTGAACCCGGGCAGCGGAGGTTGCAGTGAGCTGAGATCACGCCATTGTACTCCAGCCTGGGCAACAAGAGCAAAACTCTGTCTTTTCAAAAAAAAAAAAAAAAGCCTGGAAGCAACTTTCAGAGATAGTGGTCCAGGAATGCAGTGTTTAGCTTTCAAAATGTAAGGTGGGTTTAAGCAAAGGAAGCCACTTCTGGCTTAAAGGAGAAGAAATGTAGGGGGCTAGGGTGAGGGGAACAGAGCATGAAGGAAGGAGACAGGCCACCAGATGGAGAGTAGAGAGAGATGCCTATTTTGAAGGGCAGCTAACTCAGCTGAGAGGTAATCTTATAATCACAGGAGTCCCGAAGATGAGAGAGACAAGAATACTCAAGTCATAAGGGTTACCATTATGTTAAAGTGTTAAGAACTGAGCAAGGGTATTTTTAATATTTAATAATGGAAATTAAAATGCCCATTTTACCAATGTGAACATGGAGACTCAGGGAAAACTAAAAGGAAATAGTAATTAGCAAGACCTCATTCTAAGCCAATTACTTTATGTCTAATACCAAAGCCCCAACTGTTCTCAGCTCATACCACATCATTAGCGCCAAGGGACCACAAGAAGAGAGAGGCCCCATATTTCCCAGAGAGTACTATGGGACTCTGTCATGCTGGTTTTCCTGAAGGTAATAGGAAATGAAAGGGGAGGCTGGCCACAGAGCAGTTTCCTTGAGCAATGCAACAATTTGTTCCAGGAAAAGGAAATGGTACAATAGCTTCGTGTGTTCAAAAAGAAGGCTTGCTCTGGAAAACAAGGCAATTAAGAAAACAGGACTCATTTAACAATATATACTGAGTACCTACTATGTGTCAGGTATAGTACTAGAAGGAGGGAGAGAATGATGAATAAAACAGATAAAGTCCCTATTCTACACTGTGTACAACTTGATGAGCCATCCTCACTATTATGAAAGTATGATAATTTTCTATCTTGGCTGATTACACATTATCCACACTGGAGGTTTGATTTAAAATAAAAACCACACATGAAGTCAAAACTGGTGTGAAGATTGTGATTTAGTGGCTCTAAAATGGGGTCCATGGATCTCTATTAGTTTTAAAGTTTCTGAAGCACAGTTAACTGAGAGACCCAGGCCTCAAGAGAGAAATTATTGTATCCTCATCTTTCTAATACATCTGTTTATATTAATATAAGTTGTCTGCCTCTTTTACATGTGCTTAATTTTATCACAGGACCAGGCACAAATTTAAAGTTTGTCTTTTTTTAAAGATTTGTTTTCTGCAAGTGGTAAAAAGGTAAAATATTCAAGTAGATTCCCTCAAAAGCAAATAAAGTAAAAAGAAGGAGGCCAGGCGCGGTGGCTCACACCTGCAATCCCAACACTTTGGGAGACCAAGGCGCGTAGATCACAAGGTGAGGAGTTCGAGACCAGCCTGACCAACATGGTAAAACCTTGTCTCTACTAAAAATACAAAAATTAGCTGGGCATGGTGGTGCGCATCTGTAATTCCAGCTACTCAGGAGGCTGAGGCAGGAAAATCACTTGAACATGGGAGGCAGAGGTTTCAGTGAGCCAAAATTGTGCCACTGCATTCCACCTGGGCAACAGAGCAAGACTCTGTCTCAAAAAAAGCGAAGGAAGCCGAGGTGAGCAGATCACTGGAGGTCCAGCCTGGCAAAATCCAATCTCTACTAAAAAGACAAAAATTAGCCAGGCGTGGTGGGATGTGCCTGCAGTCTCAGCTACTCAGGAAGCTGAGGTAGGAGAATGGCTTGAACTCGGGAGGCGGAGGTTGCAGTGAGCCAAGATGGTGCCACTGCACTCCAGGCATGCACAACAGGGTGAGACTCCATCTCAAAAAAAAGTAAAAAGATTTATCTCTTCTGGCCATGAGGACAATTTAACCTAAGTAAAACATTAAAAAAAAAAAAAAACCCGTAAGTCCCATGTCAAGGTTAAGTATATATTCTATTCTTGTGCAAACCACATATGAACCTATTAGGTTTATCATACTAACACTAAGTATAGTTTTAGATTAATCAGGTGGCACTATCAATTTAAGAATCAGTTAAGAAGTCTGTTTCTGGGGCACAGGTGTAGATATCATCTGCAGTAAACTCCAGCAGAAGATACACTGGAAGGATGAGAAAGCAGGAATATAGCCTTTTGGGATCCTTTGAGCCAACAACCACATTTTGAGGCAAACACAACTGAAACATTATGGAACCCATGAACAAGAAGTGCTTTATTCTTTGTCTACTCTACGTGATTCACGTTTGCCTTTTCGCTTTGACAACCAAGAGGCTCAAAGAAATGTATATGGCCCACATCAAGCAACTCTATGGGGACCCTGCCTTCATCTTGTTAATATTTTCCTTCCCTTATCATCTTTCAGCTCCTTAATGCTTACATTTATTTTATCTGTTTCTGTTATATGTGTCTATGTCATTTGCCTGAAATCAATTCTGGTGCAAGGCAAGGTGAAAATTATTAAAGAATGAGTCAAGTAATCACAGTACTTCCAACTTCATAAGCTCTCTGGACACTTTATATATTCTCTCTCACTTTTCTTTGGATGAAAATTCTCTTTAGGAAAACTTATTCCTAATTATTTGGTATAAATTCTTGCATAGTCGTGGTTAAATTGTAACAACTAATTTCAAACTTAGAAATAACAGTATCATTTGACTAAAAATTACTTTATATGAGACCCAGTATCTTCCCTTAAGAGTTGTATAAAACCCTCTTTGGGTTTCTTTTGTATGATACTTATTTATGTTTTGTTTAAGAAATAGAAGAATAACATGTGATAATGGCATAGAGTTTGGAAAATAGAGAAAAGAATAAAGAATTAAAATTAAAAGAACACATATCTATTCACATTTCATTGTATCTTACTATTTCCCTCTCTCATGCTGCCCAAATATTGCACTGTATCTTACTCTTCAGTAAGGAATCCATAAATTCAATGAGTGTTATAATCAGTGAGTGTTATAATCAGATTCCTTACTGTATCTCGGCCAGGTAGAAATGGGCAGTGTGTCTGTGAGAATGTGATTGTGAATGAAAAAGGGAATCTACTTGAAAAATTTATCCTATCTCTAAAAGTTGTTCATGTCTTTGCTTTCCAGTCATTTGTATCTGTAAACTCACCTACCTTATCAAAATGTTACCTTTTTTGCTTCATGTAAGTCATTCTTCCCTATGCCTATATAACAAGCCACTAGTTTTCCTTAATGTGGCATCAAAATAGGCTCTCTCTAAACTACCCCCAAAACTTTATTTAAACACATAAACCTTCCTCTAAATCAAGGTATAATTATTTTGAGATTTAAACTAGCCTACACTTTTGGAAAAATTATCTGTGGATTTCTTCCACATCTGTCTATTCAGAGTGGAACAGCAGAAGTAGGCTAATGTGAAAAGATCTTCAAATACTTGCTACTAAGTAGAAAGTTGCATGGCGTCTGTGACCAAAACGTAGTATTTCTGCCATGAACTATTAATAAAAAACAATGCAATCTTCTTTCTTTCCTAAGAAATAGATCAAAGAAGGTCTACTCAAATATTCTTAGCAAAACAACCAACCACCAGGTAATAATACTCTCATGTAAAAGATGTGGAAACATCATTTGAGATGTCTCCGTCTTGGTAATCCACTCTTTACGGCAAACACCTTGAGCATTACCTTGCAAGTCTGAATCATTTGACTTCGGGCTGCTTCTCGCTCGCCGCTCTGTTTTCTTAATTCCGGGACCGCCGCCGCTGCCGCCCCCGCCGCTGCCGCCGCTGTGGCCCTTCCCGTAGCCATTGTACACTGTTGTGCAGCTGCTTTTGTAGATAGAGGAAGGAGGGCTGTTGAGGCGGTTCTGGCGATCGATCTGGCGGTCTTTCAGTTTTTTGTGTGGAGGCTTGCTGTACTGGTCTTCCCGGGTAATGTAGCTTGACATTCCATACAGTGGTATAATTTCTAAAATGGATGATGATGACAAACCCAAGCTCAGTTTACATTTTCAATAATAAATTATTAAATGGTCAAATGATCTGGCTCCTGAAGGAATCTAAAGTATAAAGTAAGTCTAAAGTATTACTAGAGTATAATACATATTTTTTTAAGAAAATGCCATATACATGATATACATTTAAAGCATTCCTATTTGTTTCTAACCAATCAAGGAATAATCAGTCATCAAAAACTAAACTGTGTGTTCAGAAATTTTCCCACGTTGCGGAGAATACTAAAGATAAGGTTATCCCCAAAGAGTTCATAGTCTAGTTGAATTTATAACTAAGTTTGATTTTCACCTTTTGATATGTTTTCAGTAGTTGCAACACATGAAAAAGTTAGGACAAATAAAATACCCCTTTAAACACGTACTCAAAATCGAGCACTTTAAAAGTCTACTTATTCCTGTTGACAGAATAGTATTTCTATTGGAAAGTATATTGCAATCAATATATAAGTTATTTGTGGCACACAAAAGAGCGAACATTTGAACAAATTTAACTAAGAGAATGAGATGACACATTTCCATTTAAAATAATCAAAGCTCGCAGAATCAGGGGAAATGTTCAAGAAGGAAGTATAAGGATAAAGAAAAGCCGTCTCTGAAATCTGGTGCCAAACATAATAAGCTGTGATCTCAAACTTCTCTTTCGGAGTAATAGAAGGCAAGACAAAAGTCGAATGCCACCCTGACTTTACTATGTACATTTTAAAGTGGCTGAAAAGAAAATAGAAGCCTGCAAACAATCTTATGATCTCGAGACGAAAACTTCATGCTAAATTTAAAGTTTTAAATCAGTCCAAAATTAATTTTAGGAATCAGTAAAAATGACAACGCATGACACAAAGACTGAGTCTTTATATCTCCATAAAAAAAAAAGGGGGTCGCCTCATCTATGGAGTGACCATATAAATTACCATCCAAAGATAAACACTTCTGAGAGTGAAAGAGAGGGCTACCAATAATTTCTTCAAGACAAGAGACCTAAACTAAGACTGTCCCAGGCACAACAGATATGTATGGTTACCCTACATAATTTAACAAAACTGCTGTTTCAATTATTGAATGGTGAAGCTCCACTGTTTCTCACCGTTAACATAGCTAAAGGAAGATTTGTTTTTTAACAACAGTTGTTTTGTTAAAAAACAAATCTTCATGAGAGAACCAGTTTGTACTAGACAATGTGTCAAAACAAGTAGAATGCTATTCAGAGAGTATATATCCAAATAATCGATGTCAAAATATACCAGAAAGATAGTAAATGTTCTAAATGCCACGATGCAGTACACATGAGATATGACATATTCACCGTTGGCACTAATAATCTTTTTAAACATGTTGAAAACTTTTAAAACTCTTGTAGTTTAGAAATTTAGAAAATTAATATTTAAATTGCTTTTAGGTATGTACACTAAGAACTAAGGTAAGAAAATATAAAAATGGCTTATTTATAAAGGGAAGAGATTTTGTTTTCTTTAATTTGAAATCAATGAAGGCATTTTTATTTGTATACATTATTGTTCTATGTTATTTTAATGGAGTTAGACCCAAATACACCGTAAAATGATGAGACTACAATTTTGCTTAACTCTAATAATGATTTAAATTATACTGTTGTCCTGCCTAAAATTGCAAAGGACAGCATTTACAAAACAGTGACTATGTGGCATCCTACTAACAGATTGCTAAAATAAGGCAGGTTAGACATATACCAGCAATCAATGAGTCAGTCATCAAGCCTTTCATGTCAATAGAGCTCAGATGTAGCCAGAAAACTCTGAGAAATACTCAATCATTTAACAAATGTTGTGTCAAAGCACTGAATACATATTTTAAAAAACTGCCACTAACTAAAGTTTTTCAGTTTTTATCCAAATGTTCTCAAAGTATATGCCCACTACTTGATGTTTTCTTGGTGTTACGTCACATGGAAAAAAGATCAAATTAATAGGAAGTTACTGATGCTGCTGTGAAATCAAAGTACTGATTTCATGTTTTGCTATCATCCCCTTACACTCTATTATAAAAGCACCTGATTAATGTGAATTATGCCAAATTTCTCTGACTACTAAAAAAACAAATAAATAAAACTCACATACAGTCAAATTCTATCCCTAAGTTACAACAATATATTTCACTTAAAATACCATGTCAAAAAAGTTTTTTCTGTGAATAAAAATAATTACAATGTGAGATGAACAGGGAAACACACACACACACACACACACACACACGCACACACACACATAATTATTAAAAGAAAGGTGATAACTTGCTCAAAAATTCTATAGTATAACAGGCATTTTTTCTACAATTTATCTAAACCAACATAATAAATGTCTGAAGCAGTAAAATGCTTCCATTCATTGTCAGACTCAGAAGAAAATCTCTTTGCAAAGTCCTGGAGGTTAAAGTCTAATTTTACCCTCACTTATCTGGTTTCTTAGTATTCATTTTGATAGAGAAAGCCTTCAGACTAAACTAATACCAAGGTCAAAACTTTAAAAAGATATAATGTTGGTGGCTCTCAGGCTGTTTTCATGTCCAGGTAAGTATCTGCTTAACAACCAGTGAAACTGTGGCTGCACTAATGGCTGGTCTTAAAGTAAAAGCAGGTTCAGGAAGGCCGTATCAACAGCCAGGGGATTTTTTAGTTCTGCCAACATCACAACACAGAGCCTTTTAGGAAACCCAAAGGTTGTTGAGACTTCACAATCTTCAAACATTGAAAATGGGGCACAAAACACTTTTAAATTTCCCTTTAACTAGTAGACCATATGGAAGCCAAAGAAATGACGGGCCTCAGGTATGCATCAGGTCACTCTCACATAAAAACGTGCTTTCAGGACATGGGAACGATGTCACACTGCCACTTTTCTAAAAGTCCTTGATCTTGTGAGGTGGGGGTTGGGGCAGAATTTGGGAAAACTGAAAGAAAGAAAAAGAACTAAACCCACAAAGTCATTTTTGCAAGGTACCATTCAGGACAAAGGAAGCTAGGAATTCCCCATGACTTTTAAAAACCAGCTAGATCCTTTTCTACTACACTTATTTCACAAGAAACAAAGGGCCACCTTGAACTATTGAAATGCTGTAACCAGTTTCAACAGCTCCTGATGCCAAGGCAAATCTACTCACCTTGCTCACCATATATTGTGTGGGGAAGATGATGCTGGGGAAAAAACTGAGGCGGCATATCTCCAGGTCCGGTAACAGGTGGGTAGTAAGCCGTGTGTGAGTTATGAATAAAATGTGGATGATGAGTCAGATAGGGAGGGAGATGATGGGTTGGAGACATGGCTGAGGGGTAGCTTGGGGGATAACACTCAGGAGACTGGGGTGTGACCACCACCCGGCGGACGCCAGTACTGTCTTCAATCACCTAAAGAAAAACACAAAAGGGAAGAACGCAGTACACATTAGCAGTCGATGAACATAGAGAGAATTAGTAACTTTCTCTTTAATTTTACTTTTCTCTTCCACCATAGAAAAAAACAAATGCATGTTATATTCTGGTTCTCTAGTTCTACTAGTTAAATGAGTTCTGAAGTAATACCATGTGACTATTAAAACTTACAAAAACAAATTATTCATCCACACCTGATTCTGATCCCATGTTAACTTTTTGAAGAGATCAGTATTTGATAATAAATCTTGGTTTTATCTTAAAATTTTCACTGGCTTCATCCATCACAAGTGAATTTACTGTGTGCTTAAACTGATTTTAGGAGTGACTTCTGAGCTTAACTATCAGTTCAGGGGTTTTCCAGAAAGATGCTTTCTGTGCCACATGAGTACTTTTCCAGGGCTGGGCTTCTAGACACACCTGACAACATTCTGCCCCATTCCCACTTTTTTTTTTTTTTTCTTTAAGACAGAGTCTCGCTCCGTCGCCAGGCTGGAGTGCAGTGGCGCGATCTCGGCTCACTGCAACTTCCGCCTCCTGGGTTCAAGCAATTCTCCTGCCTCAGCCTCCCGAGTAGCTGGGACTACAGGTGCATGCCGCTATGCCCAGCTAATTTTTATATTTTCAGTAGAGACGGGGTTTCACCATGTTGGCCAGGACGGTCTCGATCTCTTGACCTCGTGATCCGCCTGCCTTGGGCTCCCAAAGTGCTGGGATTACAGGCTTGAACCACAGCGCCCGGCCTCCATTCCCACTTTCATATGCACAGTTCCATCATCATCATCAGGGCCATAGGAAACAAAGGGGGCATTAACGTCAGAAGCCATAAATGTGCCCTAAAAGATTATTAAATCTGGGACTGAGGACATGGATGAAATGAGGGATTCTGACGAAAGAAAAACTTGAGTAACCCCAAATCAGTATGGATACCTTTGCACCCCAGATGTCCTGATGATGAATGCTGGGAAAGAAGACGCTTAGAAAAGCAACCTGTTATGAGTAAAGCAAGCCAATCAATACTCTACCCATTCTTTCTCCAATTATTTGTTCCTTTTATTATTTTTTTTAGAGATGGGATTTTGTTGTGTTGCCCAGGCTGAAGCACAGCGGCTACGCACAGGTGTGATCCATCAGGTACTACATCCTTGAACTGGCCTCAAGTCATCTTCCTGCCTCAGTCTCCAACGTAGCTGGGACTACAGGCATGCGCCGCCGTGCCCAGCTTCTCTGAATGTTTTTAAATTCATCCAAGAAAAGCAACGAAGGCAGCACAATGCCAATATTTACTGCCTCTGTGTCCAGCATCATGCTACCAGCTCCTATGAGCCAACAATGTTGGTGAGACACAATGAAAGAAATAACTAACACAACAGATACCATGATCAAAAGGTAAAGCTGTAGGGTATAGAGAATGAGAACACGAGATGGGAGAATCAGGAAAGGCTTCAGGGACCTCAAAGAATTGGCAGGGCTTGGACAGCTGAGAGACAGTCTCTGGGTCACGGCACTGCAAGGAAGGGGACATAGAGTAAACTTGGCAGCCAGAGCCAGGCCGCCAAGGAGACATGCCAGCTGATCTAATCAAATGCGTGAGACAATCAGGCACACACTCTGACAGGAAGTTGTTTTTTTTAAAAAAAAAAAAAAAAAAAAATCTAAATACCCCACAAAACTGACCTTCTATATTGAAATGGATTTCTCATTATACCTCAGAAGGTTGATTATAGGTCAAACTAAAATGACTTTATCATGTTTAAAACATCCTAACAACAAAAAACTATACTTAGCTTCATATTTCAAAAGTACTGCTTAAGCCAGATTGGCAAGTCTACCGATGTTTATGTTATACTTTACTGTACAAAACAGGTTTAGTTTGAATTAACAGCCATTAATCCTTACGTTAAAAAAAAAAACAAAAATCTTGGCCGGGTGCGGTGGCTCATGTCTGTAATTCCAGCACTTTGGGAGGCCGAGGCTGGTGGATCACGAGGTCAGGAGATCAAGACCATCTGGGCCAACATGGTGAAACCTCACCTTTACTAAAAATACGAACAAATTAGCTGGGCATGGTGGTGCACGCCTGTAGTCCTAGCTACTCAGGAGGCTGAGGCAGGAGAATTGCTTGAACCCAGGAGGTGGAGGTTGCAGTGAGCCGAGATTGCGTCACTGCACTACAGCCTGGACAACAGTGTGAGACTCTGTCTCAAACAAAAAAACACGCAAAAATCTTCACATTCATTAATAAATCAAAACAAATGTTTCTACTGTGTTACCAGTTCATTAATAAGACAATATTACCTATTTAAAATTAAGATTCCTAGTCAGATGCCTAGGACACAGCTTTTCAAGTAATCTTTAAAAAATCTAATCTCTTCTGGGCCTTGGCAAGCTAATCACACTAACCCCATTTATGAATGCACAGCAGCTAATTTACAAGCGTATGTGAAGTGGGTACTTAAACCATGACATTGGAAATTCTCATGCATGTATTGATAATTATCATCAAAGCTTCATCTATTTTGTCTAAAACGTAGAACTGGATGCTGTTTGGTAGCACACGTTGTACGATGTTAGTATAAACATGTCATGAATTTTTCCTACCATCTGACACAAACATGCATTATCCTCTACTAGCTATTAAGAAAAAAAGGCATATTCTCGATGTTTCTCTTTCATGGAACCTTCATTCAATCCTGGAAGAACCATAGAAGTATTTGTTTTTGGCCGGGTGCGGTGGCTCATGCCTGTAATCCCAGCACTGTGGGAGGCCAAGGCGGGCAGATCACGAGGTCAAGAGATCAAGACCATCCTGGCCAACATAGTGAAATCCCATCTACTAAAAATACAAAAATTAGCTGGGTGTGGTGGCGCGTGGCTATAGACCCAGCTACTCGGGAGGCTGAGGCAGGAGAATTGCTTGAACCCAGGAGGCGGAGGTTGCAGTGAGCCGAGATCCCGCCACTGCACTCCAGCCTGGCGCCTGGCGACAGAGCAAGACTCTGTCTCAAAAAAATAAGAAGTATTTGTTTTCTAGAGGTTTACAATCTTTATTCTTTAATTCAGTGTAAATCTTCCAATAATCACCCAGCAACTTGGACAACTGATCACGTAGAACAAGAAAGGGAATCTCACTATTAAGAGGAACTTAAGAGGAACTCTTTGGACTTTTAAACAAAAATATTTATAATGAAAAGAATTTATTTTTATCATTTTATTATATAATTTTGGACCTGTTAACAAAATGATTTTTTAAAAAAGTTTATCGAAAAGCATTAACTTTCTAAAGTTTTTTTTGAAGTAGCTTTTTGAAGCCACAAATTGCCTGCACATATAAAAATTGCTTGACAATTTCATTATTCTGTGGGATTTGTAAAAGGTTTTTATTTACATGTGCATGCATAATGAAACCCTTTTAGAAACCTGTTCTTAACAAACTCAAACCTGTCTTATCATTAAAAATATTTGTTTTTAAAAAGCGAAATATTGGCCAGGTACCATGGCTCACATCTGTAATCCCAGCACTTTGGGAGGCTGAGGCGGGTGGATCGCCTGAGACCAGTCTGGTAGACATGGTGAAACCCCATCTCTACTAAAAATACAAACAAAATTAGCTGGGCACGGTGGTGTGCACCTGTAATCCCAGCTACTCGGGAGGCTGAGGCAGGGGAATTGCTTGAACCTGGGAGGCAGAGGTTGCAGTGAGCCGAGATCGCACCACTGCACTCTAGCCTGGGTGACAGAGCAAGTCACCATCTCAAAAAAAGAAAAAGTGAAATATTAATTCTAAAATAGTAGAAATTTAAAAAATATGTGCTGAATATTTTCACCATTTTTCTATAACATAAATCACAACATATTTAGTTATCCAATTCAGTTTTGATCTACATCTAAGGCAATTATGCCTAAGTTCCCCCCCAAAATAAGAAAGTCTGAGGAGCAATAACAATGCACAAAATAACTGGCAACTAAAGAAATGGTGGCAGTAACATTCTTTAATAAAGATGGTTCATAAATAAATATATTACTGTAGTCAAATTTAGACATCAGACAGAATTCAGTCCAAAACACCTGAGGCAAAAAAATATGGCTTCAGTCTTTGTAGACTATGGAAAAGGACAAATTCATTTCCTTTTAGGGGGCAGGAAATTGTGACAATGTCCAGAGGCAGACAAATCACCTGTATTCAATTCAACCATTATTTCCTGACACATACTATGTGCTAAGGACTGGATATTCAAAGATGAGAAAAAGTAAGTGCTCAACGGTAAGACACATCCACACAGCCTAAGAATATAAAGAGAAAAGTTAGACTAAGTCCTAGTAAGTGCTGTTACAGAAAGCAGAAGTAGGGTGATTTCAGAAATCAGAGTAAGTACTCTTCATTTAAATTTTTTCCAGCTCTGTGACTCACTTATGTATCCTCTCCAGGGAAGCACAGAGCCTTGGAAATGATCATTATGCCGGGTTCTCAGACTGCCACCTATCATGGGCTGACTTATGTGTCCCCAATTCCTATGTTGACATTCTGATGCTCACTACTTCAGAATCTGACTGTATTTGGAGATACAGCCTTTTAAGTAGATAATTATGGTAAAATGAGGTCATATAGGTAGACTCTAATCCAAGAGTATCTATATAAGAGAGGATTTATGACACAGACATGCACAAAGGGGGAGCACCATGTAAAGAAACCAAAGGAAGATGGCTGATATGGTTTGAGTGTGTCCCCATCCAAACCTCACCTTGACTTCCCACATGTTGTTGGAGGGACCAGGTGGGAGGTAACTGAATCATGAGGACTGGTCTTGCTGTTCTCATGAAAGTGAGTAAGTCTCACAAGATCTGTAGTTTTAAAAACAGGAGTCTCCCTGTACAACCTCTCTTGTTTCTTTGCCTGCTGCCATCCATGTAACACTTGACTTGCTCCTCCTTGCCTTCCACAATGATTGTGAGGCTTCCTCAGCCACATAGAACTGTAAGTCCAATTAAACCCGTTTCCTTTTTAAATTTCCCAGTCTTGGGTACATCTTTATTAGCGGCATGAAAACAGACTAATACAGTAAATTGGTACCAGAAGAGTGGGGCGTTGCTGAAAAGATACCTGAAAATGTAGAAGCAACTTTAGAACTCGGTAACAGGCAAAGGTTGGAACAATTTGCAGGGCTCAGAAGGCAGGAAAATGTGGGGAAGTCTGGAACTCCCTAGAGACTTGAATGGCTTTGATCAAAATGCTGATACTGTTGTGAACAATAAGGCCCAGGCTGAGATGGTCTTAGACAGAGATGAGGAACTTGTTGGGAACTGGAGGAAAGGTGGTTTCTGTTATGTTTTAGAAAAGGGACTGGCGGCATTTTGTCCCTGCCCTAGAGATCTGTGGAACTTTGAACCTGAAAGAGATGACTTAGGGTGTCTGGCAGAAGAAATCTCTAAACAGCAGAGCATTCAAGAGGTGACCTGGGTGTTGTTAAAGGATTAAGTTTTATAAGGAAAACAAAGCATAAAAGTTTGGAAAATTTGCAGCCTGACAAAGAGATAGAAAAGAATATCCCATTTTCTGAGAAGAAATTCAAGCCTGCTGCAGAAAATTGCATAAATAATGAGGAACTGAATATTAATCCCCAAGACAATGGGGAAAATGTCTCCAGGGCGTATCAGAGGTCTTCACAGCAGCCCCTCCCATCACAGGCCTGGAGACTTCAGAGGATAAAATGGTTTCTTGGGCCAGGCCCAGGGTCCCTGTGCTGAGTGCAGTCTAGGGACTTGGCACCCGGCATCCCAGACACTCAAGTCATGACTGAAAGGGGCCATGGTACAGCTCGGGCTGTGGCTTCAGAGGGTGCAAGTCCCAAGCTATGGTCGCTTCCATGTGGTGTTGGGCCTGCGAGTACACAGAGGTCAACAATTGAAGTTCGGGAACCTCCACCTAGATTTCATAGGATGTACGGAAATACCTGGATGTCCAGGCAGAAGTTTGTGCAAGGATGGGGCTCTCATTAAAAACCTCTGCTAGGGCATTATGCGAGGGAAATGTGGGGTAGGAGGCCGCACAGAGTCCCTACTGGGGCACTGTCTAGTAGAGCTGTGAGAAGAGGGCTACCATCCTCCAGACTGCAGAATGGTAGATCCACCAACAGCTTGCACCACATGCCTGGAAAAGCTGCAAACACTCAACACCAGCCCATGAAAGCAACCAGAAAGGAGGCTGTACCCTGCAAAACCACAGAGGCAGAGCTGCCCAAGACTATGGGAACCCACTTCTTGCATCAGTGTGACCTGGATGTGAGACATGGAGTCAAAGGAGATCATTTTGGAGATTTAACATTTGACTGCCCTACTGGATTTTGGACTTGCATGGGGCCTGTAGCCCCTTCGTTTGGGGCAATTTCTCCCATTTTGAATGGCTATAGTTACCCAATACCTGTACCCCCATTGTATCTAGGCAGTAACTAACTTGCTCTTCATTTATAGGCTCATCGGCAGACAGGTGGAAGGGACTTGTCTCAGATGAGACTTTGGACTTCTGAGTTAATACTGAAATGAGTTAAGACTTTGGGGGACTGTCAGGAAGGCATGATTGGTTTTGTAATGTGAGGACATTAGGGAGGTTTGGGAGGGTCCAGGGACATAATGATATGGTTTGGCTGTGTCCCCACCCAAATCTCATCTTGAATTCCCACATGTTGTGGGAGGGACCCAGTGGGAAGTAACTAAATCATGGGAGGAGGTCTTCCCCATGCTGTTCTCATGACAGTGAATAAGTCTCATGGGATCTGATGGTTTTGAAGAACAAGAGTCTCCTTGCACAAGCTCCTTTTTTTTTTTTTTTTTGCCTGCTGTCATCCATGTAAGATGTGACTTGCTCTTCCTTGCCTTCTGCCATGATTGTGAGGCTTCTCCAGCCATATGGCATTGTAAGTCTAGTGAAACCTCTTTCTTATGTAAATTTCCCAGTCTTGTGAATGTCTTTATCAGCAGCTTGAAATCAGACAAATACAATGTCCATCTACAAGCCAAGGAGAGAAGCCTTAGAAGAAGCCAGCTAATCCTGCTGACACCTTGATCTTGGACTTCCATCCTCTAGAATGGTAAGAAAATAAATCCCTCTTGTGTAAACTACCCAGTCTGTGGTACTCTGTTATGGTACCCCTAGTAATATACCCCTCAGAACACAAAGCTCAATCCAGCACTTTCTTCTACCTTAAGTTCTACAAGCCTTGTCTAATTTAAAAACAAGCAAACAAAAACTCTTTTTAAAAAAGTGAAGCATTTAGCCTCTGTGAACAAACACCAAGCCATCTTACTCAGGCTAATGAAGAAATCTGGCCTGATGGCGAATAGAAGCCAGGGTGATTCTTTATCATGTGTGTTTTATCTGGCTTAGTACATGTTTATGGAAAATCTTCTACGTGCCTAGTATTCTTGCTATCCTGTGACCTAGAAACAAGCATAAATGGCTAGAGAGTAAGGCACAAACTGTGCTATGGAGAGAATATTTGTCTTGCACTAGTGTTCTTATAAATATGACCAAGAGAACCATTAAAACAAAATGAAATTGCCTGAGGATAACAGCAAGATGGAGAGTTCACAGGAGCAGCACAGGATGGGAGATGGAAAAGGACATCAGGCAGTGCCTGTGGCCTGTCAGCTTCTGGACATGGGTCATCTCAGTCAACTTCACTAACACTTGAGAATTAGGTATCAGCATCCCTGCTTTACATGAAGAAAACCAAGACACAGCATGATTCAATTGTGCAACTGGTATGCTGCAGAACCAAGATTTTTTCATACTGGTGTGTACACCAAAGTTTTCATTATGTAGAAAATTATACAGAAGTTGTACATTGAGAAGTAAATATGTAAACAATCAACTGTTGAGAAACAGGATACCTGAGTGATTAAGAGATGTGAAAAGAATTCAAGATACAACTAATACTTATTGAATACTGCTATGCTTTAACACCCTCTACCAGAAAGGAGTCAGGTAGAGTTAAGTTTCTAGAACAGTACCCAATATATAATATAGCAAAATGTTGTTTTTGTTTTTTTTTGAGGCAAGCAGATAAAGGCTCATTTTATTTTAATGGCTGATCTATGTAATCACGGAGGCCAGTATGTACAGACAAAGGGGGGGCTTTTATTTCTTGGTCTCTTCCTCCTTGGACAAAGTCTTGATGATCTCCTCCTTTTTGGCCTGGAGGCGCTCTTCAAGGCCCTTGCGTGCTTCCTTGGTCTTAGACCTGTGGGCCTCAGCCTGGTCAGTCGGGAGCTTCTTGTGGGCCTTGTCTGCCTTCAGCTTGTGGATGTGTTCCATGAGAATCCGCTTGTTTTTGAACACATTCCCCTTCATCTTCAGGTACAGGCTGTGATACATGTGGCAATTAATTTTCTTAGATTCCGGGTATCTTCTGAGCAGCCAGCGCAATCCTCATTCTCCTCATCCACGTGACCTTCTCTGGCATTCGAGCATCAGCTGTACCCTTACACTTACCTATGCCCATGTGCCTGCCCTTCCGGTGGGCCAAGGTGTTTTTCCGGCAGCGAGCCCGGGAATGGACCGTCACAGGCTTGCAGATGATCAGCCCATCTTTGATCAGCTTCCGGATCTGCTGACGCGAGTTAGCACTGGCGATTTCATTGGTCTCATTCGGGTCCAACCAGACCTTCTTCTTGCCACAGCAGAGGACACTAGAGGCGAGCCTCTTCTGAAGCCTGAGCATACTCATGGCTACAGCCGCAGCAGCGAAACAAAGAGCCAATATAGCAAAATCTTACTCATCAATTACTACTATTAATGTTACCACCTCACCAAATCCTCCCAACAATCCTATGAGGCACATACAGTTACAGTGACCTTCATTTTAAATAAGAAGAATGATGCTTAGGGAAATGGAAATAATACACTCGAGGACACAGAACTGGGTAAAGGAGAATCAATTTTGTGTATAAGAACGAAAATGGAGCTGCTAAAAACATTTTTTTGAGGTTTTTTTTTTTTTAAATTTGTTCTTAGCTAACAAAAAAGGTAGTTCCTCTTACTAAACTGAAATGCCTCAAAGGAATTTTAATAAATTCCTCAGTTCCTGAAACTCTTTCCTTCTACTCTTGCTGAGCTACAAGCTACAAGAATCAAAAGGCAGGAGGCAGAAGAAAAAAATTAAAAAGGCTGCCCCAGATGGCCCAGGATGATCCAGGAAATAGGCAGACTCTGCACATGGACACTTATGAACCCACAAATGTATGTAGCGTGATGTGCTGACAGCCAGTTTGCTGGGGTGGCAAAAAACACTGGGTGAGTTGCCGGGACACAGAAAACTGGGATCAAATGCATTTACAAAAGTCAGGCTCAAACTGAATTTCTCACTGCTGTCAACATGTTTCAAGTGGGATCCCAGGCCATTCCAGGAAGAGACGATGTCTCAGACAAAAGTGAGCATGCAAATAATGAACAAACGGAAGAAAAAGGTTGGTCAATCTAAAACAAGCTGCACGGACTCAGGGGATAGGTAGGCAGAGTCCACGATTCTCTCAACCAGGCTGGTGCTCAGCTCTCCCCTCAGCACCTCTAGCCTGTAGCTTGGACTACAGATCTGTCTCTCCCACCCAACTGCAAGACCCTCAGAAGCAACTGGGCACAGAGAAGGCTTTCCGTAAATGTTGGTTAAATGAGTAAATGAATAAGAAAGCAAGCCAAACTAAAAGAATTAGGTGTATCTGCTTAGATTTGGTATCTGCCGAGAATACTGGCATGTCATTATTAAAACCTTTCTCCGTAACTCTGGTAAATAGCTGACATCCTATTCTAAAATCTCAGAAATCTGAATCCAGTTAATTTTACATCTGTCATTCCTGATCCTACTTTATATAAGTGTGATTTTACTATAAGCATTTATACAGAAAGCTCTTACATCTCCAGTGTAAGTACTACTTTAAACCCACAGGCGGCTGAGCAGTTTTATTTTACTCAGCAACCAGGAGTACAAAAACATCAGAACTCACTTTCCCAGTCTGCACTAACTCTTTCCTCTGCATTTTCTAATATGGTAGATAATATAAAAGGGGAAAGGCAAGCTTGTTCTTCAGGTAGGGTAGAGATGTGAAACCTAAGGACTCTACCTGCCCTAGTCAATATCCCTTGTGCTGCCAACTCTTACCACCATCACCCAAGTACCATCACCCAAGTACCATCAGAAGAAAGAAAAATTAAGATAAAGGAAGGTTCCAGGAGCAACAGAAGAGTTTTATAGTAGTAAATGGTCAAATATTTTATTTTATAGATCAAGATCTACTTGACCTAAAAATGGTCAAAGAGGGCTGGCTGTGATGGTTCATGACTGTTATTTCCCGTACTTCAGGAGGCCAAGGCGGGCGATTGCTTGAAGCCAGTCATTTAAGACCAGCCTGGGCAATGTGGTGAAACCTTATCTCTATAAAAAATATAAAAATTTGCTGGGTGTGCTGGCATGTGTCTGTTGTCCCAGCTACCTGGGAGGATGATGTGGGAGGATCACTTGTGCAAGGGAGGTCATGCCACTACACTCTAACCTGGGAGACAGAGCAAGACCCTGTCTCAAAATTTAAAAAAAAAAAAAAAAAAAAATTAAAAACAGTGGAAGAATTGATTACCCTAATCTTCAGACTTACTTTTCTGTTTTCAAATTTAAAGATTAAAAGTGTTGCTGAAAACATCAAACTACTTTCTAAGCTCATTTCTTTTTACATCTGTAAATGGCTAACAGTGATGAAATAATATTTGATCTTTCCAAACGTTCATTAACATTCTAAGTTTAGGACCAGCTCCTTTTGCCACAGAACATGATTATTGTTGTATTCAAAAGGAAAAATAAATAATTGGTGATGTTTCTAAGTTTCTAAAAGCCCTTAAAATAACAACGAAAAAGATTATCCTGCAGAGTACTTACAGCTTGATAACACATATTCTCTTCTGAATCAGGAAGAGGAAAAAGTTACTTGAAAATTCCAATTGCCTGTCTCAGACGGTTCTTGCCAGTGATTAAGTCTAAACACCTAATTTTATCAGTTTTATAGGTGATCAAAATGAAGGTTTTAGCTAATTAGTTCATGAATGAACAAAAAGTCCCCAGACTTTTTATGAGCACTCTCATTTATGTCTAGAAATCTTAAATTTCCCATCCCATTGGTGCTTAATTTTTGTTTTTTGTAAGAGACAGGGTCTCGCTGTGTTGCCCAGGCTGGAGTGTGGTGGCTATTCATGGGTGTGTTCCTAGTACTCATCAGCATGGGAGTTTGGACCTGCTCCATTCCTGACCTAGGCCAATTCACCCATCCTTAGGCAACCTGGTGGTCCCCAGCTCTCCGGAGGTCACCACATTAATGCCAAACTTGGTAATGCAGCTACTCTGTCATCATACTGTAATACAGTCCAGTACTCCTGGGTGCAAGCGATCCTCTGGTGGCAACCTCCCGAGTAGCTGGGACTAAGGGACACACCACCTGCCCCACTGGTGCCTAATTTTTAACCCACACACTAACTGCAGGTAACAGGTAAAGTACAGATGGAGGGGAGAAAGGTTAGCTCCAGATAACAAATAGAGTGTTGCTGTTCAGGAGAATCACAGCTGAAGATACTGAAGGTACTGATGCTTGTCTTCAGCATTTCTGGGCATAAATCTTACCCACAGGCTTATGTTAGAGGTGATCAGTATAAGGAGACACTCTCAAAAATGGCAAGCCTTCCACTGGCTTTGTACATGCCAACACTTTTATATACACTCAGAAAAAAAGCCAAGCTTCTACTCACACTTATTTAGGTCTTTAATCTGGCAAAGGAGCACAGCTAAAGCATATATAAATAAGGTCAACGATGAGTACTTTACCAGACACACCTGGCGCTTTCCAGGTGCTACTGTCCAATGGCGGTAACCCCTGAGGGTTGGACAGGACAATGGAAACAAATATAAATCTTCTTGGTACCTCTCCAACTACTTCAGTGAATTATGTAATACTATAGTTGGAGGGCCAATTAAATTGTTTATTAAGACTTTCCAAATTAAGAAGGAAGTCCAGCAAGGTTAAGAGACACAGCCTACGAACTGGAGACTCCAGGATGGGCCCTCAGTTAGCTAGCTACAGCTCCATTTTACCATAGCCCAGAGCTGTCCCCAAATAGAGAATCCCATGGGCAAAGAGGGAATCCCTCCCTGGTTAGAGAGCTAAGCTTCTCCAGATACTGCTGAGAATCAAGAGGCCTCACCTCAAAGCAGAGGTCCAAAAAACACAGCACTGGCCACTGATGCTGAAAGCAAAACAGCAAATTGATTAACTTGCTGTAAGAATCAAAGTGACGGGAGAGAGATCCAAGATGGTCGATTACTAGCAGCTCAGGATCGTAGCTCCCAGTGAAAGCACAGAGAACGAGAGGACGCCACACTTTCAGATGAATTTCTGTTGCTCATGAACCAGAAGATTCCCAGCGGAGGAGCCCCATGGGTCACCAGCGCGACTCTTGTGGCCAGCGCGGTGGTTTTGCCGGTGCCCCAGCGCGGCAGTTCCCAGTGCAGAGTAAACAGGACTGGGTCCCCTTTTGGTCGATGTTTGGAGCTCCGGGAAGGCAGAGTTGCCTATTCAGCTGATTGAAAAAGGGACTCAAGAAGGAAGCCAGACCAGAGATTCCCGGGCAGAAAAGCATCATGAATCTTAATGCCACTGTTTTAGCCGGCGCAGTGGGTTGCTCAGATTCCGGTGCTGGGAATCAACAAGTTGGACGTCCACTCAGAAACCTAATTTGAAAAGTTGGTAATTACAAGATGACAGGTGGATGAATTTACAATGATGGGAAGAAACCAGCGTAAAAAAGCTGAGAATACCCAAAATCAGAATGCCTCTCCCTCTATAGGGGATCACAGTTCCTCATCAACAATGGAACAAGGCCTGATGGAGAACGAGTGCATTCCAATAACAGAATTAGGCTTCAGAAGGTGAATAATAAGAAACTTCTGTGAGTTAAAAGAACATGTTCTAGCCCAACGTAAAGAAACTAAGAACCTTGAAAAAATGTTTGACGAAATCCTAACGAGAATAGACAATTTAGAGAGGAATATAAGTGAATTAATAGAACTGAAGAATACAATACGAGAACTCCGTGAAGTACACACAGGTTTTAACAGTCGAATTGATCAAGCAGAGAAGAAAGGATATCAGAGGTCGAAGACCAACTTAATGAAATGAAATGAGAAGACAAGATTAGAGAAGAGTAAAAAGAAATGAGCAAAGTCTCCAAGAAATATGGGACTATGTGAAAAGACCTAATTTACAATTGATAGGTGTACCTGAATGTCATGAAGAGAATAAATCCAAGCTGTTAAATATTCTTCAGGATATTATTCAGGAAAACGTTCTTAATCTAGTAAGGCAGGACAATACTCAACTCCAGGTAATACAGAGAACACCACAAAGATATTCCTCAAGTAGAGCAACCCCAAGACACATAATCGTTAGATTCACCAGAGTTGAAATAAAGGAGAAAATTCTAAGGGCAGCTAGAGAGAAAGGTCAGGTTACCATAAAGGGAAGCCTATCAGACTCACAGCAGATCTCTCAGCAGAAACCTTACAAACTACAAGAGAGTGGGGGTCAATATTCAATATCCTCAAAGAAAAGAATTTTCAACCCAGAATCTCATATCCAGCCAAACTAAGCTTCATAAATGAAGGAAAAATAAATTTTTTTAACAAGCAAGCACTCAGAGATTTCATCACCACCAGGACTGCTTTACAAGAGCTTCTGAAAGAAGCACTATACACAGAAAGGAACAACCAGTATCAGTCATCCCAAAAACTTACCCAAAGGTAAAGAGTATCTCCATAAAGAAGAATCTATATCAACTAATGGGAAAAATAGCCAGCTAGCATTAAACGATAATATTAAACTCACAAATATCAATATTAATCCTAATTTTAAATGGATTAAATGCCCCAATCAAAGACACAGACATGCAAATTGAATAAAAAGTCAAAACCCATTGGTAAGCTGTATCCAGATCCATCTCATAAGCAAGGACATACTAAGACTCAAAACAAAGGGTTGGTGGAAGACGTACCAATCAAATGGAGAGCAAAAAAAAAAAATAGGAGTTTAACTTTCGTCTCTGACAAAATAGACTTTAATAGAAACAAAGACTAAAAGAAACAAAGAAGGACATTACATAATGGTAAAAGGATCAATGCAATAACAGGAGTCAATGATCATAAATATGTATGCACCCAATATAGGAGCACCCAGATACATAAGACAAGTTCTTAATGACTTATAAAGAGACTTGGACTCCCAAACAATAATAGCGGGGGACTTTGACACCACATTGTTAATATTCGACAGATCAATGAGATAGAAAATTAACAGGGACATCTATGATTTAAACTCAGACCTGGAACAAGTAAACTCAGTGAATATTTATAGAATTCTTCACCCTAGATCCACAGAACATACATTTTTCTCAGTATCACATTACACCTATTTTGAAAGTGACCACATAATTGGAAGTAAATCACTCTTCAGCATTTGCATAGCATTTCACAGACTTAAAAAAAAAAAAGAATCAAAGTGACAACAGCAACTCCTACAATGCGCGTATATTATCCGTTGATAGTTTAACTTGGCACAGAACGTGCCTTGTATAAAACTGAGAAGATCTAACATAAGCAGCATCACAGTCCTATATTCTAGCTGAGGAATCTTCAGCTATGATTAAGTAAATTAACCTAAGGTCAGCTAAATAGGTGACAAGATTCATACCCAGATACTCTCACTGGAAATGCCATTCCACTTCTTTCACACTTTATTGTGTATTACTGACCTAAATACCAAAAAGAACCAAATTCAAGAGTCAAAACCCAAATCTAATCCTCCAAACAAATGTGTAGCACATAAGAACACTGGACAAGTGAAAAAAGTTCCATCAACAGAGTTTCAATCGATACTAAAATGGATCAAATAATTATTTCAGATTAAACAGAAATGTTATTTTAAGGGACAGGCTTTCTGTTAGGTGACAAACAGTAAACAGACATTTGATGGCTTTATTTGTGCCCAGTTGGCTGCTTCTGAGATGTGAATGAAGCTATCAACAGTGGGCATCTGCAAGTGCCTGTCCACTACCCATCACAGAAGGTGCCCAGTCACGTCTTTTCAGTCTGGCTTCTCAGGCACACTCAGGTCCACAGAAACACAGGCAGATTATTCCAGGGATGCCAATACACAGAACAGGGTCTTCCAGAGTTAACCCAACAGGCAACTGGCATATTCATCAACATAAAATAATTCTGTACATTGAAACAGAACATGTTATCGTTCAAGACTTTCACACCTATGAGACAGCCCAGACAATCTCCACGGGGAAGGATAGAGCTGTACCTTTCTAGAAACAAAAGCAAAGTCTGAAGTTAGAATATTTTCCATGGTTACTCAACCTGTAGCTGTACAGGGTGGAGCCCATGTTTGGAATACTCTGAAACCCATGCTCTTTCTACTACTGTACTATCCCACTCAGATTATGAAATTAGACATGAGGTATCAGGAAATCAGTTTGGGCCCTTCCCAGTAACAGAGCTATGGTTCTCAGTTTCAAACATACTATTACTACTCACCAATAGGGGCAAGAGTCTTAACCAGGTACACAGAGCCTTATCCCCCCGTAATAAGATGAACAGAATTCAGGGGACCATGATCTCAGACAGAAATTACATGTTTATTATTCACTAACATCCAACTGAAATTTTGTATTTCCCTGATTTATAAATGTAGGCAGCAAATCATAGTAGTATTAGCAGCACCTCTGACTTAGTTACAGACAAAATGTGACATTTTCATACCACATTACAATGTTAGAAATATTAATCTTTATAACCATCACAACTTCAAAATTATTATAGTTATTAGATCTGATGATGGATGTTATTAATATGCTAATAGAACAGCACAAAAATTATGTATCACCTTTTAAAAAAATATATCTTACCAGTTTTGAAAAAACTGGTCTCCTTTGTACCTATGAATTTTATATTTTACTTTAAGAAAGGCTTCCCCAGTGGCCAGTGGGTTCCTTGGTACAAAAAAGAAGAACCCATTCTGAAGATACTTAGGTAACACCTATCACAGATTAAAATAACCATATTACAATTTTGTGAACCTAATGGGTTTCAAAGAGTGTGTAGAAATATAAAATTCACCTAACTTTGGTAAAATTTTGCTACCCAACAGGTCAGAAAAAGGTGTTTTTCTTTAGAAAGTTATTACATGTGACAAATATGGCTTACTAATTTAGACAGATTATAATAATTGTACAATCAAATAAAATGTAATATAAAGGGCGAGTTTAACACTAACGATTCAGAAGTCATTTCTGAATGTGACACTGTGTCAATCCTACTACGAAAATCAACTATTATTTTTGTATAGAGGTGAAACTAGCATTCTAGTAAATAAAATGCTAAATATCAATGAATGTTCCGCGCTGCGTTGGTAATGACTGCTTTTGGAAATTTACTTATAGGCTCATTTGATCCCCTGTTAAGGAATAATATGAACAGTAGAGGAGAATCATCAATTTTAGATTAGAAAAGAACCCCAGAGCCGGGCTGTAATCCCAGCACTTTGGGAGGCCGAGGTGGGCAGATCACCTGAGGTCAGGAGTTCAAGACCAGCCTGACCAACATGGAGAAACCCCCTCTCCACTAAAAATACAAAATTAGCCAGGTGAGGCGGTACATGCCTGTAATTCCACCTACTCGGGAGACTGAGGCAAGAGAATACTTGAAGCCAGGAGGCAAAGGTTGAGGTGAGTCAAGATTGTGCCATTGTACGCCAGCCTGGACGACAGAGCAAAACTCCATCTCAAAAAAAAAAAAAAAAAGGAAAAAAAGAAAAGAACCCCAGAGATCCTCAAACACTTTCCTCTCCCTGCTTCCCTCTACAAAATAAAAACGACTCCAGCCAGAGAGTCAAATTTTGAGAAATGCCCATTATGTGCTGGGTACCTTTCAAGGAACTAGAGATCAAGTGATGAACAGGACTGAACAGGACACACAAAGTCCCTGCCTTTGTGGACTTAAATGCTAAAAGGAAGACAGACAATGATCAAGTAAACAAGTGATACACCCAAATAAATCACTTAATATTCCTAAAATCACACAGAGAGTTGGATGTGGAGCCTCGCTTGGGCCCTCATTTCCTCCCACTAATCCCGTATTCTATTATGTCACAATGCCAGGATCACAGAAACAAAGGAAAGAAATCAAAGAGAAAATGCAGAAAAGGGAGAAGGCTCAGAAAGAGGAAATTTGCACAATACTCTCTGAGGGGAGGGGATGTCCTTGGTCCATTTCTTTAATTTACCATTGCCAATCCTGCCTGTAATTGCTCCTTGGACAAAATAAGCCACAAGATAAAAAATAAAATTGTTTCAAATCCATTGATCACAGAAACGAAATGATACCTACGTACCATGCTCTTTTCCACAGAACACAACACAAACCCCCATGGGCACACTCTGTACAATGTGGAACAATCCCTTAACTTCCTCCAGAAAACTCAATTCCTCTGAAGGACCAGAAGTGTTGAAAGAGAATCCAGTTCTCATTACTGGCCACCAAATGGGTGTGAATCTCAGTTTATCAGGGCACAGGGCCAATGCCCCGCGTGCCTTTCTGTTGATCATTTTCACAACACTGAAGGTGAAACAAAGCAGTGGTTTTCTGTTTGTCTTTTTTTGAGATGGAGTCTCCCACTGTCGCCCAGACTGGAGTGCAAAGGTGCCATCTCGGCTCACTGCAACCTTTGCCTCCTGGGTTCAGGTGATTCACCTGCCTCAGTCTCCTGATTACCTGGGAATATAGGCACACACCACCACACCCAGCTAATTTTTTGTATTTTTAGTAAAGACAGGGTTTCACTATGTTGGCCAGACTGGTCTCAAATTCCTGGTCTCAAGATCCGCCTGCCTCAGCCTCCCAAAGTGCTGGGATTACAGGCGTGAGCCACCGTGCCCGGCCCAAAGCGGTGGTTAATCCCCAGCTGAAGTTACCAAAGGGAAGCAGTTGAGGCTAATGTTTATAGCTCAGTTGGCTTGGCTGAGCAAAATGGGGAAAAAGCATTGTACGCCTTCCACCAAACAGGCCCCACTATTTCTTAAGGGGCTTCTGCTTTCTGGCCAACTCTCCAAACAGTCATCATTGGCAAATAACCAACCAACCCAAAATCTAAATATATTTTTCAATATATTTCATGTCTTTCCCTGAAATGAAATATATGTAATTTCAACAGGTACTGACCCATTAATTAATCCCCAGAACAATCCAATATGGTATTTTTGTTGTTTTTGCTCTCACAACAAAAATATTTATTTTGACTACTAAGTTTTGAGGTTACAACAGTTAATCTGGAAAAAGAAGAGTGGTTTCCCAAATGATAAAACATTAACTTGGATGTTTCAGTTTTTTTCATATGCTTTTTAAATCTTTGGGTCAATATGAAGTTTTCCCTATAACATTTGAAAAATGTATCATAAATTACTACAGAAGCATGGAAAATAAAACTCAAAGCATCTGCTTAACACATTTTTACATATAAATTATTGAGAAAGTTAACGGTGAGGTTAAAAAACAGAGAGAGAACCATGGCCAGTATACAATGAAAGGAAAACTTTGCTTCACACCACGTGATTTCAGTATGTATTTAGGGACACTCTGCCAAACTTCCACTGGCATTGTTCTGACAGTCTTTTTCACTGCAACGGCTACCACGTATGAGTGCCACAACTCACATAACATTTCTCCTGATTCTTCCCTCTAACACATCAGGCAGGTATTCACATGTGTGGTGAAATAACTTATAAAAGTAGCCAAGGTGGAATTTGAAGGAAGGCCTCTCCAAGTAATGTCCATGTTCTCTTTCAGTTTCAACTCTAATCACACTCACAAATGCTTTCACATAATGGTGATGATAATGAGTGTAATAACATTAAATTCCCGTTTACCTAAATCCACTTTCTCATAGTTTAAAAACAGATCTAGTCCGGGTGTGGTGGCTCACGCCTGTAATCCAAGCACTTTGGAGGCCAAGGCGGGCGGATCACCTGAGGTCGGGAGTTCAAGACCAGCCTGGCCAACATGATGAAACTCCATCTCTACTGAAAATACAAACATTAGCCAGGTGTGATGGTGGATGCCTGTAATCCCAGCTCCTCGGGAGGCTCAGGCAGGAGAATCGCTCAAACCCAGGAGGCGGAGGTTGTGGTGAGCCGAGATCACACCGCTGCACTCCAGCCTCGGCGACAGAGCGAGACTCCGTCTCAAAAAATACATAAATAAAATAAATAAATAAACAAATAAAGACCATACCACGCACAAATAGCTGGTGTTTTAGAAATGAAGATGTCTAGGTAGGCACAACAAACGCCCACACTCACACTGCCAGAGGCAATACAACCATCAGCACAAGGCTCGGCCGTGGACTCTGAGGTTGCATCACAGTGGGAAAGAGGTCAGTGTGATCAGAAATGCGTGAGCTGCAATCCTGGTTCTAACCCAGGCCTCAGCATCCTCATACATAAAGACGGGACCGTGAAAACTAGCCATAAAAATAAAGCATTTAGCACAGTGCACAACATTCACAGTACTTACCATCACCATACGAACAACTCCAAAGCGGGGCCGTTTTCCCAGCTGCCCTATTGCTTCCCGATTCAGAACTGGGACGTGTCACTGTCTTCCTCTCGTCCCTTATTTCCTACTAGCTTTACTGACATTTAGTTTATACAACATAAAATTCACCCTGTTAGTGTCCAATTTAGTAGGTTTTAGTGTCACAGTTAAGTAACCAGGACCACTATCTACTTCCAATACATTTTCATCTCCCCAAAGAAATAGCATACCCCATTACTCCTTCCCCAACCCCGGCAGCCGCTAATTTATTTCAGTCTCTATGAATTTGCCTATTGTAGCATTTTATGTAAGTGGAATGACACAACATGTGGCTTTCACGTCTGGCTTCTTTCACTTAGCATACTGTTTTCAAGGTTTATCCATATTTTAGCACATATCAGTCTTTTATTTCTCATTATGGCTGAATAATAGTCCATTGTGTGAAAGTATTATATTTACCTATTCATAAGTTGATGGACATTTGGGTGGTCTCCACTTTGGGGCTATTATGAATAATGCTCCCAGGAACATTCCTGTACAAGTGTTTGTGTGATCATCTATTTTCATTTCTCAGGTATATACCTAGAAGTGCAATTGTTGGGTCATATGTAACTCTCTAGTCGACCATCCGAGGAACTGCCAGATTGTTTTCCAAAGCAGACACACTATTTTACATTAACACATACAGTGTATTCCACTTTTCCTACAACCTTGCCAATACTTGTTACTATCTTTTGGACTACAGAAACCCTAGCAGTTAAGGTATCGCAGTGTGGTTTTGATTTGCATTTCTCTGATGGCTAATGAAATTGAGCATCTTTTCATGTTAATTGGCCTTTTGTATATCTTCTTTGGAGAAATGTCTACTCAGGTCCTTTGTGCCCTGCCCCTTTTTGTTTGAGACAGAGTCTCGCTCTGTCGCCCAAGCTGGAGTGCAGTGGTGCAATCTTGGCATACTACAACCTCCACTTCCCGGGTACAAGTGATTCTTCTGCCTCAGCCTCCCAAGTAACTGGGGCTACCGGCACACACCTGGCTAATTTTTGTATTTTTAGTAGAGATGGGGTTCCACCATACTGGCCAGGCTGGTCTCAAACTCCTGACCTTGTGATCTGCCTGCCTCAGCCTCCCAAAGTGCTGGGATTACAGGCTTGAGCCATCGTGCCTGGCCCCTTTGTCTATTTTTAAACTGGGTTTTTTATTCTTGAGTTGGAAGATTTCTTGTTTGTTTGTTTTTTGAGATGGAGTTTCGCTCTTGTTGCCCAGGCTGGAGTGCAACGGCGCTATCTCAGCTCATGGCACATCCACCTCCCGGGTGCAAGTGATTCTCCTGCTTCAGCCTCCCGAGTAGCTGGGATTACAGGCACCCGCCACCACACCCAGCTAATTTGGTACTTTTAGTAAAGACGGGCTTTCTCCGTGTTGGTCAGGTTGGTCTCGAACTCCCGACCTCAAGTGATCCACCCTCCTCGGCCTCCCAAAGTGCTGGGATTACAGGCGTGAGCCACCGTGCCCAGCCAAGTTATATGATTTTTTTTAATATGTTCTAGATTCAAGTCCTTTCTGAAATATATTATTTGTACGTATTTTCTCCCATTTTGTGAATTTTCTTTCCACTTTTTTTGTTTGTTTGTTTTTGGAGACAGAGTTTTGCTCTGTCACCCAAGCTGGAGTGCAGTGGTGTGATCTTGGCTCACTGCAACCTCCACCTCCTGGATTCAAGCAATTTCCCTGCCTCAGCCTTCTGAGTAGCTGGGACTACAGGCATGTGCCACACACCCGGCTAATTTCTTTTTTTTGAATTTTAAGTAGAGGTGGGGTTTCGTCGTGTTGGTCAGGCTGGTCTTCAACTTCAGACTTCAAATGATCCACATGCCTCAGCCTCCCAAAGTACTGGGATGACAGGCGTGAGCCACGGTGCCTGGCCTCTTTCCATTTTTTAATGGTGTCTCTTGAGGCACAAAAATTGTTGATTTGTATAAAGCTAAATTTATCTATTTTTTTCTCTTGTTGCTCATGCTTTTGGTGTCACATGTAAGAATCCATTACCTAATCCAAGGTTATAAATTTTATACCTCAAGTTTTCTCGTTTTAGTTCCTAGATTTATGTTTATAATCCATTTTGAGTTAATTTTCGCATATGATATGAGGTTGCAGTTCAACTTCATTCTCTGTGCATGTGGCTATCCAGTTTTCCCAGCACCATTTATTGAAAAGATTATGCTTTTCTCCAGTGAACTGTCTTGGCATTCTTCTCTCTTTTAAATACACATTCAGAACATTTCATTCTTTCTAGGTATCAATCAGTCTCATATTGTTATTTTCCATCTATTGAGCATTATATTACTCTTTTTAAACATGCAAATCTTTGAAGAATATACATGAATCGCTCCTATACTTACTTACACTTGGACAATCATTTACATTTAGAAACATTTAGCAATTACCTACTTTGTGCCAGGCCATATTCTAGATGCTGAGATACAATCCCCATGAGGCAATATGAGTTCTTGGAGATCTATAAATACACATTGTATTCCGTGACGGGGCGGGGGGAGCCACAGAACCACAGATGCTGAAAGAACAGAATAACTGTTTCTGTGATGAAAGTTCTAAAAGGGTTACGCTGAGGAGGGGCAGCAGAAAGAACAACTGAATTGCCAAAGAAAGGCTCTGGATGATTCCAGACAGGGGAAAATAACGGACACGAAAGTGTGCATTTGGAAAGAGGCCCAAGGTACCTAGGGAACAGAGGTTTAACACATAGACTGTGGGGTGACAGGTAAAGGTACCTCTTGAGAGGTTAGCAGGGTTGAGTGTTATGGCTCTCATACACCATGCTCCACAACTTTAACTACATTTGTATGCGATGGCAATCAATTCTAGACCTGAACAAGAAAGTCTGTATACTTTAGGAAGAGGACTGTGGGAATAATTGTACAGAACTGACTAGCATAGCAACAGATTAGCACTGAGCACTCCTCACGTATGCCCAGCCTGCAGGGGGAAGGGGGACTGTGTGTGTGTGTGTGTGTGTGTGTGTGTGTGTGTGTGTGTCTTTCTTTCTTTCCACAACTGCATGACAATAATGTATTGTGCTCCTATCTCTTGGTGATAACAAGACAACTAAGACATTTTTTACTTGGTTCTTCCTTCCTCATTTCATTGACGTGTGTGTACTGCCAGCCTTAAAGAAGATGTTATGCACACATCTTATTGGCTTCTCAATTCTGTTTTCTTCATATCAACAATCTTTTTCAGATGCTCTATTGTTAACATATCAAAAAGGATATAATACTATCACTGAAGGTCATTTAACTTTGGACCTATCTTCTGGACAAGGAGCCCAAGTGAAATGATGTTAGTCATACACATGCTTTACAGACTGCTTCCTTCCCTTTTGCAATTCAAAGTATTCCATTTTAACTATTCTTCCAATATTGTCTAGCATATTCTGCCGCAACTATCAGCTGGGAAAGAGTCTCAACAAGCTTCTTTCATCAGTTTTACACAAGTGAGTTTGCAGCTCTACTTTTACTCTTTCTGTCCGGATTTTCCACAGAAGTTTTCCAGAATCAGAAATATATCCAAGTCAAAAATTCTCCATTTTTTTGACTATATGAAATAAATATTTTTGCATTTAATATAATCACAGCAATACTACTAGCAAGAAAAAGCACATTGACGCTTCCCTCCAACAGAATGTTCAATTTGTAACTAGTATTCCTTAAATGGACCTTTAGCATAAAAGGAGGTGTTATTTTTGCTGTCACAATGGTGAGAACTGTACTCTGTTCGATGGCATGAAACACTTCCTCAAAATAAATGAGCGGGAGACATAATGGAATTCTACATTCCTTGTTCTTTTCTGTTAACTGACTGCTGATGTGAATGTAATCCATCATCTTGTATCCCTGCTGGAAGAGCCTGTTTGACACCCCTTCCTCCCTCCAGTGATTCTTATTTACAAAGACCTGTGTAAGATAAGTCATTTATTTGCAACAGCAGGAAAACTGGCCAGTAATCTGGCTACATAAAAAATAAATAAATATAGTCAAATTGGTTCACATAAAAAAAGGATGGAAAAAAATTAAAGTATAGTGGCTGCAATATGACTTACACATGAAGAAATGGGTAAGTTTTTATATCAGAGAAGGATATATCTCTGATTCCTGCCTCCACTTCAGCAACTTTCCTATGTTGCTGCCAATTTTTCGCCCTAGCAAAATCATTAAAAACTGAAATTGCGTATTTTTAAACCACTTGAAAAGCAGAGGCTGAGAGACAGAGAAAAAGAATCGAGAGAAGAAAAATCCATCTGGAAGGATATAATCCAAAAAATGTTAGCACAGTGATTATCATCTCTGGATGTAAAATTGTAAATATTTTTCCTTTTATGCTAAGTAGGAAGAACAAAAAAGAAGAAAGAAAAACCGTTTGTTAATTAGGTATTTGGAAAGGTAGTTATGCAGAAAGAAACTGGAGATTTGCATACTGTGCTGAGGCCAGGACAAAAACCAAAGTATATGCAGATGTCCACATGTTCTAGCCATCCAAAACATCTTATACCTTATTCAGGCATAGGAACGTTAACTTCACCCTTTAAAGCTTTTTTACCTTTCCAATAGATCTCTGAGATTGCTATTCCCATTATTTTACGTAGAAAACCAAAGCTCAGAAAAGTTTAAGTGCAAGTAGCCAAGTTCTCACATCGCACTCAGTAATTCTCCAAGCCTGGGTTGTGCCACGTCATGGAGAAATGGAACTCCATATAACAGAAGGCAGGCCCTGTTTATGTGAACAATGTCTCCTTTAATATGTTAACTGAGTAAATCTATGAAGTTTCTTCCAGAAAGCTATAGTACAGGTGGAAGGAAATTTCTAAAACAGGAGACTCCCTAAAGAAATCACCACCAAACAATCAAATATAAAAACCCAACTTGGCAGAGGACAGTCTAGTAGGCATTCTGTGTTTCCTTTTCTCTGGCTCTCTGGTACATCAAGTGGCAAGACACAAAAAATGCCATGTGGTGCCACAAAATGATGGCAAACCCAGCACTATGGTACCTAAATTAATTCCTGCAATATGGCTTTGAAGCCTCAACATATATTCTGTTGAAGCAACGACAATGTCCATAGTGAGTAGAGAAGTCCATCAAATGGATTACCTGTGAGATATAACCTGGAGGCACATGAATGGGAGGAATGGATCCATTGGGTGACATCATGGGAACTTCAGCAGGTCCTAAAAGAGATGAGTCAGATGTTAATAGCAGAAGAAACATGTGTTATTCAAAATAATCAATGTTTTCAATGTACTATCCAAACTGAAGATAATTAATCACTTAATTTTCTCTTCAAAAGTTGATATATACTGCCTTAAAGAAAACCTGAAACTATGAATGAAAAGGAATTCTCCAGCTATACAACTCAAAGAAAACAAACAACCCAAAACTATAAGCATCTTTATAAATGTTTAGTGATCCTCAAAGCCTCAAGTTCCACAAACCAAGATTGTTCAGTTAATAGTAGTCTAACAGAGTAGGGCAAAAAGTTTCTTCCTTTTTATTTGGCCTTTAAAAGAATGTATAATTAATCAATGTTTCAACAAATCAATTATAAAATTATTTTCTATTCTGGTTTAAAAAGCTCCTATAGACTTTGGGTTTATAATTTTCAGTTAGATTATTATTTTCAATAAATAACTGTAACATGCCATAATTAGAAACAGAAGAAATCCTTAAATCACTCCAAACCAACTGAATTTAGTCTATCTCTTATAAAGGCAGAGAAAAAATACATCATATTTTAAAATAAGGAACTATTAAAAATATGCATGCCAAATTTACTTGGATTATTTCAAAGTAAAGCATTAAAGTAACAAGAAATTTGTTTCAAAATAGGAAATTCAGCTTTCTGATCCACCACCTGGGGTGTAACCACAACCAAAATGCAGATTTTTGTGAAAGTCCTTACAGGAAAACCACCACTCTCAATGTTGAACCCTTGAACACAATAGAAATCCAAAGGCAAAGATCCAGAATAAAGAAGGAATTTCTCCCGATCAGCAAACACTGATCTTTGCTGGCAAGCAACTGAAAGACTGACATACTTTGTCTAACTACACATTCAAAAGGAGTCTACTCTTCATCTTGCGTTGGGACTTCATAAAAGAAGTCAAACCACCTCCAAAAAGAATAAACACAATAGAAGATTAAGCAGGCTGTCCTGAGATTGATAAGGTGGATGACAACAGCAAAAAGAGTGGCCTTCATTAGCAGTGTCCTTCAGATGAATGTAGTACTGAAGTTTTTATGGCAGCCACAAACATCTGACAGACATTATTTTGGCAAATATTGTCTGACTTACTGCTTCAACAAAGCAGAAGACAAGGCTGGGCACACTGGCTCATTTGAGCTCAAGAGTGAGATACTATCTCTACAAAAAAAATTAAAAATTAGCTAGGCATGGTGGTGTGTGCCTGTGGTCACAGCTACTTTGGCTCAGGTGGGAGGATGGCTTGAGCCCAGGAGTTCAAGGCTGCAGTGAGCCATGATCAAGCCACCACACTCCAGCCTGGGCACAGAGCGAGACTCTGTCTTCCCAACAAAGTTTTTAAAACCAGAAGACAAGTAATTGTGTATGAGTTAATAAAAGATGTGAACAACAAAAAAATTAAATCCAATGAATGTTAATTACATGTCTAAAGCAAACAAGGAATAGCAAGGTTAACAGTTACCTAAGACATAGTTTTGAGTTAATATTTAATTACAAAGAAACTGGCCGTTGTTACATCAAAATCAACTTCAAACACCTTTCAAAGATCTCATGATTAAATAAATGGTTTCCCTAGAAGTGCAAGAACTTCACAGCCACTGGTTTTCTGTTTGGTGGCTGGCTCGCCCATTTAGCAACCCACCTCCCAAATGTCAACAGAAAACTATGTTTATAGTCTGAGATGTGACTTCCTGGCTCCAAGCGCCTTGCATTGTTTATTTGCTTTATCCTAATGAGTGTCACGTTGTTGGCAATGAAAACTGCTCAGCTGGAACAAAAAAAAAAAGAAATACAACACTTTATTTGGCAAAAGGCAGACCCTGCCATCCAGTGCTGCATTTACATGTATATACAATGCACCCTTCACTTCACAGTACAACCAATGTTATGACTACTTCACAGAGGACTCAGTAGGGGCAAGAGGGACAGGGACACTGGTGAGCACATGAACAGGTCTATGAAATAGGGGAAAAAAACATAGGACCATGGCAGAAAATGTGTATAATATATATCTAACATTTCAAATGCCAAGAGTTCACTCCAAATTCATGGCTAATACACCAAATCACTAAACTATCTGATCATCTCTATTAAAAAAACAAAAAACACAGCAGTATCTCACATGCTAACATGTTGGCAATAATTTAAAGCAGAAGAAGAGAATGGCATATAAATGGATCGTTGCATGACCCAATTTAATTCTGAAGTATAAATGAATACATCCATCAATCGCTGAAGGCACTGGTTTCCAGACCCATTTTTCTTCTCAGCTTCAGCATTTTTGACATAGCCATCAAGAGAGTTGGGAATTTACTAAATATTTGTATTTGAATTGACTCACTTGAAATCAGAAACAATGATCTCTGCCTCATCCAGAGCACTCCCTGTGAAATTCAAAGGTTGATGGACACAGCTCTATGGAGCAGATGTTAAGAGTGTGGTCTGTCAGGTTTTATTGCCCAGCTCACCATTCACACTGGTTGTGACCTTGAACAACTCACTCAGCCTTTCTCAGCCTTACGTCTTAATAGTCATAAGTGAGAATAACAATTCTTACTTCATATGGTCAGGTTTAAAGATTAAATTCAATATGTGCTAGTTATCATTATTTTTTGTTTGTTTGTTTGAGCCAGAGTCTCACTCTGTCGTCCAGGCTGGAGTGCAGTGGTGCGATCTCAGCTCACTGCAACCTCTGCCTCCCGGATTCAAATAATTCTCCTGCCTCAGCCTACCAAGTAGCGAGGACTACAGGCCTGTGCCACCATGCCAGGCTAATTTTTTTGTATTTTTAGTAGAGACGGCGTTTCACCATGTTAGCCAGGATGGTCTTGATCTCCTGACCTTGTGATCCTCCCACCTCAGCCTCCCAAAGTGCTGAGATTACAGGCGTGAGCCACCATGCCCGGCCAGTTATCATATTTTTTATAATGCTTTTAATAATTTTATTGATAGTTTTGGTTGCTTTTAAAAATTTTTTTGTTCCTACTACATTTTAAGTACTAAAGTTTTTTAATAGTCCTGCCCATCCAACATAAAATCAACAAGTAGATACTCCATACAACATCGACTTAGGGAACAATCCTTCCTCATTAAGTAAAAATAAAATGTTTCACAGTACAGAGTGTGAACAGAGGTGCTACCACCCCAATAAAGTATCGCTTTGTAATCGCCAAAATGTATACCATGCACATAGTCTCTTAACTCCAGGCATGACCCCTAAAACTGTTAAAGTCATTTGTGTAAAATGCTTTAAAGAATGCAGGACAAGTATGTGATTTACAGCTAGAAAAGGTTTTCTTCACAGCCTTGATTTCAAGAGTAGCCAAATGACTTTAACATGCTTGTTCCCCTTCCTTTTGTCACTGTCATCAAAACCATTTCAAAGGACACTTAAAAATATGCAGTAATAGCTTCCAAAACTCTACCTTGCCTTAGAACCCCAAGTTCCTCTCCTTTCTGAAATAAACCATTGCACCTACAGGCATTTCGGAGTTTAAAAGCTAGCAAAATAAACTCTCATTCACCGTGGTGCTATGAAAAAAAAGTTATTGTCTTCCTAACATTTATTTCCCAATCTGTGAGTTTACTACCTCTGCCCAACTGTGTCTGAGAATGTCCAATATTACTGTAATCTTTCCCTAATTAAAACACTAATTTATCTTACTAAACCTCCTAAAAGTCTAAAAAGTCTGCGAACATTTAAATTGATTTTTCATTTACTTATAGAAAACCTTGAACCAGAAAGTAAGTCGGAGAGCTGCTTTATTATTCAATCAACGGCAATTAATGCAATGATTCTATGACAGTATTCACACATCAAAGAGACAAAAGGAAAGACGAGCAACGCCTCCACCACGGCTGTAAGATCATTCTGCCTCATCCTCTGTTTCTTCCCTGCTACCAGGGATCCTCAAGGGCAGGGGTGCGCAATCCCCAGGCCACGGACCACTGTCGGTTTATGACCTGTTAAGAAATGGGCTACACAGCAGGACATGAGCGGTGGGCAAGTGAGGATTACTGCCTGAGCCCCGCCTCCTGTCAGATCAGCAGCCACATTCCATTCTCGCAAGAAAAGGAACCCCATCACAAAGAGGGATCTGGGTCGTGTGCTTCTTATGAGAATCTAACTAATGCCTGATGATCTGGAGTGGAACAGTCTCATTCTAAAACAGTCCCCCTCATCCCCAACCCATGGAAAAACTGTCTTCCACGAAACCAGTCCCTGGTGCCAAAAAGGTTGGGAACCCCTGCCCTAGAGCTCACCCATCTCAGAAGCTATCTTCATAGTATTCACCCATTCTGGGAGCACACAGAACTAGACTGATTAGGTGAATTACAAAAAAAATTTAGAAATCTCAAAGTGGTGGAAACTGCAAATCCAGAGTATAAATCGCCATTTAAACAAGTCTTAGAAAAAGATCAGCTATAAATTAATTACACTATAATTTTACACACTTTTAAATAGTATTTTTATAATCTGAGTAGTCATGTAATACATGATGCTGGTACTTTTATGACTAAATGGCTATGTTTCAACAATAGCCCTTAGCTGCAATAGATCACATTTTTTCTTAAATGATTTAAATATCACCTTGTTCAAAATGGATGTAAAAGTTGACATCACAACATAGCAAGATAAAACTAATGAGAAAATAAAGCAAAGATGAAATAATGATGTGATAAAATTCATTATGTCCTATAAAAGTGACCCTTCAGTCTTTCTAACTAGCTGAGGAACAGAAGTTCTTGCTGGCAGAAGTAGCCATAAGGCCACAGCTAGCAGGTAAACAGATAATAATGGCGAATGTAATTATCAGAACAAATGGTCTAAATACAAGTACACTTAAGCGGTTTGCAATAGGTCTAAGACTGCATACAAAATATGAGGTCTTTTGATGAATCTCATAAATGTCTAATAATGAATCTCTCTCTCGTTTCTTTTTTTTTTGAGACAGAGTCTCGCTCTGTTGCCCAGGCTGAAGTGCAGTGGCACGATCCCCGCTCACTGGGTTCAAGTGATTCTCCTGCCTCAGCCTCCCAAGTAGCTGGGACTACAGGCTCCCACCACCATGCCCGGCTAATTTTTCTATTTTTAGTAGAGACAGGGTTTCACCATGTTGGCCAGGCTGGTCTTGAACTCCTGACCTCAGATGATTCGCCTGCCTCAGCCTCCCAAAGTGCTGGGTTTACAGGTGTGAGCCACCGCACCCAGCCCTAATGATGAATCTTTTATCATTCATGGTGACTCAAGACTCTCACACAAGCTAAGAGATAATATAGGCAGTTTGGTTAGCCTTGACATTCTTTTTTTTTTTTTTTAATTATTCAACACCAATTTATCCCACAAGGGAACTAAAAGGAATACAAACAAAATAAAGCACAGACACTAACTTCAAAGAAATTTGAACTCTACTGCAGTGATTCTTCAACTTCAATGTGCATCCACATCACCTAGAGCATTTCTTAAAATACAAATTGCTAGGCCCCACTTCACACAGTGTCGGAATCAGAAAGTTTAGAGGCATCTCCAAGAATGAATATTTCTAATAAGTTTCCAGGTGGTGTGGATGCTGTTGTCTAGGGACCATGCTTTGATAAGCTCTGACTTCGTGAGAGAAAGACTATAAGAACCAGACTTTCCCCCTAACATCAGGAACTAGAACTAGACATGGATGCCCACTTTCATCACTGCTATTCAACATTGTGCTGGAAGTTCTAGCCAAAGCAATTAAGCAAGAAAAAGAAAGGCATCCAAATTGGAGGAAGTAAAACTATATCTCCTCACATATGACATAACCCAACATATAGAAAATCTCAAAGATCCCACACAAAAAATTACTAAAGCTAACACACTAATTCAGTAAAGCTGCAAGGTATAATATCTGCACACAAAAGCCAAGTGTGTTTCTACACACCAGCAATGAACAATCAGAGAATAAACAATTTCAATCATAACAGCATCAAAAGGAATAAAATATCTAGGAATAAATTTAGTCAATGATCTGTATACTAAAACTACAAAACACTGCTAAATAATGGAATGAAACAGGTTCAGCTGTTTTCTGTTTTTCAACAGAGCCAGAGTCTCACTATAGTGTCCAGGCTGATCTCAAACTCCTGGGGCTCAGGTGATATATCTCAGTCTCCAAAGTACTGGGATTATAGGCATAAGTCACCACACCCAGCCATAGAAGATTTATTATTAAGCTATCAATAATACTCAAAGTGATCCAGAGTCAATGTAATCCCATCAAAATTCCAGGGACCCCAAATAGGCAAAAAGAATGAACCTGAACCCCTATCTCATATCATATACAAAAATCAACTCAAAACGGATCATAGATCTACTTATAGAAGCTTAAAAAAAAAAAACTCTTAGAAGAAAACAGGAGTAAATCTTCATGGCATTGCATTTGGCAACAGATTTGTAGACACCAAAAGTACAAGCAACAAAAGACAGATAAAATGAACTAAATCAAAATTAGAAACTTTTGTGCATCAAAAGACATTACTAAGAAAGTGAAAACACATCCTATAGAATGCGGAAAATATTTACAAATCATATCTGGGGCTTGTATCCAGAATATATTAAAAAAAACTCTCACAACTCAACAAAAAGACAAACAACCCTACTTAAAAATGGCTAAAGGAACTGAATAGACATTTCTCCAAAGATAACACGTAAATAGCCAACACGCAGACACAGGCACACACATAAGATGTTCATCATCATTAGTCATCATTGAGGAAAATACAAATCAAATCACGATCAGATACCACTTCACACACACTAGGATAGCTACTGAAAGACACGCACACAGACAATAACAAGTGCTGACAAGGTTGTAGAGAAATTGGAAACTTGTACGCTGCTGGTAGGAAAGTAAAACAGAAACTGTGGAAAAGTGTAGCACTTCCTCAAAAAGCTAAATGTAAAATTACCTTATGACCCACCAATTCCACTTGTAGTTGTATTAGGTTGGTGCAAAAGTAATTGTGGTTTTTGCCATTAAAAGTAATATATCCAAGAGAAGTGAAAACACATACTCAGACACATCTACAGGCATGCTCACAGCAGCCTGTACATGTGTTCATGTTCACAATACTCAACAGACAGAAACAGCTGAAACGTCCATCAGGAGATGGATGGATAAAATGTGGTACGTACCAACCATAGAATACTACTCAACCATAAAAAGGAATGAAGTACCAATACATGCTACAAAGTTGATGAAGCTTGAAAGCATTAGGATAAGACCCAAAAGATCACCCATATTGTGTGATTCCACTTCTATGAAATATTCAGAATACATAAATCTACAGAAACAGAACTCAGATTGGTGGTTGCCAAAGGCTGAGACAGGAGGGTGGGTGGAAGGTTTGCAGGACTGAGGAGCAACCACTCAATGGATCCAGCTTTGGGGGGTGATAAAAGACGTTTTGCAAACAGAGGTAGTGGTTGCATAACACTGTGAATAAGTGTATTTGCTAAATGAGTTAATTTCACGTTTTACGCATTTCACCTTAACAAAGAAAGAATTTTAAAATTATGCAAATAACCAAAAGAAAGATAAGATAGTAAAACGGGGGTTGCTAACAAGCTACCAAAGAGCAACTGTGTCTAAATCTCTGAGAGCACATCTTAACTGCATATACATTCACATTTGGAAGGACACTATTTCTAGATGCTGCAGTGCTATGCAAAGCCCAAGAGATGCATTGTCAATCCACAAGCAACTACGCGGAAACAGACATACAAACAAATAAACACAAGGAGGCATTTCAGGCACTGTCTACATTTTACAAGATTTACAAAGATTATTTTCCTGTGGAAACCTTAGTAATTGCAGAACCCAGGGGGTTAAAGGCCCTTAGGACATAGTAGAAGTCTCATAGTTTATAAATAAACAAACTGAGGCCCAGAAGCAAGTTGACCAGCCCAGGAAAGAGGAGGCAAGGGATGGAATGACAGGGTTGAGAACTCAGTTCTTCTTGTTTTTTTAATTTCACTTTCCTTTGAAAGTAAGATCTCTGGTTCCTTAAAATGCTGCTGGCAAACTCGCTTTCTTTCAAGGTGTTATTTTCACACAGAAGCGAGGTACTGATGGCACATTCCTCTGGCTCAGGTAAAATGACGAAGGCATACTGGTCTCTCCAACCTGTAACTACTTCTTCCCAAAGGCATTCAGCCAGAGAGGAAACAAGCCAGGAAGGCCCTAGGGAGGCTTGGGTTTGCACCTGGACTCCATCACTTTCTACATGACCCTAGGGCAAATTACTTAAAACTCTCTGATCGACACTTTACTGGCCTACCAAAAGGGAAGACCGCTGCTAATTTCAAGGGTGGTTTGGGGGACTGGAAGATGTAACGCATATAAAGTACCTAGCACTGTGCCTTGACAAATAATATCTCAATAACTTTAACACTGCCCCAGCAGAAGAGAAATACCATGTGAACAAAGAGGTTAATACAGCGTAATCATTCATCACAGAGGCCAAACGAGTTACACAGTTTCTTAGGTGAGCAAGTGAGCCGTTTTGCTCTTCACATTCTTTCTTCTAAAATATGTTTCCATCCTGTAGCTTGGCAAGAATGTGCTCCCCTTGAAAATGTAGTATCTTCATGATAACCTAATTATGGTTATTAAAAAATAAGAAAAAAAAAAAAAAAAGAACAAGGGAAGGGTGGTTGCTTTGTCATAGCTGTCTACTCTCCCCTAACCCGAGTCCTCTGTGTCTCCCAAAATTACCTGTTCTGTTTCCCCAATTTCTAGGAAACCCTGGAAAGTTGGGAGTGCTAACTTTCAGAATGTCCTCAGATAGCTCTAAATCAAAGGACCAGCCCCCGCCCCCCTTTCTTTTCCTGAAAGTCGATCTTCTCCATTTCTCTGGCATTGGCTTTATTTCAAGAATTTCTAGTCTGGTCCAGTAACTGTCTTTAAAAGGAGCAAGTGAGAAAAACAACCAATTGCTCAATGACTAAATCTTCCTGCTGAAATCTTATCACTATGAAGAACCAAAACTGAGGTGCTGATAGGATTCGTAAGTAAGGGCAGCCACCTTCTTCTCACTTAGCCATTTCAAATCACGAGGCCTGCATTAGTTAACAATTCTGCCTTGCCAATTTGAAATTCAAGTCTTTTCTTTCGAACATTCCTCTTTGAACTTGTTTTGTTACTTAGGTGTTGTAAGGGTATCAGGAGTAGGAAGACCAGGGTTTAATTCTCACATCATAAGACAAGCTTCTTAACTCCCAATTTCCCTCAATTTCAATAAAATTGAGGTATCTACCCAATTAGCTACTTTATCAAGTTGTTTTTAGGCTTAAATTTTTTTTTTTTTTTTAGGGAAAAAAACCTATATAGTTTCTGTGTAAATATATAATGCTATACTTTTGTTAGCTTATGTTTTATTAAATTCAATCAACATTCATTGTGCAAGATGATGTAAGGAATTAAAAGTCACACAGAAGATTTTATAACACACAACAAACTACTGCACAAAGCAGCAGCAATTGTTTGATTAGAGGCAAGAAACTCTGGAGCTGGACAATAACGATTATCCTCCAAGTGGGTGGGGGAAGAATATTCAAAATTCAGCGACCAGCAATGAATGGTACAGAAAGTTGGTGAATCCATTCACCGCAGGCATGACGACCTAACATGGTTTCAAAAAGAACTTGATTTAAATTCAGGGCTACAGAAATGCAAGCTTTAAGACTGCCAAAGACATCAGGTACCAGGAGACAGGCTTGTAACATAACCTTCAACTCCGTTTTTAGAACTCTTGCTGCTTTGTTCGGTTCCACAAACCTTTGTTGAACCCAATGTAACCGCCAGACCTTGTGCAGGATGCCAAGGACACAATGACATTGAAGAGAACAAGCATTTCTGTTCTTAATTATGGAGAGAATGGCATGCAGAATGAGTAATGCACAGGTGCACAGAACCATGTGGGGGAAGGGGAGACCCAGCTTTTGGCCTGAGGTTTCTGTGTAGCTCAGCATGGAGTCAGGCATATAGCCCAGACAATACAAGCAGCATGAGCATTTGGTGAAAAGTCTGGTTCTAACAGCAGAAATAATTGAAGAGTTAGGTAGAAGACCTACGAGAAAGGGTCCAAGAAATTGGTATTTGCAAAAACAAAAAACAGCGGTTTCCATACATCCAGACTGATGGTGAAGCTGACTCTCCCAGGGTCTCAGGACTCTGCTCTTCAAGTTACACTTTATCACCTTGCCCCAATTTGAAACATAATTTACTTAGTTTACAAATAAACAACAGTCAGGGTCACCTTATCATTTAAACTTACTTGTTACTGTCAGCCAGGCTGGAATGCAGTGGTATGATCACAGCTCAACACAACCTCAACCTCCTGGGGTCAAGGGATCCTCTCGCCACAGCCTCCTGAGTAGCTGGGACTCCAGGCAAGTCACTACATGCACAGCTATTTTTTGTCTTTTTTGTAGAGATGTGGTCTCACCATGTTGCCAAGGCTGGCCTTGAACTCTTGGGCTCAAGAGATCCTCCCACCTCAGTCTCCCAAAAGGGCAGGGATTACAGGTATGAGCCACTGTGCCCAGCCAGTTAAACTTATTTAAATGAATACTAAGATCCCATCTTTCTTTGTTTTGATCTTTAACGTCAGGTTTGGATTGGCAGGTAATCCAAGGATATGCTTATTTATACTTAAACCAGGACCTTGTAAACATTAAAGCCCTAAAGAATTATACAAATACAACTCAATAATATGGAGAAAAGGCTTCTGATATTTAACAAGTAAAGTCTCTGCAAATATCAACAGCAAAAGTAAAACAAAGGCATCAGAAAGAGTGCCAAGTGCTTCATTTCAAAACCTTTAAAAGCAAACCATCGCAGCATTTTTTCTTTGGCCCACGAAGAGCATCAGAGAGGCCTCCAAACTTTCTCAGAGTAAAGAGGACCGATTCGCATTTCAGCTAATAACAAATTCAAGAGGAAGTCCCAGGAGAGGTGAAGAGGAACAGGTGAGCATCACTCCTAGTAGTATTCTCTAAACAAATTTGTTGAGGGTAAAAAAATCCCCCCATATTTCACTTAGTAGAACAATTAAATTTTAAATGCCCTGAGATAAAATGCAGACTAAGATGTTAAAGAATAATATTAAAGTTTACTAATTTTGTAGAGAAAAGAATCAGAAAGAAAGACGGCTCATTAAAAGATGATTCAGGCAGAGCAACTAAGGGAGGTCTCAGCAGGAATGGGGCAGAACTTATTCACTGCACTGGCCCTCAGTCTTTTTTTTGAGACAGAGTCTCGCTCTGTTGCACAGGCTGGAGTGCAGTGGCACAATCTCGGCTAAGTGCAACCTCCGCCTCCCAGGTTCAAGCAATTCTCCTGCCTCAGCCTCCCGAGTAGCTGGGATTACAGGCGTCCGCCACCACGTCTGGCTAATTTTTGTATTTTTAGTAGAGACGAGGTTTCACCACGTTGGTCAGGCTGGTGTCAAACTCAATCTCAGGTGATCCACCACCTTGGCTTCCTAAAGTGCTGGGATTACAGGTGTGAGCCACCGCACCCGGTCCCTGAGTCTTTTCACAGGGTTGCCTGTCATTCTCTCACCAGTTTTCTCTGTTCTTAGGAAGAGTGATGGAAGGGAACAGAAATGAATAAAACCTTGCCTCCTCTTCCTCCATGGACCCCCACTTCATCCCATTTGCCTGGCCACAAGGCCCTCTTCTCCCAGGGGAGTCAAGGAGTGAGCAAAAGACAGGACAGCAAACAAGTGTTTTTATAACAAGTCCATGAAGAACTCATGGGCCAATATGCATTTCCTATTTTGTGTTCTGCTTTACAATTCCAAGGTCATGCTCTAGCAGGGCAATTTTGCAAACAGTGCTGAAATTATTAACCAGACGACAAAATGTCACTGTATTCCTCACAAGTTCTGTTTTACATTATTCATCTGTTATAAATGAAAGAACATGAAAAACATCACCAACCTGAAAGCTGTATTACAAGTAATCATGTATTGCTTTACCAACGTATCATTACTCAATGTATTTCGGGGATTTCAATTATTTGTTGCTTTAGTGAGGCTTACAAAGCAAACCACAGAGGATCCTTTTAACTGCTCTCAGGGTGGGTCCTTCCACTGCCCCTGCAAGAGTGCTTGCCATAAAGCAAAGTCTTCGACAACATTGTAAAGGCATTTTATTGACAACATCCTAAAATGGTTTACTAGCTTAGTTCTTTTAAGGCATGCACTTAAAATCCAAAGGCAAGAGAGAGATGTCCAGGATGTATGGACTAGAACTACTAAAGGAAATCAAGAGTGATGATGGAAATGAAAAAAAAAAAAAAAAAAAAATGAACCAAATGTTCCATAAAACAGAGTTGGCCGGGCACGGTGGCTCACACCTGTAATCCCAACACTTTGGGAGGCCAAGGTGGGTGGATCACGAGGTCAAGAGATCGAGACCACCCTGGCCCACATGGTGAAACCCCGTCTCTACTAAAAATAAAAAAAAAATTAGCCAGGCATGGTGGCACATTATCCCAGCTACTCGGGAGGCTGAGGTGGAAGAACTGCTTGAACCCAGGAGGCAGAGGTTGCAGTGAGCCGAGATTGCGCCACTGCACTCCAGCCTGGTGATAGAGCAAGACTCCGTCTCAAAAAAAAAAAAAAAAACCAGAGTCCTAGTTTATCTACCTGATGCTATTTTCTCTCCAATCTAGAAGGCTGCTTGCTCACTCATCGTCACTCGAGTGTCAGGCTGGAAAAGACCAGCAATCTCCAAAAATTAACTTAATTTTACAAAAGTGTCTTCATTGTTAATAAAAAGCCCTCTAAGTTCTCCAGCGGCTGGGACCTAATGAGTTCGATGTATGTAGTTCCAGTCTCTGCCTTACCTAAACCACACAGAAAGGGTCCGGAGAGCAAAGGAAAGTTCCTACACACCAGCCTGTTGCTTTTACTCTTTCGTTTGTGAGTGAAAAACAAAGGGTGGGCTGAGCGCTGAGCGTAAACAGCAACTGCAAACAGGTCAGGCTCTCCAGTCCCTGAAGTGTTGCGAGTCTGATCAAGGGCAGTCAGTCAACGCCCCCAAGCAACTGTGGGAAAGTCAGGTCACCTAGACTGCTATTTTCTCAGCCATAAAAATGAACTGACAAAGTTATTGTTTGAGAGGCACCAGACTGCTTTATGGCTGCACCATAGATGCTTCTAGTTTTGGCATGTCGCCTCCGCAGAAACAAGCGATTTTACAAAACAAGCTACAATTTCAAAAAATCAGCCCTTCATCTACAAAGGGGGCCTGAGACAAACTGAAATGGAGGGTCTACATGTGGGGTAACAGGTTACCAGAAAGTTCTCCTAGCTGATTCACTGCCGTTTATCCTGAGCTGAAAAAGCAACAAGCTTTTCAACAGAACAGATACGTTAAAGTTAGCTCCTCAAAACAACTACTAAGCCTTTGGTTTGCTAATCTGGAAAGGCAAAAAAAACTAGGCTGTCTTAGGTAAGAATGAGGAGAAGGCAAAACTGCCAAGTCATCACTAAAAGCAAGAGGACATCAACACGGGGAGTTATGCCTATAGTACTATCCATGGTTAAGCGAGAGTATGAGCACAAACAAAGGATAGACATGACATACAAGCATGAGCAACTCATAAATCCCTTCAAGGCAAAACTATAGGATTATACTCCTCCCTTTTCCAGACAAAACTGTGAAAACTGAGAAAACAGGAGTCTCTTCATCACTTTATCTCTATCACTGCCTTTGCGAAACCGCTGTGGTTTATGGCTTGTCTACCCAAGACTTTACCTGTAAAAGAATCCCCATGTTCCCATGTGTGAATGCTCACATGTCCTGAGGTTCAATGAGACGCACCTTCAGCCTCACACTTGTCTAGGGATCACATTCATTTCTAGATGAGTAAAACACTGTCAAAGTATCTGAATAACAATTTCCTGGCCACAGATTTGAGGTCGGGTCTGTTAGGCTGTCTGCATGGGAATGTTACTAAAATAAAGTGGAGAACAGATAAGGAGAAAGAACGTTCTGGGGCAGAAAGCTGATCCTCTCTTTGAAAAAGAAGGGAGGAACCAGACAGATACCTAACATGGAAGAAAAAGAAAAAGGAAGGAAATAATTTGATGGATTTGTGTGTAAACTACAAATAAGGCAGAAAAGCCACACCCAGAAAATACACGGCCCCAATTAATCTTAATTGAATTGTTTTCCAACTGTCCTCATGATGCATTGAGAGATCTGTGATCATAGCATGTGCATGATATTCAAAACGGTAACTGATACAAATCATCACAGGAATCCAGAGCGGGTCACTGGTTCATTTCAGCTTTCCAGTATTTTGTAAAGTTCTTCTCTTCAGTCCATCCCCATCAAAACCAAATGGCTCAGTGGAGATACAGGATTCACTCTGTATGGCCCCGCGCAAGTTACTTAATTGTCCATGATGCAAAGTAAAAGAGAAGAAGCCTGATCGCTTTTGTGCTTCCTTCTCGAGTAACACGCTGGGTGGTACTGATGTCATGTAGGTCTATGCTTGCAGATTGTAGAAAACAGCTGTTAGTTGACAATTTCTAAATTCTTCCTGCTATCATCCTCAAATGTCTATTACATCAAAATTTCTAGGCCTTTTTGAAAATGCAGAATTCCAGGGCTCCAGAGTCTGCTTTTCCCCACAAGCAGCCCAACTTCCCCAGGCAACCTGATCACTGGTTTTGATACAAATGCGCTATGAACCAGTTCAAAAGAATGACTTAGAAAGAACGCAGTAAAAACAAATAGAAGGTAGAAAAAAATAAGCTCATTCAAGATCCTCGAAGCACATCTCATTTGTAATTACCTTGAGCCCAATTAGCTAAGTTTTAATGTCATCATAATGTTTGAAAGTAAAGAGGGAAAAAGAGTCATTAGCAGAGTTCCATAAACTTATCCTTTTAATGGATATTTAATTGAATATACTTCAGCTGGCAAAGATGACAATAATTTGGCTAAAAATAGTCCCCCAGCTTCAGTCATAATAAAGCAACCACTGCTATACTTCCATGGCAACAACAAAATGATCGCAGGATTTTATATAATGCAGAATAATAAGCACTCTATGAAGAATCAGTCTATGAAATTATTGCTGTTTATTTATATGATTAATGGCCCCTGGTGATAGTTGATATGAAATAGTATGCATCTAAGAATCAGGAAGTAGGTAGAATAGTTGATAAAATATTTACAAACATCTTTAGTTGACAGCCAAGATCGAAGAATTGGAATTCTCTTGGGGATCTTAACAGTCATCCAGACTAATTCCCCATTTAAGGCTTGAATGTTTGAACAAAATTTCTAGCAAGCAGCAGAATACTTCGATGTAGAGTTCATGATCTCAAAATGCAGAAAATTCCATTTTTTAAACAATTTTCATTGGTAAAGGGTTTCCCTTTTTCATAGGCAAAAATCTGAACCCTGTTCCTAAGAGCCATACAAACTAAATGTAACCCCAATTCCATAAAACAAGATTCAGATACAGACTTAGGCAGTTGAATCTCATCAGCCCTCCTCTTCTAGATACAAAACTATCTGGACTTTCTTTACCTTCTCCTTCTATGACATGGCTTCCAATCATTCCCCTTGGGTCCTTCTAACAATCTATCTTATCTATGCCCCTTTACAAAATCAGGTTTGAAAAGGTGTGGGAAATTACAGCTCTGGGCTACTCACAGTCAAATGCAGAAATAAGTCCAGCCAGCTTCTTCCCTACACCAGGGTCAGTGAACCAGTGAGGAACTCAACCCACTGCAGAGATAGGCAGAGTCTGCAAACACGGTCCTGCCAAGTTCAAAGCTGAAGAAGGTCACGATTTCTGTTTCTTCATCCTGAATTATACTAGGTTATTGAGATCCTTACTATTCCAATCAGCACCGTACTCATACTTAAAAACCTACATTTTTGCATTTATGTTACAAGTAATTTTTATACTATTTGTAATCATTAAAATATTAAAACAGTTACATGTTTTTCAGTGTGCGTATATTGTCATATGAAATCATAAAGTTCTCTTCATATGAAATATTTTAATCTGTTACTTTAACTTAAAGGTTTCTAGACCAGCAGAGTAGTAAAGCACTTAACAAGAAACTCTAGTTTTCTATCCCAACTTTCACAAATGTGTCAGCAGCAAAATCTCAACTCACTAAGAATGTGTATAAAAATAATGATTTAATGATTCTATATAGGGGTGACACATCCGGGTAACATCCAAAAAGCAAGTAAATTCTCAGCTGAGCTATTTCTCTCACTTGAGCCAGAAAAAAAGAATGTTTTCTTCCTTAAAACCTTTGTTTATTCTTCTCAACAGACATACCCGTTTGCATATTCATGTGCAAAATCTTTTCATTTTTTTTTGCACTTGTCTGAAAAGTTTAAAACAAAATACTACAAAGATGCAGATCTTGCCACGCATGGTGACTCACACCGGTCATCTCAGATACTCGGGAGGCTGAGGAAGGAGGATCACTTGATGCCAGGAGTTTGACAACAGCCTGGGCAAAGAAAGTGAGATTCCCATCTCTAAAAATGTTTTAAAAATAAAAAATTAGCCAGACATGATGTCACACACTTGTAGTCCCAGCATACCTGGGAGGCTGAGGCAGAAGAACTGCATGGGCCCAGGAGTTTGGGGCTGTAGTGAACTATGATTGTGCCACTGCACCCCAGGCTGGCTGACATAGACCCCATTTCAGAAGAAAAAAGGAAAACAAAAAAAGGAAAAAATGCAGAAATCTTAAGAAAAATCTAATGATTTGTTTTATCAAAATGTATCATAATGATAGCAGTGGCAGCCCATGTGGAACCGCTGCTGCAAGGACGCCAGCTGCATGGGGGTGGGGGGTGGGGGCGTTTCATGGAGCTGGCGGGGGCTGGGAACAGGTGATCCCAGTGGGAGCCCTGTGCCCTACCAAGTTGGCAGGGTAGGAGTCTGCACTCACGGGTACAGCTGCAGCTCCGGACACAGGCATCCCAGCGCTCCTGCAAGCTCAGAAGTGCCTGCTCCCACTCCATGGCCTCTCCCTGCCCCTGGCACCCGCTCCAGTGTGAAACAAAGTTGTGGCCGAGCCTGAGCATTGCCGCGACCCAGCCGGATGTGTGTGTGCTCGGGGCAGCACTAATATGCCAGCCCCCTGCTGCCACAGCTCCCTCCAGACATTGGGAACCAATGAGCATGGGAACGAGGCCGAGGGGCTAGGGGTGGTTCGGCGAGGGCCTGCAGGTGCCTGGCTGCAGGCACCCCTAGGGGCAAACAGCCTGGGCGCCATGGATGGCATGTTGATGGTGGTGGGAGGCAGATAGGTTCCTAGGCAGGAAGGGGCAGGTCCCTGGAGAAACCCCACCTTTAAGCCAGGGACAGCCTGAAGCCTCAGTGTTGGGGAATCCCGCGCCGGGTGGAGTCTGCTACTGGAAGAACCCCCTTGATACCTTCCAGCCAATGGGATGGTGCTTTTTCCAGGCCCGCCCACAGCCACCCATGGACCAATCAGCACACATGTTCTCCCTCCTGCGCCTATAAAAACCCCAGACTCAGCCAGACTCAGAGACTCATCACCTGCCTGTAGATAGGAGCTTACCACTTAGGGTCTCGTCTCCACTGAGAGCTGTTCTGTTGCTCATTAAAGCTCCTCTCTGTCTTGCTCATCCTCCACTTGCCCATGCAACTTCATTCTTCCTGGACATGGAAGAACTCAGGATCCGCCAAGCGTGGGAAAAAAAAGAGCTGTAACACTTTACTGGCCAGCTTGCCAAGCTGTGGGTGGGAGCTAAAGGTGCTGTAACACTATAGCTCTCCCACTCTCTGCCAGCACCAGGCGACCGCCTCATGCAACAGGAAGCAGTGGTGGAGCTGGGCCAGCCCAGGAGCCACAGGCCAGCATGACTGAGAGCACTGTAACACAAACGGGCTGAAACACAACCCCCACCCACACCCCCGCACACCACACTGCAGGCAATAAGAACGAGACAAGAGCTGCGGCCCTTCTGAGGGCCCAGACCTGGGGATTACCGAGCCAGAGCTGTGACATGCTGTAACACCCTGTTTGGGGTTCTGTGGTTCCTGGCATCTCCAACCTTTCAGGCACCACTGTGTTCCCCTCATCCAGACACTGGTGCCCACAGCAGAAGCCGCTTGTGGTATGTCTGGTCCAGCTGCAGGCTTGCACAGAGCCAGCACCTGTGCTGGTGCCTGGAGCTGCCCACCCCACCGCAGCAGCCAGAATGCCTGGTTGTGCACAGTGGCCAGACTCCATGCTCACTCACTTACAAACCCCTCACTGCTCTGCGCCTGGCTCACCCCAGGCAGGCGAGGTTCTGGGCCGGTAGTGCAAGCTGAGCACAGCCTGCCAGGCAGAGTGGGCATAAGAAGTCCAGCAGGCACGAGCAAACTCAAGTAGAGGTGCCACCAGTCACAAAGGTTTCTGGCTGGTGAAGCAACACCCAAAGGATCCTGTGATGACAGCAGTAACTTGATTTGATCACTACACATAGTATACAGGTATCAAAATATCACATGTATTCCAACAATACATACAACAATTACATATCAACTTTAAAAGTGAAAAAATAAACAATATTGTCCACTAAAACTATACATTCTGTCTTCTCCATTTGTTATCTGTCTACTCATGCCCCCTAACCTGCTCACCCTCTGGGAGAAGACTTTATGAGAAGGGCTTAAAATAAATATATGTATTATTCTTCATGTTTTGAACAAGCCATTTCTGACAGTAGATAGCACGTCCACCTAATCTATTAAATTGCTCTAACTGCATACTAAATTAAAGGTCAAACTACTATTGGTCCCCATGAGTTGGGAGAAATGTCGGATTCCTTTAATTTGTGCTTCACCACACTTTTGGTTTTTCTTTCCCAGGGTCTCATATCACAATATATTATATTCTTACTAATGTCAGCCATAGGAAAGAAAAAAATGAAGGTTCAGATCTTTTTTTTTTTTTTTTTTTTTTGAGATGGAGTTTTGCTCTTGTTACCCAGGCTGGAGTGCAATGGCGCGATCTCGGCTCACCACAACCTCCGCCTCCTGGGTTCAGGCAATTCTCCTGCCTCAGCCTCCTGAGTAGCTGCGATTACAGGCACGCACCACTGTGCACAGCTAATTTTTTGTATTTTTAGTAGAGACGGGGTTTCACCATGTTGACCAGGATGGTCTCGATCTCTTGACCTCGTGATCCACCCGCCTCGGCCTCCCAAAGTGCTGGGATTACAGGCGTGAGCCACCGCGCCCGGCCGAAGGTTCAGATCTTAATCACCAAATGTGCTCTCCAGTGTGGGCTTTATAAAGTGAGATTTACAAGGAAATTAGAAGTAAATCTTCCCTCTAGCAATTGGGGAAAGCATTGTTAAGGCTAAGGTTTTATTAAGCTACATTTCAACCCTTTAAGTTTACTAAATTATCTATTGAATAAATTAGTTTCATTTTTATGTATTTATTTTTTGAGATGGAGTTTTGCTCTTGTTGCCCAGGCTGGAGTGCAGTGGCACTATCTCGGCTCACTGCAACCTCTTTCTCCCAGATTCAAGTGATTCTCCTGCCTCAGCCTCCCAAGTAGCTGACATTACAGGTGTGTGCCACCATGCCCAGCTAATTTTGTATTTTTAGTAGAGATGGGGTTTCACCGTGTTGGTCAGACTGGTCTCGAACTCCTCACCTCAAGAGATCCACCCACCTCGGCCTCCCAAAGTGTTGGGGTTACTGAGCCACTGCTACTGTGAGTGAGAACTTCCTTGATGCCTTTTGGCCAATCAGATGGTGCTTTTTCTAGGCCCGCCTATGGACTCCCATGGACCAATCAGCATACAAGTCCTCCCTCCTGAGCCCATAAAAACCTCAATAAAACCTCGGCCTATTTACTAAATTATTTATCAATGTTTCAATATATCTGGAGAAGTCTAACCTATCAAAACTTCCCGAACAAAAACACTGAAGCACAAGTTCACAAAAGCAGCAGGTAGTCAAATCTGATCCACGGGACGCTTTGGTCACTTTTTTCCCTTGTAAACTGTTATTCATTTGATACCCATTGTATTTTTACTCTTAATGATTGCAGAGAAAGTGCTAATAATATGATAAAATATTTCCATTTCTATTTTTGAGTAGGTATCAGGCAAAAGTAATACCCAACAAACGTTTTCTAATTTCTCCAGGTTTTCATGCAAATTAATATCCTGCTTGCCTTTTACAGACTAAACCTAAACCAAGCAGAAAAGACTGCTGAAAATTACCGACTAGCAGACAAAAAAATGAAGGTAGTGATCTTAGGTGTCATTCAGAAAGCTGGGACTAGGAACTCTCCGGGTGTGAAGCTGCCTCTTCTGTGATAAGCTCTTCAGTTTTGCAGTTTGGGAGCCCCTCAAAAACAGGTTCAAAATAGGCAAAACAAACAAACAACAACAAAAAAAAACAAAAAACAGGTCCAAGACATACAAAATAAGCAAAGCAAAGGCAAAAAAGGCCAACAAAGATTCCTGGAGCAAAAACCAAGCTATTCTTTTGTATAACATCTCTCTCAAAAGAAGAAACTTGAATAAATTTTAGTTTTTGAACAAGCCCAATATATTCAACCATCTTGATAAGTTTCATGTGTTCAACAGCATGTGCAAACATTAAAAATTCAGCCAGTGTTTATACAAACTACAAAAAAATCACTATCAAATGTAATCTATTATTTTTTTTATAACTCACTTTCCAAAAGATAGTCTCCAGAATATACTTTGTTTTTCCTTCCTTCCTTTCCCCTCCCCGCCCCCGCCCCAGATGGAGTTTCACTCTTGTTGCCCAGGCTGGAGTGCAATGGTGCAATCTCAGCTCCTGGCAACCTCCACCTCCTGGATTCAAGTGATTCTCCTGCCTCAGCCTCCCAAGTAGCTGGGATTACAGGCACCCGCCACCATGCCCCGCTAATTTTTGTATTTTCAGTAGAGATAGGGTTTTGCCATGTTGGCCAAGCTTGTCTAAACTCCTGGGCTCAAGTGATTCACCCGCCTTGGCCTCCCAAAGTGCTGGGATTACAGGCATGAGCCACTGCGCCTGGCCTTTCAAGTAAACTTTTTTTAGATAGGCTCCCAAGAAATAAGTTACAGATTTACATTATTCATGCAAAACTATTTTAGGTCCTAATTCTCTAGTAATGGAACCATATGACCCCCTTTCCACTCAGGGCAACATTTCAGATAACCAGTAACTTTTAAACATAGCATTAATGAGCTGCAATAAACTTAACTCCTATAAAAAATCATCTTAAACTGGCCAATTTCACCCAGCCCTGTAGCCCTACAGAAAAGCTACTTACTCTAGGCAATAGTATTATTACCCTCCAGTTGTAAAAACGTTGCTTCCAAGCTTTACATATACACATATTCCCTCTCATTCCATCATCGTAAAGAAATATATAATTGAATATTTTTATGTTAGCATTTAAGTACATATAAATATCCTGATTTTATACTAAGATATCTCATAATGGTTGACTTTAAGTTTAAAACCAAGCTCTCAGTTAAGTTCTGAACAAAATGTGTTACACAGCCCTATCTACTAGACCACAATGTAATTCAACCAATTTATAATAATAATAAGCAGAATTGATTAAATGTGGAACTTCTTTCTGTAATAAATACAAAGAGGAGCAAATTCCTTTACCTATAGAATGCATTATCTTTCTGATCTTAGCCTCCTAGTAGTTGGATTTTGATGGCCTTCAAACACTTTTCCAAAACCATATGACAGGACACACATACTCCAAGATATAAAGGAAAGATAAATGGAAAAGTCTACCAGGAGAATGCAGGTTTCTTCCCCAGCCAGCCATAGTGCTGTAGTAGTTGTGGTAGATATGGGAGCCATCCTCCTCTAAATTCAATTCCACACTCCACAAGTTACTAGTTGCAAAATCCTAGACTTGTTAATAAACCTTTCTCTGTGCCTTGGTTCCCTCATCTATAAAATGACGAAAGCAATAATAACAATTTCACAGGACCGTCTGAGGAAGAAGTTGGTTGCCATATATAAAATACTTAGAAGAGTACCTGGCACATGGTTAGCTTCCCAGCTGGGCTAGCTGAAATCATGACTATTACATCAATGGCAGCCATAGCTGCCATTCCATCTCCTATCCCAACTGTCCCTACTATTCCTGTTATATTTCAGTTTTAACCAGTAAGTTTAAAGAACTAGATTTTCCTATGAGTAGTTAGTTCTGGATAAGAAGTAATATCCAGACAACCAAATGGTAAATACTGTAGCCTGGAGGTGTGGAGGGTAATTCTGGTTTTAAGCTTTATGGGTTATGCCAAAAGAGTCCTTTACTCCAGGTAAGCAAGTCAACATTGAATTCTCATTGACTAAGGCCAGGCAACAGTTTACTGATACATAGAAATCTACCTTTCCAGGCCGGGTGCGGTGGCTCACGCCTATAATCCCAGCACTTTGGGAGGCCGAGGCGGGTGGATCACGAGATCAAGAGATCGAGACCATCCTGGTCAACATGGTAAAACCCCATCTCTACTAAAAATACAAAAATTAGCTGAGCATGGTGGTACGCGCCTGTAGTCCCAGCTACTCGGGAGGCTAAGGCAGGAGAATTGCTTGAACCCAGGAGGCGGAAGTTGGGGTGAGCCGAGATCACGCCATTGCACTCCAGCCTGGGTAACAAGGGTGAAACTCCGTCTCAAAAAAAAAAGAAAAAAAGAAAAAAGAAATCTACCTTCCCACTCATAAAAGCATTCTGTCCTTCTTTCTCTCTCCATTTCCTCCAGAATACCGAGGGAAGCTGGTAAGTGTTCAACATGTACTCAATAAGCAACTCAGGCCAAAATAGCTAAGTGTCCTGTGCATGCCATGTGCTCACTGAGTTTCAGTATCAGCAATGTTGTTTTTCCACCCACTCAACCAAGGTTTCTAAAACTTAACACACAAAACAATGGGTAATTGCAAGGAATGCCAAATCTTTTCCATGAGCTCTGTCCTCAATTCACACAGTGAATACTAGACTTTGCCAGAAAGTACTATTACTGTCAACTTATACAAAGTGACTACAAAAAAAATTCCACTTCATTTTCACCCTTTCACATATAGTAAGTTTGTAACTCTAAAATTAAGAGACAGTTTATAAAGTAATCACAACTTCTTCTTATGTATCAATTAGCCTTTTCTTAAGGGATCCAGGTGAAATAAAACTCCATCATCTACTCAATAACACATTATGAATGTATTACATGCTTTTACTTTTGTCGGTACACATATATAAATGCACAGAAATGGACCATGAGTTGGAAACTCAAGAGATTTATTTTGCTCAGGAGAAATCAAGAATATTCTCACAATTCTATGTGCCAAGACAGCCTGGTTTATTTACGAAAACTTGGCCACAAGTGGTCAGAATAAAGGCATTTCAATGGAGCTGTCTCTTACTTTATTCCTTTTTCTCTGCTTTTTTCTCACTCTTCTTAAGAAGTATCTCCGGTGCATGCTTGGTTTCTAAAGGTCTGATGAGACTATGGATGCTACAGTGAATGCTGAAGTCTGAAAGAAATATTTCTCTCTCCCTCTCTTTGAGTCAGAAAATTCTGAACACAAGAGGATCCATTCAAGGCACGATGGAGTGCCTCACAGAGGCAGCAATATGTTCACAGTTGGCAAACACAGATCTGTTTGGACAGTGAGTACAGACATCCACTCAGCAAACATCAGCTTTCCTATTAGTTCACAGCAGAAAGAACGAGACGCTGGCGGCCCTCCTTTCCGACTCCAACACGACTTTGGGACAAGGCTTCTAAACAAAATGCCTTTGTCTGACAGTCACAAATCAGTGGGTCCCAATGGCTCTCCTAGAAGCTATGTCTGTCTATTCACAATTACATTCAGGCCCAAAAATCACTTGTAAAAGTTTAAGGGGGAAAAAGTGATGGGAAATACCCCGATTTCCATGTATAATAAAAGACAAGGTGTGCCTGAATGGCTTTACCCCCATCACTAAGAACAGCAGCTGGAAAGGCATGAAATGTCTGATGGATTCTCACGGGCCATCTCTCTCCTTAGGTGCTTTTGGGAGCCTGCCTGTTGTTATCACTGCGATCTGGAGGAACACCAGGCATGACCTTTCAAAGAAAATCAGCGAAAAGATAAAGCAGAGCAAAGGGCAAACTTCCTATTGAGTTACATTCCTACGTGAATGTAACATCCCTCCCCATAAGGTTTCAAAATAAAATGCTTATGCAGTTTCTTAAGAATCGACGGTTCAGAAAGATAGATAAACTGGCTAGGATGTTCTCTTATATGAAAATTTCACCAAATACTCTATGTCATAATAAATAAATGCAAAGAGAAGACAAGCCGATGTCATGTCTCACTTTCTCCTGCCTTCGGGCATGAATTTGCTGTATGACCACTTGCTCCTACATACCTGTCAAAAGAAATTCATCAGAATGACATTTTGTTTAGCATAAACACAAACTCCAAAAATTTAACAAGAAATCACAAAATTCTCCTTTTAAAAATATGAGTAACTGCCACAGGAGAAGTAGGAGCACAGAGAGAGACAGCGTCCTCCAGGATATTAGGGTACCCACAGCTTGTCACATATTTTTATTGCTAAGTATTCACTCCCGCTTCCACATGTATCAAAAATAATGGGTAAATTTCAGAACCCACAAAACTCTCCATGTAATATATTTGTAAGGACAAACACTCAGGAAAACTACTGCCAGCCCACAGCTGACTCTGGTATAGCTCACAAGCTAAAAATCGTTGTCACATTTTTAAAGGGTTGTAAATGAGTATGCATCAGAGACCGTATGTCTGCAAAGCATGTTAGTTACCATGTTGCCCTTTATAGAAAAAGTTTCCCAAACCCTGCAGCAAACTATTAAAAAGGCTCAAATAATAATTCCTAATTCTCTTCAAGCCAAATCATGAATGTGAAACAAAATTATGAATGTGCTTTCAAGTAATCTCTTCCAGGGGTCACAGACCAGAGACACAGGGGAAGGTGGAATGGCATTCCTGAGAACAGAAGGGACTACAAAGGAATCCACTCATTCAATCACAGACTAAGTTAATGAGACCATTTTTAAGACTTTATAAGAAGACAAATCTTTTATCCTTTGGGAAAGTGACCAATAAACTGTTTAGTTTGGAAAATTTCTTTTCTTTTCTTTTCTTTTTTTTTTTTAAATGGAGTCTCCCTCTGTCTCCCAGGCTGGAGTGCAGTGGTGCAATCTCAGCTCACTGTAACCTCTACCTTCCGGGTTCAAGCAATTCTTCTGCTTCAGCCTCCCGAGTAGCTGGGACTACAGGCACCTGCCACCATGCCCGGCTAATTTTTTTTTGTATGTTTAGTAGAGACGGGGTTTCACCATGTTAGCCAGGCTAGTCTTGAACTCCTGACCTCAGACAATCCACCCGCCTCAGCCTCCCAAAATGTTGGGATTACAGGCGTGAGCCACCACACCCAGCCCGGTTGGCAGAATTTCTAACTTACAAAATTAGGAATAACCACTTGTCCTTACAGGAGGGTGTTAGTTGAATCAAATGTGTCAAAGGATATGAAAGAGAGTATCTAACGGGGGTGGGCGGGGGGAGATCTCTACTACTATCACGTGTGGTTCTCTGGTCTTCTTGCAGAATATGCCCAAGGAAATACTGGCCAAACGAAAGACAAAGCGAGGCAGAAGGCTTTATAAAACTCTTCCGTTTTCTTTCTATATGCACAAATACAACCTCACATACACCAGTCTATATTGTTTAAGACTAAAGATTTCTATCTTTTTTTCAATGAATAAAGGAAAGATGATTTGTTTTTTGAAGGGAATGCTTAGCCCAAATTTTTAACTTACAAACTAAAGAGACGGAGAAAAAAAGAGTATCGGGAGATTCTAGATGATGTAACTTCACGTTCTTGCCTATGACGGCCGACTTAGTCTGGAAATTTGGCCTATGTGATTTGCCAGCTCAACTGCAGTTGCCTTTTAAGGAGCTCAAAATTTCCTGCACTCAAGGGTTTATTTGTGAAGCCAGTCGCTTTTTAGGAACTAATCATATATACATAATATTCTAAGTACAACATGCATCCAAGTTACTACATTGTGCAAAAATGCATGGAGTAGAGCTGCCAGATAAAAGAGCACACCCAGATAAAGTTGAATTTCAAAAACACAGCAAATAATTTTTCATAACAGCATATCCCAAGTACTACATGGGACATATTTACACTAAAAAATTGCTGCAAATCTAAAATTCAACTTTAATTGGGCATCCCGTATACTTATTTTCTAAATCTGGCAACCCTACCATGAAAACATGAAGGCTATTCTGATATCTATTAAACAGCTGCCATCCTGTAACATGCCACAGTCTGAAGTTTGAGAAATTGCTACGGGTGACTTAGACTCTCATTAAGTCAGCATTTTGTGCAAAGAATGGTCTAGAAAGATAGTTAATAATACCCAGCGGGAGATTCCCATTGTCTTGCTTAGACAACCACAGGGAAATAAAAGACCCCTGATAGGGAAATCCTCTAGAGATACAGACTTAACTCATAGTACTGCTACCACTTCTCATGAGGTCACACTGACCAAAAAATCCCAGTGGCAGAAGAACACTGCTGGGTAGCTAACTAAACAGCCCACTCTGCTGCACACATGCACACACATCCCACGTCCCTAATATGTCCAAGTAGTAGTGTTATTGTTTGTTTGTCTGTTGTTAAAGGAGAAAGAGAAAAAATCTCACAGACACTCCAGGGTCTGGAGAGCTGCCAGAAGCAGGGTGGAAAAACTCCACCCTGAGCTACCCCACTGGGACTGCAGCTTTCTCGAGAGGGGCACCCTGCCAGCACCTGGTAGGTTTCCAATGGAAGCGCTAACAGAGCTTCACCGTAGGAGCCATTAGAGAGGCTGGCTGGAGCAGGGAGCTCTGAGAATATGGCTGGCCAAGTATCCAAACAGGAGTAAGACAGTAAGTATAAAAATTCAGAACCACTGTTCCGATAAATCCATAAAGAAGTTGGTTTTCAATAACAAGTGTTATTCGAACTCTAGCTTTCTGCCCACATATGTGGATGGCAGAGATACTGACAACAATTGCCACAAAAATAGCCCTTTTGTTAAAAGATTAAAGAAAGGTACTTGGGTGCTGGGTACCCTTTTGAAAAACCACTTCAAATTCTCTTTCCCTTCCCAAACAACAAGATCCATTTTTACCTAGTTTTCAGGTTTAGTTTTATTTTTCAAGCTAGGCCACTTACCCATGGGCATACACCACTGCACTCATTAGTTTAAACTACAGCTCACATGACAAAAGCCATTACAGATGCGCCTCCACTTATGAGAGGGTTACATTCTGATAAACCCATCCTAAGTTGAAAATATCTTATCAAAAGTGCATTTAATACACCTAACCTACGAAACATCACAGCTTAGCCTAGCCTAGCTTAAACACACTCAGAACACTTACACTAGACTACAGTTGGGTAAAAGCATCTAACACACAGTTTTATAATAAAGTATTGAATAACTCAAGTAATTTATTGAATACTGTACTGAAAGTGAAGAACAGATGGTTTGTATGGTTTACTCATATGGTTTTTACCAAATGCGTATCACATTTGCACAATTATAACATCAAAAATCACAAGTCGAACCATTGGGGACCTTCTGTATGCAGCAGGTCTTTGAATAATGTTTCATTCAATGTCATTTCATGATAACATTGATAAGAGGGAAAAAAAAATTGATTCCTGGCCAAGGCCTCTGTGTGGAATCTCCCCGTTCTCTTCTCCCCATGTCTGTATGGGTTTTCTTCAGGTACTCCAGTTTCCTCCCACATCTGAAAGATGTGCACATTAGGTGCATTGGTATGTCTAAAATGTCCAGTCTGAGTGAGTGTGGGTATGTGTGTCAGTGTGCCCTGTGATGGAATGACATCCTATCCAGGGTGGGTTCCACCTTGTTCCTTATACTACCAGGATAGGCTCTGGTCCCCTGCAACACTGAACTGGAACATTGGGTTAGAGAATGAATGAATGAATGAATGAATGAATATAAAGTACTGTAAAATAGAAATGTGTAAAGTATATGGTGACCATACAAATGCATGAAGCACAAAAGCGCTCAGAGTGTCTACCATATTTATTGCTTGTTTGTAAACTGTGTGGTGGTAGGAGGTGCTCCTTACAATTTTCCCTTTGCAAATATTTATTCCTTAATTTAACCCACCCACCACCATGACAGCTGTCATTCACTGACTGGGTAAATAATTATCTTCCTTGTTTTTATCAATCTTTCTTAAATGTATGTATAGCTCACATTCATTTCCATGTTTACCATTAGAAGTGTTTTGGGTCTTTGTTTAGAAGTTTGGTGATGTTTTTGTGGCCTAAAATATGCCACAGGAACTTAATCCTATTTATATCCATTAGCCTATGGTAAAATTAGCTTCATTATGCATCATTTTGCTTAAAATAGCAGTTTCCAAGAACCTATTGATGACATTAAGAAAGTATTTAACTGCATACGTAACATTTTCCTTAATAAGTACAATGGTGTTTTCAAAAATAAAATATTCCAAACAGCTTCACTTGGAATATTAAAATTGAAAATGGGCCAAGCACGGTGGCTCACACCTATAATCCCAGCACTTTGGGAGGCTGAGGCGGAAGGATCACTTGAGGCCAGGAGTTTAAGACCAGCCTGGGCAACAAAATGAGAACCTGTATCTACAAAAAAATGTAAGTATCATCCAGGCATGGTGGTGTGCACTGCAGTTCCAGCTAGTTGGGAGGCTGAGGCAAGAGAATCACGTTGAGCCCAGGAGTCCAAGGCAGCAGAGAGCCATGATCACGCCACTGCACTCCAGCTTGGGTGACAGAATGAGACCAAAAGGGCTCTTCTTCTTCTTCCTGTTCCTACTCCCTCCCTCCAAGGTAGATTCCCAGGGTTAGAGGGTCAGCTTGACCTGGGGAGTCAGGAGTGGGATAAGGAAGGTGTCTAGATGTGGGAGCAACCCAACATGGAGCATCCACATGAAAGGGTGGCCTGTCATGGAATGTGGAAAACAGTCAGGATGAAGACATCACCCACGGTGGCAGTCTGACATCAGGTATCAGAGCCTTGGGTGTGAGGGAGAGATGCACTGAGAGGCTGGTTACATATACACGTGTCAGATTTCTGTCACAGAAATGAGAAGTTTTACAAATATAGAGAAAGTTAGAACAAATCCCTGAGTGTTGGATCAGAATTGGAGGTATCAGTGTAAACTCCTTGATATCAACCTACATAGTAAGATGGAAATAAATGTGTTTTTATGCATGTGTATTACCTATGCAAGTGTCCCAATATATACATAATGCATTCAAGTATTCTCCAGCTCTATCCACTAAGAGTTCTGGAGAGGCACAACTGCAATACTAACAAGCACATGTAGCCCTCAGATCTTGGCTTCTAAATACCATTCTCTACTAAAAGAAGCCAGGATTTCTTAGGGAAATGGTTCATTCAGGACTGGGTCAACAAAAGTATAAGATGAATGTGGACCATCTCTTCGAACCAGAAAAGAAGCACTGAAAGAATGAAAAGAACATGTCAAAAGGACACATAAGATGGTTTAAAGGAATTTTATTTGAGCATCAAAATAAATAATAATAGTAATGGATTATAACCCATTGAATGATAACAAAACCTTGAGTCATACTATTATGAATAATGAATAAATCAACAATTTGATGAGAAAGGAATATTTATATCACTTTGAGCTATCACCTTACAAAATATTTACTAATTACAGTGAGAAAATAAGGACTTCTACAAAGAGAAGACTGGTAGATACCATCTTACTCAATGATCAAAGAGATCATCACCAGTAATGAGGCAGATCAAAATTGTGACCACCTGAAAGAATGCAGTGACAGCACAGCGTCACTTCTGTGATGTTCCTGCTAAAGACGGATAAACCTGGATCTGATCATGAGGATATATCAACTAATTCAAACAGAAGGCCATTCTACAAAACAGCTGGCCTGTAATTGTCATAAGTATCAAGGTCACAGAATTCTGGAAAATATCACGCTATTGTCCCACATACAAAGAAATTAAAAAGACACACCAACCAAAGCTCACACAGGATTCTGAACTGAATCCTTCTGCCATAAAGGATTTTATGGGGCTCACCGCTGAAACCTAAATGGCATCTGAGCATTTAACAGCAGAAATGGAGACGTCACTGTGAGTGTCCTAATGCTGACGATTGTACTGTAGTTATGCAGATGGACATCCTTGCTTGTAAGGAAATACAACAAATATCCAGGGTTGATGGGCATCAAGAGACCAATTTACTCTCCAGCTCTTTGTTTTCTATACTATTCAAGTTATTTCTCTAAAACAAGTTGGGGTTAGCTAAGAAGTGCTGTCGAGTATTTTGCATTGTATTTGTAACAATTCTGCAGTTTTGAGGCTGTTTCCAACATTTTAAATAACTATTCTTTCTTTCTTTCTTTATTTTATTTTATTTTATTTTATTTTTTATTTTGAGACAGAGTCTCGCTCTGCAACCCAGGCTGGAGTACTGTGGTGCCATCTCGGCTCACTGCAATCTTCACCTCCAGGGTTCACGTGATTCTCCTGCCTCAGCCTCCTGAGCAGCTGGGACTTCAGGTGCACACCACCATGCCCAGCTAATTTTTGTATTTTTAGTGGAGATGGGGTTTCACTATGTCGACCGGGCTGGTCTCAAACTCCTGACCTCATTATCTGCCCACCTCAGCCTTCCAAAGTGCTGGGATTACAGGCATGAGCCACTGCACCCAGCCAAGAATTTTTCTTTAAAAAAGAGAAAAGTAATAACTAAAAGCATATATTTAATCCACACACAGACGGTCCATTCATTAACTCACTTATTCTGAGAGCTCCAGTTGCCTTCTTAGGACGAGAAAAAGAGAAACATGAGGTACTATCATTTGTGTGGCTCATCCTGACATTACAAGACTTTGAGGGCTGTCCTTAACCTCTAGATCTTTCCTTTCCTGTTCAGGATGGAATCTGAAGGGAGCCTTTCACCAAGCTCTCCCAGAGCTCAGATCATGAATGTGACCTGAAATGTCAGTCAATTCCCACCTCCATTTTACAGATGAGAAAACTGATGTGCGAGAAACACCAAGAGTTAGGGCTAAAACTTAGAATGCCCAACTCTAAACTCAAGGAAAAAGACATATGGAAATAAATTTTAAAATATTAAAGGCCAGAAGACTTTTAATCTCAGTACTTGGGTAGGTCAGGGCAGGATGAACCCTGAGGCCAAGGGTCTGAGATCAGCCTAGGCAACAGAGCAAGACCCCAACCCTACAAAAAAGAAAATTAGCTGAGCGTGGTGGTAGACACCTGTAGTCTCAGGTACTTGGGAGGCTGAGGCGGGAAGACCAATTGAACCTCTAAGTTAGAGGCTGCAATGAACAATGATTACACCATTGAATTCCATCCTGGGCAACAGAGTAAGACACTGTATCTAAAAAAATTTTTTTTACAATTAAAGTTAAATTTAAAAATAAAATTGAAAAATCTGAAAAAAATCTTCCCAGCAACCAAAAGCATTAGTGTGGGTGGCTTTGTCAAATGCCAAGTACCTAAACCTTTCAGATTTAAAGAAACAACTCACAGCTCACCAAAAAGTGTCCTCTATAATAATAATTAACCTTGTACATTTACAAAGACTCACATTAAGTGCCAGAAATTATGCTAAGCATTTCATATAATCTAATTTAATCCACACAACTCTTAGAAATCAAAAGTGTTATCTCTCATTTACTATTGAGGAAATTGAGGATTAGAGTCATTATGTAACTGATTTAAGGTCACCAAGTTTGAGGCAGCAGACCCAAAACTGGGTCCAGTCAGCCTGACTGGAATTCCAAAGCCGAGGTTCTTAACTGTGCCCACTCCTGTGTAATTGAATGGCTCATCCTATTCCTCAGGCTGGCTTGTGACTTAACCTGTACTGCTATAAAGGAGAATGGTGTCAAATGGGAATGACCCCTTCTGCATTCCACCTCTCAATAAAACTTCTCAGATTCTTAACGTGTATTGTGGAGCTTTAAGAATCTGAAACCTTTTGTCATGAAGCAAAGCTTGTGAAAGCTAGGTTCCTGTCTTGAACAGAATTCTTGACCCAGTATCAAGTGTGGTGCATTTTTTAAAATGCTACATAGTGTACCATTTGTTTAAAATAAAATGTTGAATCATTTCATAGCAAGAGCAATTGATATCAAATGACTAAAATAATTTCACACAGTGTTTTCCCTCGGGATCTCAGTTCAAATACTCTTCTATACATTGTAAATGCCCGGCCAAGAATCACTCTAAGCAAACAAAAATGGAATGCTAAGTTAAGAGGGGTGGGAGGTGGGGGTTCTACCATTCAGTACACAGACCCTTGTAACTAGTAAAAATAACAGTAAAAATAGGTTTGTATCTCGGGATCACAATTTTTTTTCTTAGTAACTAAAGGTCTTGGTTTAAGATAATTTAGACTTTGTTTTGTTTGGGTTTTTACAGACTAAGGTTTATTCCTCTTCCTAAAGAAAAATTAGTTATAACCTGGGAAACTGATTGTGTAAGGTCCTCCATAGCTCTGATTAACAACCTCCCAGCAGTGCAAAGGAGTCCTAAGAAGCCATTACTTCGCCAAGGCAACTTGATAACACAACAGGTTTCTTAGCAACAGGGTAGTCACAGTAACCATTCACCATGGTATTAGAATTAGGTTACCCACCAGAGCTGAGGCCAAAAGAATAATTTAAACTCATTAAATCTATAGGCCCCAGGTAACATGAAAAATACATTTTTAATGCCACTTGTGATTCACCTATGAAATTAAGTACTTATATGACTCTTCAGTGCTAGATTAGATGAGTAGATATTTATAAACACAATGTCAAGTTCTTCAAATACTCAATACCCTTTTCTTAATGTGAAGCTAGGCATATGATCTATGTCATAGTTATATTCTTTTCAATAGAGTATTTCCACCAACCTATTTAGCAGTACCATATATAATTTTGATGAGAAAATGCAACTCTATAGAAGCAGTAAGGTAGAATCCAGATACAGAAAACAAAAACTCTGAAGTGTGTATGAAGGATTTTAAATTCCATTTAAATGGCAAATAACCAAAACATACAAACACACGATTTCCAATTCATTAAAAACATCTAAGAAAGAAAATGATAATTTGCTTTTGAAGTCAAATTTTTTATATAACTATTTGCTCACATATTACAGGTGGCTCATAAGTGTTCTATATGTAAAAAGAAAGAAGTTCAGAATTTGTTTGAATACCACTTTCCAAAATCTACAGCAGACATTGCGTGTTTACTGGAAAAAAAAAATATTTAAAATTGCAATCAAGGATTGCATGAGCTATTCAATTTTGGAGTACTTAAGACCCTGGTCAGTTCCATTATAGCTAAAATTAAGTATAACTCATAAAAACAGATGTTTTCTACACATGCTATGCTTTCACGGTAGAAGCTTCTCGGTCTCATCCTACCCACTGAAAGACTATTCCAGAAGAACCACAGGATTGTTACATGTGACCATTATCTGTAACAGTGACAGATAGTCTCATTCAGGCTTGTGTATTATCACGCCTCTCTCTGTGTCATTTCACTTGATAGGTAAGGTCATAAAAGACAAGAATCACACATTTACATGTTTGTAGCTCTCAAAGTATCTATTAGAGTACCAAACAGCAGAACCACCATAAGGGTTGCTGACTGAACAAATGCATCAATCAATACTACTCTACAACAGTATAACCATTAAGACAATTTTTAACATTTGGCCTGCTCACCCACAATTCTTATTCATCCAAAATCTTACTCCTTTTTTCCATTCACCCTTCAGTGTGAACACTTTATTTACTTAAAAGAGGATGCTATTTTTGGAAAGCATTGTGGGTCTTCCTTTTGTGGAACTAGTGTAGTCTGTGGCATAGTTTCCTCACAAGGGCACATTTCTAGACATCAAAAACATCTTCCCTTCCACCATGGAGTACAAGCACAAGGAGGAGGAAAGATGTCAGGCCAGGCAAATCCAGACAGACCCAGGCTTCTCAAGTCCTAGACAAAGTCCAGCAGTGGCGAGGATGGCAGAGGTGCTGCCAGGCAGCCATCAAAATGCTGTAGGGTATGCAGAGCAGGCCCCTTAACCCCAAGCATAAGATTACAAATCAACAACAAATTAGGAGCTACGCGTCAAAACAAAAAGTCATTCAAAATAACTGGTCTACTAAAACTTGTGTAATATGATCCATCTAATGCATCTGAATATTTTGCAACATCCCTTATTATACTTGAGACTAGCAACCCAAATATCTTGAAAAAATGATAGGAAGGAAAGAAGGAAGGAAGGAAGGAAGGAAGGAAGGGAGGGAGGGAGGGAGGGAGGGAGGGAGGGGGAGGGGAGGGGAGGGAAATACTGAACACAGTCACACAAGATGACAGATTTGGAGAGAGAGGACAAAAGGACAAAAATACGCAATTAAGAATCACAAGCAGACATTTAAGATAATCACTAATTTGCAAATTAACTGCATTCTTCATACTGAAACTCTACAGATAATAAATTCTTTCAGATAACTGAGTTTGAGTTTTGACAAAAACTCAAACTGGTTGGTTTTGTTATTTCCAGTCTAAAATAAACTGCATTTGTTACAGTCAACTGAGAGCTCCTGCAATTAAAGCCTTTTTACTAAAGTCAGTCTACTGGATGCTACAGGCTCTTCATCCAGGAATCTTCAAAAAGATGAAGTTTAAAAAAAAAAAAAATTCATGCTCTGTAATCAGAGATCCTAACAGTCAACATATTATAAAATAAGACATATAGAATAAACATATGTGAGTGAACCACAACAAAAAGGTAAATTACTGAATTAGTATTAGTACTTATAAAACCATCTTCTGTGTATTTGGTTAACATGAGTTAGCTTCCCAAAGCCTGACCCAACCAACCCTTCCTCCATCTTCTCATGTAAACTTAAAATTAAGTTTCCTATCCTGTGAAACTGAGGGTCAGATTGCTACTTTAAGAGAAACGGTAGGCCTGCTAACATATATGCCACATACATGCACCACCCCGACCACATTTCAGGGCCATGGCATACACCACCAGACGCTGCACCTGTCCCACTAAGCCCAGAGGTTACTGCTATATCCTTTACACAGTGCTCCAATCACCTATAGTCAGTTGAGCGAGAGTTGGTAGGAGAGCTGAAGCCTCATTTTCCCTGCTGCAAAATACACAGCACCCGACACAAGAATTTGAGGCTAGGCAAAGTGGCTTAAGCATGTAGGGAGGCCGAGGTGGGAGGATCACTTGAGCCCAGTAGTTCAAGACCATCCCAGGCAACACAGTGAGACACCCACCTCTACAAAAAACTTAAAAATTAGCCAGGCATGGTGGCATGCACCTGTAGTCCCCGCTACTCAGGAGGCAGGAAGATTGCTTGAGCCCAGGAGGTTGAGGCTGCAGTGAGCTATCATCACACCACTGCACTCCAGCCTGGGTGACAGAGTGAGATCTCCCCTCTTAAAAACAACAGCAAAGAATTTGAAACCTAGATCCTCCACTCAAGAATCTGCTTAACCTCTGAGCAATTCAGGCCCTCCTGTCTCTAGAATGGGGAATGATGAGGAGTAGGACAATAATGATAATAACAATGACAATACTATCAGTTCTCGTGGTAAAGAGTAAAATTTGCCCAGCAAGAAGCAAATGTTTAATACATGTTAAGTTCTTCAAGGACACTTCCACTTCTTTTAATATATGCCAACACATTAATGCAAATTAAAAATCATGAGCACGTGCACAAAAACTCAGTGTGATGGGGTAAAAAACCCAGGCTCTATTCATCATTAGCCGTGTGCTGTGCAACCCTGGGCAAATTGCATGGCTTCTCTGAGCCTTAGTCTCTTCATCTGGAACATAAGAAGGGTTGGCTATATTCTACAATCACATCTACTTATAAAATTATATGATTGCAGAAGTGAAATAAGATTATATGTAGAGATAATTTCAAGTTCTTTTTTCAATATTTTATCATTGAACAAAAGACACAATGGTTAGCAAACCAAGGCAAATTTTTGAATACTTAATCATAAACCCCTCCCTACAAGGTGTCAAAATAAAATAAACTTAACCATTATGGTTTAATTAGCTTTTAAGCCTTTTAATATTTACAAGGGCAAAATTTGAAAACTGACTGCAGAATGAAGACAGTCTCATGACCCAAATGCTGTGTGGAATAGATGCTGCAGCCAGATTCTTACCATTTGGAAGAACACCAAAAGCATTTCTACCTCACCTTTTGACAACTCCCCTATCTGTTGAGCTATCTGCAACCTTTATTAAAAACATTATATTTCAAACTGTATAATTTTAAACATCGGTGACAGGACACGCTGCTATCTGAATTCCAAGGTGCTTCTGACTTGCTACCATTCCCAAAGCTCATGCTTATCACCCTTCATTCCATTGCCAACCCCCACCGGTCCTATTTGCATAGGGCTACCATCATATAAAGCACCTATAAAGGGTCAGGTGCTCCTGGTCTGCTGAACTCCCAAGAGAGGAAGCATTCTAGCAAGGCTCTGGCAAGATAGAGACATGGATTAGAGCAGAGGATCTGAAAGCACGCTGCCTGGATTAGAATTCCAATTCTTAGGCTGGGCGCGGTGGCTCACGCCTGTAATCCCAGCATTTTGGGAGGCTGAGGTGGGCGGATCACGAGGTCAAGAGATTGAGACCATCCTGGCCAACATGGTGAAACCCGGTCTCTACTAAAATACAAAAAATTAGCCGGGCGTGGTGGTGTGCACCTGTAGACGCAGCTACTCAGGAGGCTGAGGCAGGGGAATGACTTAAACCCAGGAGGCGGAGATTGCAGTAAGCCGAGATCACACCACCACGCTCCAGCCTGGCAACAGAGCAAGACTCTATCTCAAAAAAAAAAAACAACACAGAATTGAATTTCCGCTCTTGCTAGCTCTGTGAACTTGATCAAGACTTGACTATCTTTATTCCTCATCTACACAAAAGGAGTAAAAGCAGCATACTGCCAAGACACAGTAAGCCACTTGCTGGTTTTTGAAAATAATAAAAAATCACAAACTAGCTCCCTGACATGTCCCCAGTCTGAAAAATATAATAAAAACATGACTGACTCTGAATGACATTTTTTTTTTTTTGGAGACAAGGTCTCACTCTGTCGTCCAGGTTATTGTGCAGTGGCTCGATCATTGCTCAATGCAACCTCCACCTTCCAGGCTCAGGCAATCCTCTTCAGTGGCTGCGACCAGAGGTGTACGCCACCATGCCTGGATAATTTTTATATTTTTTGTATAGACAGAGTCTCACACCATGTTGCCCAGGCTGGTGTCAAACTCCTGGGCTCAAGTGATCTTTCTGCCTCAGCCTCCCAAAGGTTTGATTTAAAAAAAAAAAAAATTCACGTAAATCAAATTTGTTTAAAGACCTGGTTTTCTGGAACTCTCATTTTATATTAGATTTAAGAAGGCACTACTTTCATAATCCAAAAATAGAATAGACTACCTCGTTGCCATGGTGATCACCTGTGGAGGTAGGAGTACCTTGTTATAGAAAATTTTGAATGGAAAGCAGGTAATTACCTAGGAAGGGTATTGCAGAGAAGACGCCAGCACTAGGCTGGAGGTGGGATAAAGTGGCCTCTCGCTAATTTGCACTAAGTGGGAAATCATTTTTAGCACATCTTGAAAAATATAATTAACATGACAATACTTTGACTGAACATTTCTACAAATTTTCCCCCTAAAATAGCACCCTAGTAGAAAGCAACTTCTATTTTTATAAATTAAAAACACTTGTCAATATCCTATTCTTATGACAAAAATTTACTAAGTTTAGGCAAGTTCATTTCTTGGACGCAAGCATTAAGGCTAAGAAAAATACTTACAGTTCGCCAGTTATAAAAATACATTAAATAAATTTTAAATGCTTCTCTTCCCAGTGAGATGATTCATTCTTAGGGTTCTTCTTCCCATAGTGAGGAAAACACCCAAGCCAGGGTAAAACAATAGTGAACAAAATAAAATTATGTCACTGAGTACAAAATAGTACACACAGTCTAAAATACTGCAAGGAATGTAAGATACCCAGGGAGCCATGCAGGAAGACGTCCGATTGAGAGTTTCACACTTTAAGGAGAGGGCAGGGCACTGAACGTATAGAAACCAAAACAAAGACCGGGAGATGAAATGTGCAGGGTGTGCACTCAGTGTATAGTTCACAGGCCTGAAACTTTTCAATTAAACAACTTCAGTTTCACTATTCTAAATATGAAAAGGCAAGGGGAAACTTTGGTAATGGTAATGTCTATAAAACTTTGCTTAAAAATAGAAATGGAATTTTAATTATACCTCAATGTACATTCCTAGGGTTGAATTTCAGTTAGTAACAATATAGGCCGAGCCGTTGCTCATAGCTATAATCTCAGAACTTTGGGAGACAAAGGTGGGCACATCGCTTGAGTTCAGCCGTTTGAGACCAGACTAGGCAACATCGCAAAATCCTCTCTCTACAAAATTACAAAAATTAGCTGAGTGTAGTAGCACACATCTGTAGTCCCAGCTACTCAGGAGGATGAGGTGGGTGAAACACCTAAGCTGAGATGGCGCCACTGAACTCTAGTCTGGGCGACAAAGTGAGAATCCCATCTCAAAAACGGGGTGAAAAAAGACAATACAAATAAAGAGGTTACCCAAACACATCTGCAATATGTTTTTAGGCTACACTTCATTGAAGTTGGCTTAAAAGTTGTAGAAATAAGCCTGGGTGCGATGGCTCACGCCTGTAATCCCAGCACGTTGGGAGACCAAGGTGGGCAGATCACCTGAGGTTGGAAGTTCGAGACCAACCTGACCAACATGGAGAAACTCCGTCTCTACTAAAAATGCAAAATTCGCTAGGCGTGCTGGTGCATGCCTGTAATCTCAGCTACTCGGGAGGCTGAGGCAGGAGAATCGCTTGAACACGGGAGGCAGAGGTTGCGGTGAGCCAAGATCATCGCGCCATTGTACTCCAGCCTGGGCAACAAGAGCGAAACTCCATCTCAAAAAAAAAAAAAAAGGTGTAGAAGTAACTGAGATACTTATATCTTCAATTTTTACAAAATATCATCGTTGTTTCTATTATCACACTCCTGAGAACTGATCCATGATTCACATATTCAATCATTCCTCCAGTATTTACCAAGTGGCCAAGGGCCAGGCATCCCACCAAGTGGCACAGAGATGAACAGGACTCACGACATCCCTACTGGCATGAAGTTCAGCTGTGGTCAATAACAATGTAAATAAAGCAATTATTTCACACATTATTATTACCTAATGAACGAGAATAGGTCAAGCAATGTTTTGGCTTCACACATTTCCACTTATTTTTTTATTTTTTGAGACAGAGTTTCACTCTTGTCCCCCAGGCTGGAGTGGAATGGCGCGATCTCGGCTCACCATAACCTCCGCCTCCCGGGTTCAAGCAATTCTCCTGCCTCAACCTCCCAAGTAGCTGGGATTATAGGCATGTACCACCATGCTCAGCTAAGTTTTTTGTATTTTTAGTAGAGATGGGGTTTCTCCATGTTGGTCAGGCTGGTCTCGAACTCCCAACCTCAGGTGATCCACCCACCTCAGCCTCCCAAAGCGCTGGGATTACAGGTATGAGTCACCAGGCCCAGCTGTCCACTTACTATTTTTAATAAAGATTTCAAGATCCTCTATTTTAAAAAAAGTATAATACAGTTGATTTTTTTTAAATGAGGTTCTACAAACACTTTTGGACAATCTAACTAACATTCATATAGCCATCCCTTTCAACTAGGATATGGGGAAAACTTGTCTCATACATCTGGAGCAAATACAGTCCACGAAGGACTTCTCAAGGCAAGGTAATAAGCAGCAATAAAGCTTACAAAACCCTGGAAGGACTCTTTCAGATGGACTAATAAGCATCATCATCACCTGCCTTGAAGTATAGCGAAGCCAAGATTGCTAACAACATAGTTCCTTGCTTTTAGCTACTATAGAACATAAAGTTGAATCAGATTGTTGATGGCAATTTTACTTTTGAAACTCAAGTAACAGAACTGACTGTGGGTCACTTAATCCACTTCAGACATTGAAAAGCCACACAGTGAAGTGCTCATAATGAAGAAATATCTATGACATAGTTTAAGAAACATATGAGAGAGAGCAAGGTAGGGGGAAAAAAAGCTGAGATGAAAAATCTTCAACCACAGTCTCTCTTTACCACCTCATCTGTTAAAAGACAAAAATGAAGACAGGGAGGTACTAAATGAGGACTCAAAATTTCCATGTTTTTCTTCCCATTTTCTTCATTTTTAAAAAATGCTGGTATAGGATTTTTAAAATGAGAGTAAAAACACCATAGTGCAGAGACACTAGAAACCAGGAATTTGGGGAAATGGCATGTGTGTTTTCGCCCTTGGCTCAAGTTCATATTGTTTGCCAGGCTTCTTCCAGACTGCAGGGGTACTCGCTGAGTCCTGGGGTGGTCTTCTATGAAGTCACCCAAGAATGTGTCCTACCATAAATCTTAAATTTGCAACTGAACTAATAAAGCAGGTATTTCTGATGTTTTTAGAGGAACATGCTCGAATCCCAAATTGGGAGTTCTTTGTTTACAAAATGTTTTGAGGGTGAGGAGCAAAGCAGATGTAATCCCAAATTTTATTTAGACCTCAAAAAGAAACAGATGACAGTGATAAACCCAGTTATTTATTTTTCTAGTTTCCATACACTAAAAACTATAGTAGGCAAACTATCGTAACAGAGAAAAGCTTTTGTTCTACTGATAGAGGAGGGGAGTGATGTAAGGATTTCTAACAATGCTTAATTGATAAAAATTCTTTAAGCTTCCCAAATTTTGAAAGCCTTACTGCAGCTTTCACTTCTCTCTTCCTCTTGTAACCTCTCTCACTTGAAATGCTTGTAAGAGCCATAATCATCTTTTTGCCGATTATATTCACTCTCCTTTTTATTATCCGGTCTTCTTATATCTTAGTCCACAAGCAAAATAGAAAGTGTGGTCCCCTAAATCAGTGACAGCTCCCAGAGTCAGCCATTTGGTGAAAATTCAATACACTTCCTGGACGGAATTTGAGAGTGGCAAACAAAGTAAAAAGTCTACATTAAATTAGTGCACTATAATTTCCTCATAATTAAAAAGCACAGTGAATACATCAGACAAATTATTTTTCTTTTGTAACAAACTAAATCACCAATACAAAATTCACAGAATCCATCGGCCTGTTTTCTGGCAACAGTAAATTTTCCTATGATAAACACATTCTAAATAAAGATACAAGGTATCATGACATACTGCAAACAGCAAGGAATTAAGTTTTGTTTGTAAGTTGTTTAAAATCAAAATATTTCCCTTCAAACCTCGAAAGGATATAGACCTCTGCAAAAGAACTATCTCAAACTTAAAAACTTGAAAATAGGGTAGGTGCATTCTGTAGAAGAACTCAATGTCTTCAGCTTCCCCGGCATAATAACGCATGTTTTAAAAAGCTGAAATGCTCTAGTTTATAGTACATATAATTTTTCAGAGGTGAGGCCACGCACAGGATTAGGAGTTTTCCGAGTCTATACAGATCGCTTCTCTCTAATCAATTTTCAGGCTATCAGGCCAATCAATGGGCATAGTGACAAGAAGAGGAGGGGCCAGAAAGGGTTAGGATGCTTTTTAAGTCTACCTAGCTGTAAGAAATAGGAAATCCTTTTTCCAACCTTTTATAAATGAAAAGTCTGTGGGTCATGTGAAAGGAGTTATCAACTTGCCAGAAGCAAGCCAAAGGGATGATGGAATGGAGATGGTTCAGTGCTATTAATAGATCAATGTTCATGACAACAATCTTTGATGAAAACACAACTTCTAAATGGCAAATAGCAATGGCTTTCATCTACCGTCTTTAAAAAATACTTTTTAGGCTGGGCGTGGTGTGGCTCACGCCTGTAATCCCAGCACTTTGGGAGACCGAGGCGGGCAGATCACGAGGTCAGGAGTTCGAGACCAGCCTGGCCAATATGGTGAAACCCCGTCTCTACTTAAAATACAAAAATTAGCCAGGCATGGTGGCGGGTGCCTGTAATCCCAGCTACTTGGGAGGCTGAGGCAGGAGGATCACTTGAACCCGGGAGGCGGAGGTTGCAGTGAGCCAAGACTGCGTCTTTGCACTCCAACCTGGGCGACAGAGAGAGACTCCATCTCAAAAAAACCCCAAACTTTTAATAGATAATTTTTCAGCACTTAAGACGGTGACTTCCAAAGTGGTCACAATATTCATTTTTAATGTGTGAATTTTGAGTCTTTTCTCTTTGCTTCTGAATCTTCAAAAGTTCATTTGTGGGAATTATCAAAAGGGATACAAGAAGAGATCTCTGCTCCTTAGTACTTCTTGATGAAATATTTTTATAATCTTCCTAGGGATTCTTGCTCTCTGCATCCTGAAAGAAAGGGGCGAACCTAAAGGAAAAAGAAAACTCCAAAACAAAATTCCCTACCACTGTTACTTGAATGACTGGTGTTGAAACTCAGGAATAATTAGAATGTTGGTGCTTCCAACATGCAAATCTTAACCTCCTTCACACTTCCCTCCTGGACGGTCACACACTCCACTGTGGGGTATATGAACAATTAGGCTTTCTGGTTTTCAGACTGATAACACCATTTTGGCAGCATTTCAATGAAGATTTGAAACTTTATAGGTCCTGGATTTGAGGGGTTTTTTTGTCTTTAAGACTGATTTATTTTTCCTACTCAACTCCGACCTTTTCTTTATACTGTCCTAGGCTGTTTAAATAGAACAATGACTAGAACAGTTTCTCATATTTTTATAAGTTTTGCCAGAAAGCATACCCTCCCTTTCGCTTACCTAGTATCTTCTTGATAGCCATCACCTCCTCTGGTCTATGTTTATTTGTTGAACTCTTTTTTCATTGTCATTTCTGTTTGCTTCTGTCTTCTCAGCACCCGGAACTGAGTATGGTGAGTGCTCATTAATATGAGCTGAGTGAAAGAACGAGAGTAAAAGGCCAAGAAGCAGCAGAGCACAGAGATCAAAATCAGGGCTCTGAGGTCAACGGATGCCTCTGCACAAATCTCCACCCCATCACTCAATAGCTCTTAGCAGCTGTGGGCAAACTGCTTAACGTTCATTTTTTACTCCTATTTACTTCATAGATACTACTTTATAAATCACTTATCTCTATTCACTTATGCCTCCCTCCGTTCCTTTGTATTTTAAGTAACAGCACCTACACCTCCTAAAGTAACTCTGGGGATGAGGAGGTTACACATCTAGCCATGTACCTGGCATAGAGTAAAAATGAATAAAAAAGTTGGCTAGTCAGATTAATGCAAATCATCATAAAACTTCAGGATGGGGGAACCAGAAGCCCTAGTCTCAATATTACTGGTTGGAATACTGGAAAGTCATCAGACCTGTCAAATGATGGGACGTCAAGCCTTCCATTTCCAGAGCGGAAGGGAGGCTATGTGAGAAAGGAAGAAAGCACATCCCGCCTACAGTTTAATCATTTTATAATAGAGCTGAATTCAATTATACTTCAACAGGTTATCTTAGTTAAGAATAATAATAGACCAGGCATAGAAACTGCTATGTAAGATCAGCAACACATGGATAAATGAAAACATTAAATCTCAGAAGACTGAGACAAAATGGATTGAATTGTTTTATAAAGCAAAGGAGCAGCGAGACCAGTAAGCAACTTAACTGTGTTTCCAACAACAACCAGAAGTGGGTTCAAATGACACATATTCTGACAAAGTTCCCTCTCTCTCAAGAGCCATACTGGACATACAGTTAAGTAAAGCAAATCACATCAATGACACACAGAAAAAAAGTACAAAAGTCAGAGTTTTCATAGATATATAAAGTAGAGAAGAAATAAGTTTCAGTACATGGTAAATATAAACTTCTGGAAGATAAATTGGGAGAAAAAGGGCAATTTTCATTTCCTACTTTACAGGAAATTATAAATTTAAAATTTTTATAACCAATTGTGTTTTTAAATCATCAGACTTAAAAGCTATCAGACGAAAATTCTGGCTCACTAATCAGAAAGTCTCACTTCATAAAAAGCACAAAGGGCTCGGCATGGTGGCTCGTGTCTGTAATCCTAGCACTTTGGGAGGCCAAGATGGGTAGATCACGAGGTCAGGAGTTCGAGACCAGCCTGGCTAAGATAGTGAAACCCCGTCTCTACTAAAAATACGAAAATCAGCTGGGTGTGGCGGTAGGGACCTGTAATCCCAGCTACTTGGGAGGCTGAGGCAGGAGAATCACTTGAACCCAGGAGGCAGAGTTTGCAGTGAGCCGAGATCACACCACTGCACTCTAGGCTGGGTGACAGAGCAAGACACCATCTCAGGGGAAAAAAAAAAGCACAAAGAACAAGGATGACCTGGATCTGTCCACACAAATTCCAAAAAGCAACTGCCCAGGGGCTCCTTATTTCTTATTTTTAGAACTTTCATGTTACAGAAAGTGACAGCAATCTAGGAGACTCATCTTTTAGCTTGCTGCATCTTGCTTTGACTTGCCCGATAGACAACACAATCAGCTTTCTGTAATTTCTCTGCTGCTAGTGTGGCCAAAAGGTGAAGTTTCAGAGCTGAAAGCTTTGTGCTACATGCAGAGTTCCTTTTTCTCCCTTTTCTAAATTAATAAAACACTTCATCTCCATTTCTCGTTCACACACCTCAATTTCATTACATCCTGGTACAAAATTAAACAAATCCTATGATAAGAAAGCTGAGAACTGACTCCATATGTCAATGTATTTTTACTCCTGTGGACATGAAAAACATGGAGGATACGCTCAAAGTAAGAAACTTCTTAAGATTCTATGTTGGAATCCCCTGCCCTTAGCAGGTCTTGCAGACTGCGGCAGAAAAGCACTGCTAGGTTGAGTATTACGCCTAATACAAATCACATCCTGTCTACTCACCTAGCAAACGCCTCCAGCAAAAGCGTATCTACCACTATACCACTGCCCTGTCAGAGCAGATACCTGAAATACACACACAACCCATAAGGTCCTGATCATCAAGACCCCAGGAAGCTCCCAGCTTCAGGAAGTTCTGTTGGTGTCTGGCATTCACAATGCTGGCCAGCCTATGACTCAACCTTCAGTCCTGGCTCTCCAGCAGCTAATGTGAGAAGACCCCGGATGGCCACCAGCCTGACTCATGCTTCTTCCTGACCTCAGCGTTCTCTATCCTTCCTGTGACCACGCCAGCTCCTAGAATTGTTCTACCCCATGGAGCCCAGCCTTCACTTGCTGCTTCCTGTCCAGCTGACAAAGGACTTCTCCCAACTTACCTTGCTGATTCTGGTGGGACAATAGGAAGTCACCTCTACAAGCGCAAAAACAACTCAATGCTGATGTCCTGGGCATGGTAGTCACTGCTGTTGAGAAGGGAACGCACGCTGAAAGCCTGTTACTGAGTGCAACGCCCCAAGATGCTCTATGACTCCACAGGCCTGCTTTGCATTATTCTCAGGCCAAGGTAAGGAAAAAGCAATAATGTACATCCATCATTTGTCAAGCAGTCTGGGAAACACGTAAGGACTACCTAATGAAGTCCACTCATTGAGTGGGCAGTGGTCTGTGCTCCCACTGAAAATCTTAATACTTCCTTCCTCCTTAACCTAAAGGAAATAGGGGGAGAAAGGCTCTCTCTGAAGAAGATATGCCAACATTCGACTTGGCCACAGACAGTAAATTATAAAGGTTTTTTTTTTTGGAGAAAACACCCAGCTCTGGAGTACAGTGGTATGATCATAGCTCACCGCAGCCTTGACTTCCAGCCCAGGTTCCAGCGATCTTCCCACCCCAGCTTCCTGAGTACAAGTGCCTGCCACCATGCCCAGCCAATTTTTGTATTTTTGGTAGAGACAGGGTTTCTCCATGTTGTTCAGGCTGGTCTCGAACTGCCGAGCTCAAGAGATCCATCCACCTGCCTCGGCCTCCCAAAATGCCGGGATCACAGACATGAGCCACCACACCAGACTGGCATACTTTTTAAATGTCAAATGAATATATCTGCTTACAACGCCTATATCATTTCAAATATTATTTTCAGGGCTTACTCTTGGTAGAGGTTCAAAATCAGCACTTCGAGAGGCCGAGACGGGTGGATCACGAGGTCAAGAGTTTGAGATAAGCCTGGCCAACATAGTGAAACCACATCTCTACTAAAAATACAAAACAAAAAAAAAATTAGCTGGGTATGGTGGCACGTGCCTGTATTCCCAGCTACTTGGGAGGCTGAGGCAGAAGAATCACTTGAACCTGGGAGGCAGAGGTTGTAGTGAGCCAAGACTGCACCACTGCACTCCAGCCTGGGCAACAGAGTGAGACTCCATCTCAAAAAAATACCACTACTAATCAGTTAGAGATTATTAAGAAAGCCAGCTTCTCTTAAGTCTAAGAAGTAAAGATCATCTTCATATATAATGGCTTCCCCCATTACATTTTTTGCCACAACCTAAACAATAACCTCCAAATGACATCAATTTTCCCTGCTTCTGAGGGGACTGAAACAGGATCTATAAGATCACACCCAACTCTAAGACACTAAGAGTCTGAAAGTAATGCCAGCTTTAGAACCGGCTCCACACATCCAGGCATATTTCATAACCACTCTATAAGCTCTTTCCTATACGGGCATTTTCGCTCCCCAAGCTGTTCCAGTGCCTGTCTGCCCATTTCTGTAATGGTGCAACTAGAGTTCTACACTCAGGACAAACCAGCTAGCTAACTTTGACCTCTCCCATATCCCTCATATCCAATCAGTTGCCAAAGCCTGTCTGCTCTGCTTCTTTAGATATATTCCCATCTCTCCATTTCCACAACTAACACAGGACTTTGTATAAAATAAGCATGCAACTATTTGTTACGTGAGAATAAACTAGATGATCACAACTTATTCTGAGAAGTTGAATTTATAAACACACACACAGCATGACCTCTGACTTGAGGGAATCATGGGTTCTATCTAAAGACCACAGCGCATACTTACAGGAGAATCATTCATGTTCTAACACAGTAGTGAGCCTGGGGATCATGTAGGGGCTTACTGAAATGCAGATCCCAGAGCCTTACTTCCAGAGACTCCCCCTCAATAGGTCTGTAAGGGGCACAGAATTCTGGATTTTTACTAAGCACCCAGGAGATCCACAGTCCACATCTGACAGATTCCAGCTGGAAGGACAGCAGAAGCATGACTGGACCCAAGGGAGAACACTGTGCATACCCACTTCTCCTGTGTACTTCAGAAAATATACTTGGTTTGCCAGTGACCCCATTAAGTCCAAGGTACAAGTGCAATCAAAATATGCAAACATGAAGAGAAGAAGAAAAATGTTTGTATGAGTCATTAGGTCAGAGTAGGGCTGGTCAGGATCACTACAAAACTATGGTTGACAACTGTGAAATGTAAAAACCCCAAAGAGGTCATTGAGCCACACCCTTCATCAGACCAATGAAGAAACTAAGGCCCAGTAAAATCACCTGTCTAAACTCTCTTTTTTTTTTTCTTTTTTTTGAGACAGGGTCTCACTCTGTTGCCCAAGCTGGAGTGCAGTGACAACATCTGGGCTCATTACAGCTTCCACCTCCCAGGCTCAAGCGATTCTCCTACCTCAGCATCCTGAGTACCTGGGTCTATAGGCACTCGCCACCACGCCCAGCTAACTTTTCCGATTTTTTGTAGAGACAGTCTTGCCATGCCCAGGCTTACATCAAACTCCTGGGCTTAAGTGATCCTCCCCACCTTGGCTTATGGAAGTATTGGAATTACAGGCGTAAGCCACCATGCCTAGCCTCAACTCTTGCAGTTAGAGGGTGGGGGTGGGAGGTGAGGGGGGATGCAGTGGGGGAGGGAGGGAGTTTGTGTGTGTTGTAGACGGGGAAGGTGTGGCTCAAAGCCCAGATGTCCCAATTCATACCATAGATCCTGAACACACAAAAGTAATGTTTTTCTTATAATATGAATGTTTTATTTGCCTTAAAGTAATTTCTACATTCTATTATTTACCTTGAGCACAATAGTTATAAAGAGGCCGGGCCAGGCAAGGTGGCTCACATCTGTAATCTCAACACTTTGAGAGACCAAGGCAGTTGGATCACCTGCGATCAGGAGTTTGAGACCAGCCTGGCCAACACAGTGAAATCCCTTCTCTACTAAAGATACAAAAATTAGCCAGGCACTGTGGTGCATGCCTATAAACCCAGCTATTGGGAGGCTGAGGTAGGATAATAGTTTGAACCCGGGAGGCGGAGGTTGCAGTGAGCCAAGATCATGCACTGCACTCCATCCTAGGCAAAAAAGACTCTGTCCCTAAATGAATCAATGCATGAATAAATAAAAGAGGCCTACTAACTTCTATGAAATAGCAAAAGAGAGTAAACCTTTTCAAAACCAAAATTTAAGACAAAACAATTTTCTGCCAATATGGTATTCATATTTAATCACAAGGCAGAAATAGGAAAATAAAAAATACTAGAGCTTACCCTCTGGGTATGTAGAGGAGCTGAAGCAGGCAATGTGGAAGAAAAAGACCCTGAAGTTCTCAGAATGTGGCACAGGCTTTTTATTTATAAACTACATTATGCTTCTTCCAATTTTCCCTATCTATGAAATTCTATCATAACTTTCACTTTTATCACTTTTACGATCACTCCCAACACATATATTTGGTCCCGAGACACAATAAAATCTCAACAATGTGGGGTCCCAGGGACGCCCTGGCTGAGTGTCCACGTGTCCAGCTCTTTTGCTTTTTCCCCTCCCATCTCTTCCTGATCCTCCCTCAGCTACAGCCCTGAACCACTGCTAAGCATTCAAGTCCCTTCACTTACCGGTCTGTGTGTCTTACAATATGTAAAGGAAAAGCATGAGTATCAACTTTTTGTGAAAAGTTTACAGGCAATTTTAAGTAAAATATGTGATCTTCTCTTCTCACTCTTGCTTGACAAACTCAATATGAGTTCTCAGTGACAGAGCAACCAGCTTCCCACAAATGTCTCCTAGGCCTTAAACTTACACAGTAGTGTATCATGCCTAATGGGTTTGCTGGGGTTTGGGCCAACATCCACGGGTTAGCATCCTTTAGCCCACAGTTTGAGTGACACTTTAGCCTCTGCCTGCCTCTCCTCCCTTAACCTCTATTGCCTGACGACTGTGACCATCAGCACTACCAAGCAATTCAGAGTGGATGGAGGCTGAGAGCTTGGGCTTCAGACCCAGACAGGCCAATGTTCAATTTCTGCTCCCTCCACAACCGGTTGTGTAGTCCACAACCAGTTCTAGATTCCTCTCTAAATGTGGTACATGTCGACCATGGAATACCATGCAGCCATAAAAAGGAATGAGATCATGTCCTTTGCAGGGACATGGATGAAGCTGGAAGCCATCATCCTGAGCAAACTAACAGAGGAACAGAAAACTGAACACTGTATGTTCTCACTTCTAAGTGGGAGTTGAACAATGAGGACACGTGGACACAGGGAGAGGAACACCACACACCGGGAGAGGCCTGTCAGGCGCGGGGGTAAGAGGAGGGAGAGCATCAGGACAAATAGCTAATACATGCGGGGCTTAATACCTAGGTGATGGGTTGATAGGTGCAGCAAACCACCATGACACACGTTTACCTATGCAATAAACCTGCACGTTCTGCACATGTATCTCGGAACTTAAAGGAAAATTTTTACAAAGTAAAGAAAAAGTTCCTGTCTAAGCTTCAATTTGCCCTGTGGGGTGAGGGTGAAGGTGGCGGTAAAAATGATACCTTCCTCAGAGCTATTTGGTAAATTTTATCATATAAGGAAATTAAATATAACAAAGTACAAGCTTTCAAGACATGAATCGTAGAGGAGTCTGTTAATTGCAAATTACGACATATTTGTCTTCAGAGATCCTGATGCAGTAGACCCGGCATTAGGCTCAGGAATCTGAATACTTAACAGTAACAAAAATTCTTTGGTTGGCCAAACTTCATTTAGGGTTCTGTATCTTCTGCTAGGCTCATGCGTGCATTTCCTTGTAGAATCTTGTAGCAAAAATCCTTCTACGTCAGTTTAAGAACCCTCCATCCTCACTTTCTGATCATCTCCAATATCTGATCAAGTTCCTCATCCTCCACCAGCTCCCCAGGTAATGTGTCATCACCCTGGCCTATCTTCACCAGGAATCCCATTCAGGCAATTTAGTCAGAATCCCCCTTACTCCTGAGGTTTTGTCTTAGTCATTTTCCATCCACTGATCCCCGCACTGCTCCTCGGCTATAAATCCCACTTGCCCATGATGATGTATTCAGAATTGAGCCCATTCTCTCTCCCCAACTGCAAGACTCTATTGCAGTGGTCCCTACAGTTATTACGATGGCCCTGAATAAAGTCTTCCTCAGTGTGCTTCATTCAACAAATATCATAGAATAATTTTTTCTTTAACAACAAGCATTCCAGACTATTTAAAAAAGTAGTGACAGACATCATTTAAACACTAAGCTACAGTTCCAGATGAACTCATAGCCTATAGCACTTTCCAACTGCAAAGCACTTACATTATTTCATTCAACCACTGTCATCCCAGGAAGAACTCCAAAGGGATGTTCCCTAATCCTCTAGAACTGCCCACCCCTTCCTCTTTCTGCACATGAAATCTGCAGTTGTAGCAGGAACTAAGTTTCCTAACTCAATTTGGAGATTATTTTTATTTGGCTATTTCAAGGAAACTAATGAAAATACTCTATGAATCCAAAGAATGATCTGAGATAGTCCATGGAAGGTGAAGTATCAACACTTCACATGGAAATCTCACTAGAAACTACCAGGCTCACTCGGAATTCTTGTGTCCTCTTGTAGTTTTTCAGATTTGTTATTATTAAACTCGTCTCTCTTAGCTCGTCTTCTTTAAAATGTGCTGGTTTTAATCTCATTTGGGCTCAGAAACCAAAAGCTTTAGTAGAACCCCTAAAAGATTAACACCAGGCTCTAGTGAGGGAATGAAGGGCTCTTCTATGAGTTCAATGCATGTATGTTTTATAGTTGGTTTATATGAAATCAACTGGCTAACCAAAGGCCTTTTCAACCAATTAACTGGCTTGGAACTGGTTTGGGAATGGAACACAGGATCTTATTACTCTAGCCAATATTTTAGCCAAGTAGAGCCTGCATACCCACCCCTGCATATACTGAACTTTCACCTGATGGGGGAGATTTATATTCTATGGAGATATCTAATAGTCAGAAAAGGAACAAAAATAAGTTTATAAAAAATTCCAGGCCGGGTACGATGGCTCATGCCGGTAATCCCAGAGCTTTGGGAGGCCAAGGCAGACAGATCACAAGGTCAGGAGTTCAAGACCAGCCTGGCCAACATGGTGAAACAGAAAATTAGCTGAGCATGGTGGCGGGTGCCTATAATCCCAGCTACTCGGGAAGCTGAGGCAAGAGAATCACTTGAACCCAGGACACAGAAGTTGCAGTGAGCCGAGAGTGCACCAGCCTGGGCGACAGAGCAAAACTCTGTCTCAAAAAAAAAAAATCTATAGATAAATTACGGGTGAGTTTTCATTTCCACCCCCCTAGTGCAAACAAAAAAATATTAGGGCAGATTTTTCACATCTGTACTACACTGGCCCCCTCCCCAGAAGAAACAATGTCTTCCGGGGAGACCCTCCACACTTCCCCAACACAGTACAGGTTTCTCACTTATTATGATAATCATGTGTTTACACATCGGCTTTAGATTGAGGGTTTTCTCTGTGGTTGTCTGCATAAATTCCGCTTCTAGATTTTACTTAAACCCCTCTAATGGCAGAATGTACATCAAATTCATTTTCATATCTCTAAGAGTATTCAAAACATAAAAAGAACTCAAGAAATTAAACATTTGCTAAATGACGAACTATTTGAGGTTCTTTAGATTACACATACTCTAAACGGCCCCTTTCTAATCATTTGCCTTTCAGCAATGGGGAGGAGAAGAGGTCCCAGTCGAGAACAAAAAAGAAAATACGAGATGAAAAGAATATGTAAGAATTTTGCCGCCTGTAATCCCAGCACTTTGGGAGGCTGAGGCGGGTGGATCACGAAGTCAAGAGATCGAGACCATCCGGGTCAACATGGTGAAACCCCGTCTCTACTAAAAATACAAAAAATTAGCTGGGCATGGTGGCGCGTGCCTGTAATCCCAGCTACTCAGGAGGCTGAGGCAGGAGAATTGCCTGAACCCAGGAGGCGGAGGTTGCGGTGAGCCGAGATCGCGCCATTGCACTCCAGCCTGGGTAACAAGAGCAAAACTCCGTCTCAAAAAAAAAAAAAGAAAGAATTTTGCTGTAACACCTCCCCTACTATCCACCCACCCGCCTACCTACCATGTACAGGACTATAAAATACTGAGAAAAAAAGCACTTACAAGAACAGCCTGGAAATGTTTCAGGAAACCTCTTTCTCTACTTACTCTCCACTCGTTCATTCACCAAAGGCCCAAAGGTGACCAGAAGAGAAGCAAGGAGCAGCAGACATTCTCTCCCTACAGCTTCTCCCTAGCCATCAATTAGCTTCACTATTACCGCTCCCAGATGACTGAGAGACAAGAACCCCGGACTGTCAGGCAAATCCAGGGAAAGCAGCAAAGAAAGCAAAAGCAGCAGGGGCCTGGTCAGGGAGCGAAGATGGAAATGAGGAGAGCAACTGGGAACCCCCGTGAGAAAGCATGGCAAGAGAGGAAACCAGGCCATGGGACCCAACGGACAGCCAAACTGGGGAGGAGGGGAACCGGGGGAGTGGGAGAAGGTCTCCAAAGTCCATAGAGAATCAGCAATTTGGCTAAAGCACGTATGAATAATTGGGAATTAACTGTATACACAAAAGACTTCACCTCATTTACCACAGCAGCTAAACACTATACTAAGTTAAATAAGAGGCTATTCACCCACAACCAAACGGAGACCATTTGTCTTCATTCTCTACTAAGATTTTAAAGAAATTTCACCATGCCTTCACAGTCACCCTCCCAATCTGTATAAGGCCCCTGTCTGTCTGTCTTGAAGCAGCTGATTCCACTTCTCAAGACTGAAGTCTGAATAGCACTACATTAATCCAGATGCTCTGTCTAAAAGTCTTTCACATCCAAAGACTCCAAACATTAAAATAAAGATACTCAGGGACCAGCTGTTGCAATTAACAAATTGTTTATATTTTCCTTTCCGTTGGCTTAAAAGTACTAGAAGGAATTTTAAGCAAGATGAGACTGCCATTCAGATTTGGGAGTTTTAAATAGATGGTTTTCATGTTGTTCAGGCTAAAAATAATAGTGTGTATGTCAGACTTCTTGTAAACAGGCTTCAATTCACAGGACTCAACTAAGTGGCAGTCTCACCATGCTGCAGAAAACAAAGCATGCAGACACCAAATTATTTCTGGAATAAGCTCAGTATTTAGAAACGTCGAATCATTTAGACCTGCCTCACTAGAGAACCAGCGTAGTCTTCCCCAAATATGCTTGAATGCCTTGCGTCCCAACAGGTTGAATAATGAATTCGCTCTTTGGTAAAAGAGAATGGGAGTCATTCTGCATCCAGAGGTGTGAAAGTGGCACAGTCTTCACAGCCGCCACCGCGTTCCTCCCACCTGAGGAGGTGCCACAGAGCACAGAAACATTTCCCCCAGTGGGCATCTTTTTCTGCCCCTATGAATGGATTCTTAGTTCGCTGATGAACTCAAGAGTTTTCCCCGTAAATAACACATTCCTGACACATGCTATATCAACACTGAATGAGTTTCACTGGCAGCTCCTACTATTCCATTTCAGTATTCCTGCAACAGCAAAAGCCTTCTATTCCTAGGACATCAGGAGGCTTTTTTTTTCCCTCCCTCCAGCCAGGGTCTTGCTCTGTCGCCCAGGGGGAAGCACAGTGCCACAATCACAACTCAAGCAGCCTTGACCTCCCAGGCTCAAGAGATCCTCCCACTTCAGCCTCCTGAGTAGCTGGGACTACAGGTATGCACCACCGTGTCTGGCTAATTTTTTTTATTTTTAATTTTTTTGTGGAGACAAAGTCTCATTATGTTGCCCAGGCTGGTCTCGAACTCCTAAGTGCAAGTGATCCTCCCGCTTCAGCCTCCCAAAATGCTGGGATTACAGGCATAAGCCACCACACCATGCCTGTAGAAGGCTTTAAACATCTCCAACAAGAGCCATACAGTAACTCAAAAATTACACGTTCAGTCTTCTCTTACAAGCAGTGACTTCAAAGAACACGTTGAAATTCTTCCATACAGTTGTTTACTTCTTGTAACTTAATAGCGAAGTCTCCATTAAGGTGTTTAGTAACCCTTGGTTTTTATTTTTAAATAGTTACAGTAAAGTTCAGGATTCCCATGATAAAAGAATCTATGATACAAAGCTTGGGAACATCTCTAAAGAGATGTCCAAAAGAAGAAACAGATAACCTTATGACAAGCAGAAAAGGGAATTCTACAAACTCCCTGTCTTTTAACCCCTGAGCAAATGTCTCATCATAGTCCGCCATTGTTTCACTTCATCTCTAACTCTATATTCTAATTCCAGGGTTTTTTTCCTCTGACTTCTGTAAAGGGGAAAGGGAAATTCCCCTGAGGAAAAAAAAGAAGTTTTCTAAAAATGACTTCATTGAAATTTTCTCACAACAAACTGAAGAACTATTTCAGTGCCAACATTATGCAGGCACTAAATTAATATAAGTGCCCAAGTAATGTAAGATTAAATACAGCTACAGTAAAACTGAAATCCTGAGAGTGGAATACACCCTAAGCAACTCACTCCTAAACTTTCCTTATTCTTCTTTCACTGAAGAAATTTTGAAGAATATGAAAAAAAAAAAAAAAACAAAAAGAAGAGAAATAGGTCCTTTATATTTAAATTGTGACCATTTAAAAAACCATGACTTAATAGAACAAGTGGAAAACAGATGACCTGAGCAATAGAAAATGCATACAAAAGGCTGGGCATGGTGGCTCAGGCCTATAATCCCAACACCTTCGGAGGCAGAGGCGGGCGGATCGCAAGGTCAGGAGTTCAAGACCAGCCTGACCAACACGGTGAAAACCAGTCTCTACTAAAAAAAAATACAAAACATTAGCCGGGCATGGTGGTACATGCTTGTAATCCCAGCTACTCAGGAGGCTGAAATAGGAAAATCGCTTGAACCTGGGAGGCGGAGGTTGCAGTGTGCCGAAATTGCGCCGCTGCACTCCAGCCTGGGTGACAAGGCGGAAAAAGAATAGAAAAGAAAATGCATACAAAAATAGGCATTGAAACATCAAACCAGTATGTCTAGACCTGTATATTTATATGAAGCTATTTCACATGTAAGGATTTCAAGAATCTGGGAATTCCCCAGGCAAGTTCTTGGAACCCAGTATTTTTGCTGGCTTCCCATAGAAAGAGATCTCTTCAATACCTGTTCTACTCCGTGTCTTCCCCAGGACCGGTCAGCTATGCTCCTTCCCCCAGGAAACATACTCTCCCAGGAACAACAACCCAAAAAAAACCCATCTCTGGATTATTCCTCAGATTTATAATTTTGGACACTCTTTGTCACACTAAAAAAATACAGAAATTGAAATCTAGGTAATTCTGGAGATTCCTACTTTTAATCTTAGATATTCTTTACTTAGCTATTCCTCACTTGGCCCCATTGTGTTTCTTTTTTAATTTAGAAATTGAGAACTAGGTACGTTTTGGTCATGGGTTAAACACACTTGACAGAAAATTTCCCATGGGCAACAAACAACAAATAGACAATGTCTATTTTGAGAGATGCTTCAGAAAACACATTGTCAATTTCTCAATCCCTTACACCATCACCTGCTTCCTGACAGCAGTAAGAGCTGCTAAATGACTTAGGTGTTTGGGTGTCTGAATGCTGATAGCACAGCATATGTTTGCAGGCACACAATGTTTTCTTTTTATGAGAGGCGAAGGAGGAGGAATGGAATGATGGCTAGGCACAACTGCTCTCTTAAAATAATAAACCTTAAAATGTCTCTAGTCAACCACAACATACCTATTTTGTACTTTCACTGCACTTCCACCTCTCATGCTGGCTTCCATTTACATCCTTGACAGTGGTACTAAAGTACAGGGCAGACGCGGGGTAAAACCCTGCACACATCTGGCGTTTATAGGCGAAAGCCCCACTGCTGGAATTTTTTTCATTTTGAAGTCCTTTCATTAGTAATGTATACAGCTGTTTTCTCTTGGCTAATAATCAGAACTGCAACATTCATGAATGCTGACTCCAGCCATTAGTAATATGCCAAGCTGTTTGTGCTCAGCTCTAAAGAACTGGCATTGAGTGTCAGGGGAGATGCCTCTGCATTTTCCAAAAAAAAAAAAAAAAAAAAGTTAATACAGCTGTTTTCCTCTCAGGAATGCCAAAAGAATGCAATTGCTCCCTCTCAACCTCCCCCAACCCTATCTCCACCAAGACTGCTCTCCCTGTTTACGCCAGTGTGCAAAGAGCGCTTTAAAAAGATACCCGATTCTTTAATGAAAAGAATAAGAGAAAAAGACACTGGGCATCGAAGTTTCCAGGAGTACTAAGTGCCACATCTACAACAAGGAAAAAACAAAAATGAAGGGGAGTTTTCTGCTAAATAAGAAGTGTGCATACTAGACTGTAAATGACATAAAACACCAGTTAATTTCAGAGAAGATAAATACATGCTTTTGAACCAGGTGTTTTTAAAGTCTCCATCAGCACTTTCCAAGCCTATCTTAATATAATTATATGAGATGTTTATGTACTTGTCTGGCATGTTGCTTTGTTTTCTAAATAAAGGAGCAACTTCACTTCGAAATAATGGACACAGGAGCCTCCGCTTTCCATTTCTGTTGTCTTCCCCTCTCAGCTCAGCTTACCACCTTTGTAGGGCCACACAGACCCTGCACAGAAGGCCTTTGTATATAGGTCTCAGCCACATCGCTGCACGCAGCCCCTGGCAAAGTCCTCCAAGGAGTCCTTTTTTTTCTGACTGAACACAAAGGTTTTATCTTACAGTAAACAGAGAAGACATTTAACATTAGAGCAATACTCAGGCAGTAATGCCATAAAAGTGGCTCAAAGGTTTATACGGTGAAATTCTATTGTCTGGATTTCAACTCAAAACTAGCTATTTAAAAACAGAGCTCAGTAATGGGAAGGTATGGTTTCATTACCTGAAAGTTACGTTGACAAAACATGTTTCATCTGAGCCCTTCTGCAGACTTATCTAGGCAGCTTGGAGAAGACAATCACGCAAAAGGAGTAGAAACAATATACAATCCTATTTCTTTACAATATTCCTCACAGCCTCAATCCGCTTGTGGATTCTCTGCCAAGCCCGCCTGGCTACTGGAACAGGCAGGAGGAGTACCAATCGGGTATCTCTTTTTCTTCTCTCCCAATCAGCCCCAGGGATCCTATAGGAATGGAGACTGGGGACAACTACAGGGATCTAAGAAATAATCCATTTGCAATCAACACATTGCTTGCAAATTCAGTTGCTTACAAATTCATCCTTGCTCATCTTCCTGGTCCCCAACCACTATCATGGCAAGGTGAAGTCCTGGTATCCTCTTCGGCCCAAGAAGGCCTCCTGGCAACCATGGTTTGTTGACTTGGGCCAAGGGGAGCACAGGGGAGAGAAACAAACATAGGATCTGTCCACAATCCCGAATATCCTATACTCGACTGAGAGTAACAGAGGAGGTACTGGCAGTTCCTTGGAAGAAAAATGTTGCAGGAAATTAGGAAATAATTTTCTCCTCTGGGCTTACATTTATATTTCCAATAAAAAGAGGGAGGAAGAAAAGAACTTTGCTTACATTTCTGATATACCTCTTAAAAATAACACAGATAATAAAATTTAAACAAAAAAACTTAAATTGGAATGTTAGGAGTTCCACTAGAAAAGAGGTAAATAGGAGCCGGGCGCGGTGGCTCACGGCTGTAATCCCAGCACTTTGGGAGGCCAAGGCGGGTGGATCACGAGGTCAAGAGATCGAGACCATCCTGGTCAACATGGTGAAACCCCGTCTCTACTAAAAATACAAAAAATTAGCTGGGCATGGTGGCGCGTGCCTGTAATCCCAGCTACTCAGGAGGCTGAGGCAGGAGAATTGCCTGAACCCAGGAGGCGGAGGTTGTGGTGAGCTGAGATCGTGCCATTGCACTCCAGCCTGGGTAACAAGAGTGAAACTCCGTCTCCACAAAAAAAAAAAAAAAAGAAAAGAGGTAAATAGCAAACCTCACTATGAAGCCAGTTCTGTGTAAAACAGCAAAGGACAGGACAGAAACTGCAGTCGCAGTGGCTGAAATTGATATGATGGAGTCACAGTGGCTTTCGGGCTCCCTCCATTTAAAAAATCCTATTTGGGCCAGGCTCAGCGGCTCACGCCTGTAATTCCAACACTTTGGGAGGCCAAGCAGGTGGACCACAAGGTCAGGAGATCGAGACCATCCTGGCCAACATGGTGAAACCCCGTCTCCACTAAAAATACAAAAATTAGCTGGATGTGGTAGTGGGCGCCGATACTCCAAGCTACTCGGGAGGCTGAGGCAGGAGAATTGCTTGAACGCGGGAGGTGGAGGTTGCAGTGAGCTGAGATCGTGCCACTGCACTCCAGCGTGGCGACAGAGTGAGACTGTCTCGAAAACAAACAAAGAAACAAACAAAACTATTTTAACTTTAATTAAGCAATGGATTTATTTATTTGTGGCAAGCATAACATGTAAAGATACAAGAGACTTTTTATAAAGTGATGTTTAAACGCAAATAGGAACAGTCAGCTTCCAGAATGGGGAAGAAAGTAACTCATCCAGCGGAAGTGAATAGCCCAGAGCAACCTGATTGGCACCTGCATAGCTTTCACCACTCACTGGTAGGTGGCACGCTTCCCAATGAGACCAAGCCAATGCAGCCCACTCTTTGAAAAGTGTGGGTATCATAAAGTCAGTCCCAGTAAGAAGGTTTTTCTGCCTGTGTGCCCCATCCATAGAGTGCTTTTTAATCATCTGATACTGGCTAAGTAGCCAGGAAATCTGACTCATCTCCACTGCTCTTCAAGGTTGCACTCCAACAAAGTTACCTAATCCCTGCAGTAAACACAACTGGCCAGCTTCAAAAACATCACTCGAGGAAGCATTTGACCCCTGCATTTACCTTAGTATCTTGTTACTAACTACACTGTCCAATGCCTCCACCACCAAACATAGCAGTTAGCTCCTACACAGACCTCGCTCAGCAAAGATCATTCGGCAGAAGGCTGCAGGACATTCCAGAGCCCTGCTCAGGCAACCCCTTCACTTGCTCCTCTGATGGGCTCTGAGTATGTCCCTGGTGGCATCAAGGTCAACGTAGCATTCCACGTCCTCCAAGGGTTCAAAGCACTTTTTGGACAGGAATGACTGGTGCTGACATGGACTTGCTGGTGAAGAACCTCAAACATCAGTGATGCATTCTGAGGTGTGGCTCAAAATAGGAACGTCTGACGCAGACAAATCTTTTACGTCAAGGTAGGAGAGGCAAAAACACTTGAGTAATCTAACTTTGCTCTTCAAACAGTGAGGCTCATGTAAAAGTATCTTATGAGTGGGACTAAGTTATGAAATGCTCCATTATTCATTATACAGACACACACAGACGACCACCAGGTGACTAAAAATGAGGGAAAAATCAAACTTTTATCTCAGAAGCAACTCTGCCTCCCTTAACTCTAAAACTTTATGCAGTTATCCTAGACCTGCTTATGTGCAATAACATTTATACACAAACGGCTAAATGATTATTATGAAAGGTTTTTAGCTAAGAAGCAGGTGTTGGGTAATCACTAGTTTATAAACTTGTAACTAATTAAAACTTTCTAAAACTAACCAAAAACACCAACTCTCTTATAAACCTGTAGTTTCACCATAAACATTACGTGAGTTCGATTTACTACAGCCTTCCTCTGTGCCTCAATTCTTCCTCACTGCTGTCTCCCTGTCTCCTAGCTGTTTCTTCCTCTCACTATAGTTAAATATAGATAACCCAACAAATAACACAAAAGATGGCAGTATTCAAATGCATCCGCATTTCTAGGTATCCCATTAGGTATGTCGTGGCAAATAGTTAATATCCAGTTATACCGGGAAAAACAGAGTTGGGGGCAGAAACCTGGATTGTAATGTTTATCAGTTTCCTTGGTATAAAAATTCCCACCATGGCCAGTTTCAACCCAATAACACAACATCACTGAATGCAGAATTATAAAAAGATAGGCCAGGTACAGTGGCTCATGCCGATAATCCTAGCACTTTCAGAGGCTGAGGCAGGAGGATCATCTGAGGTCAAGAGTTCAGGATCAGCCTGACCAACATGATGAAACCCCATCTCTACTAAAAATACAAACATAAGCCAGGCAAGGTGGCGGGCACCTGTAGTCCCAGATACTCTAGAGGCTGATGCAGGAGAATCGCTTAAACCCAGGAGGCAGAGGTTGTGGTGAGTCGATATTACACCACTACACTCCTGCTTGGGTGACAGCGAGACTCTATCTCAACAAAACAAACAAACAAAAGAAATAAACAGATACAGACACGTTAAAAACTTTAAAAGCATAGCTACTATAGCAACACTTAACAGGAAGTGATGAGTATTTATTACCAGTTATTAAATAGAATTTAACTTGTAAGCTTATATATTTTAACATTTAACAATGAATATGTTTAACAATCACTCACAGAATGTCTGAAAATTTAGCCATCAGTTCTCACATGTGGTAGAAGCTATCACCAGCTCACCACTGACATGGTCAGCTCATTTCTACTCCATGCTACTAGGGCAAAGCTGCCCTAGAATGGTAGAGAAGTATGAACTCCTTCTGTGGATCCCACAACTTCAAAAACAGCAGGAATCAGAATACAACAAAAGAGAGCTACTCTGGTAGAGTCTTTTTCTAAGATTAGGAGGAGAGCAGGAAAGGCAGGCTGCTGTATGTGACCACTGGACTCCCAGGAGCAAATCATGCTGGGATATGGCAATACGTGGAACAGCTGCTATCTGTTTTACTTTTTTCTAGTTGCTTTCACTGACAATATATAACAACTTGAAAAATGAGGGTAAAAAGTGCATACATAAGATTTATTATATGCGCACACTATGAGCTGCCAAAGAATACAGTCATCAGCATCGGCATGTTCTGTACAGCGAAAAGACCTACATCACTGTGTTAAAACAGCCGCTAGGTCAACGCCACTGGAATATGTCCACTTTTTCAGAGAGGTGGAACTCAAAATGATCTCAGAACAGCAGTCCCCAACTTTTTTGGCACCAGGGACAGGTTTCGTGGAAGATAATTTTTCCCACAGACGTGATGGGGTGGCAGTGCTCTGGGATGAAATTGTTCCAACTCAGACTGTCAGGCATTAGATTCTAATAAGGAGTATGCAACCTAGACCCCTCGCATGCGCAGTTCACAATAGGGTTCGTGCTCCTAGCAGAGTCAAATGCCACTGCTGATCTGACAGGAGGCAGAGCTCAGGCAGTAATGCTCGCTTGCCGGCCACTCGCCTCCTGCTGTGCTGCCCAGTTCCTAACAGGCCACAGACAAGTACCATCTACGGCCCAGAGGAAAACTTCAAAGTACTACAGTGAAAAGAGCTCACAGGCTGTGGAAGCGATGAAAACTACACGCAAATCTCAGTAGATTCCATTAACTAGCCACACTATCTTGGGCAAAAGTAAAACCAAACCAGTATACCCATGGGCCAGGGTATACTGAAGACACAAGGGTGAACCAGACAGACACAAAGGCAGCCGTCCTGAAGCGTATACTCTTTTTGAGATGGAGTCTCACTTAGTCACCCAGGCTGGAGTGCAGTGGTACCATCTCGGCTCACTGCAACCTCCGCCTCCTGGGTTCAAGCAATTCTTGTGCCTCAGCCTCCCGAGTAGCTGGAACTAAAGGTGTGCGCCACCACACCGGGCTAACTTTTTTATTTTTAGTAGAGATGGTGTTTCACCATGTTGACCAGGCTGGTCTCGAACTCCTGACCTCAGATGATCTGCCCACCTAAGCCTCCCGAAGTACTGGGATTATAGGCGTGAGCCACCGCACCAGCCCCCGAAGTGTATATTCTAAGGTAAAAATAATGCAATTTTTCTCCTTTCCTTCACAATCTAAATGTGCTTCTTTTGTAGAAAAGCAAATGCCAACAGTATTTTCTTTTTTTAAAATTATTTTCTCTGGCAAAGATATGAAGAGGAACATAAAGGAACTCCCCCTGCCACCAAACTCCAAACTATTTGAATAGGTTTATTGGGAGACTACTAAGAGTTGTTTTTCCAGAGACAAGGTCTCCCTATGTTGCCCAGGCTGGAGTGCAGTGGCTATTCACAGACACAACCATGGCACACTGCAGCCTCAAACTCTGGGGCTCAAGCGATCCTCTCACCTTAGCCTCCTGAGTAGCTGGGACTACAGACACAGGCCACTCTGCCTGGCTGAATTTCTACAGGTCTTGATTCTTTACCTATTACCTTAGACGGTCATAATTATTCTTTAGAGAAAAATGAACACAGGATTCTTGTGGCTCTAGATTCCAGCAAGGCTGGAAGAAGCAGACCGCGACAGGAGCACCCGCATTCCTCAAGTGAATCACTGTGGACTGTAATGGTAAGGAGCATTTCAACGGTGGGAGGTCAAACCGCTCTACACATCTTATATGGTCTCACACAATCCTGAGGGCAAATAATCACTCATTCATTTCAGTTAGTAATTCAACAGAAAATTTAGACGGCCTCTTCTGTGGCAGATATTGATTGAGGAACTAGAAGCATATAGCAGTGATCAAACTAGTCCAGTATATACTAGGAAAAGTCAAAGGTTCACAAGCTCAGCTATAAGACGGTGGCCATCCTGATTCAGATGAAATCAGTGGCTTTGAAGTGACTTCTTTCATCAACATAAAGCAAATTTGCAGACGACTATCCTTCTTCTCTAGTAAAAAAGGTCTAAATGATTATATGCTTCCTAAACTGCCAATATATTTTTAATATAAATCAGAGCACTTTAGGTCCTTCATGCATAAAAGATTACACTTCTATAGGCACCAATAGTTTCGAGCTTCCATTCACCTAGGAAACAAACATTCTCAAAATAATAAAAACAAGCACTTGTTAAAAGAACAAAATGAAACAATCCCTTCTGATAACAAAGGTATTTTCTTTTTTTTCCGCAGGCCATACCAACTAAGGTATTGTCTTGTACGTATACATGTTGAAATATTCCTGAATTTCTGAATCTAATGTAATTATTATGAATATTATAGCAAAATTCAAGAGAGTGAATATTCGTGTCATATAAGCAAATAATGCCTGGCAGTGTTTCATTTTGGTAACTACTTGTAAACATTATTCTCTAATGTGGACATCTTCTGAGATGATTTGTATAATGGGATCTTACTTGTGGAAAACAGAATAAAAATTTATTGACCTTAGAACTGAGATTTCACATAGTCAAAAACAGAAACTCACTTCTGCTCTGTATAGTACAGTACGAAAATTCAATCTTCAGTATGAAAATTTAATGTAGGCCGGGCGCGGTGGCTCACACCTACAATCCCAGCACTTTGGGAGGCCGAGGCAGGTGGATCACGAGGTCAAGAGATCGAGGCCATCCTGGTCAACATGGTGAAACCCCGTCTCTACTAAAAATACAAAAACATTAGCTGGGCATGGTGGCGCACGCCTGTAGTCCCAGCTACTCGGGAGGCTGAGGCAGGAGAATTGCTTGAACCTGGGAGGCGGAGGTTGCGGTGAGCCGAGATCGTGCCATTGCACTCCAGCCTGGGTAATCAGAGCGAAACTCCGTCTCAAAAAAAAAAAAAAAGAAAGAAAGAAAGAAAAAAAAAGAAAATTTAATGTAGAGTAAGTTTGTAAGACATTGCAATTATTAAATATATTCATGGGACAATAAACTATAATTTGGTAAAAAACATATTCAATTACAAAATCAAAAGAAAAAAATGTAAAACTATTCAGCACTCCCATTTAGATTCCCAGTGTCAACAAAAGAATCTGCTTAATTCACTCTGCCTTGAAATTACTCCCTCTCCACCAACAAAAATATTGACATACAGAATTCACTTTTGGGTAGGCTTTTCTTCCAGCAGTTAGAACACAAATATTCCTGGCGAGATGTGGTGGCTCACACCTGCAATCCTAGCACTTTGGGAGGCTGAGGTGGGAGGACTGCTTGAGCTCAGGAGTTTGAGACCAGCCTGGGCAACACGGTGAAACTCCATCTCTAAAAAAAAATGCAAAAATCAGCCATGTGTGGTGGTGTGTGCCTGTAATTCCAGCTACTCCAGAGGCGGAAGTAGGAGGATTACTTGAGCCCAGGAGGTTGAAACTGCAATGAGCCATGATCGCGCCACTGCACCTCACTCCAGCCTGGGCCACAGAGTAAAACTCTGTGTCCAAACAAACAAACAAAACCATAAATATTCTTGAGATACCTTGAAAACTATATAACACTTAAGAGTAAGGTGAGCAAGTGTTGCTCAGTAAAAACCGTATAGAATACTTGCAATGAGACAGAAAATATTCCCCACGAGTTAACAGCCTTAAATTCATCTACATTCAGGAATTGGAAATAAATACAGTAATTTGTTAACTTTTCTTTCTAAAACACTACACACATCACCTGACAGGACGATATATTACTTGTAGTTATTTCTTTTAAGTTTAAAAAAAAAAAAAGCAAAAGCTCCAATTAAGAGTGCACTGCATATTATGATACTTTCTCTCATAAAAGTCATATGCTGAGTATTTGATCAATTCTTAATCTCATGCAAATAAAACTCTGCTTTCACTCCATTTCCTCACACTTAAACTAATATTCTTAATTTTTCTCATTAAATTAGCAAGGTTTAAGTTCCTATTAGTTTTTTAAGTTTTAGAATATTGAGTTTTCCTTATTAGGTAAACTACTTCCTCTGGCACAAAATGCCACATCTTTCAGCACTTAGGCCCCCATGTACACTCGAACACACTCATGCACACACATAAAGGTATTACTTTCTAATATTGAGAATACTTTGAACTAGATGTTGTAAATTCCTCTTAGGGATAAATATTTAGTTCACCATAAATAAATGACAATTAATATAAACTGGCTTAGAATCAATACTGGCAAACTACAGACTTACTGCTTGTAGCATATCAAGCTGGTAAACTAAATAAGCAATTCCATAAATTTTAAATTTTATTGCAAAAATGTGTAAGGCCAGATTAAAACCATAGGATGAAAAATAATCTGACAGTACTCATCATCTTAAGTGATCAAGTTCTCAGTTATAAAAACCTAAAGAATGCTACTATCTCAAGGAATTTTCACTAGCCCAGATATGATTTTCAGGTAGCCCAATGTCCACTTTTCTTTGAGAAAATAAAAAATATGTAACTGCAAATGCACTAGGTGAAAATGTAAAAGTAGTAATAAAACTCAAGAGAGATTAAATTTAAGCCCCAATGAGATACCATTACAGAAGCAACCACCAGATTGGCAAAACTGCTAAAAGTCTGAACATACCAAAGACTGGCAATACTTTTTAAAAAGACTTTGGCATTATCTAGGAAAGCAGTAATTCTACTCTTTGGTAACTATTTTGAAGAAACTCTTACAGACCTGAAAATATCTGCAAGAATATTCATAGCAGCCCCACTCATAATACCCAAATATCAGAACCAACCCAAAGTTTCATCAAGAGAATACAGAAGCTAGAAAACTACAAAGTAGTAAAAGAAAAAAGAAAAATGAACGAACAGGTACCCACATGTCCTTGAAACTAATGTTAAGCAAAAGAAGTCACTAAAGAATACATAAGGCCGGGCACGGTGGCTCACGCCTGTAATCCCAGCACTTTGGGAGGCCGAGGCAGGTGGATCACGAGGTCAAGAGATCGAGACCATCCTGGTCAACATGGTGAAACTCTGTCTCTACTAAAAATACAAAAAACTAGCTGGGTGTGGTGGCGCGTGCCTGTAATCCCAGGTACTCAGGAGGCTGAGGCAGGAGAATTGCCTGAACCCAGGAGGCGGAGGTTGCGGTGAGCCGAGATCACGCCATTGCACTCCAGCCTGGGTAACAAGAGCAAAACTCCGTCTCAAAAAAAAAAAAAAAAAAAGAATACATACAGTATGATCCCATTTATTTGAAGTTCAAAAACAAGCAAATTCAACCTCATGCTTTGGGGGTAGCGGGGTGGGATGTGTCTGCCTGCAGGTGTGTATGTGTGTTTGCACATACAGTAAAGCTATAAAGAAAAGCAAAATGATACAAAGAAAAGCAAAATGCTTATCAAAAAGTGATTTGTTAATGACTATTAATGTCTACAATACTAACATATTTTCAGTCATGTTTATTAACTCTTACTTAGGACTGTACATTTCTATTTTATGATATGGGTGGCTTATATTGGTGTTTGCTTTATAATTCTTTTTTTTTTTTTCTTTTAAGAGATACGGTCTTGCTCTATTGCCCAGACTGGAGAGCAGTGGCATGACCACAACTCACTGCAGCCTCAAACTCCTTGGCTCAAGTAATCCTCCCATCTCAGCATCCCGAGTAGCTAAGACTATAGGTGTGCACCATCATGCCTAGTTCAGTTAATTTTTTTAAAAAAATTCTGTAGAGACAGTTGTTGCCCAGGCTGGTCTCAAACTCCTGGCCTCAAGCAATCTTCCTGCCTCAGCTTCCCAAAGTGCTGGAATCACAGGCATCAACCACCATGCCCAGCTACAATTATTCCTTATACATATATTTGATGCATTAGATTTTAGCTTCTAACATAATTATTTTTGTGGTATCATGGTGGTTTGGTTAGTGCTATGATCCAAAGTCAAGGTAAAAAACAAATAGGCAAGCTGGTCCTAGCACAGAATTTCACTACAGCTCAGAGCCATACCACAGCGAAACATAGCCCACTTCCTTACGTATGTGAACACCAATCTCCTGCAGGAAAAATATCAACAATGCAAAGGAATTAAAAAACATGTAAAACTGCATTACAGACCAAAAAAAAAGGAAATCATACACTGCTGGTGGGAAGGTAAAACGGTATGGCTGCTTTGGAAAACAGTCTGGACATTCCTCAAATGGTTACCTGTTACTACTATAAGGCCCAGCAATTCCACTTCTAGGTATATAGCCAAGAATAATAAAAATATATGTCCACACAAAAACTTGCACACAAATGCTCGTAGCAACAGTATTAACGGCCAAAAAAGGGAAACAACACAAATGTTTATCAGCTAATGAATGGATTAATAAAGGGTGATATATCCATATGCTGGAATATTATCTGGCAATAAAAAAATGAAGTACTGACACATGCTACAAATAGATGATCCTTAAAAATTATGCTAAGAGGCCAGGCACGGTGGCTCATGCCTGTAATTCCAGCAGTTTGGGAGGCCAAGGTGGGTAGATCACTTGAGGTCAAGAGTTTGAGACCAGCCTGGCTGACATGGTGAAACCCCATCTCTACTAAAAATATAGAAATTGGACAGGCATGGTGGCATATGCCTGTAATCCCAGCTACTTGGGAGGCTGAGGCAGGAGAATCGCCTGAACGGGGAAGGCAGAGGTTGCAGTGAGCCAATATTGTGCCACTACACTCCAGCCTGGGCAACAGAGCGAGACTGCATCTCAAAAAAAAAAAAAAAAAAAAAAATTATCCTAAGAGGACAATCACAAAATACCACATACTATATGATCCCATTTATATGAAATGTCCAGACAGAATAAGAAACTCTATAAAAATAGAAGGTCTATTATTGGTGGCCTAGCGATAGGGATGTGGGGTATCAGGGCTAACTGCTAATGGGTATAGAGTTTTTTGTGTGTGTGTGTTTTTTTTGGGGGGGCGGAGTTTCACTGTTGTTGCCCAGGCTGGAGTGTAATGGCACGATCTCGATTTCGGCTCACTGCAACCCTCGCCTCCCGGGTTCAAATGATTCTCCTACCTCAGCCTCCCGAGTAGCTGGGATTACAGGCACATGCCACCATGCCTGGCTAATTTAATATTTTTAGTAGAGACGGGGTTTCTCCATGTTGGTTAGGCTGGTGTCAAACTCCCGACCTCAGGTGACCCACCCACCTCGGCCTCCCAACGTGCTGGGATTACAGGTGTGAGCCACATTGCCCGGTCAAGGGTATAGAGTTTTGTAGGTGATGAAAATGCTCCAAAACCGACTGTGGTGATGATTGCACAATATACAAAACCATTGAACTGTATGCTTAAATAGGTGAATTGTATGGTATGTGAAGTACACCTCAACAAAACTGTTACCAAAAAACACTGCATTACAGGTGACCACTGCCAAAACAGTCTCAGACATTGTCAGGTTTCGGTAAATACATGCATGTGTCCAATGAACTATATTCAGCAGTTAAGTCTGAGAGAGATCTGACTGACTAGTTATAAACCTAAAAGCTGTCTAAAATGGCTTTGTTTCCAACTCTTGGTCCGGTAATCAATATGTTTTGATTTTATCCATCAGAGGCTGGGCCAGAATCTATGTTAGCCTTTAGAATGCTCTAAATCATATATGCATGCATAGCAGTTTCTCTACAAGTGATCCATAGCACTCTTTTCTGAAGTGATTTTCCAGGACTCTCCATGAGAGGAAAATCTGAAACTCACTAAATTCATTAACCAGAAGGCTTCACTGTGCTGTCCTGACTTCATATGTAGAGACTTTTTTCCAAACCACACTGGAAAATAACAGGATTGGAAAAGCAATCAGTCAGTTCACATTCCTTCCCACCAATATCCAACAGCCTGCTCAAATGCAGATGTGAAATTAAAACACTTCCAGTGGGGTTCATCCTGCTTCTAATGACAGTTCTATGTAACAGTTAACAATGAACACAACTAAGAAATTACACACATATCATATCAAGAACACTCACTGACAAAAATAAGACTTTAAAAGAAAACTTTCTAAAAGTAAAAACCAAAATTACTCCTGGTTCCCTCCTTTTTTGGTAATCTTATATTGTTTCTTTTTTCTTTTATTTCTTTTGAAATTATTTTACCTCGATATATAGTATGCACATTGGAAAGTTCACAAAAATTCTTTCAATGGTGAACTTGGGACAAAAACATAAAATAAAATCCAAAGGCAAAAATAAGAATTCCTTTCATTACTCTGGATTTATAATAGTTGTAGCCAATATGAATGTTTGGTAATAATTTACTAATAAGCAGCATCTTTATTTTTTAAGCCTGATAAAAATAACCAAAAGCCAACATTATAACAGTAAAAGTTGAATTCTTTATAAATTAGTATACTTTAAAATACATATAGAGTTTTCTATTAATCTTGCTCCGCCATTGGATCATAGCCCCCCAGCCCAAACTGATATTTCTGATTTGCAGCTGGCCTTTTCATTTCTCTGTTCAGGACAACTCTAAATGGAGCTGGCCAATATTCGTGAAATTCAGAAAGCAGTGTTCATGCCCTTGATTGTTAGCAGCTCTTCTATAAGATTTAATCTGACTTCTTAGGGCCGGGGTGTAAACCCTAGAAGATGTTAACATAACCACAGCAGGGACCAGTCCTAGGAGCAGGCTGGTGATGAAAACGAGGAACAAAGCCACAGAGAGGGAGCCAAGGGAAATGCAAAGTCAGTCCCTGGGAGGTACAAGAGGCAGCTCCGCCCCAGTTAGTGGGAAGCCAAAATCCACAATAGGCAAGGCCCAGTGAGCACAGCCTACTCCAGTCTAATTCCAGGCACAGGTCTATGAACAGAAGTTCCTATTCAAGGGAGCTGGAAGGAGGCATAGTTTTGTATAGTGTGTAGTATTGTGTAGTAGTGATGCCCACTGCTGCCCTTGGCTTCAGGATCATGCCAGATGAAAAAGAGTAAAAACAGGCTTACAGCCAGGCAAGAAAGCTGACAGAGCATCCACTGGTGAAGCTGACTCTAGTCAACCCCTGCCTGCCTCCCCCACCTTCCCAGTGACCCAAGACAATCCGCAGATGTGCCAGCCCATTTATAAAAGGGCCCTGATTTTCCTACCTGTAAAATGTGACGGTTAAACAAATAGACCCCTATCGCCTCACTAAGTCTAAAATGGTGTAATGTCCATGTTATCTTAAGATAAAAGAACATATATAAGGCTTCAATACAGCAGGTGAGATTTCTTAAAATACACAAACTAGTGGCTAACTTTTTAAAGTGAATCTGGAACCTAACTTTTTCCTTAAAACCTTTTGCTCACGTGCCTCCTTTTTTTGATCATCAATAGCTATGACTTCAGGCCAAACAAACCCAAAAGTCTAGACTTCATAATCAATCCAGGCTTCAGTGACAGCTGTACTGAACTTTTTAGACTTATAAACCAAATTATTATTTAACTCATCTTCATTTTTCTGAATACTTACTTTGTGATTTTCCTACAGATTTTCTCAAAATAAGTTGGAGATGACCAAAGCTCCTAAATAACTCTTAGTTACAGGCACTAGTTTACGGAGAACTCACATCTCTCTCTCAGGTCCTTATTTACCTAAATACCTCTGACAAAATTCACTTTAGAGAATACCAGGACCCAATGTTCAGACGTACTTATTATATAGCTACAGTAATCAAGACAATGTGGTCTGGGAGGAGAGATACAGAGACCACACGGTCCAACCAAGCCAGAAACAGAGGATCTGGAAACAGACCCACACCAATATGCCCTATATCCAAATGATTTTTTTTTTTTGAGACAGAGTCTCGCTCTGTCACCCAGGCTGGAGTGCAGTGGTGCCATCTCGGCTCACTGCAACCTCCGCCTCTTGGATTGAAGTGATTCTCCTGCCTCAGCCTCCTGAGCAGCTGGGATTACAGACGCGCATCAACATGACCAGCTAATTTTTGTATTTTTAGTAGATATGGGGTTTCACCATGTTGACCAGGCTGGTCTCAAACTCCTGACCTTGTGATCCACCCACCTTGGCCTCCCAAATGCCGGGATTACAGACGTGAGCTACTACGCCCAGCCCCAAATGATTTTTAACAGAGGTGAAAAGCAATACAACGGAGGAAAATAGTCTTTACTAAATATTGCTAGAGCAATTGGATATTGATAAAGGGGAAGAGGAAGACGAGGCAGGAGGGAGAGGAAGATGGGGGAGAGGGAAGGAGAAGGAGAAAGAGAAGTAGAAGAGCCTTTCAACCTAAACCTCACACATTATATAAAAATTTACTCAAAATTGATCACAGACTTCCATGTAAAACTATAAAACTTATAGGGAAAACAAAAAGGAAAAAAATATTTGGAGTCTGGGAGTAGACAAAGGTCTTTAGATTTCACACCAAAAGCCTAAGAGGAGAAACTGTCAATTGGATCTCATCAAAATTAAAAACTTTTTCTCTGCAGAAGAACCTGTTAAGAGGAGGGAAAGACAAGCTCCAGCCTAGAAGAAAGTATTTGCAAACTACGTATCCAAAAAAGGCCTTGTATCTAGAATATATAATGAACTCTGAAAACTCAGCACTTAAAAAAAAATTTCAAACAATCCAATTAGAAAACGGGCAAAAAACAAAGAGACATTTCACCAAAGAGGACATACAGAGGCAAATAAGCACAGTGAAAGATGTTCAAGATTACTAGCCACTGAAGAAATGTAAATCAAGGCCATAGTGACAATTAAAAATAAATATCAGACCAAATGCTGACAAGGATGAAGAAAATCAGGATCACTTGTACATGGCTGATAGGAACATAAAATGGTACAGCCACTTTGGAAAATGTTGTCAGTTTCTTATAAAACTAAACATTCAATTGTAATAATAGGACCTAGCAGTGTGCTGCTGGGTACTGTCTTAGTCCATTCAGGCTGCTATAATAAGAATACCATAGACTAGGTAGTTTACAAATGATAGAAATTTATTGCTCATGGATCTGCAGACTGGGCAATCCAAGATCAAGGCACCAGCAGATTCAGTGTCTGGTGAAAGCCCGTTCCTCATAGATGGTGCCTTCCACGTGTCCGCACGTGACAGGAGTGAACAAGGTCCCTCAGGCCTCTTTTATAATGGCACTAATCCCATTAACAAGGGCTGAATCCTCACGATATAATCACCACCCAAAGGCCCTACCTCTTAATACCATCACGTTGGAGGTTAATTCCTAACCTATGCATTCTGGGGAAACACATTCAGAAGACATTCATCCCCAAAATCTAAAAGTCATGTTCAAGCAAAACCAGAACTATCAAATGTCCTTCAACAGGTTAAACTGATTCATACATATGATGAAATTCTACTCGGCAATATAAGAAATAAACTATTGATAAGCACAACAAATGGATCTCAAAGAAACGAGGCTGAGAAAACAGCCAATTTCAAAAACGTACACTCTGTGAGATTTCATTTACATGACACTATTGAAATAAAATTAGAGATGGAGAACAGACTGGTGGTTACTAGGAGTCAGGGACTGTGAGAGGAAAGGAGAGAGGTCATAATGGGCTAGCCCAAGGGAGCCTTTTGGTAAGAGAATCAGTCCATATTTTAATTATGGTAGAGATATTATAAATCTGAATGACTTCCATGGATGGTACTAATGTCAATTCCTAGTTTTGATATTAAAATACAGTTATGCAAGATGTTATCATGAGGCAAAACTAAGTAAAAGATACATGGAACTTCCCTGAACATTTTTTTTTTTTTTTTTTTTTTTGCAACTCCTTAAAATTTCCTAATTATAGAGCTGGGCACAGTGGCTCACACCTGTAATCCCAGCACTTTGGGAGGCCAAGGCAGGCAGATCACAAGGTCAGGAGATCAAGACCATCCTGACTAACACGGTGAAACCCCATCTCAACCAAAAATACAAAAAATTAGCCAGGTGTGGTAGCACACGCCTGTAGTCACAGCTACTCAGGAGGCTGAGGCAGGAGAATCACTTGAACTCCGGACGCAGAGGTTGCAGTGAGCCCAGATCACGCCACTGCACTCCAGCCTGGTGACAAAGCGAGACTCCATCTCAAAAAAAAAAAAAAAAGAAAAAACTAATTATTTCAAAATAACAGTTAAAAAAAAAAAAAATACCAGGAGCTTTGGTACCATCTCGAATTCATATTCTGGTTCTACCACTACTTTGGATAAGTTAGTTGGCCACTCTGGACCTTTGTTTCTTCTTGTTTAAAATAAGGAAAATAATATTAGCTGGCAGCTTAGTAAAACTTAAGAAGAGAAAAAGAAAAATAATAACAGATTTCATCTCAGATAAATAGGACCAGATGGCAAGGTATTTCTCAAGAATAGTGCCACGTATGACATTGCTTGTATAATTAAGTTTCACAGTCCCTTTAAAGCTTTTTACAATGCATTAATAAATGTGACTTTTCTTTTCGTAGACACAATTAGGTTTATACTTAAGAGCATTATTATCAGAACAATAGCCATGACACAATGCAGACCGGAACACTGAGGACAAGTAAACTTCTGATAGTCCATAATCTGATGAAACACACCTCAAAAAGTTAAAAAAACACTCTACAAGGAAAAGTGATTTGACTTAGAATTTGATACGGTTCATTTCCACATCAAGATCAAACAGATTAATTTGCTGCTTTTTAACCAAATAAATACTGGTTGCTTTAGAGAGCAGTCACTGGGGAACAAAAAAAAAAAAGCTTCAAAATTCAGCACTAGCCACTTTTCTCTGTAGATCCCTTTCACAGTTAGGTTTTCCAGGTTCAATTAGCAAAGGATACATACAAAGAAACGTTCAAGATCTTGGCTAGCAACCTGACACCCTCAGGCCTACCTGGTTCCTTCTTGCAAGGTAACGGAAATTCCTGTGCCAGTCCCTTGCTGGCTGCAGATCCGTGCCAGCCCCTGTGAAGGCAGCCACCAACCTTAAGGCAGCAACCTACCTGCCTGCCTACCTCCTGCACACAATCTGAACACTTCCTCTTGCCTCCACCCAAGACCAGGATGAACGGCCGCCTGGCCATGGCAGGGAAGCCACCTGGAGCAGAGGTGAACGGTGGGAACGCAACTCAGAGCTGGATTTTGTCAAATTGTATTTGAGGAAGAGGAGAGAAGACAGGATGCCAGACAAATAACAGCCTTAGTTCTATCACTCAAAACCATTTTATTTGTTTATGGAACTGATGATGGCAAAACATATGAGATTAATAAAAACTTTTTTTTTAACGAGGCAAAGAGACTTGGTAATGTGGCTTTGCGAGGGCTCTGAAGTTTCATTTAAACGAAGAGTCTCCTGAAAATCTCTAATGCAGAAATTATCTCATTACCATCACACAAAAGAATGATCACCCCCCCACTGACACTCTTCCTACTCACAGCTGTATTTGACGAATAGATTTACCAAAAACACTTAGAAAGAGTCTCTGGGCAAAGTATTTTTCTTTTTCTAGAATGAGTTGAGGAAAAAAAGCATATAATTACATATACAGCACCTCTGCCACAGCAATAGGATTAACAGCTAAAGCTGTTTCTCCCCTTCTAGTCCCTGACAAAGTATAAATCCAGGCTACGACAGCAACCGAATACCATAAATGATGTGGGTAACTTTCTAATTCCACCAATGCATGGTTCAAGAAAATCAAAGCCTCTTTAAAGGAAATCAAGTGACTTCACAGAAAATCTAAATAGACCTATTACACATTTAATATCCCAACTTCTCCATTCACTCCTGTTTTGCTCACTTACTTACAGAATTTTTCACCCTGGGCAGTGGCTTCTGTTTACTGAGTTGGAGGGGCAATGTGGGGAGCAACAGGAGAAAATGGCTTCCAGGAAAGGAGAAAACTCTGGAAAATGTGGCCAATGTAAATGACTTCCAAAATCTGTTTGTAAACCCAAGTCTACCCACCTCCTAGACTTGAGGCTATGCAGAAAGTCAGTGCTGAACCAGGAATAAGGTCTATATGCTAGGCCTGAATCTGCCTTGGTTTTGCTCCATAATCCAGGCTGAACAATCCAGAAACAGATGCAAGTGAATTACACAGATAAATGACACATCAGGAACTAAGGGTTACACTATATACCAATAGTCATCCAGCAATCAGATAGGGATGTCACAGCAGTAAAGAGAATCAGAGAATCCAACTGCTTTGGTATCTCCAAAGAAGAATCCTCTATGAGAGGGACTTACTGAAGCTTAAATCAGCCTAAAGGACACCAAGAGAAAACTCAGAAAGATTTTCCACTGTCTAAGTCAGACAGTCTCCACACTCTCCCTATGGCCTTGGCTGGGCATTTCAGGATCATCTTCAACTAAGTTCTCTTGATAACTTTCCATACCCAGCTTCTATGACTTAAAAACTTAACTGGCTAGGCATAGTGGCGCAAGCCTGTAATCCCAGCATTTTGGGAGGCCAAGGTGGGTAGATCACAAGGTCAGGAGTTCGAGACCAGCTTGGCCAACATGGTGAAACTCCATCTCTACTAAAAATAAATCAATAAATAATAAATAAATAAAGTAACCATACTTTCCAGTGCTAAGCGCTCTTCCTTTCAAAGCTTCCCTCCATCTCCAATCTTACTGCCACCCCCCAGTGACCTCACACCTAGACTAATGAATCCACCTGAGCTGTCGTCTATGGTTTCCAGCTCTCTGACCTACAAACACATAGAGTACATCATCAGCCCCTACTTGTTCCCACGCAGGGTGGGAAGCCATTACAATAGCTCCCCAAGAGATCATGAAGGTTCAAAAGCAGGAGACACAAAATTATGAAACTTTTATTCTCAGGCACCTTGAACATTATTGTAATGACCTAACAATGTGATCCTCCAAAGGTAAAATTTCCTCACCTATAATATTAAGGAAGTAGATTTGATCACTGGTTTCTCCATTAAGTACGCAGGAGTGTGGAGCAGTCAGAGGAAGAGTTTCCAGGGCCACCACTGGAAGAAAGATGAGCAAGCAGCTGGGCTCGGCCTCTCCGCCCTCAGTCAGCTCCACCTGCCAGCGCTGTATAGTGGACTTTCGGGTGGGAGTAATTGAAGACAAGGTCCTACAATAACTTCTTAAAAACAGAAGAAACCACTAATGGTCTTGATCACATTAAAGTCCCATCTCACTCTAAAATTTCATGATTCTATGACTTTTGGGGGCCAACTAGAAGACAGTAACAGGAAGCTGTCCTGGACCTCTTCAAATAAGCAAACTCTAAATATATTCAGTGGTGGCTGAAACAAGCGCATATTGATCATGGAGTGGGATGCTGACGGCATTGAAGGGAAAAACACACCACAGGATTTGCTCCTGAGCAGCTTCTCACAGAGTCCTTTTCTCCAGTTCCTACCAAGTTGAAAGAACTTTGTCCACCAAGACACAAAGCAGTCATTTGGTTTGGGTTTCTGTGTTTTGTTTTTGTTTTTTTGAGACAGAGTCTCGCTCTGTCACCCAGGCTGGAGTGCAGCGGCGCGATTTCCGCTCATTGCAACTTCTGCCTCCCGGGTCCCAGTTCAAGCGATTCTCCTGCCTCAGTCTCCCAAGCAGCTGGGATTACAGGCACGCACCACCATGCCCTGTTGATTTTTATATTTTCAGTAGAGGTAGGGTTTCACCATGTTAGCCAGGCTAGCCTTGAACTCCTAACCTCGTGATCTGCCAGCCTCGGCCTCCCAAAGTTTCTGTTTCTTTATTATCTGTCTGCAGGATAGGACTGGGAGCTCATGACCCCACCAACCTGTGCAAAGTGTGGCTGGGAAGGCTGCAGCCAGTCTGGCCTCATCAAAGCATCCTCCCAGATGTCTGAGGCGGACTGGGGCTTACCCCAGAAGTTAACTCCTGCTGATAAGAAATCCTTCCTAAGGCCAAACAAATCACGGTCTGACTCTTGAGGCATTCTTCACTCCTGTTTTTCTTCCTCTTCCTTCCTTCCTATAAGAAAGGTGTCTTTCTACCAGGAAACCCGAACAGTTAGGCGCTTTCCCCTCTTAATTTGTTCCGTATCCCGCTGGTGATTCATGCCCCAGCCTGCTCCTTCCTCAGCACACTGAGGTGGCTCTGTTCTGCTCAGTTGTGGGAGGCCACGTCAGCAGGAAACAGCACTGGCTGCCAGGTCACATTCAAGACCGTCTGGAGCAAGGCAGCGTGCAGCACATGCGGACAGAGGCCGCCTCTGTGGTTTCTCCCAAGCGCAGGGAGCACTCAGCCTGGAAAACACAGCTGCCTCTGAGCACCACAGCGACACCAGCTCAGGGGAGACACAGAATACGATCATGGAGACTTTCCCCGTTTTTCAGTGTTCCCCAGATAGTCCTAGCTCTCGAGTTGTTATTTTCTCTTCTTCTCCTTTTCTTAGAGGGCTTACTGTACTGTATCCAAATTCATATTTGGAAAAGGCTGCCACAAGCCAAATCAAACTTCATCGTGGCTTTCTGGCTCCCAAGTCCGACAGAGGAAATTCTACACACCCAATCAACCGATCTCAGCGGTCCCGACACCCATGAGTCAGGATGGAAAGCCTGACCCAGGGGCCGACACAGAGAAGTGGTCACTACAGGCCTTTTTTCTTCTAAACATGTACAGTAAACATAGTAAACAAAGAAGTCATGCCAGATGCCATCACAATACTTCACAGGATGGATTAATGACAAGCAGCAAATGAATTGTTCTGTGCAAAGAGACAACCTGAATGAATGACAATACCGTTATTTCATGTAGCTGGCTGAGTCCAAAATCATTCCTCATGTAAACCAACATGATTAAGGTGAATGCGCTGAAAGAGCAGGGCTCCTATGCACCTGAGGTACCTAAGACTTTGATTTTGGTTTTGAGACAGTCTCACTCTGTCACCCAAGCTATAGTGCAGTGGCGCGATCTCGGCTCACTGCAACCTCCGCCTCCTGGGTTCAAGCAATTCTTCTGCCTCAGCCTCCCAAGTAGCTGGGACTACAGGCGGCACCGCCACGCCCAGCTAATTTTTTTGTATTTTTAGTAGAGACGGAGTTTCACCATGTTGGCCAGGATGGTCTCAATCTCCTGACCTCATGATCTGCCCACCTCAGCCTCCCAAAGTGCTGAGGTTACAGGCGTGAGCCACCACCTGGCCAAGAGTTTCTTAATTGGTTGCAAATTTCAAACAGAGGTCCTATGAAAAGAACAAGTGTGATTTTTCTCAGACACTTTGTAAGTTGCGCACGTTCCCCTCTGCTCTCGGGGGAAGGGCTTCTTAAAAGACAGCCCAATGTCAAAACCTTCTCTCCAAAAATACTGGGTAAAAAAAAAATAAAAAAAGCTTTTCCATGGAGAATGTGAGTAGCAGAAACAGGAGAAAAAACAGGAAACGGGAGGGGAAGTGAAGACAGAGAGTAGTTCAGGACAGGGAGAAGGGTACGGAGAATGGGCACTGGAGGGAGATTGACAGGAAGCAACGCCACACACTGGTGGAAACGCAGCAGAGGCGGGCTGATCCTAACAATTTTGCCAGGCACTGAGCTACTCCTCAGAAGGAGTTAAGCACCCCATACATACAGACACTCAAATGCAAAAGGAGTTGGGGATGGGGGGGTGAGGCTTCTAAGAGGAGTCATCAGCAATATGGGCATGAAGGGTGCACCAAAAAAGGAAGAAAACCACACAGAGCCAGGAGGCCACCATGGCTGCAAAACCAACAATTTCTGTGAAGAGGAATCGACAGCCTAAACAAACCAAAATGTTATATGGGTACTTAGAGGGCTGGTGATATACAAGGTATTCCTTTTTCTTTCCAGCCATTTGTGAACATGAAGAAGCCTGACAGCCCCTCTAAAGTGAGTGGCCAATTCATCAAACCTGGTCATCAGACAGGGACTGCGTATCCGCAAGTGGGTATCACCAGCTCCTCTACTAATGGGGAAAATGAAAATATCAGATTCTGCTAACTTTTAACTTACTGAAAACCAGACAAATACAGTAAGTCCTCACAGAATGTCATCCATGGGTTCTTGGAAGCTGCAACTTTAAGTGAAATAACGCATAACGGTGTTTCCCCTCATCAATGCAATAACAAATCCACGTTGAAGGGAACAATGCAACTCAAGGACCTGTTACATGTTTCACTTAAAGCTTCACTTACAGTTTCCAAGAATCTATCGGCAACATTACATGAGGACTTATGGTATTTCAAGTTTGATTAGCTACCACAGGTTTTAAATAAATACACATTTTCATGGAAGAAAAATACCCTAGTAATCTAGGATAACACTTTAAAAGCATTCCCAAAATTAAAACTACCAAATCTCAAATACTTCTTATACATCTGGAATAAATTTAAATTAGTTATTACGCAAGAGAAGTATCTAGAGGCACACGGGCTAGATTCAAAGGTAATATATCTCTCTTGGTTAATACTGTAGGAAAAAAAAAAAGAAGTGGGGGGAGTGGGGGAAGTGATAAGTAAAGAAAGCTAAATAGTTCCCATATAGAGTTAGAAGCACATTTAGATCGCTGAACATATAAATGGTACAACAGTAAACACATGAACAATGAAGACCTTAAAATTATTTAAAACCCAAAAGATTTTTACCAAAAGGTTGGACAAAGCAGAACAGAAACAAGTGGTGGCACTGGCAAACATACACACTGACACAGTGTGTGTGTGTCTATGTGTACGAGTGCACACAAATATGCATACACACAAAAATAAGGCTTTCAGCCTCATGAGACAAAGATGTTTGGTGAGAAGTTAAAACTAAGAAAGACTCTCACAAGATTATGACTTGTATATAAGTCTCCCAGGGTATATTTAGAAGCAATGATATTTAAACAAATTATTCATATTTCTACAACTGAGGAGATTGAATAGAAAGCTATCTCAATTTTCTCATACAGAATGATGCAAACACAAAATTAGAAAAAAAAAAACCTATGTAGGTTGGTTATATTTAATAAATGTAATATCTAGATGAGAAAAATAAAGATGAGTATATTTTATGGATTATTTGTAACTTGAAAAATAAATGTTTGAGGGGATGGATACCCCATTCTCCATGATATGCTTATTTCACACTGCATGCCTGTATCAAAACGTCATATGAACTTCAGAAATATATATACCAACTATGTACCCATAGTTTTTAAAAATAATACAAAATTTTAAGCATATTTCATTGATTCCAAGTACCTTTTCCACATTTTCACATGTCCTGAGAAAGGAAGTCAACTTAATCGCTGGTGTTTTCTCTTTTGTAGAGACATAAAAAATAACGATGCATTTAAAAATCAATGGCATAGATTTGACAAAATGATGGCAAATAATCCTTAAAAAAAGCTCAAAAGGGACAACTATGTGTAATATCCCATAGATGAGAGATAAGCAGAAAAGCCGTCCCATCTAGCTCAGTGGATAAAAAGTATACACATGGGGGATGGGTCGTCAAGACACACACACATCCTTCAGCTGAGTCAGAACACCTAGAATGAAAAGGTACCATTTCACTATTTATTAGCGTGTGTGTTTTCATTAACAAATAATTCAAAACCTTAAATATCAGACATAAAAGTTAAATCCACCAAATTATTTTTGAAGTGCAATGTAAAATAAATTCTTACGACATCACGATCTTTAAAAATATTCTGGGACCCAATAATTACATCTAAATCCCTGAAGTGGGACCCAAACATCGGTATTTTTTAAAAGTCTCTAGCAATTCAAACATGCAGCCAAGATGAACAACCAACGATAGAGAGCACCTGATGTACGAAAGATATACACGAACTTTTTTAAAGTGGCAATTATAAACACACACATATGCAAAAATCACACTGGATAATTTCCTTTCCTTTTGTTACTAGTCAAGATTAACGTATGCTAACAAACTTTTAGAGAAATTTATGCAGTACCTTAAGTAAGGTCTCAGAGATAATTTAACATCTCACTTTCAAATAGAAAATCCTAGATAATTAAGCCCTTAAAATCTGCCCATACTTGAACCTATTTAAGTAAAGCTTCAAGTCGTTTCCTAAAAATTAGGGACAGATAAACTACAGAGAACTCTACAGGAATTAAAGAAAGAGAAATTGGGTGGTAAAAATAATTTTAGAAATTATCTGTTATAATTCTCTTATTTTAAGGTGAGAAAAGTGAACCCCTCGATCAATGGAACCAGACTAAATGGTAAGAAATTTAAACCTGTATCTGGGGACTCTCTTCCTTTTCCCAGGGCCAGATGGTTTCGTTAGGTGTCTTCCTTTAAAAGGGAGGAGAAAATTTAAGAATCTAAAGAATTTTTACTGTATAAATTCAAGTCCAATAAACTTTCATGTGAACGTCATAAAAACAAAAACAATAACAACAACAAAAAAAAAACAGCTGCACAAAACAAAGGGTCTGTGGAAGGTACAGAGTTAATAAGATTTGTATCAATTAAGGGAAACAGACTTGAAACAAATTTAAAGAGGCCAGACTGGGAAGGCTGTTTCACCCTTCCTGTTGAGCCATTTCCTATGTCTCCTAAATTACGTCTACATGATCCAGAGCTACTTTTCAGCACTTTGGCTCAAATTCTAAAGAATCTCATTTTCTTCAAAGTCTGTTCTATGGTTAATTACTTGCCTTCTAACTACTCTGGGCATAGCCAAGAAACAGGTAGAATGCACCTGTTGTTCTTGAGTTACATCTGAGATGGAGGCTGGCATTCTCTTCACTTCGGAGGAATGTTAATTGCTGATACCAGCATGACAGGTGCAATGAGGAGTAGAAAAACGATCAACGAACTCAACCACTGAACAGGAGCAGAACTCAGACACTATGAGAAAACTCCTCAGCTCTGTAACTGTAATTACTAATAATCAGTCTGGCAATCAACAATTTGACCCTTGAAATAGATTTTTTTAAACAGGGCCTGAAGTTCTAAATTTCTATAATAGTTTCTGTCCACGTGAGAAAAAAAAAAAGAAACATGTAATTTCATTTTCCATGTTACTATGGAGCCAATTCACTCACCTCAGCTGTCTCTCACGGCTTCTCTCTTCTGTAGGCAATGTTCCTCAGTTCCAGATCATTACTGGTGTGGAGTCCTATCTATCTTTCTCACCAGTTTTATGCTTTAAAACTTTCCTATTTCTATATAATACTTTACAAACTGAAGCCAGCTTCCATACTGGCCCACTATTCTTTTTATCTTCCATATTGGCTTCTTCTTTTACTGTGGCCCAGTTGACTGGGGAAAAAGGGATGTACTTACCACTTGAATACAAAATTCTAATCAGTTTAGAATATTTTTCATATTTTTGTAAGTTTCCCAGTTCAGTGACATCTAAATACTACACAATATTATTCATTGAACTTTAAAATATCCTGATGATATCTCTGGCAATCATATTTATTCTTATTATGGGGAAACTGAGACATAGTGAAGAAAAATAAGTTCCTAGTAAAATTTGGAACCTAATAAAATTAGCCAACTGAATTAGGAGATGTAAACTGGAAGACTACAAACAAATCCTTTGAAAATTAGAATCCCTGGTTCAAACCTCAATTCATTACAACTGTAATACGGGAAGGAAAAAATTTTCAAACAGGAAAAAATTGTATCTTTGAGCTTACAAATAATAAATTTTTAAGCCAATTTTTCTTATTTTTCTGCATTTAGATGGAATTTTTTTCCCCTTTGTCTATTCTGTGACCAAACTTAATTCTGAGAGTCTTCTTTTTCATTTAAGGATACAACTTCTGTAAATACCCTTCTCTTACAAATGTCACCAACCCCGACAATCTCCACCTCCATGATTCTTAGAACTCTTGAACCAAGAACATCAATAACACCCAAAACTTCTCAGAAATACAAATTCTCCGGCCCCACCCACCCCAGACCTGAATCAAAACGCTGGGGATAGAAGCAGCAGCTGTGTTAGAACGGCCTCCAGGTGATTCTGATTCACACTACATTTTGAGAACCACAGTTCTACCTGCTGGATAATCTTCAGAGTCTGACATCAGTGTCAGATACTGAATTCATATACTGTAGGGACCACCCAAGCCGAGCACCAAAATGATTTCTGGGGACCTACACAGTTAGAGCTAGATTAGGAAGGGAATAAAGGAGGAAGCAAAGGTCCTAGTCCAGTGCTTTCATAAAGGCATGTGAGAACAGGGCTCATAGCAGCTTGTCAACTTCTGAAAAGTGGCAAGCTGTAAGATGATTATTTTCTCATCTCGCTTAAAAAAAAAAAAAAAAACAGGGTCTCACTCTGTCCCCCAAGCTGGAGTGCAGTGGTGCAATCTCGGCTCACTGCAACCGCCATCTCCTGGGTTCAGGTGATTCTCCCGCCTCAAGCCTCCCAAATAGCTGGGATTACAGGCATGCACCACCATACCTGGCTAATTTTTGTATTTTTAGTTGAGGCAGGGCTTCACCATGTTAGCCAGGCTGGTCTCGAACTCCTGAACTCAAATGATCCGCCTGCCTCAGTCTCCCAAAATGCTGAGATTACAGGCATGAGCCACCACACCTGGCCTTCTCATCTCACTTTTTAAACTCCATCCACTCTGTATAATCATACCTGTTCCAATCAACTTTGAATTTCATTAAGCACAGGTGAACTACTGTGTTTACATGTAAGTAAGTGTAAAATAAATCAAGAATTTCGTGAGCTGTCTAAGGAGTAGGTTAACCAGAGCTTCTCAAACCTCACTACATATTCAAATTGCCTGGGAGCTTTTAAAAACCACTCATGCCCAGTCCCTATCCCCTATAATCTGACCATTCCCCTGGACTCAGACAATGTGACAATCCCCTAAAACTAGCCAAGATATCAACTTTTAAACATTTCTTTTTAAGTTCCCAGGTAATTCTGATGTGCAAAAGGATACAAACCACTGTTAATTCACATAGTTTTAAATTTCTGAGATGTCAGACATGTTCCTTGCCTTAGGTATATGATGCAAGAACTATGTCACTCAACAGGTGAGCGCCTTAGGTATATGATGCAAGAACTATGTCACTCAACAGGTGAGCGCCTGACTCACAGAGTAAGAACTGTCTTGACTATTAACTAAATTAACCAATTTAATGCTAGATTTTGATTTCTAATTCATGGGATGACAGTGCCATGCTTTTGATATATTTTCTTAACCTGCTTTTGCTATATTTTATTAACCTTTTTGAAAAACGATTTTGGCCAGGCAGTGGCTCACACCTGTAATCCCAGCACTTTGGGAAGCCGAGACAGGCAGATCATCTGAGGTCAGCAGTTCGAGACCAGCCTGACCAACATGGAGAAACCCTGTCTCTACTGAAAATACAAAAATTAGCCAGGCGTGGTGGTGCATGCCTGTACTCCCAGCTACTCGGGAGGCTGAGGCAGGAGAATCACTTGAACCCAGGAGGTGGAGGTTGCGGTGAGCCGAGATCACGCCATTGTACTCCAGCCTGGGCAACAAGAGCAAAACTTCATCTCAAAAAAAAAAACAAAAAGCTATTTCAACTTTACACTCAAAGACAACTTAAACATTTAATTATACTACCTGCAAAGATTACTCTTCCTCAACAGAATGCAAGTTCAGTTCTAGCATGCCTAAGTACAGATGCTCTTTATCCCAATGAAACCATCATAAAGTTGAAGAATCTTAAACCATCATAAATCTGGATCATCTATACGTGTTTTGCCCACAAGGTACCATTAGTGCAGCAGGCAAAAACTGACATTGCTGGATCTAAGCTTAAGACATACTGAAATGATCTTCAAAAATCCAACCGAGGAGAACTGTGGAAGGCTCGGCACTTCAGGAACAAACAGTTTGACATTCACATGCGATAGCGTATGTGTATACCCACTTTAATGAGAACTGCAGAACAAAACGGGAAACAAAATTCATCTGGTCATTTCTCTAACAGAGAATAACATTTTCACTAGAAGACAGAGCGAGAAAAGCGCTTATATTTTGATTTCAGTTTCCACTTTTTTTCTTTTAGTCCCAAAGACTTTTCCCTTGATACTAGGTCTCCTATTCTTATCGGTTTGGAACAGAAGTAATAATCTGCTAATACATACCTGGTAACTTTTTAAATAAACTGAAGATGTGGACACTCCTATAGCTAAAAGATCACAAAAACGTGTGTTTAAAACTGGTTCCACAATGCAATATAGAAAGCATTCATAAACGTGTTATATTTAAATTGTGAAATGTGTCCACTTTAATTCAGGCACAAAAAGATGTGAATACTTAGGGGGAAAATAATCTTTTCTCTCCAAATAGAAAAAAAAAAAAGGTGGCAGGGAGAGGAGGACCTATCCAACCATACAAGAAATGTGAAGCAAATTCAAAGAACTCAAAACCAAGGTCATAAAGGAAACCCCACTCTGTGGGCAATCCTGGGGCCAGTTTTCTCCATATTTAGATTGGGCCCAACAGAGAAGCAGTAAAGCATATTCCCTATTTACTCGGCGGTCTTCCCTCACAACTAGTGTGCAAATTACCTTCCAAAGCACTGAAAACTCTCTTCAGAGAGGAAATACCCAAGTTGAAGAAAAGGAAAAAAATACCCACTTAAAAAAAAAAAACTGCCTTTTAAACCCATTTTTGTTACTCTTAATGCTTGTCCAATTAAGAGAGAGTAAAAAATGTTTAGTGCTCTCAATTATTTACAAGACAAATATTTTTCTAAGACATTGTAGTTCATCTATCTTAGGAAAACATTCTTCGGGTGTGTTCTCACTGGTCACAAGTCATGACTGTCTCCCAAATATCTGTAATATCTGTTTCTCCTTCACACCCACCACAACTGCCCTCCCTTCAGGCTCCATGCCTGCCTGCCCCTTCAATCACACTGCTCATAGAGAAAAACTACTATGCCACCTTCATTTAACTCAGTAAATGATACAATATGGATGTCTGTCCCCTCCAAATCTCACACTGAGTTGTCATTCCCAGTGCTAGAGGTGAGGCCTGCTGGGAGGGTGACTGGATTGTGAGGATGGATCCCTCAGGAACGGCTGAGCACCATCTCCATGGTGATGAGTTAGTTCTCACTCAGTTCACAGGAGATCTGGTTGTTTAAGAGTCTGGGACCTCCCCCTTCTCTCTCTTACTCCTGTTCTCACCATGTGACACGCTGGCTCCCTTTTGCCTTCGGTCATGATTGTTAGTTCTCTGAGACCCTCACCAGACGCCGATCCCAGCACCATGCTTCCTTCTTGGCTCACTGTAACCTCCGCCTCCCAGGTTCAAGTGATTCTCCTGCCTCCGCCTCCTGAGTAGCTAGGATTACAGGCACCCGCTACCATGCCTGGCTAATTTTAGTAAAGACAGGGTTTCACCATATTGGCCAGGGTGGACTCAAACTCCTGACCTTATGATTCGCCTGCATCTCCCTCCCAAAGTGCTGGGATTACAGGTATGAGCCACCACGCCCATATCCTGCAGAACCATAAGACAATTAAACCTCTTTTCTTTATAAACTACATAGTCTCAGGTATTTCTTTATAGCAATGCAAAAGCTGACAAGCACAAATCAGACTCATTTACTTTATTGATTGATGGATGGATGGATGGAGTCTCACTCTGTCACCAGGCTGGAATACAGTGGGGCACGATCTCGGCTCACTGCAACCTCCGCCTCCCAATTCTCCTGCCTCAGCCTCCTGAGTAGCTGGCACTTACAGGCATGCACCACCACGCCCAGCTAATTTTTGTACTTTAGTAGAGACGGGGTTTCACCTTGTTGGCCAGGATGGTCTCGATCTCTTGACCTCATGATCCGCACTCCTCGGCCTCCCAAAGTGCTGGAATTAGAGGCGTGAGCTACTGCACCCGGCCCTCATTTACTATTTAAAGTGTGGTTTGTTCCCAGGTCTGACACAGAGTTTACCGAGAATTTATTACTTCATATAAACACTAGAATTTCCAACAGCAAGAAAACATAAAATATTAATAAAATTAATGAGTAACGTAAATTATTTGTTTTATGTTTTTTGGAGTTTTTTTGGAGGCGGAGTCTCACTCTGTCACCCAGGCTGGAGTGCAGTGGCATAATCTTGGCTCACTGTAACCTCCGCCTCCTAGGTTCAAGCGAGTCTCCTGCCTCCGCCTCCTGAGTAAGCTGGGATTACAGGCGCCCGCTACCACACCTGGCTAATTTTTGTATTTTTAGTAGAGACAGGGTTTCACCATATTGGCCAGGGTGGTCTCGAACTCCCGACCTTATGATTCGCCCGCCTCTGCCTCCCAAAGTGCTGGGGTTATCGGTGTGAGCCACCATGCCTGGCCAATTATTTGTTAATAATACAAAAATAAATACAAAGTTTGGCAAAAAGTTGGTGTATCTTTAAGGATTAAATTGCCTTAAAAATATTTTCTAAGGTATTCCCATCCTATTCTCCCCCGAAAGAAAGTTATTAAAAGCGTGAATATAATGATTCCCTCATGTATTTTTACAGGTAAGAGAAGCTAATCCATATATTGGACTTCAGAATTACTGTTTTTGGAAACACATTCACGCCTGTATCTTAACTTGAGGAACTAAGAATGAAAATCACCAACTTTAACTACCTAATCAGAATAACAAAAATAAGTAACTTCTCTAAATTAAGAGAATTTTTCCATCTTGTGTCTTCAACAGTGCTATCACTGCCTGAATGTTTTCATCCCCCACCCCACCGCAAATTCATACGTTGAAATTCTAACCCCAAAGGTGATGGTATTAGAAGGGGTGGTATTAGAAGGGGTGACTGGGTCATGAGGGACACTAATCCCTCAAGAATGGAATTAGTGACCTTATAGAAGAGACTCAAAAACACCCCAGGCCTTTCAAACATGTGAAGACACAGAGAGAAACTGCCATCTATGAACCAGAAAAGAGGCCTTCCTCAGACAGCAAGTAAGCCATATCTTGATTTTGGACTTCTCAGCCTCTAGAACTGTGGGAAATACATTTCTGTTGTTAATAAGCCACTCAGTCTCCGGTTATTCTGTTACAGCAGCTCAGACAGACTAAGACAAGTATCGGGAAATGACTTGCCTTCATTCTGAACGCCTCCTACGTGCAGGACAGGCTCTGAGATACAAAGATGACTAAGCTTTGATCCTTGCCCTTGAAGAATTTAATCCAGTCTTCCTTAAAGACATTTGTAACATGAACTTTTCTATTTCAGGTTAGAAGTGTAAGAACAAGAGTCAAAAATACAGAAAGAATAAAGCAGGAACTGAAGGACTACAAGCTGTGAAATAACCTGTGGCTGACCATTGAGGTAATATGACACTGCTCGTTCTTCTGAATGCAAAGATCTGTGACATGTAAAGAACTCTAAGCAGTGGTACTGGTACCTTCAGAGATGACATTTTAATCAGTTTAGTAAGCCTAAAGGGCAGAAGGGTTCAGAAACTAAACTGCAATTGCCTAGCTTTTAAACGTGTTATTCTGAAGTGTTAGAATTTAAACATGAAGACATCTAAAACATCCTCATAACTCCAGTTCACATAGGCTTTCTGAAATGCTTTAAAATGATTACGTAACAAAAAATGAAGGGGGGTTCAATGCCTACCCATAATAAAGACCTAAAGCTTAGTAATCACCCCTATGTATTGGCCCCTTACTATGACTCAGAAACTGCTCTTCATGCTCTCTACACAGTAAATCATTTAATCACAGCAATCCTTCAAGACAGAAATTACTAATCCAGCTCTACAGATAAGGAAACTGAGGTGTAGAGAAGTTAAGGAACTAATTTTACAATATACAACTAATGTGCAGGGGATATCTAAGCCAGGCAGTCTCACTCCAAAACCTATAATGATCTTCCCAATATATAGCCCTAACTGCTCCTTGGTACTAAGAAACAGGGTATACTAAATAAAAATTTTAAGAACTATGGAAATGATTTTTTTTTTTTTTGAGACAGAGTCTCACTCTGTCACCCAGGCCGCAGTGCAGTGGGCAATCTCGGCTCACTGCAACCTCCGCCTCCCAGGTTCAAGTGATTCTCCTGTCTCAGCCTACCAAGTAGCTGAGATTATAGGCACACACCACCACGCCCGGCTAATTTTTGTATTTTTAGTAGAGATGGGGTTATGCCACGTTGGCCAGGCTGGTGTCGAACTCCTGACCTCCAGCGATCCACCCCAGTTGACTTCCCAAAGTGTTGGGATTACAGGAGTGAGCCACTGAGCCCAGTCAGAAGTATGGAATTTAATGAAAATGTAAAAGGCAAGGCCTAAAGACTGGGAGGCACACTAGAAAAACTGCTTTACTGGATAAAACAAGTGGATACAGCCTTCTCTGAATACAGCTGCTCAGGCATGCTGTGAGAGTGAACTGCTGTTACTCAAAAGAAAACCAGTAACTAAAACTGCAACAAAATTTACTTCAAATTCATGCAACACTGGACCCATTGTTTTAGCCATAACCCTATATCTGAACAGTATACACATCCTTATAAACCTTCATCTAAAATGTTTGAACTGGTGCCATCACCAGCAACCCTATGAAAGCAAGTCTATCATAAATAAGCAATGAAAGGTAGACTGGAATTTCAACTGATTTCTCCAAGTAGGAAAATAAAGTCATTGCCCACAATTAATCACGCTATCTATTTAGCAGGAAAAAAATCAGCAAGGCTGTGTATACACTAGATAACGATGATGATAATAATGACACATACAACGGATTATCCTCAGAATCTTATCAGATAGGCTGTATCATTGAAAGTGGGGCTAACAGGTTAAGCATTAGCTACCAATGACCAGGGATCCACACTACAGAGTTGTACTCTGAGAACACCAATTCATCTTTCGTTTGATGATATAACATTGGGTGACAGTTTTATCTAATGGTTCAAAATTCTACTCTTATGTAAATATAAGAATAAACATAAAAATCAAGATAGCTGAGACGGGAAGGAGGAGAAAGGCAGGAAGCAGCAGATACCCTGAGTATCTCCCTAGAGAGGGACTTAAAACCTCGTAGGGAAGCAACATAGTTTGGTATTGATGTAACCCAGCCTCATGACATTACACAATCCCAGCAAGATGACAATTGCACGTACAATCACAGCCTTTGCTCTCATTCCTTCCATAACCTGGACTTTCTGCTCTAGGCCCATCAGTATTTTCCAGCCCTGGTGGAAACCACCTGCTGGTAAACTTCCAGTTACTCAGCAGCAAGCTGCTGTTTGTAAAGGAGTTTATCAGGTCAGCATATGGAATGTCTACTTGTGCATTAGTCCATGTTGAGAGGAATTGCTAAATCATCATGTACAAAATAAAGCCCCCAAACACTTCAGAGATCAAGAGTACTCCACAAAGCTCAAAGTAATTTTTCTTCAATATTTCTCCAAATTTCATGTAAATCCAATCATGGAAAATGGAAAAATCTTCTAATAAAGCAAATATATGTACATACACATGTAAATATATATTTGTAGTGTAGACACACACAGGTAAAATACTGGTTTGTCTTGAAGCTAACATTTAAGAATCATAAGGTGAGCTGGAAAGTTGGTACAGTAATTCAGACTTTCCTAGAAATTCAGACTCTCTTGGCTTAGAGACTCCCTGGAGGATTAACTCTCCCCATATGCAGCTTTGGATCAATCAGAAAGATGGGCATGACACTAGGGCTAGCCTTGACAAATGACATGCTATTTTCAATTCTAGAAGATTTCCAAGTAAGGCCCAAGTGTCCACAATTACAGTTCAGTTTGTTAGCAATCCCTCACAAATCCCCCAAATACTAAAGAAATGGGTTTCAGCCAGGCACACTGGCTCATGCCTGTAATCCCAGCAATTTTGGAGCCCAAGGTGGGAGGATCATTTGAGCTCAAGAGGTCGAGACTGCAATGAGCTATGATCTATCTGATCGTGCCACTGCACTACAGCCTGGCTGACAGAGCAAGACCCTGTCTCAAAAAGGGGAAAAAAAAGGGGGGGTTTCAAGGCAGTTTCTCAGGTAGAAAACAAGATCCCAAAATCCTAATCTTGTAAGAGGAAGAAGCATTTCCATTTATAATACAGACATTCTACAAATAGTCAAATAACAATTCATCCAATATAATAAAAGCTGGCAAAGATTTAGGATTTAATGCATTCATGTTACAATAATTTTACTTTCAAACCACCCAAATATCTTTTATCAAAAACCTGTTTGCACATTTAAGCCAAGACAGGGCAATCTTTAAAAACAGACTTCATTTGCAACAGGTCCTCTGCCTGGGTTTTAAGCTAGTAAAACAGGAATTTCTCATTTATATGCAAAGTATGTGTTAAAGGGGAAGACCAGATAGATGCTGTGCTTTCGAAATTTTAGCAAACCCAAGTTTGCTCAGTTTGCAAACCTAAGTATGACACCATTCTTGTCATTTCACACTAAACAAGGCAAGAGACAACCCAAATTCCCTAGGACCTGTCATAAAATTCTTAGAAAGAATGACAGGTCAGTGTTTTAATGTGCCAGACAAGTCTAGTAAATGCACTTAAAGTATCACGTAAGGAAAAAAAAGTAACATTAAGGTCCCTGTGACATTCTGGATGCTGAATCATACATGGAGGGGCGGGGGATGGGAGACAAATGAGGAAATTCAGAAATGGCGAACAACTCTCAATGGTGCCATTCACAGAGCCACCGGGCAGAGCGTGGTGTTCATCAATGATACAGTTCCCACACTCACTGGGGCGGGGGGGAATTAGACACAGAGCTGAAGAAGGCTACGGAGAACAAGCAAGAGCGGAAAAAGTTTCACATTCGAATAGCTTCAAAGCTACAGCCATCTCATACTAGTGCCCTCTTAGAGTTCCTCTGACCATGCCTTCTGTTGGCATTCAGTCATTTCGAGGTCTCTACTCACTTAACCCAAGTTAGCGGATTAATTGCTATGGCAAAAGATTCCTAAATTATTTTGGACAAAAACCATGAGCAGTTAAGTATCTTTAAATATTACTGTTTACTAAAATAATGGTACTTCCCAAGCATTTTACTCACACTCACCTATTTTCTTTAGCCTCACAATTTATATATCACAGTCTTAAATAAAAATTACAGTATTGATGTAGGGCCATTATAAAAGTTCTTTGGAATTTACACGTTTCTCTAAAGGAAATGTATTAATTTCAATTATCAATGCAATCTGATACTTGAAAGTCCTTCTATCGAGATTTAGGGACTGCTAAAAGCACGTAACTGAACATCTTTAAACTGCCATCAGAATCGTAAAATATAAAAGAAAAATCATCATGCTTGAATGTAATACCAGAGCCAGTCAGGAATCCAGTCAGTAACTATGCTCAAGCTGCGTGCCTGGGGAGCAGGGTGAAGATAGCACTGCTTCCTGTCACTATTGAATTCACATGCAATTCAAGAGCTAAGGAAAGGTCTGGGCATATGACCAGACTGTGTAGTGTTATACCTGCTCCACAGCAGCTACCTCTATCTGCTCCTCCAGAATTCAGGGAAAAGTCAGACAGTTGGTCTGGGAGGATTCTTAGAAGAGACAGGCCTAAAGTCTTAAAGGAAGCATGATGTTTGTTTTGGCTGGAGGATTTCACGGGGAACAGATAAAAAGATGGCATGTGTAGACAGGAAGGAAGGCTGCATTGCCAGCCCCTCAGCCCAGACACAGATATGAAAATAATGGGAGAGACCCGAGTGTGCCCTCTATTAATTCCTGAATTGAAGCAAAGGCAAAATTCATATTGATTGCTAAGATTCTTTTTTTCCTAACAATTAGCTCTTTATAACTTTGATCTGGTGGAGAGAAAATAAATCTTTTATCTAGGATATCATAGGTATGGGCTGCCCCCAAGTGAGAATAAACTATGACCTTTTGTGGCCTCTTCAAGACCTATGATTCATGTTTCATGGAAAATACTGAGAAATATTCCATTAGAAATGAATCTGTGTTCACAGCATATTGTATGCTTCCTGTGTTTTCTTCCTTCATTATCACCAAGGACATTCTCATAAAAACAAAATTTTGTTTCTTTCCAAGAGTAACCATATTCTTTCTTTTTTTAATAGACAGTCTCAGGATAGAGTGCAGTGGTGCAACCATAGCTCACTGCAGCCTCAAACTCCTTGGCTCAAGCGATCCTCCCACCTCAGCCTTCTGCGTAGCCGGAACTGCAGGCATGCACCACCACATCTGACTAATTTTTTTTTTTTTTTTGGTAGAGATGGGTCTCACTCTATTGCCTAGGCTGGTAACTCCTGGCCTCAAGCAATCCTTCTGCCTTTTCTTCCCAAAGTACTGGGATTATAGGTGTAAGCTACCACACCTAGCCCATATTCTTCTATATCAATTTGCTTTGGACTTCCAAGCTGCCTTTTAATGACATCACAATGAGCTTCTGAGGTCTTTCTAGTGGTGTCGTAAATGTCCTATAGATAAAATTATTAGGCTAATAAGGTCAATTACAAGCAAAGAGGACTGACTTCATACAATGTGATTTCAAAGTTTCCAGGAGGGCCCAGCAACCAACTCTCACTCCCTACCTGAAATCCCCGCAAAGCAGTCCCTAATCTGCTGGCTAGTGTTAAAACAGCAAAGTTATTACGCTGACAGTTTCAACCATGGCACAAGCAATGAGTATGACTTCAAAATTTCCAGGAAGGCCACCACCACCGCCCATACCTTGCCATCAATTTAAAAAAACACCTCCCACCTGTTGGCCAGTGAGAAAGAACCAAAGTAGAGTTTTGATCTCTTAAACGCCTAACAAAATACAAATACATCTTTCAGAAATTTCCATTACAATGTGACCATTTTTAGATTCCTTCCTAATAGGTTTTTAAATGGCAAAGAACTGCCTCTGACTGTACCTACCAATCCTCTCCCACTGTCCTGGAGCTGGAGCCCCCACCCCCTACCCCAGCCAAGGACACTTGGAGCTGGACGCCCCACCTGGAAGCTGAGACACCCCAACTCTCAACCCAAACCTGACTTGGGGCAGAAATAATTTAATGAGTTCTAAACCAATACTCCTTGCATCACACTGTCTGCTAGTCAACCCTCAAAAGTATATCTTACTTTGTTAACAAAGTGCTCGTCCCTAGCCATTTTTTTTCTTTTTCTTTTGAGACGGAGTCTCGCACTGTCGCCTGGGCTGGAATGCTGTGGCGCAATCTCGGCTCACTGCAACCTCTGCCTCCCGGGTTCAAGCAATTCTCCTGCCTCAGCCTCCCAAGTAGCTGGGATTACAGGTGTGCGTGCCACCACACCCAAATAATTTTTTGTATTTTTTAGTAGAGATGGGGTTTCACTATGTTGGCCAGGCTGGTCTCAAACTCCTGACCTCATGATCTGCCTGCCTCAGTCTCCCAAAGTGCTGGGATTACAGGTATAAACCACTGCACCCAGCCGCTCATCCCTAGCTTATTCCCAAGCTCAGTCTCCACCATTCACTTTCGTTCTGCAAACCATCTGTCCCATTCTCAGTATCTAAGTACTCATCCTGGTATCCAGCTCAGAATCCTGTTACTCCAGGAACAGGAACTTAACCTGGCTCTTGTCGAGAGAATAGAGTCCTCTCTGACATAAAGCCACAGAACCAGAACTCAGCGTCCGGCATCAGACATACTAAGGAAGTAAACTCAACTCTGCCTCTGTCTAGCTATGTGACTTTTCTACAGGCCTCAGCTTCCTTATGTGTAACTACACACTCACTGAAGGAAAGAATGCATAGCACAGCCTAAGCTGAATAAATGTTAGCAACAGTGCAGATGTCGTTAATCACTGGGAGTGTGAGGAGGACATAGCAACTTGTGTTGGAATTTACAAATAAACTGCCCATTGCCACATTGTATGCTGCTATTGTCTACCCGCCTGGAGTGAAGCATTCACTAAATCATACTGGAACTCATAAAAAGGCTTTCTTATTTTTTGCCTGAGTGACTGCCTTTTATACATTAGTGGCAGTCAATGAGTCTGAACGTGGGGTTCAGCCTGCTGGGCTGACTTTCCATCCAGTTTCTGCAGTTCATCCTACTGCCCCAGTGCTTCCGAAACACTAGCAAAGCACTTGGTTCCAGGTCCTTCTCCTCATTCTGTCCTGTGCCATTTCAATTAATTGGGCCAGGTACCACCACTCCCCAAAATGAAGATAACTGTAGTACCTGAGACTTCAGAAGAGAACAAAGAATAGGAAGCCTGGAGGGAGCCAAAGATAAATGTCTCCACAATTCTCTTTTAGTCAAAGGCATTTTTGAAATCCCTGGAAGGAGTGTTCGTGTCACTTATCTCCAGGTATCATCATGAATAAATACAAGGCTCCCATTGTGAAGACAGCAATATACTTGCAACATTTCCTGCAAAGTGCACCAGTTATAACATGGATTAAAAAAAGAAAAATGTGGGGGAGAGGCCAGCTCAGTGAAATTACATACATCTATAAATACACACACAAAATACACACACACACACTCCCTAGACACCAAAAAGTAAACTCAGGTGGAATGAAAAAGTAGATTTTATGTATGCTCATCCACTAAGTGATTTGCTTTTATAGCTTCTATGAAACATACTCAGTTGTAGACAGACACAGTCTACCAGCCAATTAATGGGGCTCCAATGTTACCATAACCAGAGGCTTAATAGCTTTCCTACTGAACTGACAACCTCAGCTTCATTCCATATAGGTGACTTCCATCTAGTTTTTCTAGCATGATTTTTTTTTTTTTTTAAGATACAGGGTTGTAGGATTCTGAGGTTTTAATTGCTCACAATATCCGTTTATTACAGTACTACTGAAAGACTCTACATTCCATACAATTTTAAAATATTTCTCTTCCTTCCCCATTCTGTTCATCAACTGAGAGTAGGTTTTGATTTTAAATGTGTTACAATTCCAAGGACACAACACAGAAATCCAATGAGTAGAAACCATTCATAAAAATGATTAAACCATTTCATAGTAACTTAGATTAAAACTCATTAGCATTCAATCTTTAAAAATATACTCATTTCTCAAGAAAGATTTTCTAAGTTTTTGTTCTTATAGGTACCAAAAAAAAGTACAAACCAACATGCTCTACTATTATGCAAGGAAAAAAAAAAAAGTTTCTATGCAGCTCATCATGGGAAACTGAAACTAAAGGGCATTTCTCCTGGTTTGTTTATATATTGGTAAGCAAGCTTGGGTATTAATAATAAAGCCTCTAATCAGATTTGAGTTCAGTTAATAACCTAATATTGATCAACTGCATGCCAATTTACCATTTACCTCATAATCCCAATCACTGCCAGAAAGAGCTATCATAAGATCAGCTCTAGGTTGATCTTCCTACACAATGGATCACAGTACCTAAGTCATTTCTTTCCAAGTGAACTAGAGAGAAGAGGCATTAGTATACAAACTACAAGTGTCCTAGGAGCTCTACTAAAAGAACTACACCCAAGAAGCCTTACCTACACCTGGAACTTTAGATAACAAGATTCTCAACTCTGAGCTAATCCTGTAATGGGATAAGACTTTTGGAGATCTTGGGAGGGGGCATTTTGCATTTGGGGGGAACATGAATCATCGGGCCCCAAAGAGTAGAAGACTGTGCTGGTCAGCCTCCGAGATGCCCCACAAAGACCTGCCTCTTGGTATTCACACCCTTTCATAATTTCTTCTCTTGAGGCTGGGCTGGACCTACTCGCTACCTCATGTCATCTAGTTACTGGCTCTGAAGCTGCCATAAAATAATCCCCCTAGGCTTCTCCATGGAAAGGCCCACTTAACAAGTAACTGTAGGAAACTTCCTACAATAGTACCCTGTGAGATAATAAATGTTGTTATAAGCCACCAAATTTTGGAATAATTTGTTACTTAGCGATAACTAACCAACAGATACCCAATACAGATTTTACCACTAAAAATATCCTTTGAATAACATCATAATACATATTTGAGACCTTTTGACAGACGAAAAAGAAAATGAGTATCCAAGATATACTTTAGAAAATTATACGTAGACATACATATGAAAACATTACTTGCTTCAAATAAAGAAAAAATCTTTGATTAGAATATGTACCAAAAATATCCTTACCTTGAATGCACTGAAGTGTTCCATCCTCCGCTCTTATTGTAAAAGTCTCACCTGGATTAACTTGAACGAGAATAACCTGCCAAAACAAGACATTCATTTCGGTTTAATACTGGAACATCTGGGATTTGTCTTCAAGTGTTATTACCTAAATTTATATACAAGACAGGAAGTATATGGCACAAAATCTTTTATAAACACAAAACTTAGATGTAAGTCTTAAACCTGGTTTAATTTGGGGGCATGGGGGTTGGAGGGGTACATGTATTCGAATTTAGCTAAGTGAATTCTCCTGTATTGCTTATGATGCTATATAACCTTAAAAACTCCATTGGAAGAAAACTTAACTTTGAAAAGCACAATTCCCTTTTCTCTGTCACAGATTTGGAAACTACATTTAAAGAAGAAAGAAGACCAGAAAGCTAACTTAGAGAGGAAAGCTGCATCTAGCAATGAGGTTTGGCCTAGGTAGGCCGGACACGGTGGCTCACGCCTGTAATCCTAGCACTTTAGGAGGCCAAGGCCGGTGGATCACGTGAGGTCAGGAGTTCAAGACCAGGCTGGCCAACATGGCAAAACCCCATCTCTACTAAAAATACAGAAATTAGCCACTCTGCTCTAGTGTTGCATACTGTTCCCAAGTGTCTATTGCTGATCTGGATTATATGATTCTATTGTGTGACAACAAAAAAAATTTACAAGAAAAATTTTTGTAAAAAAAACTCTGTGTATAGGATCTTAAAACAATAATGAACAGTATTAAATAAATGAATATTATAAATAGGCCCCACCAAATACTCAAATGTTTAAAGTCAATGTTTGACTTATATGAACATAAATATTAAATATTAGCAGACAACTTCCAAGATTAGACCGTGAGTGGTAATAGCAAAGTACATTCTGTCAACAGCTTCGTAGTTTTATTAATAGTTCTAATCAAAGGATAATCAAAGGAAAATAATCACTAATTGATATCTAAATACAAGTTAAAGGACATAATCCAAACTTTACAAACTATAGTTAGGTAGGCCGGACACGGTGGCTCACGCCTGTAATCCTAGCACTTTGGGAGGCCAAGGCCGGTGGATCACGTGAGGTCAGGAGTTCAAGACCAGGCTGGCCAACATGGCAAAACCCCATCTCTACTAAAAATACAGAAATTAGCCACTCTGCTCTAGTACTTCTTCCTAGAATTTACAACTGCAATTAATTAAGCAATTATTTTACTGTCTGCCTTAATCTAAGCATGATAAGGATAACATCCAACTATCTAGCCCCATGGCTGGCATATAATAAGTTATGTACTCAATAACTACTTTCACTGAATGAATGAACATCATGAAACATTAAAAGAAAAAAAACCTATTGCAAATAATTAGCTTAGAAATTAAGCTTTCATAAGATGCAATTTAAAAGTCAACTTTATTTACTGTATACACTATAATTTGTCTGTTTTGTAAAACTGAGATCAAAGCCATTTCATCTTTAAAAACTCAATCGTTAATATCCATGTATTTTGCCTCTTGTAATAATTCATCCAGATGATACTGCTGGAATACCAAAAATTTTTAAACAGAAAATACATTAACTGGAAAAAACAGGATCATTCAGGGAAAATCAGCCTAAGCTTTATCCCTGGTACTTCTTATTATCTTGAATTATAACACTTATTTCAAGGCAGTTTATTTTTCCTGTATAATAACTGTCAATAATCTTTGAGTTTTCAGTACTTAAATTATCACCAATGTAAGCACATTGTACTGTTTCAAAAACTCAAACTCCTTCAAGATCTCTAGAATGATTAAAATATTTCTGTTGTTTTCTTGAAAAGGAGCTTTTAAAGTCATTTCTTTAATATGAAAATCATTTATTTTTCCATAAATATACAATATAAAAGCTACAATGGAAGAAGACAACACTTCAATATAGACAATTATCCATGTCTTTTGAAAGGTCCTTAGACCAATTCTAGCATCACTGTAATAAAGCAGAAACCATTTGCTTTGTGTTTAAAGCTCTAGGGATAGGACTGTAATATATGCCCATGGAATTAATTAGTTGGGGGACGGGGGAACCAATGGATGCCAAGACTCTAAGTCCTAGATTTTCTGTGACTATCCCAAAGTCATATACTCTCTTCTACCACGCTCATAATTGTCAGACAATGTGTCCTAAATGTCGGTTCTGAAAATACAATTCACTAGCATTATGGAAAGTCCCAGGCAAGAAAAAGGATTTCTGAATTGGGACATGCCCAGATTGTCACATTACCTGCTTATCATATTGCACAAAAAGTGTCTGTAACAGTTTCTCAGCGGTCACTGCACCAGGCCACACTTCAAAGAACGACCCAGAGGCATCCAGCCTCTAAGGTCCACTTACGCCTCCCCCTCTGCTTACTGAGTTCAATTCCCAACCCCTCATCCCTTTTTTTCAGGGAGAAAGATGATAGGTAACCGGCTTTTAAGCATCCTACGAAAATACCTGCCTCCAAATGTTTAGTTCATGTAATTTTCATTGCTGCTGAGTAGCCACAGCAACCAGATTATAATCTACCAAGTTACCTCAGAAACCAGACAAATCTCCTGTGTCCCAATAACAATTTTTCTTAGTAGAGCAGAAGTCATTATTTAAACAATCCGTATTCATCTTGGCACTGAATATTTTAAAAGAAAACATTATTATACCGAGGGAGGCTGACCACCCTCCACTGTCAATAAAGCAGAGATAAAAATAAGTTTGACACACAGCAGCCCAATGACCAGTCCTGACATCAGACATGAATGGGCTGGGGCAGAAGGCCTTGCATCACGCAGCCCTGAGGATCATGAGTCACAACCTGGCCAGCTCCTTAGGCAATGTCTCTCCCTCCCTCCCTCCCTCTCCCCAGCCACAAAGCAGAAACATAATAACTGCTACAAGTCGTCTTTAATATAAAATGTGAAACAGAACATCACTGTCCAAACCTCATCATTTTTGTCTACTCGCTAAGCATTTCCTTCTTTTCCCGAGTCAGCATTAAACTGATTCATGTGGCACAAAGTCTTCAGAGGAGAAAATAAAGACAACGATTTTAACTACTGATATTTTTTTTCTCCAGAGATGTTAAGAAGAACCATGCTAATCAAATCATGGGAGCATCCTCTAAGCTACTATTGCTTCATCAGATCTGTTTCAAAACCCTTAGTGCTATGTGAACCAAGAAGCTGGAAATACACAGAAGGCAGTTTATCAAGGCTTAATAAAAAATAAATGGCCACTGTTGCAAAGTCCACTTGCAAACAATAAAACAAGAGTTACAATTAATACAACTGAGCAAACACAGCATCATGGGAATTCTTTACATAACAGGGGAACTGAAATAAGGTATATCTTTCCTTGCAGTTATAAATCTAAAGCTAACTCTGTTTTTTACCCACTAAAAGAGGAAAAGGAAGGCTACTTTGGCAATTTAAATTTTGGGTGGCTGTTTAACCAGGTGTCAATAGTATCTAAGACTACTAAGTCTAATTTATGCCTCAAATAAAAAAAATCACCAGTCATTCAGCTGAGCAATCAGGGTAATGTATCAGTCCATCAAAAAAGCTTCTGGCCAGGCACAGCGGCTCATGCCTGTAATTCCAGTGCTTTGGGAGGCTGAGATGGGGAGAATCACTTGAGACCAGGCGTTTCAGACCAGCCCAGGCACATAGTAAGACTCCATATCTACAAAAATAATTTTTAAAATTAGCCAGGTGTGGTAGTGGGTTCCTGCAGTTCTAGCAACTCAGCAGGTTGAGGCAGGAGGATCGCTTGAGCCCAGGGGTTCAAGGCTGTAGTGAACCGTGATGGTGCCTGGTGCCAACTGCACTCCAGCCTGGGCAACCAAGACTGTCTCCCCACAAAAAAAAGCTTCACCTGAGAGAATAGTACCAACTGACCAAAGGGGAAACATTACACTTGCAGCATTTTGAAGCATTAAATCCAATCCTCAGACAATCAAGATATAAACCATATCAGAGAGGAGATCCCATTTCACTCCTAGAGTTTTTTCCACTGGCCATACTTTGTGAAGCTTATTTTCATGTATAAATGAACATTTCTCCCTTGGAGCCAACATTTATGATTATCCAAAAGGTATCTTTTTTTTTTTTTAATAAACGGAGTCTTGCTCTGTCGCCCAGGCTGGAGTATGGTGGCGCGATCTCAGCTCACTGTAACCTCCACCTCCTGGGTCCAAGCAATTCTCCTGCCTCAGCCTCCCGTGTAACTGGAACTACAGGTATGTGCCACCACACCCAGCTAATTTTTGTATTTTTAGTAGGGACAAGGTTTCACCATGTTGGCCAGGATGGTCTCAATCTCTTGACCTCGTGATCCGCCCACCTTGACCTCCCAAAGTCCTGGGATTATGGCGTGAGCCATCGTACCTGGCCTGTTTATCCTGGCCTGTTGGATAATGAGGAAATTCTTTAATGAGGAAAATGATACAATCTAAAAGCTACAGAAGAGTTCCACGCAACTCAGGATTCTATCCAGGAATATCTAATAACTTTAAAAGAGACCCTTGACTACATGAGAAGAGTACTACCGCCTATCTCTCATGCTACTATTTTCTGGTCACGTACACTCCCACTGCCCACTCCCCAGCCACACTTCCCACAAGATTCCCCATCAACAAGCTCCTCCCAACCCCCAGGCCCAAACTGTCCATCCACACACACCTTTGAGACCCTAGTCTGTATGCCACAGACCACAGCTGGCCTCAGGCAAAACTGAAAAGTAATTAATATTTGTTTTTTGAGTCCCCTCTTTTCTCCCAATCAGGAAAAGGGAAGTGATGGGCTGTGAATGACCAATATTTATCTTTGTGGTAATAATACACGCAAGGAAAATGTCTTCCAATTAAAAACATAAGCAAGAGGCTGGGTGCTGTGACTCATGCCTGTAATCCCAGCACTCTGGAGGCCGAGGTGGGCAGATCATGTGGTCAGGAGTTCGAGACCAGCCTGGCCAATATGGTGAAACCCCATCTCTACTAAAAATACAAAAATTAGCTGGGCATGGTGGCGCGCCCCCGTAATCTCAGCTACTCGGGCAGCTGAGGCAGAAGAAGCGCTTGAACCTGGGAGGTAGAGCTTGCAGTGAGCTGAGATCACGCCACTGCACTCCAGCCTGGGTGACAGCACAAAAAAGAATCGCTTGAACCAGGGAGAAGGAGGTTGCAGTGAACTGAGATCATGCCACTGCATTCCAGCCTGGGAGACTCCGTCTCAAAAAAAAAGAAAAAAACACATAAGCCTCATCCTGTTCACATGCCCTACCTGAAGCATGAATCCCAAGCTGACTGAAAAATAATACACAATACCAGGAAGCCCCCAAGGAGACCTAAACAAACACTGGGGACCAAGGGCCACGGGCACACACTGTAGGTGAAGCTCCCCCTTGCTCAACACAACCCACAGGATAAATGACAAATATGTTTAGGTTTTTCCTGGGCTTTAGGACTCTTACCGTTCAAACTAAGGAGTAAGAATATTCCACCACTCCATAAGTTTTAATACTGTTTTCTTCAAAGAACAGAAGGTTCAAAACCTGTATCCTCAATATCACACCTGTGAAATTAATCCAACACGATGCAGGCTACTTTATCAACTCCTTTTTCCAGGTTTTTTTCTATAATGATTAAGAAACAGCTACTACTTACTGAATCTCTGTCACATGCCAGGTAGATATTAACTAGATTTTACAAATGGGGAAACTGAGGCTTGAGGAAGACAAGCAACTTGTCCAAGGTCACAAAACTACAAAGTGACTGGATTCCAGCCCTGTCTGTCTGACCAAAATGCATGCTCACCTAGTTCATACCCTCGCTCCTCTCCTCTAATAGGTGTGGGTTTCACCGTATCAACGCAACATGAAGGTAATTCCAAAAAACTGCTAAAATAAGAGAAGGCAGTTAACTGGGTCAAAGGAACATCCCCAAAGGCAAGACAAGTTCTCTTCTAGGAAACACGTGCTCCTCCCTGAAACAGGCTTCCACCCTCAGCTTCTTTTTCTTCAAATTCCCACCAGTGACAAGTCTCTCCATTAAGTAAAATTACAGTCTCAAGAAAAAAATTTTTACCAAAATCTGCCATGTTTCATGCTCTCAATAAAATCTAAAACCAGCCAGTTCTCACCTCTGAGTAGATTTTCTGTTTCGTAAACATCTGAGTGCTCCTTAAAAGTTCACCTCCCATCGCACTCACATTCCAGCATCTGCTCAGCTTCCCCGCGTGCCGGCAACAAGAGGGACTCCTACAGGAATCCATTCACAGAAGTTCTGAAATCCAAGCCCTTTACATCTACAAAATGGTTTGAATTACTGGGAAATGCTTCTAATTAAGACTATCATAACAAAAGCCAGTAATAAAACGTAATAAAGTAACACCACAGTATGTGGAAATTTCCTATTACGTGCTCAGAAGTCCAGGAAAGGACCCTCTCTGGCTCAGTTTTCTGACCCACAAGCTGCCCTCTCAAAGTACACAGAAGAATTAAATTTGGTCACCTTTTTATATACTTTTAAGCAACCATTCTGAGATGCTGTCCACCATACAATCCAGGAAAACAGAATTTTACAGGGGGATACTTGAGACCATTACAAAGTTTAAAGAAATTGCCCAGATTTAAGACTTTAAGGCAAACAGACTAAAAATGCTCTTTAAAAATGTAATGCTTTTAAGATTTTCCTTTCTAGATTTGAGTTACTAGAGCTTTGTTAAGCAACTGTTGAAAAGCCTGGCACACTTAGATTCTTGGTTTTGGAAGAACTGCAGCCTTGAGGACATACACATACTGACTTTGTACAAATGAACAGATTATTCCAATTCTTCCCTCATTCTGCACCAAGTCCAAATTCAAGACTGACACTAGTCTCCACAGAGAGCAAAGGAAAAATGTGACAAAGATTTTCCAGCCAGCCCCGCCCCTCCTCCCGCACGCCCTCAGCACATACAAGCACACAGCCGATTCTATGCATGTTGAATTCAGAGCCAGTTTATGTACCATGACATCAGTGCGGTATAATGAGCCAAGTTTAAACTCCATCTGGGACAAATAATGTCCAAGCACACTGTGACTTCTTTTGTTTATATACAGTGACTAAATATGTCTTGGTGGTAAATGAACTAACTCAAGATTTATTTCCCAAGGCCTCCAAAACAATATTCTGCACCCCGAAGCAACTCCCTGCCTCCAGTTCTATTTCCAAGGCTATGCGTAAGTGATTTTTAGCAGAACGCATGACTTTTGAAACATATAATTAACATCTTGAGGAGAGTCAGAGTCCAAGCAGACCTTCATCAATCTAAAACAAAGAAAAAGAGGAACTCACGAGCAATCGGGGACTGTATTGCTGTTCACAGTAAAAATCTGCATTATGCTTAATGCTATATTCCCCTTGGAAAACAGGAAAAGTAGAGAAGGGAGAGATTTAAGAAGTATCTGTGAAGCGAGGTGGCCATTTTCTTTCCTTTTGAAGGATAAACTTTGTTTCTTTCAGAATGAACAAACCACTTTTTTTTTTTTTTTTTTTTTTTTTTGAGACAGCCTTGCTCTGTCTCCCAGGCTGGACTGCAATGGCTCAATCTTGGCTCAGTGCAACCTCCTTTTCCCGGGTTCAAGCGATTCTCCTGCCTCAGCCTCCCGAGTAGCTGGCAATACAGGTGCCTACCACCATGCCCAGATGATTTTTGTATTTTTTAGTAGAGACAGGGTTTCACCATGTTGGCCAGGCTGGTCTTGAACTCCTGACCTCAGGTGATCCGCCTGCCTCAGCCTCCCAAAGTGCTGGGATTACAGGCATGAGCCATTGCGCCCCGCCAGTTTTTATATTTCTTAAGTCTCAAAAACTGCCTCTAGGCTCATGCAGTTTTTGAATGGAAATGAAGGATGGGGTTTGGGAAGAAAAGGCAGGCAAAAGGTCCTGTTCTACCTACAGGATGAGACTCCCACAGGGGAGGAACCTCTACTACCCTTCTCTGGCCACCACCATCTCTCAGCACCTGCCGACCCGGGAGAAAGCAGCCCTCCTATTGCCAATCTCAAGAAAAGAACCCTTCCCTAAGGAAATAAGGGAGACGCTTAGGAAGATTTCACTCTCAGTTCCTTTTCCAAACAGAAGCCTGGCCTCCAGGCCTTCCAACACCACCACTGCTGCTTAGTCCTCAATTTTCAGAAGCTGGGGAGCCAGAGGCACTGTCACTTTCTGCAGTTAACTTGGAGATCATGTAAGATAATGAAGAAGAACAGCCTCTATAAACTTTACAATTTACTACTGTGCAAAAACCTAGTCCCATGTCTCTCCCCAGCTGTTTACCTGAACAAAACTAAGAAGAGGTAAGTCCAACCCAGGCAGTGCCACCTTTCCCAGAAGGCAGGATTTAAGTTTTGGAAGAGGAGATAAGTGGGTTCAAATCCCTGCTCTGTGATCTGCCAGCTGCAAATAAGTAAACTTTCTTGCCTCCAGTTTTGTCTTTGAAGATGACTGCCGCCTTATCATAAGGTCAGGAGTTCAAGACCAGCCTGGCCAACATGGTGAAACCCATCTCTACTAAAAATACAAAAATTAGCCAGGCGTGGTGGTGGGCACCTGTAATCCCAGCTATTCAGGAGGCTGAGCCAGGAGAATCGCTGGACCTGGGAGGCGGAGGTTGCAGTGAGCCGAGACCACACCACTACACTCCAGCCTGAGTGACAGAGCCAGACTCTGTCTTTAAAAAAAAAAAAAAAAAGATGATTGCCATCTTCCAGGGTGTGTAATTACTGGATGAAATGTTGTGTGTAAGCGCTCAGTACCAGCCCCAGCACCTCAGAAGCCCTCCCCAACAGTCACTAATCCTTCCTTCCACCTCAGCAGGAAGACACTCTTTCCAACAACTTTAACTTCGTGTCCACAGATAACCACTCAAGTAAAAGTTGAGATTGGGTTAAGACCAAAAGCATTCTGGTGATCAGCAGGCTTCCTTAAGTTGGAGGTAAATGCCAAAAATTTAGTCAAATGCACGGCAGTCTTTCAAAGTCCTAACTCTGATCTTTAGTGTCATTTTTAGATTGCTAAGGTATGGAAATCTCTGGAACAGTCAACCTTACAGCAGCTTTTGTCCTACATTTCCCCCTAGGTTTAAGAATAATTGTTAGAAAATGAGTCACTGCCCTCCTCCAAAGGCAGCACTCACACCTGGTGTGATACCTTTCTGTCTTGTTAATGGAGGCTCTTTAAAGTTCCAAGATTGGGCCAAGTGTGGTGGCTTGTGCCTGAAATCCCAGCACTTTGGGAGGTCAAGGTGGGCAGATCACTTGAGGCTGGGACTTTGAGACCAGACTGGCCAACATGGTGAAACCTTGTCTCTACTAAAAATTCAAAAATTAGCCAGGCATCGTGGCACGCGCCTGTAATCCCAGCTACTTGGGAAACCGAGGCAGGAGAATTCTTGAACTCGGGAGGCAGAGGTTGCAGTGAGCTGAGATCGTGCCACTGTACTCCAGCCTGGGTGACAGAGCAAGACTTCATCTAGGGAAAAAAAAAAAGTTCCCAGATTGCTTAGAGTACCACAGTGTGCAGAAGTGGTCAATAATAAGTAGGAGAACTCTCAGCCCAAGAAAACCCTTCTTTAAATCTGAGAAAGCAAGAGACTGTGGAACGTAAGCTGGATATGGACACCTATTTATGAAAGGATGATGTCTTCTAATGCCCAGCTCCACCTTCAACTGATTCCCTGTGTCCTGAAAACAGATATTACTCTGACAGGGTATAGAGAGAAACCTAGTGTCTGATTTCCCATCACAAACCCTAAGAGAAAAATATGGATGCCATTCATTTGTAATTGATATTAATATTTTATATTATAGTTTTACATTCAGTAAATGTAAATGACTAAAGCCACCAAGTAAATTATAAAGTGTTTTCCATGTGACCTTTCTGCCAAGATGATAAGAGTTTAAACGGGTTCTAAACACATCCATTCTGGGAATACAAAACAAAAATTAAAAATTAGCTGCAGGCCGGGTGCAGTGGTTCACACCTGTAATCCCAGAACTTTGGGAGGCCGAGGTGGGTGAATCACAAGGTCAGGAGTTCAAGATCAGACTGGCCAACATGATGAAACCCCATCTCTACAAAAATACAAAAATTAGCCAGGTATGGTGGCGGGCATCTGTAATCCCAGCTACTCCGGAGGCCGAGGCAGAGAACTGCTTGAACCCGGGAGGCAGAGTTTGCAGTGAGCCGAGACTGCGCCACTGCACTCCAGCCTGGGCAACAGAGTGAGACTCCATCTCAAAAAAGAAAAAAAATTTGCCCTTTTACTGTGCCTACTTACCTACCAAACAACATTACTAATTAAAGGACATCCTTCTGTAGGTCATAGCTTCTCCCATGAACTAAATGACAACTCAATACTCCAATATAAAGACCAAAGAAACTTCTGAGACAGTAACATGCTCAGTGATTAATTTTTCTAACTACCGCTTAGAAAACACAAAAAAACATTTTACTGTATTCCACGCTGGGTGACAGAATGAGACTCCAACTAAAAAAAAAAAAATTATCAACTTCTGATTGCACGAATATAACAACAAAAGAATGGTTTGGTTAAGGCCTGGCACAGTGGCTCACACCTGTGTAATCCCACACTTGAGAGGTCTAAGCAGGGCAACAGCTTGAAACCAGGAGTTTGAGACCAGCTTGGGCAACACAGGGAGACTGTCTCTACAAAAAATAAAAATAAGTAGCCAGGCCTGGTTGTGCATGCCTGTAGTCCCAGCTACTCAGGGGGCTGAGGTGGGAGAACAGTGTGAGCCCGGAAAGCTGAGGCTGCAGTGAGCTGGGATTGCATCACTGTACTATAGCCTGGAGAACAGAGTGAGTCTCAAAAACAAAATAAAAACAAAACATTTTAATGACCCTTCCTGAAAATTAAAAGTCATGTAATATAATTGGTCAATAACTAACAAGTCCATTTCCCTTCAAATCTAAGGTGTGGCTCACAAGAATTGATTTCCATTTTTTTGGGTTTTTATTTTTGGTTTCGTTTTGAGGCGGAGTCTCGCTCTGTTTCCCAGGCTGGAATACAGTGATGTGATCTCGGCTCACTGCAACCTCCGCCTCCCAGGTTCAGTCGATTATTCTGCCTCAGCCTCCCAAGCAGCTGGGACTACAAGTGCATACCACCACTCCCAGCTAATTTTTATATTTTTAGTAGAGACGGGGTTTCACCATATTGGCCAGACTGGCTCAAACTGCTGACCTTGTGATTGGCCGCCTTGGCCTCCCAAAGTGCTGGGATTACAGGTGTGAGCCACTGTGCCTGGCCCGATTTCCATTTTTTTAAACAATAGAAATGGAACCTTAGTAACAGCTTTACTGATATAAATACTTTCTAGTCAGCCTGCACCCAAAACCAGACCACATTTATCTCTGGATCTTCGCTGTCTCCACTTAACTCCACTTATTTGCAAAGCAGACACCCTTGGAAGGGTAATTTGCTAAATGCATACTGTCCATTTTATCTAAATGCTTATGCTGCAAGGAGCAAAGAAGGAGCAGGAAGAGAGGATCCAGGAAGGGAGGGCCAAATCATTCTGGTTAATCAAAGTGCTGAACACACCTGCTGCACAGGTAAAACACATTTGTTCCCGCTAACAGATGACCTGGTCTGATGGTCACCTGTTAAGGAAAAAGGCCCAGGGCAGGGAAGAAATACCAACGTAGGCATGAACACTAAAGCAGCACGTGCATATTGTTTCTTCTGGGGACCCACCATGTCTAGCTTAAAGCTGACCAGAAAATGACTAAGGGGCACCTAGTTCTGACCAATGCCAGTTTCAATGAGGAAACGAATATAATCTAAAGGCAGCTAAACCCAAGATTACCTAGGTAAAACACTACGGCACTTTAGCAACTGGCTCCTTGGCAGGCTGTTTCTTTTTGCATTTGGAAATGTAGGCGAGAGAAAAAAAGAATGAGAATGATGTCTGCATTTGGAACCTGGAGAGTAACGTTACAAATTTTATGCAGTTTTGCTCACTAATGTCATGTTTGGAGTGTAACGAATATATTTTATACAGTCATATGTTTACATCAATCATTTGGACTAAAAAAGAAAAGAGTCTGCCTACATGAGAACGATTATGTGCAAACATATTCTGGATGCAGAAGTGTCTCATCTTAACACATTCTGGATGCAAAAATGTCTCATCTTTTCTTCCTGTGTTTATATACTACTTTTACTTACTATGAGATATTTCAATAGCTATCACATCACATTTGACATGACAAATACACATTTTCAAAACAAGAAAAATAGAAATCAGAGTTTGGAAATCTATCAAATTTAATCTTATTTTTTACAAAGTTAATATAGAAATACTTTACGGCCAGACCCCAGCGCTTTGAGAAGGCACAACAGGAGGAAGATCCTTTGAGCCCAGGAGTTCAAGACCAGCCTTGGCAACATAAGGAGACCCTGTCTCAAATAAATAAATACTTCAAATAAAAACGCCTCATCTAGGTAATACCAGGAAAAGTTTACCCTTAAAAAAACTCTTTCCAAGAATTGAGTCTTTATTTATTGAAACTGTAAAAAAAGATTATAAACACAAGTATTTCCATCTCTGCACCTGGACTACTTTTACCTTGCATCTGTGTTTAATGTCTCCTAACTAAACTGTAAACAGTAAAACTAAGGAATCGGATTGTCTCTTTTGCTCTTTCTAAGCATTAGTGAATGTTCCATGTAGCACTTTTGGGGGGCCTCAAATCCAGTTCACTGAAAACTAAAGGCCGAAAAAACAAAACAAAACAAAACCAAAAAAACCCACATGGGTTCTAACATGTAACAGGTAAAGCTGAAATCCTTCTACAAAGCCACATTAACCCGAGCCCAGCCTAATTCATTTCACAGGTCCTGGGGCAAGCAGACAACTACAAGATTTAAAACACGTTATCAGTTTGATACACAACGCACGGGCCGGAAAAAACTTAAATCATCTTGCTGTCTTTAAAATACAATACACATGAGCACAAGATGTAATTTAAAGTTTAAAAAGTTAACAATTTCCAGATTCCAAACCGGGATGACCGCAGAGCTCAGGCAGGCTTGGAAACTTCGTGAAGTGGACAGGGTAGGGACTGAAGAGGACATTCCCCATCAAAAGCAAACGGCTGCAATTTTTGTGCCAGTCAATTGTTGCCAAGTAGGAAGACCAGCCCAGTGTTATCACATCTTCTGGGTTTTTCAAAAAAACAGAAAAATCCAGAGTTTTTTAATAAATCTTCCCATTTTTAATATTGGTACTGAAATCTTTTCAACTAAAAACACACACACACACACACACACACACACACACACACACACACACACACACACACACACACACACACACACACCCCATGCCTGTATGACAAAGGCAGTAAGTGGCTAGTTTTCAAGCCCTGATATAGATGAATTAAATCTGTTCATTGCTTTCATCCTTCATCCATTCAAAAAGATTTACTGAATGCTACTTCAGATGCCAGGCACAGTATGAACAAGGGAGACCCAGTCCCTGCCCACCTTGAGTTAACAAGGAAATCAGACAGTCAAACATTGCAGTAACTTGAAAACAATCGTAATGTTAAAAACACTTTAGGATTTAAAATTGCCATTATTCTGCAGCGCAACCCTACCATGCCAGTATTTTACCTTAATCCTTCCTATTTTAAAGGCAGCTCCATTTCTAGCATTTGAAGGATACTGACTACATCTTGTATCTTATTATTGCCTTTGGCTAATTAAATTCTGAAGTGTCTCTCAACCCAGACAGCTCAGGGCTGCCCTAATTATATGTCCAATGTTCTAATTATTGGAGGTGCCACATATAACCACACCCTCTGATAACATGGTATCAACATTTTCCTTTACAAGACTGGGATTCTGCATAGGCTCTGCCTTTTTGGAAGCTTTTGTAGGAAGCAAAATTGGCAAAACTAACTCAGAGAGGTCTGACAAGTCAGACCACAGATCTGGCTAAACTCACACCTTTTTTTACAGTTCAAAGGAGGCCCTGAAAATAGGGGTTGCTGCCTCTGCAGCTGGAACGCGAATCTGGTTGAGGGGTGCTTGTGATCCGCCCCACTGTAGAGTCAGTAATTCTGAGCAATGGGCATCAAGGGGACGGGTGGACCGCCAGACTGGAGAATCAGAGGACAAATACGTTCATTATCGAAGATACTAAACAGTAAAGGTTCAAGCAAAGAGATCACCAACTAGACAGATAAGGTTTATTTGTAGTGCCCGTAATAGCTCTCCATTGCATATGCAATCTCTATAGAGCATTCTCCTGTAATAAAACAGAAACAGATTACCTGATGTACAAAGTCTGGCTAGTTCTAGGCTTCACTTCAGGTCAGATCTGACCCAGGCTCAGCCTCCCCACAGATACTTTTCCTAGCCTGGTCTGTTTTCCTGCCCATCTATCCACTCCTCAATTCTTCCTCTGAACTCCTACGCACTGTGGCTCTGTGACACTCTGCAATTCAAGCACTCTCCCGTGACCCAATGTATGTGTAAATACAGCCTTTTTTTTTTTTTTTTTTTGGCAGGCCCCATTTTGCTTGCCAACTAGATTGCTCATTCCTTTAGGGCAAGAACAGTGCCTTATTCATCTTTGTGTCGCCAGCACCTAATACAGTACCGGCACACAGGACATTTGATAAATGCTTATTAAAATGAACAAATCTATTATTCAATCACTCCTAAATTTAGTCATAAATCCTATCCTCTCACTCTTTTACCCCAAATTTCAAAGTACAGAGGCTGACAGTATCTTGACACCAGAGGGCTTTGTAGTTTGAGTGGTAGAGGAAAAATGAATGGCAGTTAGCAATAATAATTTTATTTAAGCATTTGCACAAGTTGCACAATTTCTCATGCATCTTGCTGCTGAAGAATGTGACCCAAGGCTGAGCTTCCCCATACCTGGTTTTCTGTACCCAACACTGACCAGCATCTTTTTACTTTCTAGCTCCAGCTCCCACCCATAACATGATTCTACCACAAAAGGAGCTCTTCGGTAATGTTATTGAGAAATAATAGCTGCAGTATCTTTTTTAACTGTCACTCCCATTCTCATTTGAATATCCTTCTCTCTCCTGGGTAATCTTCCCAAGAGTTGTTTATTCATTTTTCTACACTATACTGATTATAAAACTTCATTCCTGCTGGGATTTCTGAGGAGGAGACAAGCTCTGTCATGTAAGCAAAACTCTTCACCGTGGCTATCAGTATATTTCAAGAGTAAACCTGTGTAGTGGCAGGATTTGAACTACTGAATGCAAGAAGGAAGCCATCAAGGAGAACGTTATTCAGAAGATACCAACCAGAACAGAAAGGTCATTGGATTAGGAGGAGGGGCACATACGATGTAAAAGACATGCCGACGTGAGCACCATCTGAAGGTGGAAAGCTTTGATATGTGGAATGTGCTGTCTGGAAATGTGTATTCAAAATAATGCTCCAGGAAAAAACTCTGGTTATGTGTTCTGTCTAGAAAAACAAGGGCTTTCAAAAGAAGAAACAAAAGAGGGGGAAAAAAACTCTCTCCATGAAATGACATGTTAAGTGCTGATCGACAGGAATTGGCAAAGTCAAGAGAACTGGACATGACTGAGGCAACTGTAATTACCCTCCTGCCTTCCAGGACAAGTAGATGATGCGTTATCCTGAGCTAGCAGGAGAGGCAAGTTTTCTGTATACGTTTAAGGAGATCTACTTTCTGAAGAAGAGGCATTAAAAACCCTCAGCAATATTCTAGAAGCTTAAAAGAGATGAGAGAGAAGAATAATAGTAGGACAAATCATTTACTAGATGCTCTCCATGTGCTAAATGCTAGTCAGGTCAAGAGGCATCTAATCCAAGCCAGTTCCACTAAGAACTGACCCTCAGTAAATATATATTTAAGAAAAGTCATTAAGAATATAATATAAAGAATATATTGTGCCACTTTATATATATTATATGAAATATTATAATATATGCCACTTTATAGTATATATGATACAATATGAATTATATAAATATATTACATATTGTTATATGTAATAATATATTACATGTTATATATTTTATATATAAATATATTTATATATACTTTATGTTATACATAATATATATTATATGCATATAACATAAAGTGGCACACTACATTATATTTAAGGAAAGTCATTAAGAATACATATTAAAGGCATACATATTTAAGGAAAGTCATTAAGAATATAATATAAAGAATATATTATGCTCCTTTATATATAATATATATTATGTGAAATATATAATATATGCCACTTTATACTATATATGATACAATATAAATTATATAAATATATTACATGTTGTTATATGTAATAATATATTACATACTATATATTTTACATATGAATATATTTTTACATACTTTACGTTATATTTAATATATATTATATGCATATAATATAAAGTGGCACACTACTCTCATGCAGGTCACAGATACCCTTGTAAGTGTCACATGTTAAATTTACAAATCAGTAAACTCTGCAATCCTATGTCGACACTTCTGTTTTTAACATAATGGTTTAACTGGTAGCTGCTATAAATTTTTCAGAAATTATTCAAATATTAAACCAGTTTTAAAAAGTCAGAATTTAGGCTGATGTTTATTCTTCCGTGCTCAACACTGGCTGCTACATTTTAAAATCACTAAAATGCAGAAGTCCATAACAAACACAGGTAAGTTAATATACCACTAGCTTCTGAATATGTCAACAAAGCCATCAATTTTCTGATTACTGAAGGGCACTCATCATCATTTACACAGCCACACATTAAAAACTCAGGTTGAAACCTGATGTTTGTAGCTCAAGAATAGTATACAATTAGGCACATTCAGGTAAGCAAACTTTATTTAGCTAAGCTAGGATGTAGTTATTCAGAGGTGGAAGAAATTACTGGTGATAAAAAGCCAGAGATAACTCTATTTAGAAAATAATACTTCAAAATAAAGCTACTCAATTTCACTTCTGGTTATATATACAAGAGAAATAAAAACATGTCCACACAAGAATCTGTGCATAGCAGCATCATTCATAATAGCCAAAAAGTGAAAATAACTAAAATGTCTAACAGAACATGAATAGAGTAATAAAATGTGGTATATCCACGCAGTAAAATATTATTTGGCAATAAAAAAGGAATACAGTACTGACACATGCTACCATATGAATGAACCTTAGAAATGTGTTGAGTGAAAGATGCCGGACACAAAAGACCAAATGTCACATAATTTTATTTATATGAAATTCTGGCATAGGCAGTATCTGCCTACAGAGACAGAAAGTAGGTGAATTCACGGTTACCTAGAATGGAGGAAGGGAGAGAGAAAATAGGAAATAGGGAGTGATTCCTCCAGGGTTCTTTTTAGAGTGATAAAAATGTTCTGAAATTAACTGTAGTGAAGGTTGTACAATTCTGTGAATATACTAGATTACAATGACTGTATAAGTATACAATTATACTTCAATTAAGCTGTTAAATGAGAAAAGCTGTTGTGTGAGCTGCTTCTGTTCTCACTGTTTCTTGTTGCTATTCATTTTTAGTTGATAACGCTTTTAAAAGCTTTGTTCATAATGACGATGACTTCTTTTTAAGAATCATCCTTTTCACTCTTCCCCTTTTCCTGCTACCTGCGTAAAATGACAAACCAAGGTTTTAAACTTCATGTGACTCCAAATAATGAAAATTAACAGTGTGTCTTATTTAGAGAGCCAGAACACCACAGAGAATCCTGCCAAGAACTAGTCCTAATTACATCCAGAAACAAGCAGAACAGAAATGAGGAGGAGGAGGGCTGTGGGAACTGAAGAGCTTTCTCATAACTGCGGTAGTTCTTTTGCATATATAGAGAAAGGTTTAGCATGTCCTTTGCACAGCTGCAAAGTATTAAAAACCCTGTAAACACATACAAGGTAAGCTTCGCCATACATACTCCTAACAGACATTTAGAGGCAGAGCCCTGTTCCCAGGGCATGGCTCTTTACGAGGGTATGATTTGAGTGGTGGCTGAGGTGCCATGTACATTAGGAGGCCACTGCCGAGGGTCTGTTGTACCATGCCTGCAATGTCCACCCACAGAGTCAATCCCGTGCCTCCGAAAGGTTCTTATTAAGATGAAGAGGTGTTGCTTCAGTGAGAAAGCACAGTAAAAGCCTCAGAAAACATTCATATCGATTAATTCTAAAACTAATTGTAGTCAAGGTTGTACAATCCTGTGGATATACAAGATTCCACTTTAAGTGGGTGAATTGTATGACGTGAATCATACATCAGTAAAGCTGTTAAATAAGGAGAGCTATTGTTCACATTGTTTCTTATTATTCATTCATACCTGTATCTGGTATGTCCCCTGTAGCTTGATCCTTTAACACGGAACCACCTGAGCCCTATACATTACGCAGGCTCTTGCGGGCAAACAGCAAATACCAGCAGGTGCCCAGAGCAAGCACTCAAAACTCATGCAGCCCCACACTCTGGGAGCCTGTCTTGGAGACTCGCCTTTGTTTCTGGTTCTTTTATGGCCCTCTATCCTTCCCCTTTCTCCGCTTCCTCTTGTGTTTCTCTGCCACTTTAGCTTTCCTTCTCTGCCTTCCCCTCGTGCCTTCACCTGAGTTCCTCACACAGGCCCCCGTGCCTACCTAGGCCAGTGCTAAATGTTAGAGCCCAAGGAAAGAACAGAGGCTTGAAAGAACGAGGGAGACACAGGATGGAGACTCCGGGAGTAGAATGAGGAAGGAAAATGTCAGGCGCAGAGAGGCCACTGCCTAAGCTGAGCCCCAGTGATGTAGAGGCAATGTCAAAGCATAGCACATCTTGGGCTGGTCCTGCTGAAAGGGACATTTCTTTTCTTTCTTTTGAGATCTCACTCTATTGCCCAGGCTGGGGTGCAGTGGCACGATCTCGGCTCACTGCAACCTCTGCCTTCTGGGTTCAAGGGATTCTCCTGCCTCAGCCTCCTGAGTACCTGGGATTACAGCCACCTGCCACCACACCCAACTAGTTTTTGTACTTTTAGCAGAGATGGGGTTTCACCATGTTGGCCAGACTGGTCTCAAACTCCTGATCTCAGGTGACCTGCCCATCTTGGCCTCCCAAAGTGCTGGGATTGCAGGCATGAGCCACTGCACTCGAACAAGAGGGACATGTCTAATGCACTTTGCCCCCTTAACAATTTTACCTATTAAGGAAAAACTAGAGTTAATGCCAAGTAAGAGCCTGGCACAAGGATGTTAACGCTTCTAACACAATTAAACATATTTGCTAATTAAAAAGACAAACAGTTCCCTCTCGTAAGATTTTTTTATGTCTACCCCCACTTTTTGATAAAGCTTAATTATTCTATTTATAAAACAGATACATTAACAGATTCTTCTTTTCTTATTAGCTTTAGAAAGCTTCCTAGATTTAATAGAAATGTGGGGTATTTTTTTTTTTTTTCTGCTTTTTAGAGACGGGATCTCACTGTGTTGCCCAGGCTCGTCTCAAACTCCTGGGCTCAAGGGATTCTCCTGCTTCATCCTCCTGAGTAGTTAAGATTACAGGCATGCACCACCACACCCAGCTTTAAAAATATGGTTTTGTTAACCAAAATTGTTAAGCAGCTTCTGCTTACGCTGAAGTAAGATACACAAGGTAGGGAAATGCCACATAGTCTGCTGGGCAAGTGAAATCACAGACATGGGAGAAATCATCAAAACATAAACATGCTGTACAACAACAGGGATGGGTGGCTCAGGTCTCCTAGCTACACAGGCAAATGGGAATGAGGTGACCTCATCTGAGAGACAACCTAAGTCATTTTCCAAGTTTACTCACATTTGACTAAATGCCTTATCTTTTTTTATTTCTTTTTATTAGTAATTCTTTTAATTGGAAGACCAGACACTGCATCATGAAACCATCCACAACACTCCGCAACCTTCCCATGAACTACCGGAGCACAGTGAGCAGAAGAGGAGCAGGCAGAGAATGACAGAGCGAGAGGCCAGCACTAACGTGAAAGGCTGGCAGCCAGGCAGCGCGATCGGATTCTACTCCAGGTGTCTAACAGGATGGCTTGAAGCAGGCCACTGACATCATAAAGCTTTTCTTTTGAAAAGATCCCTCAGGACCTATGTGGAGAATGCTTCCTGGTGAGGCAAAAGTAAAAGCAGAGAGACCAGTGACAAGGGCTGGCCCACCCTTCCCTAGTGAGATAATGGCACCGGGTCCGTAGCAGTAGTGGAAATGAAGTGGATATGGCAGAGTATGGATTCAACACGTGCTCCTGAGATAAAGCCAACGGGCATGCTACGGACTGAAGAGGAAGATGAGAACACAGAGTGAAGCCTGTCAAGGGAGGCATGGGAGGTAAGGAACGAGAGGAAGTAGAGAAACACTGCCAAAGAGGAAGAAGGGACAGGGGGTGGCAGCTGGAGGGGGATATGGAATCAAGGGAGGAGGTTTTGTTTTATTGGATGGGGAGAGGTGCAGGGGTTTATGTTTTTAAGATAAAAGATACTGGTGTATGTTGGTGGAAGTAATCCAGTAGAGAAAAAGATTCAGGAATCAGGGAGATGGCAGCATCGGTGGTGAGAAGGCATGAGAGGTATTCAATTAACAAACATTTACTAAGCACCTATTACACGTTTTTTATTCTTAAGAGGTTCATGGTGTGATGCAGGAGAAAATAAGATAAATTATTAAGCAGCAAGGTCAGCTCCAACAAAGGTATATACAAAGAATTAATATACTATGATAGATAAGACTGTGAGTGTACTATATGATTGATTAGAGCAGGGGGCATGTACTGACGTCAGATAACGACTGATTCACTTATTTGCATTATTAATATATTTTGGGTAAATATTTTCCAAGCAATTGTTCCCAATTCTACTTTTCATAAAATTAAAATTTGCCTTTATGCTTCTGACGAATGTACAAAGACAAAATTTTTTTTTTTTTGAGACAGAGTCTCACTCTGTCACCAGGCTCCAGGCTGGAGTGCAGTGGCACAATCTCGGCTCACTGCAACCTCCGCCTCCCGGGTTCAAGCAATTATCCTGCCTCAGCCTCCCGACTAGCTGGGACTACAGGCGCACACCACCATGCCCAGCTAATTTTTGTATTTTTAGTAGAGACGGGGTTTCACCATGTTGGCCAGGATGATCTCATCTCTTGACCTTGTGATCCGCCCGCTTCGGCCTCCCAAAGTGCTGGGATTACAGGCTTGAGCCACCATGCCCGGCTGAGACAAAATATTTATTTAGTTACAAGATTGAGCATGCCCAGTTGTTGTAATAAAAAATTTTTAATTAACATTAGGAATAATAATTCAATCCCTAATAATTGTTTAAAGTTTCACTTACTGTCTAAATTGTTGTCCCCAAGTGCTACTTGACTGAGTTCACAAATAACTTCTCTATTCTACAGTCTTCAGTAACTAGTGACAAAGGAGATTCAGAGAAAATAAGTACCATGATTTTACGAGCTACACATTTGGAAGGACTAATTCCAGGAGCAAGGGTGGATTCTCACCGTCCTATACGTCCTGTCGAGATCACTCCAGTGTGAAGCCAAAACCTGACCTTCTGAACATGTTTCTCTGGTCAACCAAGCAAAGTAGTCAAGTACAACATGGTACGAATAAACAGTCACTTTATTTCGAAGACTTGTAAACAGTCTCAAAATGACTCACTTCAAGAATCATCCACTTTTCGATGTTTCAAGAATACAAACTGAATGAGGGAAGATTCTGTTCTCTAAAATCACAATATTTTTAAAAATAATACACTAATTCTACAACAAAAACACTTACCTCTAGAAATCCTAAGGTTTGAAATCACAAACCTTTGAGTCCCAAAATAAATCAGACACTGGGTTACTTTTTCCCACCTAGAGAATTTGACTTAAATTTCCCTCTTCCTACACCAACCTGCTGAGCTGCATCTCCATTCACCAAGTGGGGCATCATGGCGACCTCTCCGTTCAGCAATGGTGGCAGTTCCAGAGGGATTTGGTCGGTCATCATCATTGTGACGTACATTCATGGAGAACTTCCCTCAACTGGCTTCCTGCAAGAGAACCACCACTTTTTAAAAAGGACTCAGGACCACAAAAATCACCTGTAACATAACGAGTCAGCAATCCAAGTGCTCATTATGAAACCCAAGTTATTCCAATCCAAGAGCATAGTATTTTTATGTCAGGCCCCAAAGACAGGTGGAACAAAGGCAAAGAAATAGCCAGAACTAGGAAACGAAAGACCAGAGTCTCTAAGTAGCCATGTGAACCTGACTTTCCTGCATCTCAGATACATCCAAGGCAACTTGTGCAGTAAGGCTTTAAGGTAGACTACGTTGTTTCTATTCTGTTTATTCCATTTATTCTAATGAAATTCATACTCATATTCAAAATAACACAAAGCCTACTTTCATCCCATAACGGTATTTGCCACCGTCATTTAACTTTGCAGTACAATAGAAGGAAAATAACAGTAAATTCCTATTTAGAATTATAACTTGTTCCTTAGGAAGTATTTACATATTCTTCAATTATGCCTAAAATGTATGGCAAAGAAAGTTTAACAGCATGGACAAAGAAGGATAAACGAACAAATACACACACATGCTCTCACACAATTTTAAATGATTTCAGGAACACACTGCCATATAGTTCACAGTTACGTTTATTATTCATAATAGAGTCCCCACAATTTCAAATTCAAGGATATTTGGTCAATGAACCCTTTAATACCTAATATTCAAATCAGACAAAATCATGGGGCAAATATTTCAATAACTACTTCAAATATGTCTCAGGAAGATATGACAGAAATAAAATATTCTCATTCTTAAACACCTCCATTCTAAACATTAAATATACCTCTTCTCCATCCATCCCACCCAAAAAAAAAGCCCTCCCTTGGAAGTATCAAAAGATGTATAAAAGCCACCCAAGAGATTATAAACTTTTTTATTTTAAACAGACAAAATTTTACCTGTTTTATTACACACTCGTTTGGAGAAACTAATTATTTTAATCACCAAAAAAACGAACTCTTACCCCAACTAGAAAAGCACATTCTATAATAACAGGTCTTATAATTCAGTGTTAATAGTACCATCATGCTGTTTTACAAGGCAATTACTCCATTCCTAAGCAAATAAAAATACCAAGCCCAAAGCCTGATAGTTTATCCTCATGAAAGAAAACAGAATCCTTTACAATTAAACTCAGATAATCCCCGTTGACACTATATGACTTCACTCTTTGACCTATGAATACATCAGATGATGGAGAAGAAATCTAATGTCTATTTCAATTTCATTCCTAATATACTTTATCTTACTAATAATGCATGAGAGAAAAATAGCTATTTTCTCAAATTGATGACACTACACAAGCCTATCTCTTTTTTTTTTTGAGACAGAGTCTCACTCTGATACCAGGCTGGAGTGCAGCGGCACAATCTCTGCTGACTGTAATCTCCACCTCCCAGGTTCAAGTGATTCTCCTGCCTCCGCCTCCCAAGTAGCTGGGACTACAGGCATGCACCATCATGCCCAGCTAATTTTTGTATTTTTAGTAGAGATGGGGTTTTGCCATGTTGGCCAGGCTGGTCTTGAACTCCTGACATCAGGTGATCTGCCTGCCTTGGCCTCCCAAAGTGCTAAGTGTAATGTCTTATGTAATGTTTCTTCAAAACTGCAAGTTGGATTAACGGGGCAGTAATTTACAGTAAGGGGTCTGAGTATAAGCATTCAATGGCGGAGAAACAGTTTCACCTTTTCTTCACTTCTCCCTAAGGAGGAATGCCTGGGCTACTGAGGCTGCGGTGCAGACTGTGGCTGTCTGTCTTCTCTGCATCCCCCTGCTATATTAGTGTGTACCAAGCCCTCTCCCACTTGGCATAGTTCTGATATCTCTAAGGTAAGCCTAAGGATGGAACCTCTTCTCTCTTATCCAACAAGGCAAGAGGAGTAAACCAATTTCAGGGCCCTCCCCGTAGGTCCGTTTAGCTTCCATAGGTCCTTCTATTAGGCCAGCGTACAGTAGATAATGACCCAGGGTTAGAGAGTTAAAATGGGAGGGAGAGGGGGGGTCCTTAGGACCTACTTTGGGCTGAAGCTGTTTACATTCCATGTGGTCCAACCCATCTAACCGAAGTTTTTAACACTTGGATTTGGGGCTCAAATCCAATTAATGGTGCGATTTTGTTCCTATTTCTCATTGTTTCTTGTGTGAGTCCTGTGGGGGAGTGGGGAGGCTGGACTGAGTAAGAAAGTTGTGATCTGATACGAAATTTAGGCATTCAATGTCTCAACACCAACAATACATCTGACAGTAACAATTCTAACCTTCTGGTAGGCCTCATGTTAACTAGCAGGACTGCCGTCAGTGAGACATAGCAATCCAACACCACTAAACAGCACTCTGAAGAACAGGTGTCAAGTCCTAGGTAGGGCATTAACTCCCAGTTCTGTAAATGTGGGATAAAGTAGATGGGTCCCCCAGACCCAGGTCCACAAAGGCCCTACAGAAGTAGGATAGAAGAGTATGGGGACTGACACTGATTTGCAAAACCATCTCTTTTCATAAGGGATTTCACCTCCAAAGAAACCAGAGAAGTCCACTGGCACAAGGAGATCATTATTTGCTTTTGAAAACATCATAGGCAACTTTAGGTGAGATGCCTAAATCTTTTTCTCTACTACATGACGAACTTTCCACCTCATACAGTGTTCAGTGGTTACTAGAAATGGCCGGGAGGGGAGTGGGGGAAGGGGAGACAGGGAACCTGTATGTACAATCACTCCTCAGAAAGATGCCATGGGAACATATGAACATCATACACTCCTAAGCCTCAGCTCAACCACCCAACAGTCACACCGTGAATCATAGAGAAAACAGATTAAGAAAGTGAATATATTAAGGCCACTGTGAACCCCGCCACAGTCTCACTTATCTGTAATCAAGTTGCTGATCTTTTCCCTCAGCCACCAGCTTGCTAGACTCCAAGGCCTTCTTTGTAATCCCTAACAGTTTCACCAGAGATAAAACAGACTTTATCCTTATAAGAATATAAGGTAGGCCAGGCGCGGTGGCTCATGCCTGTAATCCCAGCATTTTGGGAGGCCAAGGCGGGCAAATCAAGAAGTCAGGAGTTCAAGACCAGCCTGGCCAACATGGTGAACCCCATCTCTACTAAAAATACAAAAAAATTAGCCGGGCATGGTGGTGCATGCCTGTAATCCTAGCTATTCAGGAGGCTGAAGCAGGAGAATTGCTTGAACCTGGAAGGCGGAGGTTGCAGTGAGCTGAGATCATGGCACTGCACTCCAGCCTGGGCAACAGAGGGAGACTCCGTCTCAGGGGGAAGAAAAAGACTGCAAGGTAACAGATTCAGCTAGATGGGGCCTACATGCAGCCAACAGTGTTTAAATCCCCATTTCTACGCTCCATGCACACATAGAGAACACTTTTATTTGCCTACGATGCAAGAGACGTACGTACAAAGTAACGAATCATTTCTAAGCAAGTAACTGCCCAATTACTTATAAGGCAACTGCCTGCCAAGCTGTCCCTTAAAATGATCATAGAATAGAAAAGACTTAGTCCATGGTCCACAGAAAGACTATAGAAAAGGCAAGGAGGAAAAGCATAAAAGAATAAAAACATAAAACTTAGGGGTTCACAGTAGTATCTTTTTGGTTATTCCCCAGGCATGAAATGGGAAACATAGTGAGTGTTCCTAATGGAAAGTCACAGATGCAGGTTGTGAATGGGGAAACCACACTGCAAAGTCATCAACAGTTAAAGCAGGTTAAGTCGGGCCAGGAGGCCTGGGAAGGCCTGTCATGAGCAGCCACCACTCCATAGTGACAGCAACCCAAAAGTGAACCTCCTCGGTATTAACCAGTAATTGACAAAATTACACGTGGACTCAACTCTCAACAGGGTGGCTCAACTCTGCTGTGAGGAGACCTCAGGAATACCTCCCTGATGAGAGCAGACAAAGCTTTTCAATGGAATTAAAGATGAAGCAATAGAAGTGGAAGGCTTTCATCCATAGTTAACTTTAAGAACCAAAGCTTACTCTTACTTATTTGTAATGACTGTGAATGGAAATTACACATACTCTTCATTAAAGAGCAGGCTGGCCATAGCTTTTTCTTAGCGATTTCAGGACAGTTTGTAAGAAAACTGTGTTCTGTCATAAGATGATGTATTAGGATGTTAATGAAACATTTTGATCTTACATATAGAGCTACGCACCCCAACCCTACTTAAGTTCTTATGCTTAATTTTAATGTTTTTTCTTTCTCTTTTCCTCATCAGGCAGTGCTACTACTAACCATGCTCCCTCCAATCTCTGGGCATTTTCCTAAATTTGCTGTCTTAAGCTTTCTCTGGGCTGGACAGCCAGACTGTCATTTCATATACACACAGAGAGGAGGAGTCCCTGAGTGCGGTTTCATGTGCTTTGTGTAGTCTTCCTTTTCACCACCAGCTGATTATCAGCTGTGAAGGTAGCTGAGCAGGCCAGACGTGTGATCTCTGGATAACTGAACTGCAACTCATTTTCATCTTAGTCAAAAGTCTCAGGAGAAATCACCCTGACTAAACACACATTTTCTTAGTCTGGGTTCCTTCTTCCTTCCCTTCTTGGTCTGTCTATCTGAGCTGGCCAAATCTATCACAGACATCAGCCATTTTAGTCAAGGCTGTACCACCCACATCCACACTGCCCCCAACACGCCACAGATATGTGATAATGAACCCATTCTTGAAATCAATTACCCTTTACAAATGAAGAATAAATGCACTGCAAAACTAATAAGAGAAAAGCAGAAAATAGATCATCTCTACTACAATGCATTTATTTGTCCAATCCTAATGGACTTTTCTTTCCCCTGCCACAGAGGGCCATGATTTCTCTCCTATTCTTTATTTTGCTGTTACCCGTACTTCCATTTCAAAGAATTTGGTAACAACCACAGGCCCTCACAACCTCTCCCCCTAACCACACATAACACTAAAACCATAGCACTTCACGCCTAGCTAGTTCTATGCTTCTGATTGACAGGGAAAGGCTGCCACATGAGCACCTGTGATTAACTTCCCTCTCCCCTAAGAGAGCAAGCCTCTGGTTACCCTCTAGCAAGGCCCCGGCATTTTCAACAACCCCTGAGCTCAAAGGCAGGGCTGGGGGCAGGACGCGCTAGAAACAGAATGAACAGATCCTCCCTGTTCGCAAGACATTTAATTCCACCCAAATGTGTCCCCAAAGCTTTTAAAGAAAACTTTACTTTAAAAAGAATATTACAAAATATTTTCAGGTTTTGCATTTCTCTAGGTAACTAGCTTATTACTTTTTTTTATTTTGCTGCTGCTTCTCCAAGTCTAAAAAGGTTTTTCATGGTACTTTGGTTCCAGCCTATACTAAGAAACATAATGGCCAAATTCATGAAAAACATGATTCGCAGAAGAAACTGCAGGCCCACCTCCAAAGGCCAGACAAAGCAATTATATACCAGGAAGAATTTCTAACTTTAAAAAAAAAAAAAAAAGCCAAAGCCCTAATCACTACTGGGAGAGTTTTTAAGTCTGTGAAACTGGCCTTGGAATTAGTAACAAAATGTCCTGGTCCTCACCCTGTGGGCCAGTGACCCAAATTTCCTTACATCAATTCAAGATGTGCATTAGCAGTACGGTACGCAAATTAATTTCAAATGACAAGAGAAAAAGAAACATTACAGTACCAAACCCTCCAGGCCAGCCTGGATAAAAGGAGTTGATTCCCTGAGTTCAATCACAAGCCCGGCTGAGGCTCCCGGCTCACTTCACCAGCACCCTAATGAGGCCTCCCACAAACTTTGACTATCCTGGACCAGTGTTTTAAAAGTCAATGGAAAACTGGGCATGGTGATGCACACCTGTAGTCCCAGCTACTCAGGAGGCTGAGGAAGGATGATGGCTTCAGCTCAGGGAGTTTGAGTCCAGCCTGGGCAACACAGCAAGACCTTGTCTCTTTGAAAAAAAAAAAAAAAAATGTTGATGAGGTAATATAACAAGTAAGTAGAATGCATGTGTTCAGTTTTAACTTTTCACTTTCATACTCCAATTCAAAACCCATCAAAAACAAGACCTATAAAGCAACTTGAAAATAATATCATAGTATCCTCATCAGAGTTCATATCACTATAGTTAACTGTGATTCCATGTACTCCATAAAGCTAGTATCTTTTCCAGGAAAATACAGATTAACCAATCACCTTCACACACTTCAAACAACATAACAACATGTAAACATTTCGCTTGCTACATGCCTATTCTGTAACCTGAAAAATACATTGTCACAGGCTCATTAGTAAAATCAGCTCAATTCGTACTTCATGAAAATTTCCTTCTCTACTAAGAATACCCACTGACTTCTAATAGTGAGAATCTATAGTGGACCAAGTTTCAGAAAATTGTCAAAAAATACAGCAGAGAAATGTCCTAGCCATTTGTTTAAGGTTCATGCCTGTAATCCCAGCACTTTGGGAGGCCGAGGCAGGCAGACTGCTTGAGCTCAGAAGTTAGGAGACCAGTGTGGGCAACATGGCAAAACCCTATCACTGTTTTAAAAAAACAGTAATAACAGGAAAAAATATTCCTGATTCAGGAGGTGGGGAAAACCACATGAATACTCAAAATACAATGTGACTTGCTGAATCACAGAAAACACAGCCTTGTTCTTTGGAGAAAGAGGAGTTTGGGAGATTACTAAGAAATTACTGTACTCTATATTTTCTAGTAAAACAATAAGATAGCTAATGTTTTATGAGTGATTGTAAGACTAGTTTCTAAATGGCTTCCAATATAAAACCTAAACCTAATAAAAATTTATATGACAAACATTTGCAAAGTTGATTTACATTGGTTTATGCCTTGACTATAGTAAAGAAAAAGAAACTTATAAAGAAGTTAAAATTTGATGCAGAATCATATAACACAGAAAAAAGGAAAGAAAAACTGCATTCATGAACCTCCCCCAACATGGGTGGCCTTTATGTACAAATGCCATCAGTCAAAAGGACAGACAACTTCCTAAATGTGTATTTCCTAAGTTTTATTATTAGCAAAAGTTAGACAAGAGAGGCTAAGAGAGAGAGCAAAGCAAGGTACTCAGTTGTACACATTCCTACAACTAATGGAACGTCAAATATCATTTACTATTTTACTTTCCTCATTAGAAAAACCTCTTTCCTTCCTGATCAATGCCGGCTTTAAAAGGTTGACTGATGCTTCAAGACCTAGAAACTCTGAAAACACTTGTCATTTCTACCCTTTCAGCAAAACCAGAAACCGCTTTCTGATAATAACTATGGAAACACCAACAGCATCAATGGAAGAAAAAAAAAAAAAAAACCTCATTAAAACAAAATAGAAACACAATGTGATCTTCTTTACCTCCGAAATTCTGGGAAAATCTGCTCATCCATCAACACACCCCTGACTGTTTTTACCGCTTCCCTGCTACTGTGAGAATATGGCTTTTCTTTCCCTTCCCAGTAACACTACACCAGTGCTCTGGCATTGGCTCTGCCCATGTGGATTAGCATGCGGCCATTCTGAACCTGATGTGGGACACTGCCACTGGACAGGAGAAACCTAGAGGTGGTTTCAGGGCTTTTCCTTGAGCTAATCTCTCCTGTACACTGCAGGCAAACATTCCCCTTTGCTTTTTAAAAAATCAAATTAAATAGCACGAAAAAGGATATGGAGAGGGACTAAGAATTGTTATTAAAATTTTTTACATCCCCTCTGGTAAGGATAGCTCAAAAAAAAAAAAAAAAACTATATGTTATGGAACCAAAAAACAAACCATGGTGGACAGGCCCCAGCACGGAGTATTGGAAAATATGAGTTCTAATAGAGGATTTGTCAATAAAATCATTAGCTCTCAACTTCAGCAATGAATTTCCTCTCTTTCGCTTATAAAATGACAAGATTATAGATTAGCCCTTAAGGTTCCTTTCTGATCTTAAGGGAGTATGTTTCTTTCCTTAAACACCAATTGCTTACCATGCATACCTAATATTGATTAAACTAAAACTTAAAAACACCCGCACAAACACAAGGCTGGGCACAGTGGCTCATGCCTGTAATCCCAGCACTTTGGGAGGCCAAGGCAGGCAGATCATGAGGTCAGGAGTTCCAGACCATCCTGGCCAACATGGTGAAATCTCATCTCTACTAAAAATAGAAAAAATTAGCTGGGCATGGTGGCGCGCACCTGTAGTCCCAGCTACTCAGGAGGCTGAGACAGGAGAATCACTTGAACCTGGGAGGTGGAGGTTGCAGTGAGCCAGGATCACCCCATTACACTTCAGCCTGGCAACAGAGCAAGACTCCGTCTCACACACACACACACACACACACACACTCTCTCTCTCTCTCTCTCTCTCTCCTAAAAGCCTGTTTCCCTTATTTGTTTGAGTACAGCTTGAGCCTTCTGCATAAAAAGAAGAATCTAAGTAAAATGTTGAGAAAAGAATGTATTGAGCACAAAGTGCTGATAATTAGTGTTTTTATGCCAATAAAATCTAATTTTACAGCTGAGTTCTATACAGCTGTGCAAGACAGACTCTTGCCATGGCTTGCCACTCGAAGGAAAGAAGGAGTGGTGATAATTGTTCATGCAGAAAAATCTCTTGAGACATGAGCAGTACCTGGAGGTATGTGCCCAGCTGGCTGGTTGAGGCACAAATAGTCTGGAATTTGCCTTCTTGTCTGATATGTGTTCATTAGTGAAGCAAAATCACAGTTGTCTGAAAAAGTTCTTAATCTTAAAAACATTCTTGCTTTTTACATCCAATTATAAGCATAAAAGATTTAGTCGGGAACATTCAAATCCACAGAGAAATCCTGTGAAACTGAGTCTTTGAGATTAAAAACACCACCCCTCCAGATTAAAATAAATACTAGGTTCGAGCAACAAGCCAAAGGAAGCATTCTCTGTGCTCTTAAAGTGCAGAAAGAGGATGGATGCCCCTAATAAATAGGCCCTGTCTTCAAGAATCCACAGATGCTTTTTAAAAACTTTTGGCTTGGCATCATTTTAAATTTGGCAAAGCAGAGTCATGTCCAAACTCAAAACTAACGTATGGGAAAGCACTATTTTCTGGGAGAGAAAAATCCATATACATACAGATTTTAAGTAAAAATTACATGTAATTTGGGGCTGCTTCTGTAAAACCCCCTATTAATATGTAATAGAGTTTGCTTCCATAGCAGCCCAGCATACCCCAAATCTTTACAGAAACATAAAAACTCAATGGAAAAAAGTTACATCACTATATATACACAATCTCTTGACCTCAGAGCCACCTCCTCACATAAATAACAGCTCAGATTTGCAAATATTAACTAAAACGGAAAGGGGGCTTATCTACAAAAAAAGTTTACCAACCAAAGGTTCGTTTGCTCTGTTCGTTGTTTTTAAGTGGTATTTGCATAAGCTTTTAGACGAATTAACCATTTTTATGAGAACACTTCGCTTCCAGCTACACTCATATCACAACACATCTCACACCCCTGACATCCCAAGGATGACAGTCAGGTATCTACAAGGAAAACATGCCAAAGCTATGAGCCCTTATTCTCACACATACCCAAGCCGACCCTGTTACATTATCCAAACATGGGAATAACTGAAAATACATATTTTCGTGAAATTCAAAATGATATGTATGCTTCTATAGGACAGTGAGGGAAAGGTCTACAGAACTGTAGTCAGTGAAAAAAAATCACTTCCAAACCCCCTTGAGGAAGTGTAATTCCAAGTTGCATGGGAAAGTGGAAAGAGACAGAAGTCAGAACACACGTTCCTGCTCCCTAGTGCCAGGAGCTCACACTATACCCAGCCCTTGGGCACCACCCCTGCCTGGCACCCCAGAGCACTTAGACGGGTCCCATTGCTTTTCAGGACTGTGGTTCAAGGTTTTCTTACACAAGCTCTCTGTGTCTTAGTTCCTTTATGTAGAATATGAATGATATGCATGTTGAAGCATGTAACTTCCAGATAGCCCTTTAGTAAGACCAAAAATGTATGTTGTTATCCTACTTGTAGAAATCTATTACGAATCAAATTCATATTTGTGCATCAGTTTGGGCACCTAAGAGACATGCATAACACCCTTGAAAAGAAGGAAAAAAATGTGTTGTAAGCACCAAGCAACTGACTGCTCTCTGGAAAGATGTGGAGGGAGAGCTCTGAAGTCATTTCAGCCTACTGGGGCAAAGGCACCGTTTGGGGTACCTGCACACTAACTCTTACCTAACACCAAAACATTCTACGAAGTAGTTGGTATTGTCCATTTACAAATATAGCAACTAAGGCTAAAGATGTAATTTGCCCAAAGAGACTCAGAAAGCGGTAATAAAAGCCCATGCTCTTAGCCAGCTAACTGTAACATCTAAGAATCTGACAACAAAACCCAAGTAGAAGAGCTGGTTAGAAATTATATACAGATGGCCGGGCACGGTGGCTCACGCCTATAATCTGAGCACTTTGGGAGGCCGAGGCGGGTGGATCACGAGGTCAAGAGATCGAGACCATCCTGGTCAACATGGTGAAACCCCATCTCTACTAAAAATACAAAAATTAGCTGGGCATGGTGGCGCGCGCCTGTAATCCCAGCTACTCAGGAGGCTGAGGCGGGAGAATTGCTTGAACCCAGGGAGGCGGAGGTTGCGGTGAGCCGAGATCGTGCCATTGCACTCCAGCCTGGGTAATCAGAGCGAAACTCCGTCTCAAAAAAAAAAATTATATACAGATTAGTGAGTTTTAAAGACTAGATAAAACAAGTACATGGTACAAAATTGAAAAGGTATCAAAAGATAACTTTCAAAGACACCCCAAGAGAGTACATCTCCCTCCTATAGAGTGCTTGGTTCCTCTCCACAAAGGCTGCAAATGAGTTTTTGGTGTTTCCTTACCAAAATACAGATTTAATAATTTTTAGAGCACATTTTAAAGTAGCTTAAGGAAGGTTAAGCAAATCCATTATACTACCATTTAGCATAGACGGTTTCAAATTAGAGTGGGGGGAAAAACTACCAGAAACCAAATTATGAATTACTAAAGTTATGTCTTCCATGGTGATTTTAATGAAATGTGCCATGATTAAACACAAAAGCAAAATTATTTCCAAAGAAGGGCAGCAAGTTATTGATGAAGGAACTGCTAGAATAATATCTTTGGTACAAAGGGTTTCAAGATTTGATTATTTTTAAGTAACTATTGTAAAGTAAGCATAAAGCAGGTTGAAGGCTTCTCCCTTTAATAGTGATAATATTCCAAAAGAAGGATTTAGCTGAAAGATACCTTATAACATGAAAGAAAAGAACTTGCAAAAAGGTAACCATTGTGTTAACCAGATATGTACTGTGTACCCATTTTGTGGTGGCACTGTACTAGCATTTGAGGGTTCTAGAAAGCAAGCCATGAGTTTAAATAGCATCACAGTGAAAATGTTATACTCCATTAACTAAAAACAAATCCGGGTTGGACACTTCTGATGAAATACCACACAAAGTCAACAGACCTCCATGCTCTATGAAACCTTTCATCTGAGATAAGCCCCAATGTCTAAATTTGGTTTCCCAGCTGTGGCCTCTTTTCTAGACTTTGAAAGCTGACAGGTGTTACAGAAGGTGAATTTGTCTTCAAAACATGCCCCATGCCTTAACCTTCATTTCTGATCAGCCCAGAGAATACTAAAATTTTTTCTTTAATCAGCTCATATAGAATTCAATAATGTTTACTTTACACAGTTTTGTTTAATTGAATAGATGTTATAAAACATTCATTATAAGGAAAACAATCTGTATTATTAACATCACTGACAGTTCATCCTAATTATACTTAAATATATATATTTCAAAGATTTCTGGCATAAGCTATTGTAGATATCGGTTCAAATATTTTTTTCAAAAAATTATCGTATTCTCACTCCTGCACGGTTGAGGGTTGGAAATTGGTAAGAACACTGTGTCATACACTGAAAATCAGTTTAGAACTGTTTTTTTGTTCTAGATACAAGTTATTTCTTGAGAAATATTACATTTAATGACATTCTCATAAGCAGTTTTATTTTTTCACTTAATGTGATGGAACATAAAGCAAATACCAGGTGTTAGAGCTCAGAAGAGACCGAAACAGAAATTTCACCTGAAATGACAACAGTTAACAAAGAAACAAATTAGCAGGTGCAGATATATCATGTAAGGGAACATCTATTTACTATTTCAGATTAGTTCATTATGATAAAATTGTAATATAAAATATGTATACAGTCATATTACTAATTCAGATAAACATTTTGAAAACATAAAAAATGCAAAATTCTATAGAAAAATATTTTCTTTCAAGGACAGAAAACTGTCACACACCAGATAATTAAGGAGATATCATTAATAGATAAGAACAAGAATTGGTATATATATGGCTTATATGCAAATAGGTGAATTTCAGTTTGAAAGCATGGTGCTTGCCTATATTCTAAACATTGCCTGTGAACAATGACATTAATCTATACTAATATAATTTGTTAAGAAAACGTTGGCAGCTACATCCATTCATTTAAGAAATACTATTTATTTAAGAAATCTCTATTTAGTTTCTCCTCTGGGTAAGACACTCCTTTGTGCTGAAGTTATACAAATTCTAAATTTAAGCGATTCATTAACAGGCTTTAAAATTTTTCCAGAAAAATCTTTTTAAATTTCAGCATTGGTACAAAAGGCATGTTCCCCAATTCAATTTTAATATTTCTCCTTATAGGATGAACAAAAAAGACAAACACAAAATATTTTTCAGTTAATGCCACTGGTAAACTCAAAGAAGCAGGAGAATGAAAAAGGCAAGTAACATTTTAGGATCAATGGTTTTGATGTCATGAACCCCCCCAGAGGGTCTTAGGAGTACCCAAGGGTCCCTCAGACTACACTTTGAGAATTGCTGCTCCACACAAGCAGGTTAAACGCACAAATTTAAGAAAACAGATTGCTGTCCCTCCTTTTTATTTTCTATTATACAACTCCATTTCATCTGACAAGGTCTGAAGGAAGAACAAATTAATCCAAATTAAGAGGTATTTTAATTCTATCACAGATGTCTCTCTCCAGGACTTTCTGCTACACTCATTAGAGAACATTTGTGAGGCAAATTCATTTGGTAAATCACGAGAGGAGAGAAGCAGGCTGGAGGGCTAAGAAAACTGGATGCTGGGGCCCAGGTACTTCCTGCTGGGGCTGTCAGCAAAGTACAGGGGAGGTGCTGACACCCGGAAATCCAGGCCCATTAGATGGGGATTCCCGTTCAATCTCTCCTGTAATCAGACTCATGCCCTAGATGCAAGGCAAATGATTACCACTAATGCAGTAAAGACAAATAATATTGTGTTGCCATTCTCAAGTAAGAATCGTTATCTGCTCTGATCTCTAGACCTTCATTTACAGCTCAATGAACCCATTTCAAATCCCGCCATGATTTGATCTCGTATTTTCTAGGGTCATTCATTTACTTATGTCTTTCATCAAAGAACCCAAAAGAAGTCTTCCGAGGCATAAAGAGAACTTTTAAAATGAGAACCTCAAGTTTCATAGACAAAGGAATTAGTAGGACACTGAAATTCATTTCCTAAAGCAACGAATTAGCAAAATCAAAATATGCCACAGCTAATTGATTTGCATTCAGCAAACACTGTTAGATGAGAGACTTCCCTTTCATTTTTAAAAATAGATTTAACAAGCATATTAATTTTCCACTGGCCGCTATAAATAAATGGAACTCCAAAATATCTTTCTTTGCAAAGGCGTTTGCTCTAGCCAGTCACTGTTAGCCTGACCCTGAGTGGAATGTGTATTTACATTGCCGAGAGGCAGCATTGTGTGCTGGTGGGAAACCACTTCTCACAAACCTCCCATTCAGCCGAGGACTCCACAATAGGTACTCACACAGGAAGCACGCCTTGCAAAGAGCACCTCTGCCATTCCAGAAAGAATTTTCCAAGGCAGCAAGGACAGTGGATCACTATAAATGCCATGTTCACAGGCCCTAACTGCCTACACTTCAGGGTCAACAAAGCCAGTGCTGTTCACAACCATTCCCCCGAGTTCTTCCCAAGGTGAAAGGGAAACTGTCAACAATTCCATTTCATTTTTCTAGATAATCTCTCAGGGTATTGCTTTATTTTTCTAAAAAAAAACCACTAAGCCATTTTTTTTTCTCAAATATTCTGGAAAGTACTCCCAAGAATGCACTGCTTTTTCAAAGCCAACTGAAAGGTGTTAACATTGAATGTGCAAATTTTTAAAACTCAAAACTTCAAATATTACTTCAGAACTCCACTGATTCCTTAAATACGAATTTCTTAAATACTGACCACTGTGTTTAACTGCAAAGCCAAAAAATTTTTATTTTAACTCCTCAACTAGAAAAGCGTGTACTGTCAGTAGCATCATGTTAATGATGACTTCTGTACAGGTATGTACAGGAAAGCAAGACAATGGTGACTGCTTACACATGCCATCAAATCAACTGGTGAATGAAAAATGAAATTAAAAATACATTTTGGCAATTCAATACTAAACTACTAACCTTGGGGTTAGTAGTTTAGTATTGAATACTTGAGCATATAGGGAAATACAATCTCATTTTTTGTGTGTGTTTTTTGGTTTTTGGTTTTTTTTTTGAGCGGAGTTTCGCTCTTGTTGCCCAGGCTGGAGTATGATGGCAGGATCTCAGCTCACCGCAACCTCCACCTCCTGGGTTCAAGTGATTCTCCTACCTGAGCCTCCCGAGTAGCTGGGATCACAGGCGTGCGCCACCACACTCAGCTATTTTTTGTATTTTTAGTAGAGACAAGGTTTCTCTATGTTGGTCAGGCTGGTCCCGAACTCCTAACCTCAGGAGATCTGCCCGCCTCAGCCTCCCAAAGTGCTGGGATTATAGGCGTGAGCCACCGTACCTGGCACAACCTGGTTTTTTAAAAAATGTGTTGATTAAATTCTCAATACCCCAACTTCCCAACCTGTAGAAGAAAAGTGGCAGCTGTTTCCGACAGTGATCTCTCTTAAGGCCATTAAATAATTTAATAGTATTGGGTAAAGGGCAACTCTTCTGGCTTTTCTCATTTCTAAAAAAAAAAAAAAAAAAAAAAAAAATTCTTGCAGCTCCAGCTCAAAGGCTCATTTCTCAAATTAAAGAACTGAATTCCATGACCGATGCACCTGCCAGCTCTACCAATCTATCAATTTTGGTATCATAATAATAAATATCACGAGTAATATGTACATCTCAAGGGTTTCTTGGAAGTCTACTTAAGGCAGCTGCTATAAAATAAAAATATGTGTATCCATGCCCATCATAAACATTTACCAGTGTCAGGAAGTTGCTTTTACAACACACGAAAAGTAAACCAGAATATGAGGAAATGTTCAAAATACAATGCTTAGTACAATTTACACAATCAGATTATATGTGTATACACAATTTTTTAAAAGACTGAAATGAAATAGAACCAAAATGTTAATACTTAACCTATACATATTGGAATAATGAGTAAGTTATATTTTTTCCTTTGAACTTGCTAAAAAAAATCCTACAATGAGCATCTATAATTTTTATAATGATACAAGTTAGCTTTTTTTTTAAACCATGTAATTCAATTTACTTTGCACCATGTGATTGCTTCATTTTTGTGAGGAAATTCTGTGTGTGTGTGTGTGTGTGTGTGTGTGTGTGTGTGTGGAAATACTTTCAAACCACCACATACAAAAAGACCTAAAGAACATAGGTTTACCTAAGTCTCACAGAACTAATTGTCACCATTCAACTCTGACTGTGGGACACAACAATGGAAGAACATCTGTGGTTAAGTAATAGATTTGGTAACATTTACAAAACCAGCTCTAAGGTCATGCTTGCTGAGTAATCCCTAGATTAGGCATGCTCACTAGGACCAACCCAAACAGCTAAAAAAACAGGGGGTGGGGGAAGCAGGCTCCACAACCTTACTTTTTTTAGATAACAAATGCTCCATAAAATCCTCTTCCAACTGCCAAAATAAATCACACTTTCTGGGTGGAGAACTCTCTGTCAATCAAATGAGAATCAGCAAAGATAAACCTAATAATAGAATCTGCTACATACTTACTTAGCTGTACTAACTATGCTAGTCCCTAACTAGCACAAAAGACTTCAAAAGCTCTGGCTTGACAAGTACAGGGTGGGGTTAGAGATTTCCCTGGGAGCTGGCAGGCCTCTTTCTTTAACTGTGGAAAAGTAACTACCCGCTCTTATCTTTACGGGTTCTTTCCAGCCACCCGCCCTCATCCCATACCTTTTAAAAAATATCTGTCCCATATTTTTATTCCCACATTCCTATGCATTACAGCATATAATACATGTTCACTCTAGAAATCTGAAAATACAGAAAAGAAAGTTTAACTGTTCGTAATCTCACCACTCAAAAATAACCACTGTTTAAATAAGGATGTATTTCCTCTCAATCTCGCTTTTCTACCTACTTGAAACTTACCGTTAGAGAGCTACAGATTACAGAGTATAACCAAACTGCCTATTTTTTATTTTTGATACATAACAATGATACTTGCTACTTTAAAAAATAAGCAAGCTGGTTCCTAAATCACATTTTACTTCAGAGAAGTTGGCAAAATTCTCCTCTAGGTTCCTTGAATCTGGCAGAAAGATGGGAATAAACCAGACAAATAGAAAATACAATAGGTATGTCCATGGTGCACTCAGAGGCAGAATTTCTTTTTATTTGATATGTTACAATGACAAAATGCTTTTAGATTGTGTGCACATATTTTAAATAGAATTATTTAAATCCATTATGAAAAATGGATTCCATGAATTAATAAAAATGTAATTCTTTACTTTTATCAATTCATGGAATCCATTCTTCAAGTAAACAGGTTTATTCTCCATCTCCTGAGAGCTGCAGGATATTTATGTTAACTGTCTGTAGCACCTATTTCACAACTATAAACCTAGACCAATCAAAGAGCAGAATGAATATATGTACCAGCAACCAAGTTCAATGGCACTTTGTCCCAAAATACTTAACCCTGAACATCTAGACTGTATTGTTACCAGTAAAATTAACAGAGAACCAGACTGGCAAAATGTACGACGTAACTTAAGATATTTTAGAACAATGTACAAAAGCATACATCACAGTATGAAATAGTGAAAAGTTGGAAGCTATTTTATCCATACAATGAAAGATCCTGCGGTCAATTTTAAATGCTGTAGAAATCAATCTGCTAACATAGGAAGGTGTTTAGAACACACTGTGTGTAGGGGGAAATAGGTTAACAAGGAAATGTATGCTGTGATACTCTGTGTAAAACTAGGTATATGTTTATTTTTCTTTTTCTGAGCCGGAGTCTCGCTCTCTCACCCAGGCTGGAGTGCAGTGACGTGATCTCCACTCACTGCAACCTCCATCTCCCGGGTTCAAGCAATTCTCCTGCCTCAGCCTCCTGACTAGCTGGAATTACAGGAGCCCGCCACCATGCCCAGCTAATTTTTTTTAAATTTTTTAGTAGAGACAGGGTTTCCCCATGTTGTCCAGGCTGGTCTCAAACTCCTGACCTCAGGTGATCTGCCTGCCTCAGCCTCCCAAAGTGCTGGGATTACATGCGTGAGTCACCATGCCTGGCCGACTATTTCTCACAAAGAGTCTAGAAGAACATAGACCAAAGTGTTCACAGTGATTTTGATAAGGGAGGTAGAAAGAAGAATTTTTTCATTTATCGATACTCCAAGATTTTTTTAATGATGCTTTTATTAGGAGAGGGTGAAAAACGTACACAGAACAAAGAGCATCTTAAGGGCAACCTGATCACATCGGTGTCAAATAATCTAACAGAAAAATGAGAAACAGATCCTGGATATCTGGTCAAGGGTAATCCTATTAGACAAAACCCACCTCTTCGAGCTCCTGATATGGGTCACTGACTGTGACAATCTCTCTTCTAAAGCTGTGCCATAGCTCTCGGGGAAAAATGTGAGCTGTTCTAGGCCCTTTACTCTAGGCCCAGCGGAGCCAATGGGCAGTAATGGTGGGGGACTATGAACCTCCCAGAAGCTATTTCGAGTTTCAGAACATATCACAGAATCCCAAGTCTGAAAAAGAACTTTCAGAAGTTCAGCTCTGACTCAGGCTTGTACTGTATCTAAACATCCCTAGTAGATCAGAAGCTTCAAAATATCAAAACTTGGGTCTTTTTTTTTTATTACACTATATCCTTCAGCTAATTACCCCAGGATTTCCTTTCTTGAACAGTTGGTAAAAATACATTTATTTGGAACAACAGGATGATAGGAATAGATAAGGTCAGAATTGGACAGAACTGTGTCTGAGTCGATGAAAACCAAAAATTGCTGAGTATTTTTAAATCACCATTACTGAAGAGAGTACTCCTTTAAAGTCTGTTACCTCTGACCCTTCCTTTCCATTACCACCACCCGCAGCAGCACCCTAGTTCAGGAATTAGTCAAATCACTTGTCCATTCTGAAAAAGTAAAAGGACCCACTGACCCTGCCTACTGTCCCTATCATCTCCCTCCTGTCCACTCTACCCTGCACGTGCAGATCATGTAATTTATGTCTGGAACCTCACTTCCACTAAGCCACTACACACTCACTCACAAACCAGTGATCCTTTAAGCAGAAGCACCCATAAGAGATGGGGAATGGAGGCGTTGACAATGTGAAGGAAATAGTTCTACAACACTAAGCATTAAGGTTAGAGTTTCTCCAGATACATGCAAGAACTATCAGCAACAGAATCAGACAGGGTGCTTGTTTAAAAACGCAGATTCCTCACAAATATTCACAGCAGCATTAATCAAAACAGCTCAAAAAGAAGTAACCATCCAAATATCTGTCAACAGAAGACACACAAGGACGTATCCATTTTATGGATGTATAGAATACATTCCTTAAAAAGGAATGAAATCCTGATACATGCTACAACATATATGAACTCTGAAAATATTATGCAAAGCAGAAAAGGCCAGTTAGAGAAGGCCATGTAATGTATGATTCCCTTTATATGAAATGTCCAGAATAGCAATGTCCAGAATAGGCAAATGTTTAGAGACAGAAAGTCGACTGGTGGTTGCTTGGGGCTGGGCTTGAAGGTGGGGAGCGACTGCCAATGGGTATGAGGTTTAAACATTTTAGAAGGGACAAAAATGTTCTAGAATTTGCTAGTGATGATGGTTGCACAATGTCGTGAATATGTTAAAAATATTAAATTTTACACCTTAAATGCATGAACTGTATGACATGTGAAATGTATCTCAATAAAGTTTCATGTTAAAAAAAATGCAGATCCCTCAATTCTCCCTTAGATCTACTGAACCAGAATCTGAAGGGGGGCCTAGATAGCCTCCCTTTGAACGAAAAGAGCAGGTGGTATGCATCTTCACTAAGTTCTCCGGAAGATTCTTGAGTACACTAAAGTTAACACTGCCTTTGATCTTTTGTGAATGTTAAAGGTTAGATATTATATAGTATATATATATATACTATATATAGTATATAGTATATATATAGTATATATAGTATTATATATATAGATATTATATAGTATATATAATATTCTAAAACTTTCTCCAGCCATACAGATCCTCCATAGTCACCCTCCCTATACCAGTGTATTTCCATCCAGGTGCAGTGGCTCACGCCTGTAATCCCAACACTTTGGGAGGCTGAAGAGGGAGGACAGCCTGAGGCCAGGAGTTCGAGACCAGCCTGGGCAACATAGCAAGAGACCCTCTCTCTAAAATATTGAAAAACTAGCTGGGTGTTGTGGGGAGACTGAGGTGGGAGGATCAGTTAAGTCCAGGAGTTCATGAATGTGGTAAGCTATGATTATGCCACTGCACTTCACCCTGGGCAACGGAGCGACAATGCTGTCTCTAAAAAAAAGACTGGCCAGGCACAGTGGCTCATGCCTGTAATCCCAGCACTTTGGGAGGCCAAGGTGGGAGGATCATTTGGGCCCAGTAGCTCAAGACCAGCATGGGCAACATAGCAAGACAAAAGGACAAAAAATTTTTGTCTCTACAAAAAATAAAGTAACCAGGTGTGGTGGTGCGCACCTTTAGTCTCAGCTACTCAGGAGGCTGAGATGGGAGAATCGCTTGAGCTCAGTAAAACTTCGGTAATTCAAAATAATTGGAGAAAAAAGGCCCATCTAAATGTATGAAAAGAAGCATTTGCAACAACAAATTTAAATGCAGCTAAAACTTTCAATAGCATTGCCAAGTGGAAGTCCTCCCCGCTGGGCTTAACAGATAAGACATACTTGTATCCATAACAACTACTACTTAAAAAACTTTTCCCAAGTACTTCAGAAAAGTTTTATTATATTCCACTCCTCCCCAATTCCCCAATCCCAGCTTTGTTTTATTTATTTTTCAAACTCTTCACAGGCAATGAAGAAATTACTAGCATGAAAAGTAGATCACTTATATAGGTTCAGTATTCTTCATGTGAAATGCTTGGGACCCTAAACTGTTTCAGATTTCAGATCTGAATTTTCAGATTTTGGAATAGCTCCATACACACAATACAAGGTATCATATACAGATATCTTGGGGATGGGACCCAAGTCTAAACATGAAATTTTTGTTTCATATATACCCTTACACACATAACCTCAAGGGAATTTTATACAATATTTCTAATATTGTACATGAAACAAGAGTTTTGGCTGCAACCAGTCACATGATAATGGGTGTGGCATTTTCCACTTGTGGCATCGTACCGGCACTCAAAAAGTTTCAGATTTTGGAGCATTTTGGATTTTCAAATTGCAGATGCTCAATCTGTATTACCTTCGGTACCCAGATCAAACAAGGTAAAGAATAATTTAGTTTTGTGAGCTGGATCCTAAGTAATAGGAAAAAACTGGAAGATGACCATTTCAGTTCATTTTCACAACCCTGTCCCACTCCACAAGCAAAGAAAGTGATAAAGAATACTGCTCTGGAGAAGCAGGAAACTTCGATTATTCTGTCTCCACCAAGAACTATTTCCGTGTTCCTAAGGACAAGTCCTTCTCCAGCTCCCTACCTTTTTTTATTTTATTTTTAGTCAGTTTCTTTTCACATGTCCACTCCAGTTGACTTTGGTGCCTGCACAGAGTGCAGAATTGAGAAAGATTCACTCCCCCGGCTCAGTGATAATTAGAGATGGCTGTCAAGGTCATGAGATTAAGGAGCAAGGAGATCCACGTCACTTATTTGCCATCCACTGGTGAGAAAAAAGCACCAAGGACCCTCCTGCTCAAGTTTTCTCAGGAACAACAGTAGAAAAGAGGGGGCACATTTGAAGTTGGACAAGTTGTAGAGACAAAGTCTCTGGCTTCCACTTCTAATCCACTCAACATTTCAGAGATAATATTAATATCTGGGAATTTGGAATTGACTAATTTTAAAAATTTTAAAGCAATATCTAACAAGATATGAGGATTAAACACAGCTGTTCAACTCATGTAACAGCCATCACAACTGACAGATATCACACCCAAAACACTGATACAAATGAATTACATATGTTGAAATCATATTTGTCATTAACATTGGAAAAAGTTGAGATGGCCAACTTGGGAATTCATTCCCTCGGCTGTTCAAACATTTACTGGGTATTTCATGCAGCTGGCACTGTGCAGACCCTGGATATACCACTTGGCACTTATGGCTAACTTTGTTATTGAGCCATTTTCAAACCTTCATGTCCTTGATCTTCACAAGACAGCCTTACTAGAATCTTGATTTTTCTCCACGTTCTATGAGCCTTCTGTCAGAGATATTAACATAGTGCTATGACTGAAATTATATTAATGGCAAAAACCACAATTACTTTTGTACCCACCCAGGAATTTGAAATCATCATACTGCTGAAGGCTTAATACACCCTACATTCGATTTATGCATGGTATGCGCTGCACCGTCCCCTACCTTCAATCAACTGATACTGATCTTCCCAGGGAAATTCTCCAAACCCCTGCAGACAGCTGTGCCACACTGCATCCTGTTTCCAACATTCACTAAGGAAATTTCCTCATCCTTAATGAATTCTTACTGTTTTTCTAGGGTTTAAGAAAATCCTATGATAAAAGATCTTGCTCCTAACTTTATATTAATACTCCTGTAATACACATTTTAAAAGATGTTTTCCTACATTCTTGATTCAGATATTTAATTCAGAAACAAGAATGAGTAAAATGATAATAATAATTTGTCCTGAACTAATTTTTACTTTGCAAAGTTCTATGGGTATTAGTTGCTCACTATGAATTTTGAGAACTCACAGGACATTGAAAATCCCATTTATCCAAAACTAATTCTGTGAAATTCAATACCGTGTCAGTGCCTTTTTGTCCCATAGAAAGCTAATTTCTTTATCACTTAAAGCAGAACCCTGGATATTATTTGGCCATTGTATGTAAATGTTAAAGTCTTACAGTTGGATAAATGAGTAAAAATGTTACTATTTTTATAGCTTTTGTACAAGCTAATCATTTTAAGCATCACACATTCCACAGGAGAATACTGTCAACACAAATAATCATACAATCATAATGGCTGCCTTTTGTAGAATTTATTTAAAATGTGGTTTTTAAATAATCAATTGCATTCTTTTTTTTTAGATTTCACTATGTAAAATTTATCTTTTCATTAATAAAAAGTGTAACACTGCTACCTACTTTTAAATCAATTAATATGAAACCATTCTCTTTTGTAAGATGTATACTGTCAATGAAATATATATCCTACAAAATAAAGGTTAAAGAAATGTAATAGCTATGTACAAAAATCGTTGTATTCCGGGAATACAACAATTAAAACTTTTTTGTTTCACACATAAAGAAAATTAAAATTTTCAGACATTTATATTCAGCAGATCATCTGTATTTTAAAACATACTTACAGAGGTACAGATCTGTGTAATGTGATGTATGGATACTACATTTAATTTAAAACGTACTCTACAAGAGATTCATTCTAGCACTAGACAGACTGACTGAAATCCACATGATGCTGAGGAAAGATGACCGTGGTGGCCATCTGGAGATTTGGGTTTCAGTTCTGTTACGTATGCTAGCTGCATGAGTTAGGTTTCTCAGTCTACATTTACCTGCAACATAAAAAGGCTGGACTAGACTACCTGCAAATTCCCTTCTAACATGAAATTCTGTGAGTCCAATACATAAGTTTTGCTAATTTGGGATTAAAGCCATGAATAAAGGCCTACGTAGAAGAAATTTTCCCTAGAAGGTACCTTGGTTAGCCACATAACTTAACAGAAAAATTACAACAGTTGTGCAACACTCATTCAGGTCACACCTTGAATGATAAGCATTTTTAGGCTGTCAGCTTTTCCAGGAACAAGATGTGGCAAGCAATTTCCTGGTTCCGAGTGTATTACTTACTCTGAAACAAATGAATGGCTGAGGTGATGAATGATAAAAGCTTCAAGATCCATGAACCAAAGTGGCATATACTACACTCTCGTTTCTTGCTAATGTGGACATACTCTCTCGCAGATTTCTAATTATTTAAAGATCTCCAATTATCTGGGGAGCCAGGGCTAGGGTTCTCGAATTCTCTGTCAGCCTTCACGTGCTACAAAAAGATCACAAGTGGAGAACCATTTAATTCTTACAGCCCCTGGCAAATACCAAAGATTCCAAATCATATTTTTACATCAGCATTAATTTTTCCCCAGTGAGGGTTTGATTTCATTTCCAGCATGTTACAACCAATACAAATTTTTTAAATGCAACATCGGGATTTAAAATTTGCAATGAAATTTGAAAAAATAATTTTTTTTAAATCAGCAGCACCTTTGAGACTATCTATCCCACCGCTTACTTTTCAGAGGTCACGCCACTGATAAATGGCAGGATAAGGTCTCTTGCTTATCACTTCAAATTTCTAAGCATATTTTCCACCTAAGTTTAGAAAGGAAATCTAACCAAGTTATAAGCTCTTTTAACACCCACACACATATGCGCTCACTCTTACCTATCAAATTCCAAAATGTTATTTATCCCACTGTCTCTCCCTATTACATCAGCTTCTAAGTGAGAAGTCCCAAATCTGGCAAGTACTATGGCTCTCAGAGAAAACAAGTATTATCTATGAGAATAACAGCAAGACTCTAAAACACCAATAGCAGAAAGAAAAAGATGGCTTCCATCAAATGATAGTTTACTATACAGGCATGTAGTCATGCTCCTTAACATTACCTAAAATAGGAAATCAATTCTTAAAAAAAAAAAAAAAAAAAAAAGGTATATTTATTTTCTAAACAAAAGAAAGATGACGCAAAATTATCCTTTCCATTCTGTTTGGATTCCACACTGTTTTGGGCATGACACTCCTTCTATCTCTGGGAGTGGCTGGAAGAAATGGAACTATAAACTCTGGTAAAGGTGAGGAAAAGCAAGAAACCACATGAAGCCAGGAACTCACTACATGTCGTGTCTGTTTTTTAATAAATCTATCCAGGTGAAAATTTCTACAGTATGTGACACAGGAAAAATACTCTGCTACATGCTAATACATCTTTTGTGGAAAACTTCTATCAAGGAAGCTTGAGAAACTCTGAGTAGAACAGTTAGAAGTTCTTTAACACTAGACTTCAAAGAACTTTTAACAATATACTCTGAGAATCTCCCCAGGGCGGAACGTTTTTGAACACACAAACTTTTTAAGATCTAATGTTCGCCAGAGAATGCCTTTTGGATAGCCCTCATCTAACAACTCAATTCTTTTCAACTCTCCTGATGAGATTATGTGAAATCCCAATTTTATAAAGATTATATGAAAATAAGAAATGTTATTAGTATTTCACTTACGTAGTTCCTTTAAAAAAGAACTTAGCCCAATTTTTAGGTAAAGAGTCACGTAATCAAACAGCCAATTATTGAGTCTAATGGACTAATTGTACACTCTAATTTATCCATATAATAACAAAATGAGTCACAAAACCACATTAAACATGGTTCGAAATTGCCAATTTTCTGAAGTACCCTTGGAAGCATATGCCATTTGTTCTTTATATTAAAAGCCTTTTAGGGACAGAGCCTTTTAGGAACAGGCCTTGCTCTGTCATCCAGGCTGAAGTGCAGTGGCAGGATCATGGCTCACTGCAGCCTCTACCTCCTGAGCTCAAGCAATCCTCCTACCTTAGCCTCTCAACTACCTGGTACTACACGTGTGTGCCACCATACCCAACTAATTTTTAATTTTTTGCAGAGACATCATCTTGTCATGTTGCCCAGGTCAGTCTCAAACTTATGGCCTCAAATGATCCTCCTGCCTCAGCCTCCCGAAGTGCTGGGAATACAGGTGTGAGCCAACACGCCTGGCCCAGAGCATAATTGTTCAGGTCTTAGACAACAAATCTCAAGCATTCATTTATCCCGGATGAAATACCACTTTTTACAAATAATAAAATATTTTCTAAATCTTTTGCAATTTCTGCCACCTTTACAAATAGAAAAATAAAAGGATAGAGACGATATATACACCTTTAGGGCCCTTCTAATGCTGTATCTGAGCAACAAGCAATGTGGCCATGCACTTTTAACATCGGAATCCATTAAGCATTAATAGTTCAACAAAGGAAGCACTTTTCCCCAGACTCACATTCCATGCTACCGCTTGCACAGTCAAAGCACTGAGGTTAATTCCTCTGAATTGCTCTCTCTCCTCTTCTGCATACCATCAGCAATCATAACTACAATCATCAAAAGTCTAGACCTCAAAGAAGCAGAGGTCTTAGATAGTCACATCAGGGGCTGCAAGGTTCAATTGCCTAACAAGGCCCATGGAGGCAACGTCGACGAGTGAAGTGGTCTGCCTCTCCTATTTCCTTTTGAAAAACATGGCAGAATATTTCTTCATATTTAAAAATTAAAGAATATAGCTGGGCACTGGTGGCTCATGCCTGTAATCCCAGCACTTTGGGAGACCAAGGCAGGCAGATCATGAGGTCAAGAGATCAAGACCATCCTGGCCAACATGGTGAAACCCCGTCTCTACTAAAAATTTGAAAATTAGCTGGGCATGGTAGTGCACATCTGTAGTCACAGCTACTCAGGAGGCTGAGGCAGGAGAATTGCTCGAACCCAGGAGACAGAGGTTGCAGTGAGCCAAGATTGCACCACTGCACTCCAGCCTGGGCGACAGAGTAAGACTTCTTCTCAAAAAGAAAAAAAAATTAAAGAATGGAAAAGATGGCAAAAAGCAACTGAAAACTCAGCTTCAGTATCAAGAGTCAACAAAGAGTCAGGGGGACTGTGGTAAACTAAAGAGCAAATGCCCCTTCTTAACAGTGAGCTGCTATCTAGTTCAAGACCTTCACCACCACGTATCAGGCCGTGTTGCCCCATCTTTCAGTTTCTAAAGAAAAAAACAAACCAAAAAAGCTAGAAATCTTATTTTATGTGAAATCCCTTACTTCTTAAATGTTGCTTGAAAATTTTTTTAAACACTGCACAAAACCAAACACAAAAAAAATCTGCAGGCCATATCCTGAAACCCAACTTTACAAATTTGATCTCATTGATTAAATCAAATGAGGCAAGCAGTATCATCCAAAGATGTCCCACCACTTCCCCAAAGCTGCAAACATAATCTAAGATCAAGGAGATGATCTCACCATGTATTTACCACACGTTGATTCATTTCATCACCAAATTTACTACGAAGCTGGAGCACCTACTATGGATTAGATGCTGTTCCAGAAATTGAAACTTCACCAGTTCACAAGACAAATAAAAATAAAAAAACAAAAATTCTTGTTCTCATTAAGTTTACATTCTTGCAAGGGGAAAGAAACAACGAACTTAAGTAAATTATGTACATGCAATAAAATGATACATACTATTTTAAAAAACAGAACAGAGTAATTGAAATCAGGAACGCTAACTACAAAGTCTCCTACCTTATGAAGGTTTTATTTGGGGCACAATGTTTTCTAAGGAGATAAGGAGCAGAACATGGCCAGCAAACCATGTAACTGGACAAATTAACTTTGAATGCCTCAGTTTCCTCATCCATAAAATAAAGATAACTGTTGCCTAATCTATGTAGCCCAACTTACACTGAAGACAACCACTAGCTAAATAGTTTAGTGAATATAATAATACTATTTTAGTGGTAGAAACATAAATACTGCCTCATAAATCTTTCCAGAGATTCAGTTTTTTGTTGTTGTTGTTTTTTTTTTTTGAGATGGAGTTTTGCTCTTGTTGCCCAGGCTGGAGTGCAGTGGTATGATCTTGGCTCAATGCAACCTCCGCCTCCCAGGTTCAAGCAATTCTCCTGCCTCAGCCTCACGAGTGGCTGGGATTACAGACATGCACCACCATGCCCAGCTCATTTTCTATTTTTAGTAGAGATGGGGTTCCTCCATGTAGGTCAGGCTGGTCTCAAACTCCCGACCTCAGATGATCCACCCACCTCGGCCTCCCAAAGTGCTGCGAATCACCACGCCCAGCTTTTTTTTTTTTTTTTTTTTTTGAGACAAGGTCTCACTCTGTCACCCAGGTTGAAGTGCAATAGCACCATCGCAGCTCACTGCAGCCTTGTTGACCTCCCAGGCTCAGGTGACGCTTCCACCTCTGCCTTCTGAATAGCTGGGACTACAAGCATGCACCATCATGCCCAGCTGTTTTTTTAGTTTTTATTTTTTTGTAGAGACAGGGTTTTGCAATGTTGCCTAGCATGGTCTCAAACTCCTGGCCTCCAGCAATCTTCCCACCTTGACTTCCCAAACTGCTGGGATTACAGACGTGAGCCACCGCACCCAGCCCAGAATACTTTTTAAATGTCTCAAGCACTTTGATCCTTCAGAAGTAACAAGTAGCCACTAAAATCATTAACATTTCCCTTAGGTTTTGATGTTGACTGATCCAAAGGCCACAGAACTATGCCAACCTCCATGAACCCTAGGAGAGGCTTTTACTTTTTTATACCTCTCTAATGTCTGAAAAAAGTATATTTTTGCTAAGAATATAAGTAACTTTCATAATTAAAAAGAAAAACTAAGGCCACAATGCAGTTAAGAAACAGAGCTCAACCTATGCCTGGGTCCACATGGCTCCTTTACTTTCATTTCACAAAAAGATAAATAGATTTATATATGTAGAAACAAGATTTATAATACCTGATTTCTTTTAGCATGTGTTTTTTATTATAATCTGACCACATCCTGAAGTCGTAAGATGTCAATATACAGAAGAAATCAAGTTCTTCATATTTTCCTTCCACTTTCATTCTCCTAATTATCCAGCACTTACCGTTTTCATTATGAATTTGCTTCCTAACAACTACCTGATGTCTTGTGTTCTCTGTGAAGTGCTAGTGTTTTATTTGATTGTCCCAATTATAGGACATGACTGTTGTGAGACACCCCTCTATAGGTCTCACACTTCTACATATCCTGCCAAGTATGCTAAAAATGCAGGGTCTTGACAATTTTGTATCATTACCATTTCTCAAAGTTATGTTTGCAGTGAACAACCTTAACAGACAGATGAGATAATATCTTCCCCGTTGGAACAAAGAGCAAGTTCATTTACTGCATGCTATAAAAGCAGTAGATTCCCCGAGTCTGGTGTTCCTCAGCAGCAACACAAACCCACAGTGTGAGCAGCTCCATCTGCATGCTCCATCCATGTCACCCCTATGGGACATGAGGGCAAGGACCAACCAACATAGGCATGCCAGCAAGTTCTAAGCATAGAGTTTACACTATCTGGTATGTCAGGAGTAATACAGTCCTTTTTCTGTGGTGCAGGAACCCCTTGTCTTCTGCCAGCGTCCATGAAACGGAGGCAGGCCAGCTATTACTTGAAGTAGGGTAAAATCAAAACCCAGGCTCAACAACGTCAAATCAAATTTAATAATCACTTATTTATTCTGAGATGTTGTTCTTGGTAAGGTTACACACCACATTTGCAAACATTCTAACCCTAACAGCATGCCTGGTTTCTTCTGTACTTGATCACTGAAGCACACAAACATATATAGAGACATGAAATATCACACTCCATACTGGGTTTCAGAAATAGTTAATAAACTTCAACAGAATCCAGCTGTCACTAATTCATTACCTCTAACTTCTAAATGAGTAGCTAGAGAGCTACATCTGGATGTGAAACTGGCATTTTCAACCCAGTCTTCTACCCTCTCACTCCCTCAGCACAGGCCACTTCAGAGAAAAGAAGAGTAAGTTCTAAGCAAAGAGTCATAAAAATCCAGATCAAGTCAAACTTCTCTGGGACTGAATCTGTTTACCCACAAAGCAAGAGGGCCAAACCAGAGGGACTTGTTTCTTTTTCCAGTTACAATTCCAATGATTCCACGTTCAGCCTATACATGGGTGGAACATTCTTTGCTGCTTTGTTCAGTGCTGGAGTAGGTTACAAAGTGTGGTCCTGCTGAACGGCTGGAGAATGAACTAGATGTCCTCTCAGGATGCCTCCTGGCCCTATAATCCCATGATGTGCTTATAATGGAATTTGGCTGTCCTTATAATTAGAAATGTAGCTTGCTGGTCACACATCTGGATCAGATAAATCAGCACAAATAGCATTTCATCAGAAGCAGAAATGCCAAGCATCCAGCAGCTGTGTTGTTACATCAGCCTTGCAAATAACAGGGAATACTATTTATCCATAGAAAGTAAACGACTGGGGCAGGCAGGAATAAAGCTGAGTATTATTCACATTATTTGGAGACAAGAAAAAATGCTTATAAAAATATATATTAGCCAGATGTCCACATTAATTTATGAGACTGACGAAGAAAATAATTCCCATACACAAAAGAATTCAAATGCCAAAACTACCTCCTTATTTCCTGCCATCTTAGTTAATGATGAGTTTCTTTTTATTGAACTTTTTGTAAATGTAATAGGCTCCCCTGACTTGCATCTCAACATATCACACAGAATTGTGAACCTAATCCACAATTCAATATTATCAAAGTGTCAAATGTACTCTGGGAATAGTCACATCCACAAAAAATAACTGTGTTTCAAGTTAACAATTAATTCTACTCAACCATTGTGCCCAGATAATATAAAACAAGAGGAAATTATTTTCCTTACAAGAAATAAAAGCCCTTTTTAGCCAATTAGGTAAGCATTAACTACCCTGCACTTTGAAGCACATTTCTTAAAACCAAAAGCTTAATGCACTAACCTAATTGCTGTGAAGACTGACAAAAGACACGACTAGTGACAAATAGATGTGAATACAGAATCTGTCACCTATTACTAACCTTACCAACATAGCCATTCAATCTTCTAATTTATAATACTGTTCAGAATTTTATTTTCTGCGTTCAAAAGTTTATTCAGCATATTACAGATTTGAGGAAAAAGCAAACTTTTATATCAAGTCAATGCCCTATTTTGAAATTTATGTATAGAATTAGATCTTAAGGTTTTAACCTATAAAATGTAAAACTGAAAATCGAGTCACTTTATGTACAACTATTAGGTACCCATAATAATTAAAAATTAAAATTTTAAAAACACTTTACATACAAAGCACAAATATGGAAAAAAAATCACAATATTAGCCGTTACTTCAAAATTCCAGACTCATGTCAATAAGTTTTGTGCTCTGTAAAGAAAAACAAAGAACAAAAATCAGAGAGCTACTGAGACAAAAGAAATGACACAGACACCAGGGTTACATTTCTGATGAATGGAGAAAACAGTGATGATTAGAGAAGTACACAGAAGCAGATTTCTGCAGTTGCTAAGTGGGAGAATCCAAAAGGTGATTAACTCTCAGTTCTTACCTCTGTAAACAACTAGTGCCAATCAATAGCTATGATCAAGCCTGAAGAGAGTGCTCGGATAAAAAACTCAACCAAATAGATGAATCTTAGGGAAAATAGAGTTAATACATCACAACTTTCAATCTCTACATATCAATGTTAAACTAAAATCTTAGACTAGAAAGACGGTTAATCAATTTTTAAGAGAGCATTAACTATTTCCAAACAATGGGAAACAACTTAAGCAGCTGAAATCCTTAACTTACATGAATTCCTAAGTAAGTTACTACAAGGAAAATGAGTTCAACACGTCAAACAATCTAACAGTTGGATTCAGAGAAACTGACTCTACAAGGATTTTACAGGAAACACATGAGGTGCCCTTAATAAACACGGAGGGGAGATTCACAGTCTAACTACCCTCTGAGGCCTGGCAGGTTTTTACTAAGTAAACATCAACTTTGAATCCATGATGGACACATCAGTCTACCACCACCAGATTACAGGTGAGCTCTAAGCCTTTGAGCTTTATTCTAAAGTGAAACAACACTAGAAGGGCAGGGTCTATCCCTTCGAGGTTAGAGTCAAAAATTCAAAGATTCAGCCCTGGTACACTGGCTCACACCTGCAATCCCAACACTTTGGGAGGCTGAGGCAGGAGGACTGACTGAGGCCAGGAGTTCAAGACCAGCCTGGGCAATATATCAAGACCCTTCATCTCTAGAAAAAAAAAATTTTTTTTAATTAGCCAGGCATGGGAGAACATATTTACGTTCCTAGCTACTCGGGAGGCTGAGGCAGGAGGATCACTTGAGCCCAGGAGTTCAAGGTTTCAGTAAGCTAGGTTCACACCACTGCACTGCAGCCTGGGTGACAGAGCGAGACTCTGTCTCTTAAAAAAAAAAAAAAAAAAATCTAAGATTCAGAGGATGCCTTCAACTTCAAAGGTGCAATAATAATCCCAAGATGCAATAATAGCAAAACCACACTCAACTTCAAAACTCAATTCATCAACTATCCAATGCCCTGGATACAAGGCAACCAATGAATTGGGTAGTACCCCTTTTTCCTAATTCAGTTAACTGAAGGTCATTAGCAACTAGGTCTAGGAATGAAGTCTGAACATTTTATAAAACAAACCTTATTTTTGTTTTGAGTTTTTCTGTAGCTCCGTTTTCTTGACTGGCCATTTAACAAACTTTTTGTTTTAGGACCCTGTTAGTGATCTCGGATTTGAAACTGAGCATTTGAGACGTTACACAGCCACATAGACAGGATATCAGTTACCAAGACTGACAGATCAACAGCAAGGCCAGCAGTGCAAAAATCCACTATCTGTTTTTAAAGAAATGAATTTTCTGCCTCCATGCTTTTCATTTCCAGGAATAATACTTCTCTCATGACAAGCAGAGACTTGTAAAATGAGGAGGAGCACTTTTCAGAAACCAGACTTCCTCCCTCTCCACACCCAGCACCTCTCTTTAAAAAAGGTCCCAAATCCTGTCTTTATTAGAATTTGAATTTTGTCATCTTAAAGGATATTGGTGATTTCCCATATTATGGCTATACCGGAATTATCTTCCATCCCCAGTGGTAAAGTAAGACCTCAGCAACAGCCAGCACAAGAATAATCCCTGCTTTGGTGGCAGAAATACCCTGACTACAAAATTTATTTCCAATTATCTGAAGTCTTGTGTGTTTGTATCTGTCCAATTCACTTGCCAGTTTGTTCTTCCTGGTCTCTCCTATTAAACCAGCAGGAGCACTTGGGACTGCAGCTCCCAACACAGGGAGGCCCAAACTCCATCTTTGGCCTTGATGGGATTCTGTGTTGGCAGAGACCTATTCTGGATTTAACAAGCATGAGGACCACGCAGGCTCCTGAGACACAATACACATTTATGTTTTTTCCCCAACTAGCAGAGGGCAGAAGATACTGAAGCCTCGTCTCAATTCCAACATGCTATAGTTTAATAGCATGACTTTTATGGTATTTAATATAAGTAATGATTCATATTTTTTATGCCATGTCTTCCTAATTCTGGGGAGATAATTCGTTCATTTATAAATCTAGCGCCAGATCAAACTGGGTCAACCAACACTGACCTTATATAAATATCAATCTCTATCAAGGCCCTACAGCACACAGTTTCTATAGGGTGCGAGTTAAATTATTATCGCAAAGGTTATTAAAATATCTACCTTAGGGATTAGGTGGGGAAAAGTCATCTGTGTGTGTGTGTGTGTGTGTGTTTGTGTGTTTGTGTGTTCCAGGCTAGTGTGCAGTGGCGTCATCTTAGCTCACTGCAGCCTCTGCCTCCCAGGTTCCAGTGATTCTCTTGCCTCGGCCTCCTGGGTAGCTGGGATTACAGGCGCATGCCACCAGGCCCGGCTAATTTTATTTTTAGTAGAGATGGGGTTTCACCATGTTGGCCAGGATGGTCTCGAACTCCTGACCTCAAGTGATCTGCCCACCTCGGCCTTCCAAAGTGCTGGGATTATAGGTGTCAGCCACCGCACCCGGCAGTGTGTTATTACCTGTATCAACAGACAGTCTAGTAAACACATTTCCACGGCAATCATGTGATGGTCATTACCAAGAGAACTTCCTTTAGCAGGCTGCCTTGGGTAGGAACGTTGAAAACTTTTACCTGAATTGCCCTTCTCATTTGAGGACTGCCCCTCAAACCAATGAGCACAAGAAAGACACCTGGGTGGCAGCGGACAGAAAGCTATCATTAAAGTCAAAGTGTTTAGTGCAGATTGCCCTCAACCAAAGCACCACTGTTTCATCTACAGCAACCTTAATGTTTCCATACATGTGAATATCTACCTCTAATCAGTCTACTGCTCATTTCAAAGAAGCTAGGATTAAAAAGACAAGGCAGGTTTTTCTCACACATGAAATTTACTATTATCAAACAAATGGAAAAGAATACATCCCGCAGTTGCAGGCCTATTGATCCCCTGGCTCCTCTACTTTTTTCTGATGCAGAGACCTACATTCCACTGGAGGTGGACATTGCAACAGCCCCCACACCGCAAGATGCCATTTACAGGTCCATAAAACAAAGCAGCTATTTTCACGTATTTCAAATTGAGGGAAGGGTTCATTTTAAGAATTAGTACAAAGTGTCATCTCACCTTAAAGAACGACAAGTCTAAGAAAAAGAGCTCACAGAAAAAGAGCTTAAAATATGAGCTCTGGCCAGGCACAGTGGCTCATGCCTGTAATCCCAGCAATTTGGGAGGCCAAGGCAAGCAGATCATCTGAGATCAGGAGTTCCAAATCAGCCTGGCCAAAACAGCGAAACCCCATCTCTACTAAAAGTACAAAAATTAGTGTGGTGGCGGGCACCTGTAATCCCAGCTATTTGAGAGGCTGAGGCAGGAGAATTGCTTGATCCCTGCAGGTGGAGGTTGCAGTGGGCCGAGATCAGCCCCTACACTCCAGCCTGGGTGATAGAGGGAGACTCCATCTCAAAAAACAAATAATTAAAAATAACAATAAAATATGAGCTCAGATTTGGAGATCTACCTGAAGTTATATAATTAAACACATTCCACTTTTCTATGTGTTTTATTTTGGTTACTATTTTTTGTTTTGAGGCATCATTCTGCTGTTAAGTCAAAAAGATAATTTGCTGGGCGAATGTAATACAAATACTATTCCAGTCCACCTTTGGGAACTTAAATTACTAGGCAACTTAAAAGTATTCAAGTTTTCTTTTTTTTTTTTGAGTCGGGGGGGAGGAAGTCAAATAATTTCTATAATGGGAGCCTTTCTATATGAGATCGCAGAAAAGAATTCATTAATTTTCTCTCAGACAACCACACTGGAAGCCAAAATCTTTGTTCAGGGAATGGAGAGAGAATTCATCAATTAAGTGTAGTAATGTTCTGGGGCTTTGTTTATAAGTCCAACATAAATCGCCATCTGCTAACTTGGACTAGAAAGCTTTAATTGATATTTATGTAGTTCAGAATAAAGTAAAGGAAGAGGCCTATGTGAAAACACCACTCCATAATGATTTTCACTCCCCCAGATCAATGCAATTCTATTCTGACTGAATAATGTCATGTTTAAGGCTTGCTTCCCATGCCCTTTCATTATCCAGACATTAGATTCTCATGTTAGAAATATATTTATATCTCCTACGACAAATTCCTAATTTGTAAATTTTCAAACAACAGAAAGAAAAAAATTCAGACTATTTTTTAAAAGGTAAATAAATTACAACTTCACCTAAGCACAGATTTTTAATGCTTCAGATTCCTTAAATTACATTCAACTTATTGCAAACACAATTTTTTATTTTTTTTTTAACCAATTCATTCCCATCTGTTTCAAATGCTGGGTCTCCAGATCTTCCTTCTTAATTCTATTTACCTATCATCATTTTGAAGTTGTATTTATTATGTGATTTGATCGCTGGTTTATGTCATTTCATTATGCACATTTTGTTTTCAAACTAAAATTCAAGCTTTGAAAATAGAGACCATATCTTTTATTTATTTTGTTCATTCAAATTTCTTGGCCCAATATATTACTTTACATAAAACAAACATAAGTAATCCAACCTCTAAAACCATTAACCTTGGTCCAAATTTACCCATGACAAAGTCACTCCAGGAAAAGGTATTATTTTAGAAGTACACTTTATGTTTCCAAAGAGTTAAAGACCCCTCTTGATGCCCTGTGACCTGATTAGAATTCGCATGCCTTTATCACATACGATGGAAACTTTCAACCTTCCTTTAACCAGTCTGAACCTCAGGAAAAATAATTTCTTATTTCTGTATTTTGATCATTTTTAAGTCTCTAATTTCCACTCCATTTTTTAAAAACCAACTAAAAATAATAAACAACACACAGGTGCTTTTCCCAGAAATGGACATTTCATCTTTGCCAAGATGGGCACTCAAGTGGAAAGGCAGGAGGAACTCACAATGAAGAGAGTAGATAAATGCCCGACAGTCTACAATAACATGGCACCCTAAAAGATCACGTGCAACGGGGCACTACAGAGGGAGCTCTATGACTGAGGGCCTGCGTATTTCATTTTACATTGCCATACTCCTAGTGACTAGTGCAATTCACTACAATGTACACTCTCTGAATGCAGACGTTTCTTTTCTGCTCACTGCAGTTCCTCATGCACCAAAGACAGCCCTAACACGTAGCAGTGCTCAGTACACGTATGCACAACAAACACCTGTAGAATAAATGTGTAATGCATAGATATTAGTAGGAAACAATACAAAAGCAGACAGACTCTGGCCCTAGTTAAATTTTATTTTGAGATTACATTTCTTCTGGTACCTTAAGAGGGATACAAACCGTAAGTATCCTGGACCAGTTGACCAATATGGTGATGAGTCAAAATATCAAGTCACAAGAGAAAAGCTTTAGAAACCGGGACCTTAAGCCTGTAAAAGAGAAGGACTAAAGGCAAACAAGCTAACTCTAGTTGAGTTTGTAGGGTTATCATGTGAAAGAAGAAACAAATGTGTTCTAAGTTGCTATGGAGTAGTGTTTTCTGAACTACAGGTCAGGACCCATTCTTGGGTCACATAATCAATTTAGTGGGTCACTGACTGGCATTCTTTTAAACAAAATTGAATAGAATTGCATCACAAAGAAAAGAGGCTAGTATTGATTTGTGAAACTTTTGATGCAGTTAGATGTGTATAAGAGTGTGTGTGTGTGTGTGTGTGTGTGTGTGTGTGTGTGTGTTTATTGGGCTATAACATAAAATATGTTTCTCAATATGTGCCCCACTCAAAAATATGTTGAAAAATAGTGCTATAGAAAGCCTATCTCTGACCATGCCACTTTAGGCTCAATATAAAAATGAGACATGTTCCGACAACAAAAAACTAACTGATTCCTTCTAAAAGTTGAAGGGTCAATATCCACTAACAAGAGGCCTTCAACTCTTAGAAGGAATCAGTTAATTCCTATTTTTGTTGCTGTTGACATACAGTGGTTATTTCTTCATCTTCATACAGAAATCAAAAACTGAAGGAAACCTAAGTGAAAAAACTGAAGGAAACCTGGTTCATATCATTAATCACAAAAATGAAGAGATCTAAAACCAAACTGCTGGGCAGAGGCAGAACCAGGACTAGAACATCATGCCTCTAGCACAGGCCAATGACCACGTGTCAAGATGTTATCCAGTAGGTCTCGGCACTAGCTGGAATGGAGAATTAGATGGCTTCCCTGGTTCCTAGCATTTAAATTTCTTTGATATAAAACTACAAGTACCGTACACATCTTTGGACAGTTTTATAAATTATCAGGATAAAAAGATAGTAAGGACTATATTATTTATGGAGCTCAGAACTTAAAACATGATAAAAGTAATAGGGAAACATTAAAGGTCTCTTCCTTCAATGTTTTTGAAGACACAAAGATAAGGAAAAAATAGATTTTGGCAATATAGGAACAAATTGACTTACATAAGTGATACACATTCACTAGAAAGCGGTACCATACTCTCTCACGATGCTGGGCAGCTTAGCAGACCACAGTGGCTCCCAGTCAGCCCTACAGTCACAAGGGTAGACAAGACGGTGTACTGACAAATGTACGTTTCCTGAGCACATTCGAGGTAGGGCTGGCTGAACTGTAATGTTTGGTAGGTTAGGGGCATTCAATGTACTTCAAATTCAGATACTTTCAACTTACTATGAAACCTCACTTTAAGTCCAGGAGCATCTATATCATGGACCCTCTGTATCTCAGGTTTCTGCATCTGTGGATTCAACCAACTACGGGTCAAAAATATTTAGGAAAAAAAATCAGACAGGGTGTGATGGCTCATGCCTGTAATCCCAGCACTTTGGGAGGCAGAGGTGGGAGGACTGCTTGACCCCAGGAGTTCAAGACCAGCGTGGGCAACACAGTGAAACCCCATCTCTACACAACAAAAATTCAGAAATTAAAGAAAAAAGGCTGGGCACAGTGGCTCACACCAGTAATCCCAACACTTTGGGAATCCAAGGCGGGAAAATTACTTGAGTCTAGGGGTTCAGGACCATCCTGGGCAGCACGGTGAGAACTGTCTCTATAAGAAATAAACAAAATTAGCCAGGTGTGATGGTACACACCTGTAGTCCCAGCTCCTCAGGGCTAAGCTGGGAGGATCAACCGAGCCCAGGAGGCCGAGGCTACAGTGAATCATTGATTGCATCACTGCACTCCAGCCTGGGCTACAAGGTGAGACCTGTCTCAAAAAATAATTATATATATATATATATATACACACACACACACACACACACACACACACACACACATTGAAAACAGTACAAATTTTTTAAGTACAGCATAACTATTTACATGGCATTTACATTATATTAGGTATCATAAGTTATTTAGAGATGACTTAAAGTATTCAGACCAGGCATGGTGGCTGATGTTGATAATTCTAGCACTTAGAGAGTCCAAAGTAGGGGGATCACTAGAGGCTGGCAGTTCAAGATCAGCCTGAGCAACACAGTGAGACTCTGTTTCTATTTAAAACAAAAAAAAAAGAAAAAGTGTGTGGGCTGATATGTGTAGGTTATATGCAAACATTATGTCATTTCATATAAGGAATTTGAGCATTCTCAGATTTTTGGTATGGGAGGTAACTAGAACCAATCCCCTGAGAATATGAACAGATGACTGCATTAGATAACCCTTAACTAAAAGGAAGAAATTCCACCTTGAGGGTAAGTTACACAAAACCTAAAAGTCTCTGAGGTTGGAATGTTCCTTGCCATGTTTTCCCCTGTAAAAAGAAGCAAACCCAAATTTAAGTGAGAAGTGATCATAAGACCTGCTTATACAATTCCGTACCAGTCCCATCCACAATTTTTCCGCTTTCTACTCCTTTCATAAAAGCAAAAGGCCTCCTTGTGGTAAACTCCTCAGGGAACAACCCACTTTTATGAAAAAAACAACAATAAACATTTAAAATGTCTATTATGTCATGTTTTTAAGTCATTGTCCAAGTTTTGGAGGCCTGTGTGTCCCTCTATTTCTTTAAGGCCGTAGGCACAAGGTAACTGTGATGATTTAAGGCAATCTTCCTCTCTTCCTCGTAATCTGGTAAGAAGAAATCCCCAGGTTTCCCAAATATTGGGGGAAAGGGGGTTAAAAAAGTGATGGAACATTCCATTTTCCTAATGTATTAAAATCAAGAAGTTCAAATAGTTGTGATTGGATCATGTTTAAAATGCTATAATTCTAAACACATAGAATCTCAGAGGCTTTCACTCATGCAAGGCAAGAAAGTTTTGTTACTGGAAGGAAGTTGGCAGAACAGGGCGGACAGAGTGTGACACTGGATGACAACATCAATTATGCCAGATGAAGTTCTGCAATAAGCTAACTGTGGGTCCCCAACTGGTAATCAATCCTGTGACTGTGGCCACTAATCGGCTAGGGGCCTGCCAAATTTCACATGACTGATAGTTATGAAATAGCTTCCTTTCCGTGCGTCTCAAAACAGAGTTAAATTACCTTTTCTTTTTTCAGCCCTTAAAGTATAACCCATGCTATAAAATAGCAAACTAAGATATCTGCAACATCCTCCACCATGAAATCATACTCTACAGCCAACAGACAAGATTCTCTAGTCACAAGCAAGAAATCTCGCTGACTCTAGGACAAACTGCTGACATGCAAAAGCATGAAGTAACAGGTTACTCTTAAACAGAACTAATCTGATGTCTCTAAGTAAGGTTTTCACCTTGTGCTAATTTTTCCTTTTTAAAAAAAGAGTTCAAGGATCAGCAGTCATTCTAAGTCCTTGATACATGGCTGCTCGATGTATCTGTGTACAGGCTGATGAAGTGATGGTTGTGAGCACACATATATGGGTGTCATTTCTGAGTTGCAGAATTCACAGCATCTGTAGGCAGAGAATTAGGTCCGAATTTTGGAACCTAGTGGAATTTTGGAACCACAACTATTTGCACACAAAGGGCCACAGGCAATAAGGTAGCACCAGTGTATTATCAACTGTATCAAGAACTCCCTCAAGCTAGAAGCACCTTTCAATCAAGTGCCTGGAAAAACGGGGTCCAACATTTGTCAATTCATTTGCAGGCAATTATATTTCAATCCATGTTTCACAAGGTCTCACTCAGAGAAAGTTTTCCTCCACAGTCCTCATGCTGTGATACATCCCTTTCTCGAAGATGCAGCTCAACATCTTCGAGAAAGGGATGTATCACAGATGATGAATTCCCAAATTCATCATAGATGACCTGGCTTCCAAAAGAAGAACATTTCATAAGGTTCATGTGATAGGAGAAGGGATGGCGGGGGGAGGGGGGCACACAAGAAAAGTGTTTTTATTTTTTTCACTAACATATTGAGAGTATCTCAGTGAAGAGGACATAAAGCAAGGTCAGTTGGTAAACTTACTTATGCTATAGAATGATGTACCCGTTACAAGGTGAAGTCAGTTCTAAAGCTTCAATGTAAACAGTTAACTACAGAATATACCATATAGGGACCTGCATGAGACTAATTCATCAAAAATGCTTTTACATAATGCTGACCTGCTCTTCAAGTCATCTTTAAAAGTGTAAGCGGAAAGTTTATTGGCAATGAGGCAGATACAGCAAATGGGTACTCACTCATTACAGTTACCTTTCATTTCACAAATAAGCCACAATTTTCTTTGCAAGAAGTCAAATCACTTTCTAGCAATATGTAGTTTCCTCTCCCAGAGTTTGTTTTGCCAAGTGAAGAAAGTCAAAGTCCACGGCAACTAAATGATTTACCCAGCTTCAAACAGAAGCTGATACTGCAGCCAGGAACGAGGTATGTTTCACCTGCTGTTCAATACTTTTTGTCTTAAAATCCCAATCCACGTTCATATCCAGGCTCTACATTCAAACTGCTACACTTGAGAATTACAAATGCAAAGTGGACAAACAGGACCTGTTGAAAACACCCCACCACCATGCGCATTCTCAATATTTGGAGGAACTGTCTCTCCGAACCTTTCAAAGCAGAGTTCCAAGCTCGGGGTTTAACACAGTAGCTGAGAAACAGCACCTGGCTATCGTACTGCAAGTCCTTCACATAAATGCTAACAATAACAGTTCAATCCCACAAACAAAGAAAATGTCTGTTTTAGAACTGCTAAATGAGAGGACTGCAGACATGTTTGATTATGTCTGCCGGGTGGCTATGGTCCAAAACCTGCCACCATCTGGAGGCTTTGCTTGCTTGCATTTCAGAGCCCCACCATAGCTGGTGGAAACAACCACTCCAGCCCTCTTCATCAACATAAAGAAAAAATTAAAATGATTAGACATAAGTGCTTCATAAAGGCTTAGATGAAAGCACATTACGAGAGGCATCAATATCACAGTTTATGTGGTCTCAGTTTCATTTGAAATGAAACCTAGCTTCATTACCAATGAGTTTTCTTAATGTATTTTCATAGATGGGAGTTCTGTCAACATGAGGTTGTAGGAGAAAGATAAAGAGCTAAACAGTCGATTCTTAATGGCTGCTTGTGGCCCACAAAGTTCATTTTACTATCTTTTTTTTTTTTTTGAGACAGTTTCACCCTTGTTGCCCAGGCTGGAGTGCAATGGTGTAATCTCAACTGCAGCCTCCACATCCCAGGTTCAAGCGATTCTCCTGCTTCAGCCTGCCAACTAGCTGGGATTACAGCCATGAGCCACCACGCCTAGCTAATTTTGTATTTTTAGTAGAGACAGGGTTTCTCCATGTTGGTCAGGCTGGTCTCGAACTCCTGACCTCAGGTGATCTGCCTGCCTTGGCCTCCCAAAATGCTGGAATTACAGGCATGAGCCACCGCGCCCAGCCCATTTTACATCTTATCATCACACCTAATGTTAACCTTGACCAAGAAGCTGGACTCTTTACAAAGCAATACCTCATCTACGAGGCTGAAAACCATCCGGGAATGTCAAAGCAGTTTTTGCTTAGCTACAAAAAAGAGTTAACAAGAGGATGTCTCCAGATGTGGTAGACTGATGATTTCCTGTGCTGATGATCAAATAGGATTTTGTTGTTAGGCATTACAGTTTTAAACATTCCATTATCCACTTTGTAAAAATTTCACCTTTATTAACATTATTACTATTTAATGATACAACCATTCACTGACAACTCTAACGAGGTCAAGATACCAATAGCTACAAAATGTCAAGATGTTGTCATTACCCCAGGAAATGCAAACTACAAATTCTCCCAGGTCTCTCAAACTCTATAGCCTCTCTGTCTAATACGAGAACCACTAGCTACATGTGACTATTTAAATTACTTAAAATTAAATAAAACCTTGAATTCTGTTTCTCGGTCACACTAGCCACTTTTGAGTGTTCAACAGCCACATGTGACTAGCGGGCATATGCATACTAGGTAATTCGGCAGGTATTTCCATAATTTCAACGATTCTATTGGACAGCACTGCTATAAAATGCCGTATTTTCTTTTTGAGACAGAATCTCACTCTGTCCCCGGGCTGGAGTGCAGTGAAGCAATCTCAGCTCACCACAACCTCCCCTCTTGGGATCAAGCAATTCTCTTACCTCAGGCTCCCAAGTAGCTGGGACTACGGGCGGGTGCCACCACGACTGGCCAATTTTTGTATTTTTAGTAGAGACAGGGTTTCACCATGTTAGCCAGGATGGTCTCAATCTTTTGACCTTGTGATCCGCCCACCTTGGCCTCCCATATCTTCACTGAAGAAAATGAAGGATGAGTTTCCAACATAGGAACTACTAGTAGTTCAGCTTATCATCCAAAGGAGGCACTCTAGCAGGGCTGCTAAGGGCTAGGACTCTAGAACTCCACTGTTAAAATTCTGACACTGGCTCAAACACTTAGCACTGGGACTGGAGCCTGTGACTTCACTCTCCACACCTCAGTTTCTATCTGTAAAACAAGGATAAATACAACACCTATCCTCACAGGACCATGGGAAAGAGTAAATGAGTTAATACAGGAGTGCTCGCTATGTAAATATTCGCTGTTATTACCAAGCCCTACAATATACTTCAAACCCCTAAAAACTGTGCATACCCTTTTTTAGCTAGTAAGTATTTTGTTAGTTTTAGTGTGCATGACAATCAGCCTCCATGCTGTCTTGAGACATTTGAGAGAAAAAAGTAAGATTCGTTAGCCACAATCCGACTTCTAAGTCTGACCATAAGTTAGCTCTTCACTGAAAATGAATAAAAATTAATTCTGGGCCGGGTGTGGTTGCTCATGCCTGTAATCCCAGCACTTTGGGAGGCTGTGACAGGTGGATCATAAGGTCAGGCATTCAAGACCAGCCTGGCCAACATGGTGAAACCCTGTCTCTACTAAAAATACAAAAATTTGTATTTTTTATATTTTTAGCAAATACAAGGTGCCTATAATCCCAGCTACCAGGGAAGCTGAGGCAGGAGAATCGCTTGATCCTGGGAGACAGAGGTTGCAGTGAGCCAAGATTGCACCACCACATTCCAGCCCAGGCAACAGTGTGAGACGTTGTCTCAAAAAAAAAAAAATTAACAAAACAAAAATTGCAATGAATCAATTAATTGACTATATACACATATAAACTAGGTTAGTTTTTCCAAGTCAGGCTAAATTCATAGCATTAAGGGGTAAAAATATATATATATACCTAAAGATACATGAGCCCATAAAACCATTTACTTATTCTATAAAACCTTAAGACTTCACCTTAATAATCACCTGCAATTAGCAAATACTTTGCTTGAATGGAAACCTATTATTAAAGTTATATCCAACTCAATGAAAATTCCAAATTAGTTGAGTCTAAACTAATGATTGAGTAAGACTAAGGTATACTATATTTAACCTGTTTGAAATAGCTGGGAAAATATAATGATTGAAAACACATAAAACTGAAGAACAGTATGTTTCTACACAATAGTTTTAAAGTTTATAAAGTGTCTTATTTTTTAATTGAATAATTAGGTCTGAAAAATAGACTAATTTTTAGCACTACCAAAGCATGCATTTGGTACTGTGAATATTTTTCTCCACATACAAGAAAAAAAAAATGTCGTTGGCAAAAACCAGTCAATTTAAGAAAAGCTGATTAGTTAGGAATTGCATAATCCTGACCAATTTCTGCAGCAAAAATGCCTGTATTTCTCTTAAAAATTTTTAGTTTTAGATTAGAAGAAAATCTATTTCTAAAAGAACTTATCTGAGAAAATACTGAAATACTGATGGATGAAATAATACGCCTGAGATTTGCTTCAGAATATTACAGCAAGGAGCAGAGAATGAAAGGGGTAAAGATGAAACAAGACTGCCATGAGCTAATGATTGTCAAGGCTGGGTAGTAACTCCAGGGGGATCCACTACTATTCTCTACTTTTGTCTATGTTCAACTTTTTCTCATGAATTACAATGTTTAAAAAAAAAAAAAATCTCACGGGCCAGACTCAGTGGCTCACGCCTATAATCCCAGCACCTTGGGAGGCTGAGGCGGGTGGACCACGAGGTCAAGAGATGGAGACCATCCTGGCCAACATGGTGAAACCCCATCTCTACTAAAAATACAAAAATTAGTCGGGTGTGGTGGCACATGCCTGTGGTCCCAGCTACTCGGGAGGCTGAGGCAGAAGAATCGCTTGAACCCAGGAGGCGGAGGTTACAGTGAGCCTAGATTGCACCACTGTGCTCCGGCCTGGCGACAGAGCAAGACTCCGTCTCAAAAACAAAACAAAACAAAAAAACACTCATCTAAAAAGCATAAGGTGTTTTTTGCTTCTAGTAAAAGGTAAATGCTAAATATGACATAGCAAAGATGCATCAGTTTCACAGCCAGGAGCTGGAGTGCTAGGATTCTGCTCTTCTCCGTCAGCCACTCTAGACAGTAGGATTTATGATTATCCCAAACAATTATGTCCATAGTAGTATTGATTCTTTCACGTGACCTGGGTTTGGATCTTGTTTATCTCTTTCTTCACCAATTCCAGAGAAAGAAAACCACGGGGTAGATTGGCTAACACTCTCCAGAAATAGCCAAGGGTCTTATTTTGATATCATAATTCTTGAGTCCAAGATGCACCCTATTTTTTAAGACTTTCAGAAGGTTGCATTCTATTACAGATCCCAGTTTAGGACCAGAACATCTAAAATTGCACAGTTAATGGTAACAGGGTGATTTAATACCCTAATAATGGCCTGGGAAAATGTTAGCATGTAGAAAATATTTCATGTTCATATCATTTCAAAAGTGCAGAAAATAAACACCTACAGATTTTCAATTAGAGGTTAGCCAAGCTTGAGACATCATGCTCTGGAAAGAGAAGGGGGCAGGGGCCTGGAATTCAGAGACTGGAATAAAGCTGTAGCCTGACTTCTCCCTTTCTTTGCCACAGTGCCCTAAGTAAGGAAAGGCACACACTTTCAGACTAGGTTTTCTCATCTGTAAAATGGGACAGCAGTCACCGTGCTCACACCACAGGGTCACTGTGAGAATGCTGCAATGGACAATATATATACTAGAAACAGCTTTGTAAATACTGAGGTATTTAAAAATAAGGCATCAGCTTGTCAACGGCTTTAGTAGCCCCTCTAAAATGGCTTTGGCTATTCCCCTACTTGGAATCGGAAACGAAAAAGGCCAATTAAATTGAAGAAGACAAAATGGAATTGTCAGCCAGATTCCACAGCTCCCGTTCAGTGAAGCTGAAACAAGAGCCACCTGGCCAGGGCATCCAAAAGGCACTGGACTGAAAAGTCAGAGCTATGAAAAGTCAGCACAACAGTCTGGAGAGTAAAGAAACTAAGGCAAACCAGAAGACCAAAAGCAGGCAAAAACGACTTTAAAAACCTACTAATTCACCTATAACAAACCCGTACGTTCTGCAGTCCCAGCTACTTGGGAGGCTGAGGCAGAAGAATCGCTTGAACCCAGGAGGCGGAGGTTGCAGTCAGCCCAGATTGCGCCACTGCACTCCAGCCTGGTTAAAGAGCAAGACTCTGTCTCAAAAAAAAAAAAAAAAGGAAAAGAAAAAAAAACTCATCTAAAATGCATAAGGTGTTTTTTGCTTGTTTCCTAGAGCTTAAAGTAAAATTTAAAAATAAAAAATAAAATTTAAAAACCCACTAATTCTTCAAAGATCTCAACCTTTGCCTAAAAGTGTTACTAGAGATATTTACTCGCTCTAGCCACATAAAAGCAGCCATTTACAAAACATTTTGCTTAGAAAAGTAAAATGAATAAATACCCAAGAATGTCTGATTTGATCTTGTTAAGATATTCAAAAGTGTCCACTTCAAATGGAGACAGCAGTCAACAGCAGAGCCCTCTCCTGAGGATTCCATGCCTCACCCTGCCACAGGTACTCAGGTGACCTGCTGAACTGACTGGCAGCCTAGCAAACCTCACCAAGTGGTTACCAGGTCAAGGAAATGAATAGCAACATTTTGCAGCAAAAGTACAAGAGGCTGACCTAAATAACTAAATCAGGAACCAGAAAATATGTTAACACAGAAAAGATTTACAAAGGAATATGGAGTTTCAGGAGGGGAATGATGTTATGTCCCCTCCCTGAAGACCACAACTGCCTGGCTACAAACCCTAAGTCCACAACTGACTAGCTTTTAACTTCAGGCAAGTCACTTACCCTCTCACTGCCTCTGATTTTTCACTGGCAAAGTGGAAATCATAAAGTAAAGCGCCTAATTCAGGAAGCTGTGAAGAATAAATGAAGAAATGTATGTAACGTACTTAGAACAGTGTCTGGCACATAGCAAGCATTCAATCTGGGCTTATTATTATTATTAAATTTCCTGACAAAATGTTTTTTATTCTTGCTATAAATGAGGGCTCCTCTGGCCAGGCGCAGTAGCTCACGCTTGTAATCCCAGCACTCTGGGAGGCTGAGGCAGGTGGATCATCTGGGGTCAGGAATTCGAGACTAGCCTGGCCAACATGGCGAAACCCTGTCTCTTCTAAAAATACAAAAAAAAATTAACCGGGCGTGGTGGTGGGTACCTGTAGTCCCAGCTACTCAGGAGGCTGAGGCAGGAGAATTGCTCGAACCCAGGAGACGGAGGCTGCAGTGAGCCAAGGTCGTGCCACTGCACTCCAGCCTGGGAGACACAGTGAGACTCTGTCTCAAAAAAAAAAAAAAAAAAAAAAAAAAAAAAAGAGGGCTCCTTTAAAAGTGTCCAAATATTTGCTCAGCAGTTCAGAAGGAGAACTACAAATTAATTCAAGTAAAATGTACAGAGGGACGAGTACTGAAAGTGTGGGAGCCATGCTCGCGCCAGTCCGTCCCTAGCTTCTGTTCTTCTTTCTCCCTCTTCCCCATTCACTCAGCAGAGCATCAGCTCTCACGCTGGGGTCAGAAAGGTGAACTTACACCCCCTCTGCAGGAGCCTAGAATGGGAGTCCAGTGGGGGAACAGGTGGCTAACTAAATGACAAGAGTGTAAAAGACAAAAGGGAAGCACCTGAAAAAAGCAGCAGGGGCTACAGAATGGGATCACCAGGATGAGCCAGCAAAGTGGGGAATGGCAGACAGAAACTGAGGCAGTCACCCTGTGACTAAGGTGGAGGAGGAGTGTGGAGGTATGCCAGGCAGTAGACACACAGGGAGGCTACGTCCAGCGCAGACGGAGAAGATGATGATGCCCTGAACGTTCTCTGCTCTCAGGAGTCACAAGCGTGCTACCATGAATTCCCAGCAGTCTCTTCAAAACAGATAGAAGGAAACACCCATAGTAAGTCTTGCAGGTAAGGAGCAGAGAAACAAACTGGTTTCGCTAGGTCTACCAAAGAGCCTGTTCTGTAGTACTAACTCTTGGACCACAAATCCCTAACAAGACGCAAACTTCTAAAGACTCTTAATAGGCCTGTTAAGTCATTTTTTTTTTTTTCAAGTGTGATGACATTTCACTCCACTGATCCAGGTGCAAAGACTGTACCAAAAACCCAGCAGAGACTTCGCTTCATACAGGAAACTCTTGATGTAATTGTAGCTCAATGACTCATGGTAATTATCTTTTTTAAAAAACATATAAAACATTAAGAAAGTTGTACTTTTATTTTATGATCTTTTATAAAGTAATAGCATTAATGTTTCATTCATAAGTGTAATAAACTAACATCAAACAAGAAAAAAAGCAGAATCCAGCTCTGGTGCCTTAGTAAACGCAGAAAAGCCTCACAGATCAGATTTACAGTAAGCCAGACAAACACATCTCCACACCACTTTCATCCCTCTCATCAAAAAGGCAGTGAGACTTCAAAAAGCACATCAATCAGCATAGGCCACTCTTGCTGTTTAAGACACACCCCAAAAGAACTCATAAACTAATTATAGCACCACATTATATACAGAAAAATACCACTGCTGCCTGAATAATATCTAAACAGTGGAAATTTAAAAGGACAAAATTAGGAAGCAGAATAATAAAAGCCAGAGGAGAATCCTGATAGCTCCTGGTAGACTGGGTGAGGGTAGGAGACTGTGCACCAAGTCTTAGATCTGGACAGGAAAATGAACCAAGTTAGAAACCACTCTACATAAAGCAAGGAGGAAGGAGCTGCAATCTGAGAAAAGGGTGAGCTGGTACAAGACCCGTAAGTCCACAGTAAGAGAATACCAGCCAGGAGCGGTGGCTCACGCCTGTAATCCCAGCACTTTGGAAGGCCGAGGTGGGTGGATCACGAGGGCAGAAGTTTGAGACCAGCCTGACCAACACGGTGAAACCCCGTTTCTATTAAAAATACAAAAAATCAGCCAGGCGTGGTGGTGGATGCCTGTAATCCCAGCTACTCGGGAGGCTGAGGCAGGAGAATCGCTTGAATCTGGGAGGTGGGGGTTGTAGTGAGCCGAGATTGCACCACTGCACTTCAACCCAGGTGACAGGTCTGTCTCAAAAAAAAAAAAAAAGAGAATACTATATGTCTGCTGCTGAACAACAGCAACAAAAACTTTTATACTTTTCAATAAAAGTGCTTCAAAAGAGCTACCTATGTTCACATGCTAGTGCAACCAATTAAAAGTATAATAATCAAAATTAGTTTCTTTCAATTATTTTCAATGTATATACCAGAATCTCAAAACATAAAAAATTCCTTTCTGAAGTATGCAACTTAATGTCACTTCTCCATGTGTAGCATTTTCTTCGAAAACACAAAACTTTGTTAATGTTCTTCTAACTCCCAAGTTACTCAGTAACCACATGAGTAACTGAAAGCAGTCTGAGAACAGCAGCACTAGGTCCAGGTCTTAATCCGAGCCTTGTGACCAAGCTTTATTAAAGGGCTCAGCTCAGACAATTCCTGAGTTTCCCAGAGGAAAATGAGCTTTATTTCCTGAAGCCTGTAGCCACCTCTGTCCTGAAAGGAGAGGAAACTGTAAGAATTTTCTCCAAAACTACATGTAAACAGGCTGCAGAAAGGAGTTACCTAGATACTGTCTTGGGCAGGTATTACCTCCCTAAGTCTCTGTTTTCTGAGGAATCACATCACTCCCCTTCTAGGATTGATATGAAGGTACATAAGGTCCTATGTGGAATTTAAATGAAGCTCTAATGCCCAGAATGGCGAAACATGGTAACTGTTGGTTAGTATCATTATCACCTCACTGTTCATCTCTGCAGGCCCACCTCCCACCCATACGGAACATCCAAACGTCCTGTGGTTACCCCAGCAACCACAGAATCATGAGAAGAAAGGAGAACAGATGAAGTTTGGAAAGCTACTAAGTAACAGTTGTGGGCTAACAGCCAGGTTATCAGATAAGCAAATGCAACCCAAATGAAGCTTCTTACCTGCATTTCCACATCAGCTACAGTGGTCTTGGTGGATGTCTGCATTCCAAGCCTTCATGCATCCTTTGTAAGTACTAAGTATCAGGGGTACTTAAGGTTGACAAAGTAACTATATTAACCACATATCATATCTCTACATTACTATCACGAAGAACAGTATTCCAAATATTAGACTCATAACTCTAAAGCAACAATTTCCTCCCCTCACTCTCTGGGAAAAAAGAAAGAAAGAAAAACTTTGCAGAGGAATAAAGTGGGAAGCCAGTGTTCTAATATAAACATGACAAGCCCAATTCTATCACTGCAATATACTTTCTGACTTCAGTACAAAAATCTTTTCTGACCATCTGGAGCTACTCCAGGCATGAGGCCAAAACTTTGTAATTCCTTTTCAAAGTAAATGACAGATCAGTAACTGCCACGTTGCTAATGCACAGCCAAAAGGAGCACCTCATATCCTATTCAATGCTCCCTGGAGTTTTACACATGTAGTAAAAACAAAGTGCTTCCAAATAAATCTGCCCACTTTCCAATATTCCAAACTGAACAGCGATTCTGTCACTTCTGAACAAGGCGGCATTTTTTCGGGTGTGATCCCATTATCCTATTTCACACAGGAAGTAGGACTTCAAGTTTCACTAAAAACAGCCATAACTACACTAAAATTAATCCTATGTATGTCCACTATTATTTCAGTTCTCCAGAAATGGCACATGGGAGTCTACCAGAAATTTTAAAAGCCTGTCCCCTGCAGTGCCTGAGATGCCCAGAAGGTTGCAATAAACATGGGGTCACATATACACAGGGCAACAGAGGTGAACTCAAGATCAATGGTGACCCATAAAGTTGGCGGACACATCTTCTTAAACCCCACTGACTAGCAGAATCACTTTCTTCATTCATCCAGCACACCAAATGGAGAGCCTACTCTGTGCCAGGTGCTACAGTGATGAATGAAATCAAATCTCCCAATATCTTTGCCAGAAATATAAATTTGAAGAGCCCAAAACAAGTTTCATGTAATAGGTCATTGATAAGAAGAGCCACCTGAAAGCTCAGAGGCTAAAATTTGATAATCTTCCCCTGGAGCATACTGAGTAGAAAGATGTCAGCCAGCAATAGCTATGGACTTCCCGCATTTCAAACAAATGAAAGTTATCTCTGAAGTCACACCTTCCATTGGGGAACTATCTTATCCTTTTAAGTAAAACATTTTAAAACTGAACAACCTGAAAATTTATCTGTTATCAAACTGTTTCTTACAAAGATAAGTTAAAAGGGGTTTCACTGATGAATAAAAGATGAGTCAACAGTAGCTAGCCACTGATCACAAAATTAAGCAGTGGATAGATTATAAATAAAAATATAAAATAGGTCATGATGGGGCTGACTTAGTCTACCTGGGCTGCTTTAACAAAATACCTTAGACTGGGTAACTGACAAACAGAAATTTATTTCTTACAGTTCTAGGGGTTAGTAAGTCCAAAATCAAGGCACCAATAAATCAGATGCCTGGCAAGGGCTCCTTTCCTGGTTCACAGATGGTACCTTCTTGCTGTGTCCTCACAGGGTGAAGGAGGGAACCTGGCTCCCTTAGGCTATCTATCTAATCTATCTATCAATTTTTTTTTTTTTTTTTTGAGACGGAGTTTCGGTCTCCTTACCCAGGCTGGAGTGCAATGGCGCGATCTCAGCTCACCGCAACCTCCGCCTCCTGGGTTCAAGAAATTCTCCTGCCTCAGCCTCCTGAGTAGTTGGGATTACAGGCACGCGCCACCATGCCCAGCTAATTTTTTGTATTTTTAGTAGAGACAGGGTTTCACCATGTTGACCAGGATGGTCTCGATCTCCTGACCTCGTGATCCACCCGCCTCAGCCTCCCAAAGTGCTAGGATTACAGGTGTGAGCCACCGTGCCTGGCCCCTATCTATCTATTTTAAGAGCAAGAGTCTTGCTATATTGTCCAGGCTGGAGTGCAGGGGTTATTTACTTACTGCAGCCTTTAACTCCTGGCCTCAAGCAATCTCACTGCCAGCCTTTCACATGGCTGGAACTATAGGTTCGCACCACTGTATCTGGCCCTTCAGCTTCTTTTATAAGGCCTTGAATCCCATTCATGAGAGATCCGCCCTCATGATCTAATTGCCTCGTAAAGGCCCCAGCTAACCTTCGGGGTTAGGATTTCAATATATAAATAAATGTGGTGAGGGGAGAGAGACACAAACATTCAGAGCATAGCAGGGTCTCACCCTTCTGATGAAAAACTATTGAGGATAAATTCACAAAATCAGAGTAAGAAAGCTAGAAAAGGCATTAGAGACTGTCCTACTCTCATTTTACCCAGCTCCTCTCTTAGAGACTCTGTTTTTGCAGGTTGCCCTCAAAACATCATGCAATCATTACTAAAATAATGGCATCTGAATGTCCTGAGCCAACTCCAAATGGAACCCTTGTGTCCTATCTGAGAACAGGAAAGAGATCAGTAATCATATCAGACAGTCACAGACAATTCAGAATCCCAGTAAGAGAAAGAGCAGAAACCTCAGAGCAGATTCCTTATCACAGGAATGCATGAGGAGGATACTCTGTCCTCAGCCTTTGGGAGTAGAGGGGAAGAGAAGTAAACATTGACAGAATTACCCTTCTCAAAGAGTTTAACAGACACAAGTGGAATTTCCAAGGCAGATATCACTATCAAAGAACACCGTTAGGAGAAGAATGGATAGCAGGGGAAGGTATCAACAATGCAAGAATCTGAACAGAGGACAATGTACAAGAAAAGGTAGGGACTTTCTGAAAGCATTTTTGGAGGGGGGCAGGGTAATGATGTAAACAGCAAAGAATAGACTGTAGGCAAAGACAAAGAATGCTATGTTATTTTAAACAACTGTGAGACATTTGAAGAAAAATGGGGAAAACACAGAAAAATCAAGACTTGCTTCAAAAGTATATAACAAAAAAATGTATTTAACAAGGAAGATAGGGAGAAAAGATATATGCAAACAAAGGTAGCAATGGATCACTCAAAAAAGAAATCTTAAAATCTATGAGGGCAACATTTTGTAGCATTAGCTCATATAGCAATTTCACTTCCTTCAAAGGAGTCACCAAAAACTAATGCTTTACAGAGAGACACTATTTTTTTCTGACTCTGCCTACATTCATTCTCCTCTTATCTTGACCTAAGCTATTCACTTACTTAACATTAACTTTTTCTCAGTGATATATATGGGCTTCAGGAAATAACACAGAAGTTGAAATGAGAAGAGGACTGATGTATGTATGGATGGATGGATGGAGGGATAGACAGTGAATTAAGAGTTTGGCAGAGTCGGTTGGGCATCATGGCTCACGCCTATATAATCCCAGCACTTTAGAAGTCTGAGGCAGGCAGATCAGGAGGTCAGGAGATTAAGACCATCCTGGCCAACACGGTGAAACTCTGTCTCTACTAAAAATACAAAAATTAGTTGGGCCTGGTGGCGTGTGCCTGTAATCCCAGCTACTCGGGAGGCTGAGGCAGGAGAATCACTTGAACCAGGGAGTCGGAGGTTGCAGTGAGCCAAGGTTGGGCCACTGCCCTCCAGCCTGACAGCAAAGTGAGACTTCGTCTCAAAAAAAAAAAAAGTTTGGCAGAGTTTAAAAAAAAAAAAACTTAGTAATACCATAAATAAAATCAGCTCTGCCCAAATTGCAAAATGCCAGTCATAATACTTACACAATAATCAGTGACAAAGAGAAAAATCCCACTTTCAAGAAGGAGAAAAGTAGCAGAAATTGGGGTACTAGGGACCAGAAACAGACATGGGCAGGATGAAGGAGGCAAATTCCCAACCTTGGAAAAGGAAAGGAATAAATCTATACATAGCCTGCAAGGGGGTTGAGGCGTAAAGAGAGAAGGAACAGGGACTGAGCGCTTCCTGGTAATGCTGGCCCTGATCAGCTTCTGGACATGGCCCTTATTGCATGTATTAAAAACTATTAAGGAAGAAGTAAAACTGCACAAACTTAACCTCAGCACCAGCATGATTACCTCACATAACTTTTCTGTTTAGTATCCCTAAACAGAAAGTCACTCAGATAAGTAAGTTTATAATTTTTAGTAAATGTCCCTTAGTAACCTGGTTTATGCATCATGCATTAGTTTGTCGAACTGAAAGGTTAATGCTTGAAAAAAAGATCAGATGTCTCTTTGGTTCTTTGCCCTGACTTAGTGAAGATTGTGTAACTTGCACAAATATAACCATTTCCTGTCTGCTGAACAAAGCAATTAATGGACTGGGTACAGTTTCTGAGACGATTTAAGGGAAGAAATCAATCTGGCCATGTCTCACTGTAGTTCATTTTAAAGAAAGAAACAAAAGAGACAGGAAAATATAGAATACCACTATTTTATTAAATAGCAGTCATTCTTTATATAACCTTCGTCCCCCATGGATTGTACATGACACATTGGGAAAGGAATCTGCTTCAAAACAGCTTTCAAAGAATATATCTATCATCCATAACTTCAATTTACTATTAAAAAGTAATGTGCAGACCAGGCCATTCTGGAAGAAGAAATTGGTATCACTTCATGAGTTTAGAAGAAGCATCCATCATTCATACAGGATGGACTCTGCAGAAAGAGAAACATCAAGGAAAGAAGAGGAAAGAGAAAGAAGAAATGCAACCTGGGATTCCAGTGACTTCCTGGAACTGGTTCCAAGAGCTCAGCAGGTATAAAAACACTGCCTTCATTTTCCTCAAACCTTTATTGCTTAAACTAGCTTAAGTGGGTTTCTGTTATCTGCAATGCAATAATTCTTGACTGAACAACAAAAATCTTTCTATCTTCACATTTTTTTAAGTATCTCACAGTTATTCCTCCTGATTCAAAGTTTCATATGCCCCCAACAATAAGAATTATAATTAGAACATGGCTTTAAAATTAAAATCAAACATAAGTTTTCACCTGGTTAAAACACATGGCATCTCAGTGTCAAAACAACATGTCTCGCTCCATCATTCAGTCATTCATTCAATAAACTACACTTGCTGAGTGCTCTGTTTGCCAGAGACTGTATATAAGAGAGGAGGAAAGAGTTGGTCTCTGCCCTCAAGGAATTTAGATTTTAGTGGGAAAGTCAAACAAAGAGGAATTAGACTTCTCCCTGCTCCTTCCCTTGCCACATCTTTAAAGCTACACTCAAAAAAATACTGCTTCTGATTGAACTGATGGCTCCCTAAACTTCAGGTACCAGTTTGTGCAATCTATCTGTTCCTACAATCTTCTAGGTCTTCTAAAGGGTAAATGAAAAGTGTAGAGTGGGTCTTTAGGGTTTCTCTCATCACAGTGAGTCATCAGTCTCATGGCCTACGGAAGACAGAAAAGCCTGGTGTGGGGCCAACTCATAAATGGTCTTCCCTCTGCCCATCACCACCACTACACTCTCATCTGAAGGAACATACCACTACCACCCCCACCCTAGCAACAGGACTGACTAACATCTAAAATAATCTACACTTTTAAATTAAAATCTACCATCTTTCATTACTTATACGTATTCAGAGGTTCACTACAAAACTGAGTCAATGAATCCTAAAAGATAGTTTTTAGAACTGTCAACTGGCCCCACTATGAGAGCTCTCTCTTTGGGAGGGAAGCAAATTATCCGAAAAACAGGTATTTAACAAGCATCAGTCAACTGAGTCCAAAGACCTCTCACAGCTAATAGGAAGTGACCACCTGGCTAAATCTTCACGTTCTTGCAAATCCAAATATGTATTTCCTAAAGCTGAAGGCTGGAAGATTTAGATCTAAAGATGCCTAATAGGTCTGAAACATTTCAAAATGAGAGTTCTCAATAACTCAATGATTATAAAGGAACTGTCGTGGGAATAAGTGTTAGAAAAGTTTTAATTCACTCAACTATAGATAAACATCCTTATAAGAAACCATCCGGTCAGCATCCTGGAAAAATGTTATGCTAAAAGTTAAGCAAGTTTATATAGGCTATCAGGTATTAATGTTTTCCATGATTACTTTTCCACGGCAAAATGAATTGCGTTACTGACTTAGAAAAATAAACACTACACCTAACTTGTATTTGTGCCCTGATTTCTTGCCAAACTTAAGTATACCAGATAATTTCAAATAAGTCGAGTGCGGTGGCTCACACCTATAATCTCACACACTTTGGGTGGCCGAGGTGGGCGGATCACAAGGTCAGGAGTTCAAGACCAGCCTGGCTAACATGGTGAAACCCCGTCTCTACTAAAAGTACAAAAACTTAGCTGGGTGTGGTGGCACGCACCTGTAATCCCAGCTACTCAGGAGGCTGAGGCAGGAGAATTACTTGAACCCAGGAGGCGGAGGTTGCAGTGAGCAGAGATGATGCCACTGCACTCCAGCCTGGATGACAGAGCAAGACTCTGTCTCGAAAACAAAAAAAAATTCAAATAAACAGATCAGATAATCTATAACAGAGGCCAGGTGACCAGTTAATAATCCATAGTCATTTTCAAACCTAAATTCTCAATCAAGAAAGCAATTTTTCAGATTCAAACTTTTGACTCCCAAATGCTGAGCATGAGAAAGTTTCTGAAGCCTTTTAACCCTTTTATATATAAGCTTCAAATTCCCCATGCCATGGAGAACAATTAGTGTCAGGAGTCCCGTGGAGAACTAATCTGAGAGTTATCCAGAAACCCGCTGGGAAGGCCTGCAGATCACCAGATTTCTTATTATTAATACAAAAAAGGCCACTAGAAACCCCCCTCTTTTAAGTTAAGTGAAATATAAATTTGGAAAAGGTTTAAAAAATGCTCCCCCAAATATGTATTATGTTATGGGCTATCATCAAAATGTATTTTTACAAAACACACATATAAGTTACACTAGTACTACGTTATTATAAAAGTTAAGAATTCCATGTTTGGCTGTTTCCCGTAACCATTTATAAGTGACAAGTAAATAAGGAAAATAAACATTATGGAAGATGTTGATTTCTATGACAACCAGAAACAAAATGTCAGCGGCAAAACGGTCACTGCTCTAGGCAAACTGCTAAAGCTTTAGGAAATGAGGACATAAAGCAAAGAAAGTGTTCGTAAAACTTTCTTGGTTCACTGCATCGTTCCTATGAAGATGGTAGAAACTCCTTGTTTTTCCAATATATCATTTCAAGAAGCAACAAAAAAGCTCTGTATGTACAGTCAAGACAAAACAAATGTATGACTGGAAGCTATGGTGCTAACACGAGAGGTTCTGTTTGATATGATCTACAGATCCATTAAGATGAGACGATTAGCTGGGCACAATGGCACACACCTGTAATCCCAGCACTTTGAGAGGTAGAGGTGGGCGGATCACGAGATCAAGAGATCAAGACCAGCTTGGCCAACACCAGCTTGGCCAAAGTGGGGAAACCCCATCTCTATTAAAAATGCAAAAATGAGCCGGGTGTGGTGGCACGCACCTGTAGTCCCAACTACTTAGGAGGCTGAGGCAGGAGAATTGCTTGAATCCAGGAGGCTGCAGTGAGCCAAGATCGAGCCATTGCACTCCAGCCTGGTGACAGTGAGACTCCGTCTCAAAAAAAAAAAAAAAAAAAAAAAAGAGGAGATGATTTACTCTGCCTCCTCTACTCTAGACACAAAGACTGAATGTCTACTTCTTGTAGTATTGGCTACTCCACTGATTTCAAACAAGTCCTTTCAACTTAAGGCCCTCTTCTCATTATGTATTTCACAGGAAAATATGATATTGAGTATCTTAGAATGAATTATATAGCAACTGAGGATCTGTAAAAGAACATCCCAAGAAATCAACCAATGTATCAAAATAGCATTGAAAATATTTTAGCTTACAAAGAAAGGAAAAATGTAAGAGTAACATCAACCTGCTACCAAAAAAAAGAAAATAAAATCAAAGATCTCATTTTTCAAGGACATAAAAGTAGCAGGAACGAAGTCAGTCATAAGATTAGGAAATGTAACTCCGCAGGGCAATATGATTATAATTTACAAGGACAGGTTCACATATTTTTCCTCATAACACTAATAATTTTTTTCTTGTCATTGAAACCACAAAGTAATTGACTGCACTAATGAATATACAGATTTTCTTCAACTTGAATGTTGCTTCTGAAAAGCAAAACTAATATTCCGAGAGAAAGCTCTGACAAAGCCTTCCTTCAAGCGAGTTTCCAGCAGCCAGTGGGACTTGTAAGTAACGAGGCAGTTTGCAAACATGTGGTTAAAACGTCCACAATTGGGCCAGTTCTGACAATATTTAAAAAGGTTTTCTAGACACCTAACTTGCACTTAAGTCCATACATTATTTCAGTGTGGATTAGGGCCAAATGTCCCAGTAACAGAGGTTCAGAATTTTAAGTTTTTAAAAATGACACTCCTTCCAGCCCAAGAATCAACTTCTATGTAGCACTGTATGGTTTTTTTTTTTTCCTCCCTGCAAATTAGAAAATTAAATTTTCTTCATTTCCAGCCAGGGGCCACTCAAACAAATGTAATGGGTGTAGACAGCATTTCCTGCCTACTGCAAGGAAATAATGGGATTGTCATTATTAACATGGCCCAAGGCATGCACTGAGGTGGGGCACTGAAGAAATTGACCTTTAATTTTCATCAGTTAGCCTACACTGACTGCCTTGTTAAAAAAAAAAAAAAAAAAAAAAAGGTAGATGTTCTTTTTCTCCAGCATTAAAGTCTAACACTAGCTCATTCACTCTCACACAGCAAGACAGGCTGAGATCCCTATTACCCTTTCCACTCAACTGTGTTTATGTCTAGAAAAAAACTGCCAGTAAACAACTAGCTGAAACTCAGTTTTTGTTTCTGTTTTTTCTCCCCGTTTACTTTTTTGGATCTAGGCTTCCAATTTACAAGAAGTTGGTGAGATTTAGGTACCTCTGAAGCACAGGAACTATTGATTGGCATCTCTGCCAAACATCCTATGGCATTTCAAAGAAAGGTACATCCAAATAACGAGCGGCAAAGGTGGCTAGGATTTCCAGAAACACTTCACGCACTTAACCTGCAATGCACTGTTCCCCGAAGTGGTGTCTTTCCACCATGACAGAGATGAAGAACATCGTCTGCAGTGGTGACCCAGACATGAAAGGCAGATCTTGGGAGCCCCACAGCTGCATCCACTAATGTCAAGACCTGATCTCTCTTGAAAAACAGAACATTTACAAAAAGAGAGAATGAATGGGAGGGAGTGACGCCCCTTTATTACAACTTTCCTTTGATCTTAGACTTAAGAAAGGAAGCAGAGCTGTCATATATCTATTAAAAAGGGACAGCCTCTCTTTAAAGAGGCAGAAAGGAAGAAAAATATTGGTAGAAGTAGCAGTTGCAATAACTAAGTACTGCTTGGCATTCAGAGGCCCCTTTCCCCACAAGTGCTTTTGATATACATTATTTCATTTTAGGCCCACACTACCTTACTAAGATAAACAGCTCTAGGATGACATTAAGGATGAGCTGGAAAGCTGTCACATGAACAGGGACACCCTAAGAGCCAAAGGCAAGGTCAAGACAAAACTGATGGCTAATGTTCACATAAGGTTTGTAAGTAACTGGGAATTTTTTTTTTAATAATTATCATCCCATTAAGAAATACAACCAACAATTAAATCTCTCTGTAGTCAGAGAGTAAAGCAATAAAATAATAGAACAGCAGCAACCACTTACTAATCACTTATTCACAACACTATGGTGAGCGAAACAGTCATAACAAGACACAGAGAAATTGAGCACAAAACACTGAGAGTCCTAAGAAGACACTGAGAGACTGAGCAATTTAACCAGAGAGACATGTGCAAAGGACAGTCCCAAACTCAGATGTTCCCAGAGCACATGGGATCAACCTTCCCATTACAAGTGATGATTTCAGGACTCAACTTCTTACCAAAAATACTGATTCCAAGTTGAGTAGTTTCCCATGTCCCCTCCAAATATGACAACTGTATGTTGTAACCAGCTATTATCTAACAACAAGGGCTCAAGAATACCCAAGAAGGATGGTCTCCTTGAAAATGTTTCCTTTTAATGCATCTTGGCATTAAACTTTCTAGAAAATCATTCTATGCTTTCTCATGAAAAATATTACGAAAAATTATTTCTTGCGTAAAACTGAAACTTACTGAAGATGAACAAATACCCCAATCTGTGTTAAAAATACATTAAAAAAGACCAGGCGTGGTGGTGGCTCACGCCTGTAGTCCCAGCACTTTGGGAGGCCGAGGCCGGCGGATAACGAGGTTAAGAGATCGAGACCATCCTGGCCAACATGGTGAAACCCCGTCTCTACTAAAAATACAAAAAAATTGGCTAGGCGTGGTGACCTGCGCCTGTAGTCCCAGCTACTTGGGAGGCTGAGGCAGGAGAATTGCTTGAACCCGGGATGTGGAGGTTGCAGTGAACCGAGATCGCGCCACTGCACTCCAGCCTGGCGCCTGGTGATGGAGTAAGACTCTGTCTCAAAAAAAAAAAAAATACATTAAAAAAATAAAAGTCCTTCATTAGTCTACCAAGCAGGATGTCTGGGATCAAGCTAGAATTGTCCCTCTACTGGACTCACCGATGACTCAGCGGAAACTAGAATCTGGAAAACCTGCCATCCCCCATGAAACATACTAGGAACAAACTCAGTCACCTTCATCAGTGCTATATCCCTCCCAAGCCACGCCTGTTCCCTCCTGCTCACTCCTACCGCCCCTGCTCCTCACGAAAGCAAGGAAGACAAACATGCAACTAGAAAGTTAATGGCAAACACGTCAGACCCAAAATTACACTAATGAAATGAAGCTAAAATAATCCATTAGAGAAGTTTACCTGAATCCTCTGTTCTTTCTCTTTTTTGTCAACTAGTATGCCCTCATAGGTTTGAATGAACTCCTGAGAATACTGAACTAATTTAAGAGAACTGCAAAGTGAAACATAAATAGGAAATGACACTGTTTCCCTGTTTAAATTGAATATAATAAGCAAATGGTCAGAGCTAAAAAGCTATGTTTTCAAATTATTAAGATTGCCACAGGTGTCAATAAGATCTAATTAAAGCTATAGGACAGTAATTACAGAGCAAGAATAAAATAGGTCCAAAATCAAATAAAACTGGAAATAATTAGGTTTCTTCATTAGTGAGAAAACTGTATAGTACGCTAAGATATGTCTTGCTAAACAAAGCCTGCAATAAAATATTACCTTAAAATTGTTACCCATTTCTTCTCCTTCCACCTCAATTTTTAAAAAGGGGGGGCTCATTTTTAAGATGAACTTCCTAAAAGACTCAAATGACTGATTTTGTAATTTCTTTTAAAATGAGTAAAAATATACAGCAAATTTTGGTGATGGTGGTGAGTGTGTGATGTTAAAGACAGTCCAAGCAATTTAAAAGAAATTAAAGCAAATAAAATGCTCAAATCCAAAAATTACAATCTATTCCTCCTTTGATAGATGCTTAAAACTGATCTCTTTACATCTTGAAATATAATATTGATATTTAAGAAACTATATACTCTTAATTAGTTCAGTGCTGGCCAGGTGCAGTGGCTCAAGCCTGTAATCCCAGCACTTTGCGAGGCCAAGGTGGGAGGATCATGAGGTCAAGAGATCGAGACCATCCTGGCCAACATGGTGAAACCCCATCTCTACTAAAAAATACAAAAATTAGCTGGGCGTGGTGGCGCGCGCCTGTAGTCCCAGCCGCTGGGGAAGCTGAGGCAGGAGAATCGCTTGAACCCGGGAGGCGGAGGTAGCAGTGAGCCAAGATCGTGCCACTGCACTCCAGCCTGGTGCCTGGCGATACAGCGAGACTCTGTCTCAAAAAAAAAAAAGAAAGAATTAGTTCAGTGCTGTGGCAATCTGCCTCATGAGGACCTACCACCAGCAAGTCCTGAAAGCTGGGAGGAGGCCAAGGCTTCCCCAGCCTCCAACTGTAAAGAGAGGGGGCGGGTGGGCAGCCAGCATTAAGGACTACTTCTCTGGAGGTGCTGCCCCCCGTTCAGGGGCATTTGAGCACTTCCAGCTTCCCTCTTGAGACAGGAGAGAAAGGAGGAGGTAGTTCTAACAGTCTTCACCATTCTGTGGGAACAATCTCCAGAGAAGCACATAGCTGCTTCTAGACCACGAGGAATACTCCTGTGAAGAAGCCAGAAGAGGTTTTCAGGCAGCACAGCCTTGGGGGGCTGCATCTTCACTTGGTCTCTTTGTCCACACCACTCCACAAACACAAGGCAAGCAGCAAGTCAGGCCACTCTTCAGAGCCTTGTCCTTAACTCACCTTCGGTGAACTCACTTTCTAAAGATGGAGTGGAGCCCTACATGATTCCTAACAAAGGACGCATTTAGGGTTGCCAGCTACCCAGGTTTAGCCTGGGCCGTCTGGGAAAGCACAAGGCTCCTCTGAATCCTGAGGTCACCTTTAATTAACTGCAGGAGCTGCTCTCTGAGTTCTCGGAGATGGACACCCGCTAGTGCTACGCTCATCCCATCCCCATGGCTGCCTTCGGTACAACCCAAACCGCCAGAAACCTTACCCTTAAAAGGAGAACAGTATTAGGATTAGGAGGATTTGCTTTTCCAGGTGCAAACCGTAGGTACAGCATCTTACTCTTATTAAATGAAAGGCATTGAGGATGAACAGGACTGTTTTACCACTGAGTAAAAGGACTCTCTTTCATAGAGTGTTTAAGGTGTCTGAAGAAGGTAAAACTTCACTACCGTTTCTTAACCAACTGCCTTGGATTTTTCCCATTCATTCTATTGCGTTTCTTATACATTATTTTCTATGAAGTACATTTTTATTCTTTGGTTTCTTTCATTCTAAGCTTAAGCTGCTACTACAGAGAACAATCTAGGAAAATCTCCCTCTTGGAAAATGTCCAGAATATTATTGTTTTGAAAGTAGATTTGGCCGGGTGCGGTGGCTCACGTCTGTAATCCCAGCACTTTGGAAGGCCAAGGCAGGCAGATCATGAGGTTAGGAGATCAAGACCATCCTGGCCAACGTGGTGAAACCCCATCTCTATGAAAAATACAAAAATTAGCTGGGCATGGTGGCCCAAGCTTGTAATCCCAGCTACACAGGAGGCTGAGGCAAGAGAATCACTTGAACCCGGGAAGCGGAGGTTGCAGTGAACCAAGATCACACCACTGCACTCCAACCTGGGCAACAGAGCGAGACTCCATCTGAAAAAAAAAAAAAATTCATTAAAAAAAAAAGTAGATTTGACGGGGCGCAGTGGCTCATGCCTGTAATCCCAGCACTTTGGGAGGCTAAGGCTGGCAGATCACAAGGTCAAGAGATCGAGAACATCCTGGCCAACATGGTGAACCCCATCTCTACTAAAAAATATACAAAAATTAGCTGGGTGTGGTGGCAGGCACCTGTAGTCCCAGCTACTCGGGAGGCTGAAGCAGGAGAATCGCTTGAATCCGGGAGACAGAGGTTGCAGTGAGCCGAGATCATGCCACTGCACTCCAGCCTGGCGCCTGGCGACAGAGCAAGACTCAGTCTCAAAAAAAAAAAAAAAAAATTTTGTTTTCTAGACAATAGACAGGTGAGCCCATGGAAGGTATTCAGCTAATATTTAGCCTTAGTATTCAGCCACCTGAACACAAACACTGTACCAAGTCTAGAGATACAAATTACATCATTAACTTGAACTACTGAGAAGCAGTGTGATACAGTTGAAAAAAGTTTTAAAATCACTCTAGGTGACCTTAGGAAAGTTTTTGAACATGGCTTCTCATCTTTGATTCACTCAATAAACATTTGTGGGGGCACTCAATATGTTCCAGCTTCTGCTGTGGATGCCGGAAACACCTATAGAAAAACAATTCTCTTCCAGAATTTTTTTTTTTTTTTTTTTTTTTTTTTTTTGAGAGGGAGTCTTGTCTGTCTCCCAGTCTGGAGTGCAGTGGTGTGATCTCGGCTCACTGCAGCCTCCACCTCCCGGGTTCATGCAATTCTCCTGTCTCAACCTCCCAGGTAGCTGGGACTACAGGCCTGTGCCACCAAGCCTGGCTAATTTTTTCTGAATTTTTAGTAGAAACGGGGTTTCACCATGTTATCCAGAATGGTCTCAATCTCCTGATCTTGTGATCCGCCTGCCTCAGCCTCCCAAAGTGCTGAGATTACAAGGTGTGAGCCACCACGCCTGGCCCCAGAATTATTTTTAATAAAAGTATGTTCATATATAGATAAATGGATAGATGTATATATACAAACATGCATAGAATATAAGTATGGGTGGAATATATATATATACAGGAAAGTGCCTGTCAAGTAGTAAGTGCTGGAAAATTGCTGGCCACTATTACTATATTTTACATCTGACTTGCGGTCAGAGGGTTTAGAAGTACAGGGCACAAAAGTGTCCCCATTTCTATATAAAACTGCCAATAGCTGGCTATCATTTTACTCCAAGGAATAGGATGATTAAAACCTTCAATTTTGCCCTATCTCCTAACTGGAGTCCTTTAATCTAAGTACTCTTCTCACCTCTCTTCTTTCCAGAACATTAAATTGAAAACCTTAAAGGGGCAGATTACTAAGAGGGCCAACTCTCCACCTCTGAGTTCCCCAAACTTGTCTGATCACATAATTCACCTGGATCCCACCCCAGATTTAAAGAACAAGAGCTCCACAGGCAGGGCCCCTCTGCAAACACACAGCCCTGTAATGCCCCATGAGATTCTTCTTCTAACAGGTTTTAACTCCCCTGCAAATAGCTGAGGTCACTCTCCTCAATTTCTTTCCAAGGCATGCTCTTTGACCCTTCCTCCATGGCTTAGTTTAGCACTAACCAACACCCGGCCAGAATCAACTCTTTCAGCCGGGCCTCCAACATCTCAGCAAAGCACATTTTGGGGAGGAGAGGGTTTCTGCCTCTTAATATGTCCTTTCTAGAATTTCATTTATAAAAGGATCATTTAAGGCTGGGCGTGGCTCATGCCTGTAATCCTAGCACTTTGGGACGCCAATGAGGGCCGATCGATTGAGCACAGGACTTCCAGACCAGCCTGAGCAACATGGCAAGACCCGTCTCTAGGAAAACACACACAAACACACACATGCGCGCGCGCGCACACACACACACACAATTAGCTGGGCATAGTGGCACTTGCCTGTAGTCCCAGCTACTCAGGAGGCTGAGGTGGAAGGATCACTTGAGCCCAGGAGCCGGCAGCTGAAGTGGCAATCGCGCCACTGCACCCCAACCTGGGCAACAGAGCCAGACTCTCTCTCTCAAAAAAAAAAAAAAAAAAGGAAAAAGACAAAGATCATTTTTAAAAGGGATAATTTGAAACTACAACAAATCTCTTAAAAGTTGTATTTTTAAAAATAATTATCTTATAATTTGAACTGACTCCAATAAACAAACAAAATGTACGTAAGTGAAGGCCCATATTTTCATGGAACAGAAATACAGCTATTTGTTCGAATTTTCCAAATCAATTCACAATCTAACAGAGACATGAAAAAGTCACATATTCTCTGAAGAGCATTCATTTCTTTAAAATAGCAAGGAATGAAAAGCTAGGTTTGCACTCCAGGTGACGCATGCCTTTCATCTTCATTTGTTTAATTAAATATTTATTAGTTACCGACTTTGAGGAAAAAACTCAAGAAAACCATGGAAACACAAAAATGTCTATAATATAGCCCATGTTTCAAAGCGATTAAAGCAGAAGACACACTGACTGGGTGCCCAAAGAAAGGCACTAAATTTTGTTTTTTTATTTCCATAGGTTTCCAGGGAACTGGTGGCATTTACATGAGTAGGTTTTTCAGTGGTGATCTGTGAGATTTTGGTGCACCCATCACCCACACAGTACACACTGAATCCAATTTGTAGTCTTATCCCTCACCTCCTTCCCCTCCTTTTCCCTGGAGTCCCCAAAGTCTACTGCATCATTCTTATTGGAAGGCGCTAAGTTTAAATGGCACATTCAAACTGGGAATCCAGCCACCAAGCCATCAAATGAACATTTACTGTGAACCCATGATGAAAAAACCCTTTAAATCAAAAATCATCCCTACTCACAAATAAGGGAGACAAGGAGATTATTAGACAACAATGAAAAAGTCAAGTCTTCTGAAAAGTACAAAGTGCTAGAAGAAATTTAAGAAAATGAGAAGTTATCAAAAATGATGGCTCTGAAACATAACGAGGATATGCAAAGAAAAAGGGAGGTAATTTTCTTTTGACTAGGCCACAATAAGAGCACTCTAAACACAGTGTAATAATTCTTCATATCACCCCTGGACATGAGGAGACCATGACTCTCAATACCATTTGATATCAGTTAGTAATGAACCTCCTTCCAGAGAAATTAGTAGGTCACAAAAATGACAGCTATGGTATGAAGAGCTCATTGAGTGGAGCTGTATCAAGCCATTTATATATACAGCAATATATATACACACATAAAGAGTGTATATACTATATATACACACATTTTATACACAGACACACACGCAAACACACACAAGAAAATATACTCTCAGAGGTTGGACATGGTGGCTCACACCTGTAACCCCAGCACTTTGGGAGGCTGAGGCGGGTGGATCACCTGAGGTCAGGAGTTCGAGACAAGCCTGGCCGACATGGTGAAACCCCATCTCTACTAAAAATATAAAAATTAGTCAGTCATGGTGGTACATGCCCGGAATCCCAACTGCTCCAGAGGCTGAGGGAGAAGAATCACATGAACCCGGGAGACCGAGGTTGCGGTGAGCCGAGATCATGCCACTGTACTCCAGCCTGGGTGACAGAGTGAGACACCATCTCAAAAAAAAAAAAAAAAAGAGAGAGAACATATATACCCACAGAGAGTACACGTATACATTACTATCACACCCTTGCAATTTGACAGTTTTTCAGGAGTTCTGGAATGAATGATAAACATTTTTTGGTAGCAAATGGTATGTAATTTTCCTTAAGAACTTATTTGTGTTTAAATTTAAGTCTTTCCATTAGAACTTTTATTTGACATTTTGAGTATACATGCTTTCCATCTCACGTTTAGGCTTTGGCATCCCAACACTTAAATGAAAATCGTGCCCATCTTTTGGTAAATGATCCAACTAAACTCAGCATCAAATATCTCACAAGAAAAAACAAAGGGAACAGAACCTACTATGCAATCATTACATGCTAGAGACAAGTTCAGATGAATACAACGGAACATATGTGCTTTCTTTCCCTCTATCCCTTTTGTAACTTGGTTTTACAGTCTAAGGAACTAAAGAATTGTAACACTTAATGTGTTTCCAACATGAGTACAGAGATGCCTTAGAAATCAAAAGTTTTTCCACAAGTACTAATGATGTCAAGAATGAATAAAATGTTTAAAGGTTAGAAAATGGGACAGGTTCAATTGTACACCTACTCCCAGATTTCTAGATGACTCGCTGTGCTATTCAGGATAGATTATCTTAATGTGCTTACATGGTTTGCGAATATTAATAAACTCCCTGAATCATCTAAATATTAAAATACCCTTTTTCCCCTCCAGAGATCTACTTTTAAACATTTTCCTCTAAATTCAAGTCAGTTAATAAAATAAGGAAACTCTCTGATCTCCAAAAAATGGCTTAGGGAAATCTCCCTTGACACTGCACAGATAGATGAAAAGAAAAATAACTATCTATATACCGGCCTGAAGTAGAGCAAGGAGGAGCAGAGAGGCATATGGAGACTGTGTAGGATACATCTTCAGTATTTACTTTTGCATTCTTTGTCACAAAATACGTATAACAAAAAACTTACCATTTTCTGCATTCAACTTAGTGGCATTACATACATTCAAAATGTTGTACAACCATCGCCGCTGTTCATTTCCAGAACCTTTTTATCATCCCAAACAGAAATTCTATACCCATGAAACTCTCTCTCCCTTTTCCCTTCCCCCAAGCCCTGGTAATCTCTATTCTACTTTTCGTCTCTATGAATTTACCTGTCCTAGTCACCTCATGAAAGTGAATATATACAATACTTATCTTTTTGTATCTGGTTTATTTCACTTAGCATGTTTTCAAGATTCATTCAGGTTATGGCAGGTATTAGAATTGCATTCTTTTATGGCTGAATAATATTCCATTGTACCATAATATTCCAATATAGAATACCATATTTTGTTTATCCGTTCATCTATTGATGGACATGGGTTATTTCCACCTTTTTGGGATTGCGAATAATGCTGCTATAAACACTGGCTTACAAGTATCTGAGTCCCTGCTTTCTTTTGCATATAGGATTGGAATTGCTGAATCATACAGTAATTCTATGTGTAAATATTTATGAACTACAAAACTGTTTCCTACAGTAGCTGTATTATTTAACATTCCCAACAGCAGTCATTGAGGATTGCAGCTCAATATATTTAAGTATTATCTAATTCACTAGTTCAGAATAATGTTTACCTCTATTATTCTTAATCAGAATTATTTTTCCTGAGATTTAAAAAAACATGATGAAAAATCAGAAACGGCATCTAAAGATTTTTATTATTTTCTTTCCCATTGAACGATTTAAATAAAAGATACAGAAGGTATAGAATGGGTTTTTAAAACCTTTAAAATATTAAGAGAAAATGAAGCAGAATATCCTAGAATACATTAAGTATCCTATATGTAAAACGTGTACTATAAAAACTGGTCAGATCTGACCCCTAAGTAGTCACATACTAGAAAACCTCGTATCTGAGTAACCGAGTATAAAACGTAAAATATTGTCCTGAAATCTTCTAAGAGAAACTTACTCTCTTTACCGGCAAGTTCATACAGTACCTGGAACTAAGTTGCCCAGGAGGATCTTGCTTTAGTAAAATTAGAGGAGGAAGACGTGTATAGCTTGTTTAAATACTAAACTCAGGACTCCCACAATTCTGCCCAAATGCAAAGGCAGGAGAAATGAAGCTGAAAGCAATAATGACTAACACCTTAAACCTTTAACACCTGCTCTCACCAATCTGCCCTCAAATGCTTACAGGTGACAAAAGAAATCAACAAGTAGCAAAACAAATCTCAATAGAAAAACTCCAAAACCAATAAATAGGCATAGCTGGAGTCTATTGGTAGAGTGGAGTGGGGTGGGGGAGGTAGATATTGTGCTTATTGTTGTGATATATTTTGCAAGCAAATAATATAGTGCTACCCACTGCTGGTCAGCTGTTTCTCGTTCACATAATAGCGTTGAGTCAATCAACATTTATTTCATGGCAATCAGAGAGCACCAACTTTCCATGGGCTCCTGAATCTCTATGAAAAGCCCAGCAGCAGACCAGCATTAATGAATGCATTCTGCATTTTCACACTGCTCTTAAGTAAATTGATTTTCCCAAGGTGCTTAAAAGTGGTTTGTTCTTTTAATTAGGTAAATATTCCCCTTAAGATTTGTTTAAACTTCTGATATTTATAGTAAAACCTTTTCATAAAGCATAGGCAGTCAAACTTCATCCTAGCCTTGCCTGGATAATTGCAAATCCCTAATTAGTTACATGTAGAACACTGGAGTTATTTTTAAGAGAGACCCCTCTTTCATAGACTATGGGGAATCTTAAATCCCTTAAAAATAAATTAAACCATTATATTTCCTGGGATTTTAGAATCTTCAACTATTTCTAAAACATACTACCTTTGTTCGTGTATAAATATCACTTTCTAGACAATTATTTCAATAATTGTGCATTCGGATCATGTCAATTTAAGTAAATTTTTCTGACTAGTTGGCCTTTATGAAAATCTTTACTACTCTTTCCAGGGTCAAAACAAAGATGTATCCTTAAATTTTAATATAATTTAGAAGCCTTAAAGTCTAACACAGCCTGAAGGTCCTCCAATTTTAACATTTCTCCCATTTCAGAAGGTAGCAAAGAATCGAACTTACCACCATCCAGCCCTAGGAGTTTGGTGGTAGATACTGTACTCTACACGAGATTCCAAAAACGTCAGAACACAGTACAATATTCCATTATAACAAAAAACCTGGTCTAGATCGCAATGAATGCATTCTGAGTCAATAAACAAGTAACTGAAATAAAATTACATTTTAAACTCAAATATAATCATTTAACAGAAGACACACTTTGATACTTCCTAGAACCTCAAATACCACTGTGACTCAACACCTTCTCAGAAAAATTCCCCACCATCCCCCAAAATGGTTATTTGAAACTGACGATGTGTTTTAATGATATTACAAAAATAAAACAGGACCATGCAAGGTGGTTCATACCTATAATCCCAACACTTTGGGAGGCTGAAGCAGGGAGACTGCTTCAAGCCAGAAGTTACAGACCAGCCTGAGCCACCAAATTAGACCCTGTCTCCATAAAAACAAAAAAGTATTAGCCAGGCATGGAGGCATGAATGTACAGTCCTAGCTATAGCCCTACTTGGGAGGCTGAGGTGGAAGGATCACTTGAGCCCAGGAGTTCAAAGCCATAGTGAGCTATGATAGAGCCACTGTACTCCAGCAACAGTGAAACCCCGTATCTTAAAAAAGAAAAAGAAAAAAAATTAGAAGCTGATGTATAAGCTGACACCAACTATTGCCAAGGGCATCAGAAATTCTGATCCAACACTTAAGAGAATGCTAAACTTGCATATCTTAACTGGGAGAAACAAAGAAAAATTCAATAAGTGATCCATTTTCAAACTGACAGAAACATCCTCATCTGTATGTAGATGGCTGATTATGACAGTCTATCAATCTTATGTGATTTATACTTGATGGTTTTAAAAACACTTCTGGGCCAGACGCAGTGGCTCACGCCTGTAATCCCAGCACTTTGGGAGGTCGAGGCAGACAGATCACGAGGTCAAGAAATCAAGACCATTCTGGCCAAGATGGTGAAACTCTGTCTCTACTAAAAATATAAAAATTAGCTGGGCATGGTGGTGCACACCTGTAGTCCCAGCTACTTGGGAGGCTGAGGCAGAAAAATCATTTGAACCAGGGAGGCAGAGGTTGCAGTGAGCCAAGATCTCATCACTGCACTCCAGAGACAGAGCGAGACTCTTGTCTAAAAAAAAAAAATTAAATAAAAACATTTATGTCCCCTGATCTTCAATTGCCACCCCACATACCTTCTGTTTCCAAGGACTGGTCCTTGACATTGAACCTGCATCACAAACAAACTCCCCTCCAGGTGAGCTTGTTCCTAGGGACTGGTCTCTCACTGGATGTACCTTGCAAAGTGATTAAGCACCATCAAGTCATTCTCCCAGTTGGGCCTCAGCTTGTCCAGCTGCCACTATCTAGCCACAATAATTCAAGCATGCTCTCCTCTTTAAAACACAATAATGCCATAACCATACTATATATTTTAAGGCAAAATATATATATAAAGAGACTCAGCAAACTAAAGAACAAAGCTTCTCCTTAACCACCTAAGTGAATTCTCAACAGCTTTAAGAATGAAAGTTAATTTACTTGAAAATAATGTTTTACCACATAAAAATCTCACATAATGGATTAACCTCATTAACATGAAGAAAAGGCATGTATGATTTCTAAAGTGGAAAGGCAGATAAGGTTGCAAAGATTCCCTGCACTGAAAATACAATTCTTTCCCATTCTCAGCTGTAATTGCTGAAAGTTCAAGTAATAGGCTAAGGTAACATACAAAGACTAAAACCTTATGCCTCTATCATTCAGTACTGAAAGTTCCTCCAAGAGACTGCACTTTTTCCCCTTCACCTCAAAAACAGCCCTGAATCAAGCCTGGCCTGTCCACTTCAGCAACACTAGCCCAGCTAAGACCAACTTCCCAAATGCACAGATATGGGACAACTTATGTATAGTACAACTTTTGAGAGGTCACAAATCGCCTATTCCATTAGGAGCCGGGTAAAAATAAAACACAGCATCTAAAGCTTGGACCTTATTTACTAATCACAAAGAAAAATAAAGCATTTTTCAAACTGTCCAAGCACAATTTGGAGGTCTCCGAAAATGTGCAAAGAAATACCACAGGACCAGCTCAGTTTTAAACTTTGGAATTTAATGAACTATGGAGTCTGCATAAGGCTTTGCCAAACAGTTTTCAATATAATGACTCATTAATCCCTTGTGACAACCATTTGAAAAGGTATGAGTTAGATCTTTCCTCCCTATATTAAAATGAGGAAACCCAGACTAAGAGAGGTTCAAAAGCTTATCAGGGACCCAGCTGGAAAGTAAAGTCACTCCTTGACAGGGGAGATATTCCAATTTCAAACCGATGCTCAGATGTGGTCCTCATCTTTGTCCATCATTGAAACATCTTTATCCTTTACTATTATAGTAAATTTCTCATTTGTATGAAGCATTTGGGAATGTCCTATAAATCAAACCATACGTCATGGGTTAAATCATGTTTCCTTTATTTGTCACACTCACTAGGACACTATAATCCTATTTATAACATGGTTCTTATCCTGAAAATAGTACAGTGGTCCCAATGGTCAGGAATGGGTATGAACTGGTTGTTTCAGTTATCTGAACAGTCTCAGTAACTGATGCCTTGCCTGCAGTTGAATTAACAATTTTCAAAGAGCTGGAAGCAATGTAATTCACATAACACTAAAATAACATAGAACAATTTAAAGATAATTTACAGACATAGGTCCTTCAGGATATGTCTAAGAGTTAAGACTATGAACTGCAATTATCCTTGGACAGTCCTATAACTATGGAAGGTACAGTAGATTCAGATATATTTATACTGAACCTGGCAGCTGCCTCTTAAAAATCCTAATAAAAGGAGACTACACTATAATTTGCCTTTTCCTGAGGGTAGCACACCAAAAAAAAAAAAAAAAAAAAAAAAAAAAGGTACTGGGTTATTGGATATGTACAGATAGAATCCAATCCAGATAAAAGAATGCTTACTTTTAACATGAGTTGGAATTTTCACTATTCACATACAAAGTCAGAAAGTTGTTGAAATTCCTTTTAGCAAATGAAACTCTAAAATACAATGAATTTAAATTAAATCCACTAATCAGAAAACTATTTTATCATCTGCCATCAAGAGGCTCTTTCTGTTTTAAACTTATACATATTCTTCCCAATTCACAGATGAATCCAATGTGTTTGATATTTGATTTTTATATTCTGATAGTAAGAGAATGATTTTAATTCTTCAGATTAATTCTGCAGCTACATGAGGAAAAGTGAATAATGGGGTTTACTGATACTTATGAAGTCATTTGAAAAGAACTGTCAAATGAACAGATGAACATGGGTATGAGAGGATCAGTTTTTCAACTTTCTATAGTGACTTTTCACATTGCTTCTTATTTATATGCCTTTATTACACTAAAATAACCAACAAACTCTGACTACTTTTTCAGCAACTCCTATATTAAACCAAAAACATGTATCATTTAAAGTTTTTTTTTACCAGTTTTAACTATGACATGTAAGCATTGTTTTTTAAAACCAAATAGTTAACAAATAACATGCATATTTTATCCACTCTCCATATGAAAGAAGTTGAGCTATAGCTAACTCAGTCTTTAAATTCCATTTAAGGGCTGAATGTAACTTCTGATATCATAGAAGAAAGAAAAATGAACCAAGAGATCTAAAGAGCAGTATGCAGCCGAGACAACATAGTGAGACCTGTCTCTACAAAAAACAATAATAAACAGCCTGGCATGGTTGCGTGCACACCTGTAGTCCCAGCTACTGGAGAGGCTAAGGAGAAAGGACCATTTTAGCCTGGGAGGTGGAAACTACAGTGAGCCCTGATCGTGCCACTGCATTCCAGCCTGGGTGAGTCTCAAAATAAAGAGCAAGATGACCCAGCTACATGTGAAAAGATTTGGGAGTCAAAATGTTCTATACTTTGCTCTCCAATATGGTAACCACCAGCCACAAGTGGCGATTTAAACTTAAAATAATTACAGGTGAATAAAACTTAGCCAGGTGCATTGGCTCACACCTGTAATCCCAGCACTCTGGGAGGCTGAGGCAGGTGGATCACCTGAGGTCAGGAGTTCCTGACCAGCCTGGGCAACATGGTGAAACCCCATCTCTACTAAAAAATACAAAAAATTAGCCACGCGTGGTGTTGGGCACCTGTAATCCCAGCTACTCTGGAGGCTGAGGCAGAAGAATCGCTTGAACCCTCTAAGAAGAGGTTGCCGTGAACTGAGATTGTGGCACTGCACTTCAGCCTGGTAACAGAGGGAGACTCCATCTCAAAAAAACAACAACAACAACAACAACAACTTAAACTGCTGTTCCTCAGTCCACTAATTACATTTCAAAGACTCAGTTACATGTGCCTTGTGACTGCTGTATTGGACAGCACAGACAGAACCATTTCCAACACTGAAGAAAATTCTATTGGATGGCACTGTTGGTAGCTACGCGATCTTATGCAAGTTACTTAATTCTGGGAATCTCAATGCCCTTGTTTGTAAAGCGTGCATAATACCACCCAAATCGAAAGACTATTAGAATTTTAATGAGATAATGTATAAAAGCACAGGAAATAGTGCTCACTACACATCAGATATCCCAGAGAGGTAGCTATTAACACAATTCTGTATTAAACTTTGGTCTTTAATGGTGACCCTCAATAAGTCACTTTCTCTTCCTAGGCCTCCTTTTCTAAAACCGAAAAGTGTGGGAAGTTCTTCTAGTTAGCTTCTAATGAACCTATCAATCAAATGCTACTGGATTAAATAAAGAATTGAGCAAAAGGAGCACAAACCCCTACTGAGTAAACTACCACCTAGACTCCAAGAGCCTAGAGCTTCCTTACAGATCCCACGCATTCTTCAAGAAACCCCAGAAGACTGGCTCTCCAGTATAACCCATCGTCTGATGTGAGCTATTTATAAAGTCTGTCTTAAAAGATTACCGGAATATCTTTCTGTAATTGTATATACTGTAATTAGAAGCTACAACCTCCTATTTCATGATGAGATCCTGCACTTTTAACATCTTTTAAATGAACACTATCTTTACAGATGAATTCTTTTTTATCTTAAAGTCATTTAAACCACAACACTTTAAAAGCACGTGTGAGTTTAAAAACTATTTTGTAATGACCGATTTTTTTTTTTAATCAACTATGCCTCATTCTCAGCCAGCCTGTAGGTGCCCCTCTGGTGTCTAAACAAAGTGAGAATTGTACCTTCATGGGTGAGGTCTCTTTGCAGGGCCAGAAACATGCCCAGAGACTTTATCCTCGTTAACAGCTGCTCCCAGGGAGCCAGGAAATTTACTGATCCAGTAAATTTCAGAGTCAGCCTCCAATGAGGGGGAACCAAGGGCCCCCACAAAAGGCACAAAAGCAGCCCTCCCGGCTGCTATCCGCTGTGGGCGTTGACCAGGCACCCAGGGTCACAACTTTAACTTAGGGGTGGAGGAGCAACTCCGGCAGCAGAAATCATTACAGAGTGAAGCAATTTTGCCCAAGGCCTGAAGCCTCAAAAAAAAAAAAAAAAAAAGTGTTATTCCAGAGCAGATTCCTTTTCTTCCGGGTCTGTCTGCCCCTTTTGACTCTTTGCCCACAACCACCGTGCCTGCCCATTCCCAATGCCCCACCTCCTGCCACATTTATTTAAAAAAAAAAAAAAAGGAGGAAGGAAGGAAGGGGAAGGAAGGAGAGAAAGAGGAGAAGAAGGGAAAAAGAAGAAAGAAACGATTTTAAAAAGCATATTCCCTCTTCCTTAGCTTTTTTTAGCAAGGCCTGGAAACTGGAGGAAATTCAAATCAAATTAGTTGCACATTAAAAAATAAACAGACAAGCAATCAGGGGGTGCCCACCCAACAAAAGACCTCACCCGTTCCAAAATATGATTAAGCCTGGGAGGGAAGAGGGGGAGGGGGACTAAAAACCAGCAGGGATGGAGAGAGAAACCTGTGGATTTTTGGCCCCAGCGTTGGCCCACTGCGGCCAAATTCTGAATTTTGTTTAAAGAAAATGCTGGGTCGAGGAGAAAAGAAAATAAAAAGTTGCAACTTTTAAGGAAGTCTGCAAACGGCACTGTCTGGATAAAAAGCCATTGCTTCCTTTCGTCTGGGAAGGCAGGGTGGGAGCTGAGATTCCAAAAGCTCCAACTCCGACCGCGCACTCCTGGAAGCCTCCCCGCCAAAGGCGCCGCCAGGCGGAGCAGCCCAGTCTCTCGAGACGGCGGGCCCGGGTCCTCTGGCTCCCACGGGACGCCCGCACCCGGACCTCTGGGAAAGTTCGCAGGCACAGCCCGAGGCCCCACTTTCCGCCGAGAGTGACAGGCCCTTCCCACGCCGGCCGGCCCAAGCCCCGCCGCGGGCACCAGACGGTCCGCGCGGCCCCTCCTGGCCGCCTCGGGGCGCAGATTCCGCCCGCCCTCCCCTCCCCCGGCCGAGGCGCCCCTCGAGGTAACCGACTGACCGGAGCTCCGCTGGCCCACACACCGGGTCGCCCGCTCCTTCCCGCCGCGCCCCGCTCCCCCGCCCGAGCTTCCAGCCGCCAGGCTCGCCAAGTCCGGCCGCGGCCGCCGGTTACCGCCCCCAGCCCGGGGGGAGCCCGGGGGGCAGGACGGGGAGGGAGGACGTGGCGCGCTCGGAGGTGGCCAGCGGCGGGGCGGGGAGTGTCCCGGAGAGGCCCAGTCGGGGGCGGGGGGGACAGGCCGGCGCGGGCTCGGGACCCTCCCCGCGAGCATCCCCAAGTTCGAGGCCCCCGACCGCCCCCGCCGGCGTGGAGAGGCGGCCCCAACTTCCAGCCCCACTTCGCACACCCGCCCTCTTCCCTCCACCATATGGAAATCTACAGCCTCAGAAGGTGACACGTCGAAGATTCCTCGGCCTCGCCGCCCGCCCTCCCCCTCCTGGGCAGCGTTCCTGCCGCGGAGATTCCGGGAGGGGGAGCGGATTCCTCGGACAAAATCTGCTGGGAAGGCTGGGGGTGGGGGGAGGCCGCGAGCCACTGCCCAGATTTTTTTTTTTTTTTTAGGAGGAATCTACCGGTTTCTTTCACTCCTCCAAACCCTGAGGCCGGGGGCACAGGCAGGGAACCCAAGCCTAGCAAGGCGGGGGCCGCCCCCTCCCGGGTCCCGTGTTCCCGGGGTGCCCAGGCGAGCGCTGGGCGCCCCAGCACTCCGGCGCCAAGTTTTTGCCGGGAAGCCCAGGGCGCTCCCGGGACAGGGACGCACTTTGGCGGACTCCGCGTCAGGCCGGGGCTTTCCAGTGCACCGCGACCCGGCGATGGAGAGCGGGGTCCCGCTCTCCTCCAGCCCCCGGCTCCTGCACGCCTTACCTTCCCTAGGGCTGAAACGCGGGGCTCCGGGCGCGCCACACACCGGGTCGCCCACGCCTTCCCAGCCGGCAGCCCCAAGGATCCCTGCCGCCCCCTTCGCTGCTCCCGCCGCCGCCGCCGCTCTCCTCCTCCAGCCGCTGCTGCCGCCGCCGCCGCCGCCGCTCAAATAACTACCAGGAGGGTTTGATGGGGGATTCCGCCATGTCAATGATGTCGTGACCACATGGGGATTTGGGGCCCGCCCACTACCGTAAACCACCGAGGATACCTGCAGCCACAATCGCAGACTCGCAAAAGCTGTGGGGGCCTCGCTTGTCCCCTGGCCCTGCCTAGCTAAGCAGAAACTCCTTTTGGTTCAGCCAGATTGAAGAAACCTGAGGCTTAGGAAACTAACAACTCTTGAACGGCAAGGGCTGCGCGTTCTGCAGATAGCCAGAATAATATAAAAACAGTGTTTACTCAGTAATAAGCCTAAGACTGACTTTTTTTCATTTACACGTATACTTCCCTTTTTGTTGTTAATCCCCACAGCAACCTTGTGAGCTATATTACTCCCCTCTCTATTTCCCACAGCATTTTGTTCATACAGTTAACACAGTATAAGCGAATGTTATTATACTTAAGTTAAAATATCTATTTCCTCCTTTTTGTTGTTGTTGTTTTTTGTTGCTTGTTTCAGGGACTGCAGGCACGGGGCAAGCATGAGCCACCACACCTTTTTTTTTTTTTTTTTTTTTGGTAAAGAAGGTGTCTCAGTAGGTTGCCCACGCTGGTATGGAACTCTTGAGCTCAAATGATCCTCCCGCCTCAGCCTCCAAAGTGTTGAGTTTACAAGCACGAGCCACCTCGCCCAGCCTTATTTCCCCTTTCAATACCCAATGCGTTTCTCAAGGACAGAGACTGTTTCTTGCTTTTATCTTTATATCTGTAAAATATAGCACAGTGCAGGGACCACTATAGGACTCAGTAAATAACTGTTGAGTTTATATTAAGTCAAATGTAATGTATTTATGTTGTACAGGCTCAAAGAAGTTAACAGACTGCATTCCATCCCACCCCTCAAATTATCCAGGAGACAAGAGAGCAAAAGTTAGCTTAGAGAAGCCTCTTCCATCCATAGTGGTCCAGGTATTCTGAATAACTACATTCAGCCTCAACTATTCAGCTACAAAGGAGCATTCAGGGAGTCACTGGAGACAATATATTACTTTTGTTAACCTAATATATATATATATATGTATATATATATAGTAACAGTACATAATACTCTATTAAAGTCTAACGAACACAAAAGAACACTGAGAAATAGCTCCTTCCCTTGTACAATTTGCCATTCATTTTTGGAGATTTTTGCTTTTTTTTTTTTTTCCTTTGGAAGCAATGGTGAATCCAGGGAAAGGGAACCTCTCTTGTAAATGGCTTATTTACTGGGGAGCTCCTCACAGGGGAACTTGAAGCAATCTTTCTAAAACACAATTCAAATTCTAGGTCATAGTCCTGCATAAGGAGGGGGGAAAGGCAAATTCTTGTCCTGGCATAGACCCCATGTGAGTCCAAATGCCTTCTCTGGCTGCAGACTCTTTGGCTTCCTCAGGTGCCATGCCCTCAGCCCAGTTGATCTCTCATGGCCCCAGAAGGTACCTGTGTCCCTTTGTATGTGCCTTCCCTCTGTCTGAAACATTCCTCTTCTTCCCTATTTAAGATCACTTACTTATCCTTGATCTCCAGCTAAAATCACTCCCTCCTTTCCTACCTACAGACTCAAACCTCTTTTTCCCACAAGCTTATTTATTTATTCATTTATTTGAGATGGAGTCTCACTTCATCACCAGGCTAGAGTGCTGTGGCGCCATCTAGGCTCACTGCAACCCCCGCCTCCCAGGTTCAAGTGATTCTCCTGTTGCAGCCTCCCAAGTAGCTGGGACTACAGGTGCACGCCACCACGCCCAGCTATCAGCCATGCCTGGCTGATTTTTTTTTTTTTTTTAATATTTTTATAGAGACAGGCTCCCACTATGTTGCCCAGGCTGGTGTCAAACTCCTGAGCTCAAGCATTCCTCCTGCCCCAGGCTCCCAAAGTGCTGGGATTACAGGCATGAGCCACTGCGCCCAGCCTGAAGTTAGTTATTCTTTATCTCTTCCACTTGACTGAGTTTTGTTCATGTTTATATCCCTAGTATCAACCTAGAATTCTGCTTTGAATATAATAACCCCTTATGTTTGGTGAATGAATTAATAGTAACGTATGTGGAAGAATCTGAATGATTAGATAAGTGAGCACACTTCAGAGTGTGAAAGGTTAAAATCATGGTGAAGGACAAGCCTGGCAAAAGAGGTAAAAGCAGGCAAGAGAAATTTGGAGGACAAATTTATTTATTCCTGTTTCTTCCACTAGACTGAATTTCTTCTTATTAAGAAGAAGAAGAATCAATGTACATAAAATGCTTTATAATTCCAAATGCATGTTCATATATATGATCTCAGTGCTTCATTCATCTTCTTTGCCCTAACACCAGTTTTGGCACAGAAAACAAGCCCATTAAATGTTTGCAAAATGAGAGGAAGTATGGTACGGGGGGAGGGCATAGAATTTAATGAGAGAAAAGCCAGTGATGTTGGGCATAAAGTTCTCCAAACCTGGATTTTCTTATTGGTTAAATTGTGATCGTTAATAAACCTTCTGGCCAAGGTTGTTGAAAGGATTAAAGAACTCAAGCACCTGGTGCTCAGTAAATAAATATTGACTACTCCTTGAATGAATGAATGAATGAATGAGTAAATGAATTAACAAAGATACCTTCCTTAGAAGGATGAATAGGACAGAATTGGAAGCTTCAGAGGAAAAGGTGGAACTTGTGATAGACAGCTCTCACCTCTACTTTGTGAGATTGAGATTTAATACAATGAGAACACTGGGATTATTGAGGCACAAAGCGATTGAAACAGGTCTCAAGGTTGATTATCTCAGCAGCAGGATACAAAAGAACAAGGCTCATGTCAGAGATGCATGCCCTGAAACTACATTGGAAATGATAAGACTTATACCAGAATCATGGTTCTGGGAAGAGGAAGAAGGAACTCAACCTGAGGCAATGAATATGACTATCTGGTGTTGACACCTGCGTCATCTGCTACTCTAGGTCCCAAATTATGAAACTATAGTCATGGCTAAAACTTTGCTCCAAAAGCAGTTTAAGACTTGCTCAAATACAAAAGTTAACATCCAAATGAAGATGCCTAGAAGTTAAGGCCTATAACAAGATATAGAGACTTTTACACCCTTCTATCATCTATACAATGTAGGTTGAGTCTGATTTTTAAAAAGATTCTTAGTCATACTTCTTTGTCTCAAATAATTTATATCAAAAATGCAAAACTAAGACATAGGAAAGAATGAAAGTATTAAAACTAGCATTGAAAGGGTCTCAAACCATTTAACTTCTCTGAACACTACTGTAGTCTAAAATGTTTACTTCTTTTTTTTTTTTTGAGATAGAGTCTTGCTCTGTTGCCCAGGCTGGAGTGCAGTGGCTCAATCTCGGCTCACTGCAACCTCTGCCTCCTGGGTTCAAGCAATTCTCCTGCCACAGCCTACCAAATAGCTGGGATTACAGGCATGTGCCACCACACCTGGCTAATTTTGTATTTTTAGTGGAGACGAGGTTTCTCCATGTTGATGAGGCTGGTCTCGAACTCCCAACTTCAGGTGATCCTCCCGTCTCGGCCTCCCAAAGTGCTGGGATTGCAGGCATGAGCCACTGCACCCAGCCAGCTAAAATGTTTAACTTTGAAACTCTCTCTTAAAGATCACTGTGACTAGTAACACATAATATCTACAAGACCTAGCTGCATTCTCAGTCTCAATGTCCTTCTTTTGCCTATAGCTCAAATTGCTAGGTTCTCAAGGCAGGCTCAGTCCTGCCCCTACTCTGAAAAACTTCTCTTCACCTCCAGGTATGGTGGCTCACGCCTGTAATCCCAGCACTTGGGGAGGCTGAGGCAAGTGGATCACCTGAAGTCAGGAGTTCAAGATTAGCCTGGCCAGCATAGTGAAGCCCTATCTCTACTAAAAAAAAAAAAAAAAAAAAAAGCAAAAATTAACTGGGTGTGATGGCAGGCTTCTGTAATACCAGCTACCTGGGAGGCTGAGGCAGGAGAATCACTTGAACCCAGGGGGCAGAGGTTGCAGTGAGCCAAGATGGCACCATTGCACTCCAGCCTGGGCAATAAGAGTGAGACTTCATCTCAAAAAAGAAAAACAAAATAACCTTTCACCTTAAATATAGCGCATTGACTATTTGCATCTATTTCTTATTGTAATATCCTGAGCCAGATATGATAACAGCTTCCATATGAACATTGACCAAAAGCCAGTTCATCTTATTTTAAAAGCAACACTGCCACTTCACTTAAGCACATTTCTCCAACAATTCAACCAGTCACATCTGTGGTTTTGCCTTCTTTTCTTTTTCTTTTTTGAGACAAGAGTCTTGCTCTTGTTGCCCAGGCTGGAGTGCAAAGGCTCCATCTCAGCTCACCGCGACCTCTGCCTCTGGGGGTCAAGAGATTCTCCTGCCTCAGCCTCTCAAGTAGCTGAGATTCCAGGCACCTGTCACCACACCTGGCTAATTTTTGTATTTTTAGTAGAGATGAAGTTTCACCATGTTGGCCAGGCTGGTCTTGAACTCCTGACCTCAGGTGATCTGCCCGCCTCGGCCTCCCAAAGTGCTGGGATTACAGGCGTGAGCCACCACGACCGGCTAGTTTTGCCTTCTTTTCTTGAACAATAGTTCAAGGCAACATAAGCAAATTTTAGCTCAATATTTTATTTTTTAAAATTACATTTTAAACAAGGAAATCTGTCCCACAGTTACAAGAACTATTCAGGTAGAGGCTGAATGACTGCCAGGGCTCTTAAAAATCACAGGGTTGATGCTGCTGTCCCTCCCAAAGCAGAAATCTTGGCTCCCATGTCAATTACAGCTAAGAACCTGGCATCAGACTGAACAGCACCAGGGAAAGGAAAACCTACTTCTGCAGAGACAGCTTTTTATCAACAACTCTAGTTGTAAACCAAGTCTTCTGAAACTGCCTCCTTGCAACTTTCTCCCACTGTTTTATTTCTGCCCTCTGGAGGCAGAAAAAATAACAACACCCACCTTCCACGTGACTTCCCTTCCGAGGAATTGAACATGCGGGTCACTTGCTCCCTAGAGATTCTCTTTTCCTGAATAAACATCCAAGCCCTCTCTTTATCCTTCTTTCCTGACTCCTCTGAGGGCCTGCTTGCTCAACATCTCTGAAAGTTAATGCTGTGGTAGGATCTGTGTCCCCACCCAAATCTCATGTTGAAATGTAATCCCCAATGCTGGAGGTGGGGCCTGGCGGGAGGTGATTGGCTCATGGGGGCAGAGTTCTCATGAATGGCTTAGCACCATGTCCCAGCTGATACTGTTTAGTGAGTGAGTTTTCAGGAGATCTGGTTGTTTCAAAGTGTATAGCACCTTCCCCCTCTCTAGGTCCTGCTCTTGCCATGTAAGACACCTGCTCCTACTTTACCTTCTGCTGTGAGTAAAAGCTCCCTGAGGCCTCCCCAGAAGCAGATGCCACCAGGCTTTCTATACAGCCTACAGAACCGTGAGCCAATTAAAACTTTTTTTTTTTTTTTTTTGTGAGACAGAATCCATCTCTGTTGCTCAGGCTGGAGTACAAGGGCATGATCTCAGCTCACCGCAATCTCCACCTCCTGGTTCAAGCGATTCTCCTGCCTCAGCCTCCTGAGTAGCTGGGATTACAGGCACACGCCACCATGCCCGGCTAATTTTTGTATTTTTAGTAGAGACGGGTTTTGACATGTTGGCCAGGCTGGTCTCGAACCCCTGACCTCAGGTGATCTGCCTACCTCGGCCTCCCAAAGTGCTGGGATTGCAGGCATGAGCCACCATGCCCAGCATCTTTTCTTTATGAATTACTTAGTCTCAGGTATTTCTTTATAGCAGTGCAAGAACTGACTGATAAAGTTGGATATCTAGATTTCACTCGTAGTATATCAGGCATGATAAAAATACACCTCAAAGAGTGTTATCTTTTCCTGCTTCAGTTTGCACAAAACTCTATCATTACAGTTTAATATTGTGTTAAATTTCTTAGCAGCCTCTTCATTCTGTTAGCTCATGTTTCTTCTTCCCTGAGAAGCTGTCAAGCTGGGCATAAATTAGATATGCAATTGATTTAATCTTAACTGACATTAATTAGTTAATTGATTGACTATATAATTTTATGAAGTTCTATTTGTTAGTTTCATTTTCACATCCCAGCCAATGAGAACTTTTTGGACATTGAGTCTATTATCAAGCAACCTTCCCCAGTTTTGTGACGTTGAGGAGTATGAAGCATGCTTTCCATGTTGCCATTTAAGTCATTAACAAAAACATAAAACAAGGACAAAGACATATCACCAGTAATTTTTCTCTTATGGCAAAGTTATTTAAAAAGCTATGAATAAGAAACAACTATGGATCTGGCCAGGCACAGTGGCTCATACCTCCCAGCACTTTGGGGGGCCAAGGTAGGTGGATCACCTGAGGTCAGGAGTTCGAGACCAGCCTGGCCAACATGGTAAAATCCCATCTCTACTAAAAGTACAAAAATTGGCTGGTTGTGGTGGCAGGTGCCTGTAATCCCAGCTACTGGGAAGGCTGAGGTGGGAGAATCACTTGAGCCCAGGAGGCAGAGGTTATAGTGAGCTGAGATGGCACCACTGCACTCCAGCCTGGGTGACAGAGCAAGACTCTGTCTCGAAAAAAAAAAACAAAAAAAAATTATGAGTCTGTCCATCACACTGAATTACCTCGAGCCGTACCACCGAAGGGGAGGGTCGAATCTTACTTTCCTTGTAGTCATTGTCACTACTCTTGCCCACTGCTATGGTTTGGATGTTTGTCCCTCAAGACTCACATTGAAATTTGATCACCGATGTTGGAGGTGGGTCACAATGGGAGGTGTTTGTGTCATGGAGACAGATTCCTTATGAATGGCTCGGTGTCCTCCTCGAGTGATGAGCAAGTTCTCACTCTCTTAGTTCCTACAGGAGCTGGTTGTTAAGAAGAGCCTGGCACTTCCCCCATCACTCTTGCTTCCTCTCTTGCCACGTGATCTCTGCACCCCTGCACATGCCAACTCCTCTTAGCCTTTGGTCATGAATAGACGCAGCCCGAGCCCCTTGCCAGATGCAGATGGCAGTGCCACATTTTTCTACAGTCTGCAGACCCATGAGCCAAATAAACTTCTCTTCTTTATAAATTATCCAGCCTCAAGTATTCCCATTTTTTTGTTTGTATTTGTATTTGTATTTGTATTTGTTTTTGTTTTTTTAAGACGGAGTCTCGCTTTGTCACCCAGGCTGGAGTGCCATAGCAGGATCTCAGTTCACTGAAACCTCCACCTCCCTGGTTGAAGCAATTCTCCTGCCTCAGCCTCCTGAGTAGCTGGGACTACAGGCACGTGCCACCACACCCGGCTAATTTTTGTATTTTTAGTAGAAATGTGGTTTCATCGAGTTAGCCAGGATGGTCTCCATCTCCTAACCTCGTGATCCACCCACCTCGGCCTCTCAAAGTGCTAGGATTACAGACATGAGCCACCTTGCCTGGCCTCAAGTATTCCTTTATAGTGACACATGGGCCAAGACACACACCCTTTACCTGATTTATTCCTGCTATGGTTCGAAGGTCTCCCCCAAGCTTCATGTGTTGCAAACTTAATCCCAAGAGCAACAGTGGTGACAGGTGGAACTTTTAAGAGGTAGTTAGGTCATGAGGGCTTTGCTCTCGTGGATGGGTTAGTATCATTATCTATTTTATCTATGTATCTAAAGAGTGGGTGTGCTATAAAAGCAAGTTCAGCCAAATCTTGCTATTTCAAGTGCTCTCTTGCTCTTTGCCTTTGGCCAAGGATGATGCAGTGAAAAGGCCCTCACCAGACGTGGCCCCTCAGTCTTGGACTTCCCAGCCTCCAAAATTGTGAGTCAAATAATTTCGAGTTTATTATAAATTACCCAATCTGTGTTATTCTGTTGTAGCAGCACGAAACAAACCAGGACAATTTTTCTGGTCATTTTCTTGTCCTAAGAGGTCAAGATCTCTGAATGAGTCTGTAATCCCAACACTTTGGGAGGCTGAGGCGGGTGGATCAACTGAGGTCAGGAGTTCTAGACCACCCTGACCAACATGGTGAAACCCTGTCTCTACCAAAAATACAAATGTCAGCCAGGCGTGGTGGCACACACCTGTAGTCCCAGCTACTCAGGAGGCTGAGGTGGGACTTGAGCCCAGAGGTAGAGGTTTCAGTGAGCCGAGATCATGCCACTGCATTCCAGCCTGGGTGACAGAGTGAGACTCCCTCTCGAAAAAATAAAAAATAAATAAATAAGTGATATGTAGATGTCTTCACATTAGGTGTGCTAAATACTATCATCCTCAAACAACTTCAGGACATGCCCTAGATAAAAATGTGTGCGTAGATATTCATACATATATGTGTCTGTCTTAGTCAGTTTGGGCTTCTGTAATAGAATACCACAGACCGGCTAGTTTAAGTGACAGAAATTTATTTCTAATTTATTTCTTGGAGCCTAAGTGATCAAAGATCAAAACACCAGCAGATCTCTTGCAGGATGAGAGCCTGAATCCTGGTTTGCAGATGGCCATCTTCTGATTGCATCCTCACAAGACACAGAGCAGAGACAGAGAAAGAAACTTTCTCATGTTTTTTTTTTACTGAGGCCACTAATCCCAGGCGCGAGAGCTCCACCCTCTTGATCTAATTACTTCCCAAAGACCCCCCGCCTTCTAACACCATCACTGCTTCCACTCATGCTGGAAGAAAAAGGGGAGGTTAGGCTTTCAACATACGAATTTCAGTGAAACATACGTTCAGTCCACAGCAGTGTTTCCTTCACAGAAAAATGAAGCCAAGAAAAGCTTTTAGCTCAGGCAATATTGCTCAGATACATGCCATTTTGGTCAAGGAAAGATGCTGAGATTTGACCAGAAAGTATTGAGTTGAAAATAGAGTAAACTGAACTGCAGAAACGACTGGGCCTACTCTGTTTTGTAAAGGGTAGGATGGTATATTTTAAGTACTTTCTCACTATTTGTGTAGTTACCACACTATTAGTTCTAGTTCTTGAAAGCACACCCTTTGGAATTTCACATGTAATCTGTGTGTCTCAAACCTCAATAGCCAGGGGGTAAAATTTTGATCATATTAACCTGAAAAACCTCCTTGCTTTGACTCTGGCAGCTACCATCTTTTTAAGACTTCCCACTCTCTTTGTACTCTCCCTAGTTCTTTCTAAAAGTTTCCTGTGTGTTTATGACCAAGTCTTTTTTTTTTTGAAACAGAGTCTTGCTCTGTCGCCAGGCACCAGGCTGGAGTGCAATGGCGCGATCTCAGCTCACTGCAACCTCTGCCTCCTGGGTTCAAGCAATTCTCCTGCCTCAGCCTCCCGAGTAACTGGGACTACAGGCACGCGCCACCACATGCAGCTAATTTTTGTATTTTTTTAGTAGAGACGGGGTTTCACCATGTTGCCCAGGATGGTCTCGATCTCTTGACCTCGTGATCCGCCCGCCTCAGCCTCCCAAAGTGCTGGGATTACAGGCGTGAGCCACCGCGCCCGGCCAATGACCAAGTTTTTTCAGCTTGCAGAAGTCTAAGAAGCAGTGTAAAGTAATTTACTCGTCCAGCCATGGGGGCTGCTATGGCCCTGCCCCACAAAGCCACACCGTGCTCAGACAGACTTACTTCTCCCGCTCTCTGTGATGAACTCCGTTATACTGTAACATATTAGAAAACCCTTGGCTCCCAATATATCCTGGTCTTTAAATAACTGTACAAATATTCATTGAGCAGCTACCATATGCCACACACTAATTTGTGGATATACAGTTGGTCCTTGAACAATGAGGGGATCAGGTGTACCGATCCCTGCAGATTCAAAAATCTGAGTATAACTTTTGACTATCCCAAAGTGAGCTACTACTATCCTACTGTTGACTGAAAGTCTTGCAAATAACATAAATGGTTGATTAACACATATTTTGTATGTTACATGTATTATGTAGTATATTCCTACAATAAGGAAGCTAGAGAAAAGAAAATGTTATTAAGAAAATCATAAGGAAAAGAAAATACATCTGTAGTATTACACTATATTTATCCATCCCATAAGTTTATATCATCTGTTTACACAATGAAATGGCAGGCAACCATACCTGCAGACCTCAATCTGTGGTACAATTGAGCAATTCAGCTTTTTCTTGCAATGTCATGACTTTTCTCTGCTTCTCAGGAGCACCTCCAGCATTACTATTGGCAGTTTGCATGGGTTCCACAGTGTTATTCAAGGTTTAGAGTATTACAGCAAACACGATGAAAAGCACATGAGAACCACAAGAGATCACTTTTTGCTGCAATTTGCAATTTACTGGAGAGATGAACTGTTCACATGGAGATATTAGCATCACATGACATTTTAAGTGGATACTTGTAACACTTGAGCTCACCATCATAGCAATAGGAGGAGGCTATGAAATTATTACAGTAATACAATATGTACTGTTGTTCATTTTCTGCAGTTGTGATTTAATACTGTATCTTTATGTTTGTTTGCATTTCTCTCAACTGTAAATTGCACCACCATATGATCTGTGTTTATGTGCATGTTTTGATAAATTTTAACTTTTCGTCTTATTCCACTCTGTGTTGCTATAACGCACCACCTGAGACTGGGGAATTTGCAAAGAAACTTTTTACTATTTGGTCTATTTGGTTCACAGTTCTGCTGGCTAACAGGCATCTGCTGAGGGCCCCAGGCTGCTTCCACTCATGCTGGAAGACAAAGGGGAGCTGGCCTGTGAAGAGATCACATGGTGAAAGAGAAAGCAAAAGAAGGAAGAAGGGAAGGAAAGGCTTGAGGCTCTTTTTAATTATTTATTTTTTTGAGATAGGGTCTTACTCTGTCACCCAGGCTGGAGTGCAGTGGCACAATCTTGGGCTCACTACAGCCTCAACCTCCTGGGCTCAAGCAATCCTCCCACCTCAGCTTCCCTAGTAGCTGGGACTACAGGCGTGCACCACCTTACTGGCTAATTTTTCTATTTTTTGGTAGAGATGGGGTTTTGCTGATACTCAGGCTGGTCTTAAACTCCTGGCCTCAAGTGATTCTCCTGTGTCAGCCTCCCAAAGTGCTAGGATTACAGGTATGAGTCACCACACCCAGCCTTAGGATCTTTTTAACAACTATGTCTAGGCCGGGTACAGTGGCTCACATTTGTAATCCGAGCACTTCGGGAGGCTGAGGTGGGTGGATGACTTGAGTTCAGGAGTTTGAGACCAGCTTGGCTAACATGACGAAAACCTGTCTCTACTAAAAACACAAAAATTAGTCTGGTATGGTGGCAGGTACCTGTAATCCCAGCTACTCGGGAGGCTGTGTCAGGAGAATCACCTGGGCCCAGGTGGCGGAGGTTGCAGTGGGCTGAGATCTCTGCACTCCAGCTGGGGTGACAGAGCGAGACTCCATCTCAAAACAAAACGAAACAACAAAAAATCCAGGCTTCATGGGAACTAACAGAATGAAAACTCCCTCACTACCGCCCTATACCCAGGAAGGGCATTAATCTATTCATGAGGGATCTGCCCCAAGACACAAATACGTCCTATCAGACCCCATCTCCAACACATTAAATTTCAACCTGAGGTTTGGAGGGGTCAGACATCTAAGCTATAGCACTTTTTAAATAAATTTGTATTTTATTGTATCAAATGATAAAATAGACTATACATATATTTTATGCATTTGTGACATACTTAACTTTTGCTTAATTTTTTTTGATATTTCTAGGCTTGCACAGCATATGCATGTTTTTCCAGATTGTTGTAAATTTCCAAACGTTTTTTCCAACATATTTATTGAAAAAAGATTTGCGTATAAGTTAATCTGTGTACTGCACACCAGCCGTGTTTTCAGTGGTCATCTGGGTAAGTATTAGACCGTAGAAGCTACAAATACTTATAATAATGGTTAAATCTTCATAAAAATCATTTAAAATTGTGGTGGTCATTATGTGGAACATTCCAGATGAACAACATTGAACCATCTAAAAATACTTTAAATTTTTGTATCGCCTCCTTTAAAAGGCTCTTTAAAAAAGACAAACCAAAGAGCTTAAGCAGCTAATTGATATGAATTAAACGTACCAACTTTTTCACTTAGTTACTGTCCCATCCCAAAGACAAAAATGAAGCTAAATAAAATATTTGTAAAAGTTAGACTGTCAGGTCAAGCAGGCCTAGAAAATGCTCTATTTGCCCTATACGTCACTGAACTCTGCCCTAAAGTCAATACTCTCATTAAGAAATAAGTTGAAAAAACTGCCTATTAAACTAAATCAGGCTCTAAAATACAACTTTCTGAAATTTAGCTGGCTATTCTGAGACTTTTGTTTGTTTGTTTGTTTTTTGAGATGGCGCCTCACTCTGTTACCCAGGCTAGAGTACAATTGCCCAATCTCAGCTCACTGCAACCTCCACCTCCTGGGTTCAAGCAGTTCTCCCACCTCAGCCTCCTGAGTAGCTGGGATTACAGGCATATGCCACCACACCCAGCTAATTTTTGTATTTTTAATAGAGACAGGGTTTTACCGTTTTGGCTAGGCTGGTCTCAAACTCCTGACCTCAGGTGATCCGCTTGACTCAGCCTCCCAAAGTGTTGGGATTACAGGCGTGAGCCACCGTGCACTGCCTGAAACATTTTGTAAAAGAAATGTACATGCATACAGGAATTCTCCATAAGTAAGTGTCTCCCTCTTTGTACCTAAGTCACTAGAAACTTTTAAGGTGCTTTTCCTGGCCATCTTGTCTTACCTGGAACTTTACCTCTGCCTTCCTTGTTTCTGCAAATAATAATGTTCAGATCTAATTCTGTGTCTCTGAGGTGTAAATGTTCTACCTTGTTTCACTTAGGAGTCATAACTTTGGAAGTGGAAATTTAGGGTGCCTAGCTAACAGTGAGTGACAGGATTGATGATCTGAAAGGGATGAGAAAAGCTATGTGAAAACTGGCAAATGAAGAATTTTGTGTGTCATCAATTTGGCTAAAAGCTAGAAGATCTCCTTTTGTCTGTTTTGTGCATCTGTATGTCTGTGTGTCTATATGTGTTACATGTATATGACAGTTATCTACAAAAATGTATGAAAGAGTTCTAACTAAAGAAAAATAAGCACTTAAGTATTTTATCATGTGATTTGGATGAATCTTTGGCAAATCAGACTAAATATTGGTTTAAGGAGAAAAAGCTGTATATTCTGATCAGCACAATGCCCGTGTCTTTAAGAGCCTTGCTTTGGTGATGATTTCCCATCATCCTTATGTTTTTAAAATGGTTAACAGGAGGGTAATAAAAAATAACGATAAAGGTTTTTTCTTTACCTTCTAAGTAATTGGCCTTGGAAACAAAGATTTTGTGTTTTATCAAAGTAATTTCTTATGCTTCATGATTTCTTTATTAGGTCTTTCATTACTTAAGAAAACTAAGCCTTGGGCCAGGCATGGTGGCTCATGCCTGTAATCCCAGTGCTTTGGGAGGACAAGGTGGGAGGATTGCTTGAGGTCAGGAGTTTAAGACCAGCTTGGCTAACAAAGCAAGCTGGCTACCCTTCTTTATAAAAATAATTAGCCAGATATGGTGATGTATGCCTCAGCCTCCCAAATAGCTGGTACTACAGGCATGAGCCACTTTACTCAGCTGAGTTTTGCTTTCTTAAAATTTATAGAAGGACAAAATGCTACTCAGGAGGCTGAAGTGAGATGATTGCTTGAGCTTACAAATTCAAAGGTACAATGAGCTATGATTGCGTGACTGCACCCCAGCCTGGGCGAAGAGTGAGACCCTGTCTCTGAAAATAAAACTAAACAAAACAACAGTCTTAAAAAAAATTAAGGTATTTTATAGAAGGTTTTCTATGTAACCTTCTGCATTTGCTTTTGAAGCCTTTTAATTATCACTGTGGTCAAATGAATATTATTTTACAGTCACCTGTGAGCCTATTTTGATCAAGTGTTTTAAACCTGTTGATATGTTTAATAAATTTCCCAAAATCAATTTATAAAATTGTCTTTTTTTTTTTAACTTCAAACTAGATTTGGGACATTTCAGATGAGCCCCTGAAAGTATGAAAGAGACATATTAAGCCAGTTCTGTTTATGTGATATGTTAAATTGTGTAGAAAGCATTGTCAACGTAAGAAATTATGTTTACTCTTCTTTGAGTTGTATTTGTATGGTTGTGTTATTAATATGTGCATAAACTGAATAAAAATCTTAGAAATCTAACATGTTAACTATTATAATTCTGGTTACTATATTAAAATATTGTATGTCACAGAAATAACCAAATTTCTTGGTCAGCTGTCAGTTGCATCATCACATAATGAACTCTCATCAGGTTTTTAATTATGGCCATTTCAAGTCTTGTTGCTTTATTCTGATGCCTTTCTGAAAACTTTTTATAAGCAACTATATCATAAAGTGTGTTTTCAAGGAGGTTCATGGGAAGGATGAAAATAACCCTGATAAATACAAGTTTCTGACACTTTGAAGATCATACCATGGGATGGGGTAGGAATTTCTAACACTCAAATGAAGAAACCGATGAATTTATAAAACAGCTAACAAAGATCAAACAGAACAAGAATTAATTACATAAAACTGAATGAATTGATGAAGATTTACGGGTGTTTTTGGCTTTGTAAATTTGAAACATTGTCGGTTCTCTTAAAGTTTTATTTTCCAGATTTAAGAAAAACGCTTTCCTTTTAAGTTATCTATGGTTTACAGAAATTTGGTAAAGTACACTTTTGTAAACAATAATGGAAATATTTGCCTTTTCTCTCTACATGATCCTTCCAGAATTTGGACAATATTTGTGAGGGTTTTTTTTTATGACAATAAGTTTATTTGAATAGGTTAGATAATAATTTGTCCTCTTTATAACAGGGTACAGTCATAAGCATTGGTTATATTACCAACACTTTCACTAGAATGTCATATTTGAGAATGTGCATAAAATGCCTGGCTTCAAGGGTTTCCAGACTCACAGTGTGTAAAAATTTCCATTTTCTGGCAGGTCAAGGAATCTTCAGGTATTAGATACTGATGTCTGCCTTGATTTGGCTTCCTTGTGTAGAGAGATTTTTAAAAGTCTAATCCGAAATTCCCTGGCAAAATTTTCAGCAAAGCAAATTTAAAAAGAGCCTATATGGTTATTCTTACTGTAGTTATATAAAATAATCAGGGCAAGTTTAATGAGACTAAACCTATTTTGCAAATACATTCGTCTTACTTTGATTATAACTGGAGCTTATATGACAGGAGCTCCAACTTCAGACGAACCATAGAGTTCTGATGAAAAAGTTTGTCCCAAGACCTTTTCTTTAAGAAGTCTATCCTTCTATACAAGCTCTGGCACTTGTAAATGCCAAAGCAATCAATTCAGAAGTGGAAGTCAGTTTGTTGGCCCTTTCTATTACACCTAACAGTATGATCGGTTTTGGTTATTTTTTACTAGAATTTCTGAGTTAACAGGTTATTCTGACCTCCAGTAGACAGAGCTTTGGGGAGAAGTTGAGAAAAACAGATAAAGTGTGGTATCAACATGACAATGCATTGCAAACCGAACAACAGTTCGACCAAGGGAATATTATGAAGTCGACATATATTAACTAAGGCTCCGCCTCCTTTTGCACTCACTTCCCAGGTATCCATCAATTCCCACCATCCAACAGTGAGGCATCTCTTTTAGCCCTCACCTAAATTTACCTGCTCTACAGGCCATTACTTCTGGATTCCTTAAATGACAAACTCTCATTAACTCCCACATTCAATCATTTCATTCACTCATCATTTCTTTAAAACTCACTATGTCACAGGGTCAGATGTGTTATAAAATCAAATAAGACACAACTCTTACCCTCTGGGGAAGATAGCAAAGTAAATTAATGAGAACATGAAGTAGGACATGTGTCACACCAGAGGCTAACAGAGTCCCATCTGAGCAACAAAATCATATGGCTTGGCATGTCCTAGAGATCAACACGCCCAATGAATATCTGTCATATATGTCTTTAAAGCTTTGACCCAAGGGAAAAATACTAATGGTCGGTAATGTAAGTGCTGTGGCAGCATAGTAGAGAGTTTTTCAAGAGCTTAAAGGGTCTTTGTGTGACCCTCAATTTATCCCATCTGCATAGCTTTTGATTCTACCCCATATAACACTAATTGTAATGAGTGCTTTTCATTTTTCTTATCTTAGTACTCAAATTCACAAAGAGATAAGTGACAAGTGCGGTGGGCATGGAAAGTAAGCCTCTCAGATCTCAGGGCGTGATTGACAACTCCAGCTGCCACACCTCTGGATCCACCATCACATTCTTTGAGGCCACATTTCCTCCAAGCTGCTCCCAATGAATGACTGAGCCTGGCAGAGGCATTAGAGCAGGTTCACTCCTGTAGCATATGAGATCCCTCTCATTAGCCAGGTTTAAGGATCCATCGGAATCACTGTGAGATTGACCTAAACTAAAATTTCATTGATCTTCCAACCTCCACAAACCTCTACTCTGCCTGGAGGGCCATAGAGGCATTTTGGGTCTCCTGGAAGAAGTGTCAGTTCAGAGCCAGTGCCCAGTAGACCCCAAAAACTCTAGTTATTTCATTTTCCCCAGTGCACAGTTACCCTGATGAAAGGCTGTAGGTCCCTTTGGGGAAGGCTGGAAAAAAGATTAACAGTTTATATTTTCCATAGTATACCAGGGTTCTTCCTCTAGGGGACCTGGCCTCCCCTTCTGGGGAGTTTACAGACCTGATTCTGTGTCTGTAAACTGGCTCAAGTCTGGGAATTGATTGAGAAGCCATGAGTCTGTTTTTATGATTTATTTTATGCTTTTGTTCATTGGGTCTAGAATTTTTTTTGCATAGACAGATTAACTAAGAATTTAGTAGTTTTCCTATCTCTTTCACTTCTAAGAACACCATGATGCCACAGGTCTGCATTGGCAGACTGTTCTGATTGCTGTTTGAATCTGCTGTCAATTACAGTAACTATGCCTGCCTTACCCTTTGGCAGTCTAATGCCACCATTTGGCTCCTGACACCTTGGGATCCAAATACTCTCACCATATTCAAGTTTTCCAATTGAGTGGCTGCAGTTACCTTTGTAAGGTCTGGCTGACAGAGAAGAATAGTCACAGAGCTTTTAAGGATGCTGGAGCTCCTTGTCACAAATTTCTTTCTTTCTTTCTTGCTTTTTTTTTGAGACAGAGTTTCGCTCTTGTTACCCAGGCTGGAGTGCAATGGCGCGATCTCGGCTCACCGCAACCTCCACCTCCTGGGTTCAGGCAATTCTCCTGCCTCAGCCTCCTGAGTAGCTGGAATTACAGGCACGCGCCACAATGCCCAGATAATTTTTTGTATTTTTAGTAGAGACGGGGTTTCACCACGTTGACCAGGACGGTCTCGATCTCTTGACCTCGTGATCCACCCGCCTCGGCCTCCCAAAGTGCTGAGATTACAGGCGTGAGCCACCGCGCCCGGCACAAATTTATTTCTTAAAGTATTGATGAAAGGCATGTCTCTGGACCCTCCCAGTGTGAATGAGTAGCCGGCTGGCTCTGGTAGGGCTGGTGGAGGTGTGGATGGGATATTTGTTATTTAGTCTTCCATGTTAAGCCGCAGGTTGGGGCTGGCTATGTTTCTCTACCAAAGGCTATAGCTCCTTTCAAGATGCCTGGCAGCAGGGAACAAATTCTCAAGAATTTTGTCATGCCTTGTTGCTTTTTCTTTTCTTTCTTCTTCTTCTTCTTCTTTTTTTTTTTTTTGACGGAGTCTCACTCTGTCACCAGGCTGGAGTGCAGTGGCGCAATCTCGGCTCACTGCAGCCTCCTTCTCCCGAGTTCAAGCGATTCTCCTGCCTCAACCTCCCAAGTAGCTGGGATTACAGGCGTGCGCCATCACGCCCAGCTAATTTTTGTATTTTTAGTAGAGATGAAGTTTCACCATGTTGGCCAGGATGGTCTTGATCTCTTGACCTCGTAGTCTGCCTGCCTCGGCCTCCCAAAGTGCTGGGATTACAGGCGTGAGCCACTGCACCCAGCCCCTTGTTGCTTTTTCTTAACCTTGCCCATAGCTTTGTAAATAGACCTTGCATTAAACACTCTTCACTGCTGGAACCTTGCTGGAACCCTATGTGATATCTAATACTTCCCTAGTATCTATTGGGATATAGAGCAAATATGATTATTTCAGAAGGTTCTTTCATATATTTATTTACCAGATTTATATTTTTTGTATGGTACGCTAGATCTTTTTTGCTTGATAAATTTATATCTATTCTTAGGAGGTAGAATGTTTATAGTGATATTGTGTTGAAAACACAGTTTATTTTTATTGTTGTTAAGGATATAAAATGATGTGGGTTATAATTTTAATAATATAAACGTTAATCACATTTTCTGTTTCTCCACGTCAGATCCATACACATAAGATATCCAGATGGCTGGGTGTGGTGGCTCACATTTGTAATCCCAATACTTTGGGAGGCTGTGGTGGGCAAATCACGAGGTCAGGAGTTCAAGACCAGCCTGGCCAACATGGTGAAACCCTGTCTCTACCAAAAAAACACAAAAATTAGCTGGGTGGGCATGGTGGCGGATGCCTGTAATCCCAGCTACTTGGGAGGCTGAGGCAGGAGAACTGCTTGAACCGGGACCCGGGAGGCAGATGTTGCAGTGAGCCAAGATCGTGCCACTGCACCCCAGCCTCCATGACAGAGTGAGCCTCCATCTCAAAAAAAGAGAAAAAAAGATACATAGAAATCTTTGATAGGTTGAGTACTTTTCTGTATGTATATTGCAACAAAAAGGTTTTTAAGTTTTTATTTTTGAGATACATTCTAAAATTTTGCAGAAGTCATAAAGAAGAAAAGACTTTTCTGATTGAATCACTATCTGACACTCATTTAAGGCTACACATTTCCTCCTAAGTATTGTTTTAGCTGCATTTAACAAGTTTTGATACAGAGTAATTTCATTTAGATCTAAATATACAGAGCAGGCTAGGCATGGTGGTTCAGACCTGTAATCCCAGCAGTTTGGGAGGCCGGGAGTTTGGGAGTTCAGACCTGTAATCCCAGTAGGAGGACTGCTTGAACCCAAGAGTTTGAGACCAACCTGGGCAATATTGAGAGACACTGTCTCTACATAAAATTTAAAAATTAGCCGGGTATGGTGGTCCCAGCTACACAGGAGGCTGAAGTGGGAGGGTCGCTCAAGCCCAAGCTACAGTGCGTCATACACACACCATTGCACTCCAGCATGGGTGACAGAGCAAAACCCTGTCTCTAAATAAATAAGTAAACAGAGCAATGTATATGTAGATATAAATACCTTCCAATTTCCATTGTTATTTCTTAATTAACACACAAATTGTTAAGAAATCATAGTTAAATTTCCAAAAATATGAATATATTTGGTCACTGCTATTGATTTTTAATTTTTTTGTGAGCTAGTACATAATCAATTTCTTTTTAATAGTGAAAAAGTGAGAAAATATCTACTTCTAATTACTAGGCATGAGGTTCCAGATATGTATTAGACCAAGACATTAAAAGTGTTGTTTAAACTTCTATATGCTTATTCCCTTCCTTTGGATTTATCAGTTCCTGAAAGAGGTAATATTAATATCTACACATTTGAAAATGTATCAACTTCTCCAGGTGGTCTAATGATTTTTCTGTATCTTTGGAAGCTATGCAGTAAGGTACACGCAAGTTCAAGATTATTATGTTTTTCCAGGTGAATTTTTCTTCTATCCTTATGTAACTTCCCTTTTTCTCCCTAACAACACTTTTGTTATTTTTCTGATCTATCTAACATATTAGTAGTTATTATTTTGTTCTACTTGATTAGGAAAAAAAAATTTTCCAAATTAGTCATTATATATATTTTTTGTCAGTGAGTTAAAAAAAATCACTATCTTGTTTCTTGCATATCATTCCCTCATTCTGAATCTTAGCATTGATTTATCACATTTATCCTTCTTAGCATTGATTTATCACAAGTTTGGAGTAATATATTGTCAGTCTTTGACTAAAAACATATTTGATTCTTCTTCACCCTTGAATTATCTATTGAATGAAATATATTTACTTCTTTTTCAGTTGAATTGATGATTATTTTCCCTCAACATGGTCAAAATCTTCTGGTCTTTGTTATTGCTTTGAGTTGTTGGGTGTTTATCCTTTTGTTGTTCCTGATTTTCTCTATAATTGCTTTTAAGGTTTTCACTTTGGTCGGGCTCACACCTGTAATCCCAGCACGTTGGGAGGCCGAGGTGGGTGGATCACGAGGTCAGGAGATTGATACTATCCTGGCCAACATGGTGAAACCTTGTCTCTACTAAAATACAAAAAATTAGCCGGGCATGGTGGCAGGCGCCTGTAGTCCCAGCTACTCAGGAGGCTGAGGCAGGGGAATCACTTGAACTCGGGCAGAGGAGGTTGCGGTGAGCTGAGATTGCCCCACTGCCCTCTAGCTGGGCAACAGAGCAAAACTCCATCTCAAAAAAAAAAAAAAAGATTTTCACGTTGTGTTCTCTGAGTTCGTTTAGATCCATTTAGGTTAAAATTAATTTTTATTTATTCTACACAGGACTTTGTGTGCTTCTTGATCTGAGAATCCATCATTTTTCAATTCTGAAAAATTCTGTTATCATTTCAAATATTGCCTTTCCTTCATTATCTCTATTCTCTCTGAAACTCCTGATAGACCAATGTAGGTTTTTAATCTCTTACATATTTCTTTCTCTGTGTTACTTTCCATTAATTTTCTTAAACTATTTTCCAGTTCACCAATTCTCCCTTGAACTGAGTCTACTTTTCTGTTTAACATGCTTACTGAGCTTTCACTTTTAAAGACTATATATTTTACCTCCAGAAGTTTTATTAATATTTCAAGTCTATTTTTCTCATATTAACTTATTCTTTCTGAAACAACTTTATTGAGCTATTCACATATCCTATTTTAAAGTGTGCAATTCAACAATTTTAAATATATTTACAGAGTTGTACAACCATCACCACAATCAATTTTACAACATTTTCATTAGCACAAAAAGAAAGCTACACACCTTAGCCATCACCCCCACTCACACCCTACTCCTTCCCTGAACTACCTTTAATCTACATTTTTTCCCTATACATTGGTCTATTCTGGACATTTTACTTTATTTTTAAATTTTTTAAATAATTTCAACTTTTATTTTAGCTTCATTTCTCTTTTTTCTTTGCCTTGTCCTTCTTATTTTACTTTGGTTATAAAAGACTGAGAGGCTAATCTCAGGACCTCCTGCACAGGGGCATGGCTTCCAATGCTGACTTTTGTCTTTCCTCCCAGTTTATTTTAAGCCAAACAATATTACAGGGTAATATTGTTACGTGGATATATTGTGTGATGCTCAGGTTTGGGATACCAATGAGCTACAAAAACGAACTGGGGAATATTATGCTCACTAGTATCCAACAGTGAGTTTTTCAACCCTTGCTGCCCTCCTTCCCACCTCTAGTAGTCCCCAGGGTCTATTGTCATCTTTGTATCCATGAGACCCAATGTTTAGCTCCCATTTATAAGTGAGAACATGAGGTATTTGGTTTTCCATTCTTGTGTTAATTCATCTAGGATAATGGTCTCCAGCTGCATCCATGTGGCTGCAAAGAACAAGATTTATTTTGTTTTGTTTGTTTTGTTGTTTAGACGGAGTCTCTCACTCTTATCGCCCAGGCTGCAGTGCAGTGGTGAGACCTTGGCTCACTTCAACCTCTGCCTCCCAGGTTCAAGCAATTCTTCTGCCTCAGCCTCCTGAGTAGCTGGGACTACAGGTGCACGACACCACGCCCAGCTAATTTTTGTATTTTTAGTAGAGACGGGGTTTCACTATGTTGGCCAGGATGGTCTCGATCTCTTGACCTCAAGATCTACCCGCCTCAGCCTCCCAAAGTGCTGGGATTACAGGCTTGAGCCACCGCACCCGGTCCCCTCTTTTTCTTTTCTTTCAAGTAGCATCTTTCCATGAAAGTTCTTGGTAGAGGCAGTTGTGAAAAGAGAGCCAGTATTTTTATCATGTTTGCAACGGTGGGGAGGGGAGCAGAGGGGCCTTTTAAATGAACTAACTAACCCATCAGCTAATGGTACAGCTCCAACAACTCCTAGGCTTGTCTCCAGACTTCTACCATCTGAGGGTAGAACTTGCTGACTGTGGGAGTGTTTTCACCTGCTGAAGATCTAAGTATATTAAAAAATTAAGGAATAGCAAGATCAGTTACGGAAGTTGTAGGATATTTTATATATTTTCATTTAATAAATCAGTGTTTTTCACCCACTCACAAATATGCGTGTGCGATGAGGAAGGTAAGCCCCTGCTTTCACTGCACCCATCTACAACCCCCTTTTAAAACGTTCCTGCGTTGACTTTGGTATCTGATGCTGCACATTTCCTTGTTCTCTCCTTCACTCTCTCTTTTCTTTCCCCTTCTTGGTCTCATTTATTGATTTCCTGTCTACCCCGTGTCAAGTACTGTGACTGGGGCTGTCAGTAGAGAAACAGACACATCCCTGCTCTTCTGGGCCAATTTCCATAGTGCTCAAGACTTAGTACATTCAGCTTAGTTCATTTCCCCTTTTCAGCCTTGTCTTCACTGAGAGGAAAAAACAAAATTTCCCCCTACTCTATACTCACAGCACAAAGTACTTCTGTGTCCTCTGGTCACCAAAATTTGTGGGGATTTCTTCCTACCAGCAACCAATCAACTAACTCTACAGGGGACGCTTGGTTCCCGCCTTTTATTCAATTCAGTTCCAACATTCTACACCTGGATATAGCATCAGATCCCACAGGTTAAAGGCTCAGTTCCACAAGACTGCCCTCACTTCACATCAATCACAAGCCCGAGGTTGTTTTACTTGTGTTTTTGACCAATCAGCTAGGAACTGGGGTTCCTCAGATTCAATTAATTTGCTAGAGCAGTCTGCAGAACTCAATGAAACACTTTATTTACACTTACTGGTTTATTATAAAAGATGTTATAGAGGATGCAAATGCAGAGGGGTGTAGAACAAGGCATGTGGGAAGGGGCACGTAACTCCCATGTTCTCCCTGCAGGCACCACCCTCCAGAAACCTCCATGTGTTCAGTCATTCAGAAGTTCCCTAAAACCAGTCCATTTGGGTTTTTATGCAAGTTTCACTACTCGGGCATGACTGATCCAATTGTGGCCGTTGGTTGTGGAGTGGGGCTGAAAGTCCCACCTCTAATATGCTTGGATCTTCCCAGTGGCCAGCTCCCTTCTGGAAGTTACATAGCGGAGGCCAGTCATCAGTCACTTCATTAGCAGATAAAAAGATACTTACCACTTTGAGGATGCCAAAGATTTTAAGATTTGTATCCCAGGAAACATAGACCGAATATATATTTCATATTATCACACTTCTTTCTGTGGCTCCATTCCTCCGGCCTTAAGTTCCGACAGTAACAAGCTACACACAGTGCTCTGAGCACACCAAGATGTTTCTTGCCTCCGACACCCTTCCTTACCTGCAGCTTGGCCCACTTAATAATCTCCTGTTCATTCTTCACAACTCTCCTCTGTGAAACCTTCCCTCACCTGTCAAGATGACAATTCTTTCTATTCTCTGCTACTTTTATACCACGTACATATTCTTTCACACATACCACACCCTAATATAATGAACTCTGTGCTCTCAGTGATCTCTCTCACAACACTGAGCTTTCTTTTTTTTTCTTTCTTTTCTTTTTTTTTTTTTTTTTTTTTTTAAGACAGGGTTTTACCATGTTGGTCAGGCTGGTTTTGAACTCCTGACCTCAGGTGATCCGCCCGCCTTGGCCTCCAAAGTGCTTGGATTACAGGCATGAGCCACCACGACTGGCCTACACTGAGCTTTCAAACGGCAGAGAACAGCTCTGAATTCACAGGCCCTAGCCCAGAGCCTGCTCTCTCATAGATGAGGAGTAGAATTCAAATACTTGTATAGCATGGCTAACAGTAGTAACCTTTGCATAATATTCAAATTTTGTTTACTTGCTAAAATTCAGAATGAAAGGACTAATGCCTTTTTATCATCTTAAAGTCATTAAATAAATAAAATAAAGAAATATTGAACTAGTGTATATCCGAGGAAGTATTACTTATCCATTTGACATTGTATTTCACTTTAAAGATAAAATTTAATTTAAGAATAGAAAGTTACATAAGCAACTGAGGGACATGCTATTTATAATTGTTAAGTATGATTTGAAGTCGTATCAAGAGTTAATCTTAGGCTGGGCATGATGGCTCACACCTGTAATCCCAGCACTTTGGGAGGCTGCGGTGGGTAGATCATCTGAGGTCAGGAGTTTGAGACCAGCCTGGCCAACATGGTTAAATCCGGTCTCTACTAAAAATACAAAAATTAGGCCAGGCGTGGTGGCTCATGCCTATAATCCCAGCACTCTGAGGCAGATGGATCATGAGATCAGGAGTTTGAGACCAGCCTGGCCAATATGGTGAAATCTTGTCTCTACTAAAAATACAAAAATCAGCCAGGCATGGTGGCAGGTGCCTGTAATCCTAGCTGCTCGGAAGGCTGAGGCAGGAGAATCGCTTGAACCTGGGAGGTGAAGTCTGCAGTGAGCTGCTATCCCACCACTGCATTCCAGCCTGGGTGAGAGTGAGACTCTGTTTCAAAAAAAAGACTTAATTCTATCTTTTCTTAACTCTCTACTAATATTGGTTGTTAAACAGTTAAACTTCTTTTTCTCTATGAATATACATCCCTTAAAATGTAAGTAACCTAGAGAGGCGTTAACACATTGGAAAGCAAAACTATAGTGATAACATTTATGTGCCTTAAATTAATAGCTACACCAGAAATATTCTGAATAGAATAAGAGAACTAGAGTTGGAGTTTTGCCTGATGAAAGGGCATAGAAGGGGGTATGAAAAACAAGTCTTACCTAATTCCTGATTTTGCCTAAGGCCTCTCTTGTTTTTAGCTTGTTAAGATTTCTTTTTCTCAGTGAATGAGTTGTGTCCACTTGGTATAGGCCACATAAAGCACTGTAATGTCAACATATCTGAGGAGCAAGAGACCTCTCTTCCCTCTTTCTTGCAACAAATATTTATTGAATACCTGCTTTGTGCCAGACACTCTTCTAGTACTGAGCATACAATGATTAAACAAATATCCTCACTCCTGTGGAGCTTACATATCACAGAAAGGAAACTTGTGCTGGAAGCTTAAAAAATACACAGTGACTTTGAAAGAGTTAATCCCAGAAAAAAAGCAAACGTTTCCCTGTATTCTACTCTCACAACGCAAAATACTTCTGTGTCCTCTGGTCATCAAAATGTGTGGGGATTTCTTCCTACCAGCAACCAATCGACTCTATAGCAGACATTCACTTGGTGCCCTTTAATTCAATTCAATTCCTACACTATCGGCCTGGCTGAGGCTGAGCCCCACAGGACTGACCTCACTTCTTATGAATCACAAGCCCAAGGTGGTTTTACCTGTTTCAGATTAAGCAGCTATAAATATATTCTTCATTAATAGTATTGTGTTTATCACATATTGAAATGATAATTTTTAATATATTGGGTTAAATGAATTATTACAATAAAGAAAGACACATCCTTGCTGTCATACATTCAAACAGAACAGAAGCATGTGAAATGTATGTGAAGTTTTTTTATCCTACCTGAACTTTTATATCTTTTCCTCAAAAGTAACCATATTAATTTTTCTGTGAGCAAGCTTCCAGAAATGTTCTTTGTGTGTACAAAAATATAGACTTAATCCATTTATTACATGAATGGAATCATACTGTATTATGTTTATTCTTAGACTTCAAATGACTTCATCAATCCATTCCAAAGTAATATTATTCTCACACCTAAGCCAATCAACTCTTTTTCTTTACTGATGTCACACTCAAAGCCAAATCTATTTTCTTAAAGCATGTGCATCAGTTTGATCTCTTCTGTGTCTTTCTTTTCCTTTTTTTTGAGACTGTCTCGCTCTGTCGCTGCAGTGCAGTGGCGCGATCTCGGCTCACTCAATCTCCGCCTCCCGGGTTCAAGCTATTCTCCAAGTAGCTGGAATTACAGGCGCACACCACCACACCTGGCTAATTTTTTTTTTCTGTATTTTAGTAGAGATGGGGTTTCACCATGTTGGCCAGGATGGTTTCGATCTCCTGACCTCGTGATCTGCCTGCCTTGGGTTTTCCAAAGTGCTGGGATTACAAGCATGAGCCACCTGGCTTGGCCTCTCTTCTGTGTCTTATCTGTCTGTATTTACTTTGACCTGGTCTACAATGCTTTATAGCTGGTTAAAAAATGCAATGGAGATCATTTTGCCTAGAATATCTGAAAAATTGATTCAATGCTTAGTTGTTCACCAGAGGAGTCTTAGCTTTTGTCTCCTATATATTAATATTTTAGTTCAACCCCCTTCTCCCTCCACTGCAAATTTACATCTGAATATTTGTGATATAATTTTACCTTTTTTATATTAGAAGTTTAATCCAGACTATATTTTATTGAATTCCACAAACCTTTTACTGGGTATATTCTTTTAATCCAGATCACTGACAATGCCATATGTGAGCTAAGAAGTGATTTTTATTTTGCATTTGTTCTGTAATTTTTTCTTCAATTTTTTTTGCATCTATTAAAAATATTTTGGCAAATACATAGTAGTGGGCTAATTTTACCCAGAGTAAACAGATCCTTACACTGGGCAATTGAGACTTCTCCCACATCCCCATACCATACTGCCTAGAACTTCACCATAAACACTCACCGCTTTGGGCTAAGTATTGTTGCCTCTTCAAGCTGTTTTTCTTTCTTAAAGTGTAAGTAATTTAGGGAAGTGTAGCACATTGGGAAGCAAAACTATAGTGAGAACATTCATTTGTCTTAAAGTAAATTAATAGCTACACCAGAAATACTCAGAATAGAATAAGAGAACTAGAGTTGGAGTTTTGCCTGATGAAAAAGGGATAGAAGGGCGTACAAAAAACAATTCCTGGTTTTGCCAAAGGCCACCCTTGTTTTAGCTTTTTAAGGGTTTTTTTTCCCTCTTCCTCAGTGTGTGAGTTGTGTCCACTTGGTATAGGCCACCTAAGACACTGTAATGGCAACATATCTGAGGAACAAGAGACCTGTCTTCTCTCTTTCTTGCAACAAATATTTATTGAATGCCTACTTTGTGCCAGGTGCTCTTCTAGGTACTGGGCATACAACAATAAAACAAATATTCTCACCCTTGTGGAACTTAAATTATTACAGAGAAGAGACATAAACATAATAATAAGCAAATGAAATACTATATTAGTAGGCGATATGTTCTAAAAGAAGAAAAATAGAAGAGGTTCAGAGAAATCAGATGTCGCTGAGGTGTAAATGGGCAGTTTGCAATTGTGAACAAGGTTACTGTAGATTCATTGAGAAGGGGGTCTTTTGAACAGAAGAGGTGCCATTAACCATAAGAATAACCAAGAGCAGGCCAGGCGCGGTGGCTCATGCCTGTAATCCCAGCACTTTGGGAGGCTGAGGCGGGTGGATCATGAGGTCAAGAGATCGAGACCATCCTGGCCAACATGGTGAAACCCCGTCTCTACTAATAATACAAAAATTAGCTGGGCATGGTGGCATGCGCCTGTAGTCCCAGCTACTTGGGAGGCTGAGGCAGGAGAATTGCTTGAACCCGGGAGGTGGAGATTGCAGTGAACCGAGATCATGCCACTGCACTCCAGCCTGGCGCCTGGCGACAGAGCAAGACTCTGTCTCAAAAAAAAAAAAAAAAAAAAGAATAACCAAGAGCAGAGGAGGAAGCCAATGAAAGACCACAAAGTAGGAGTGTGCCTGGCTTGTTTGAGGAATACCAAGGAGATCACTGTATTAGAGTGTAGTGAGCAAAAGGCAGAGTAGAGGAAGACACAGTCAGGGGAAATGGGAGGCCAGCTGGTGAAGGATTCTGTAGGCAGTGCTAGAGCATAACGGGGAGCTATTGCAGGCTTTGCAGCAGAGCCTGAGAAAGACATGATTTAAAGCAGTCACACTGACTATTGCTTGAGAATTGCCTGTTAGAGGCAAGAGCAGACACATGAAATGATCACAGTAATCTAAGAGCAAGAAGATGGTGCCTGGACAGCTGCAGCACATGGAGAGCTGGTAGGAAGTGGTAGGATTCTATATCCCTTTGAAGGTAGCAGGAATGAGATTTGTTGGCATCTGGCTATGAGGGTGTAAGGAGGGAGACAGGATGATCGCAGTGCCCCAGCAACTACAGAGATGGTGTTGCCATGAACAGGACAAGGAAGGCCGTGGGAGGAGCAGGATTGTGGGGATGTCAGAGTTCAGTTTTGGATGACAGATTTACATGCTGATTGTGAGACCTCTATTAGATAGGAGTATTCCTGAATCTAACTGGTTGTCTGATCTGAGGGAAGCCACTTAACATCGTTAGGCTTCAACTGTAAAACGAGGAATTTATACTAGAAGTACTTCAAGGTCCCTCTCACATTTTTTGATTCCAAGTTTTTTACTCGGCTAGGTTGCTTTGGGGCTAATTTACATGCTTGCTTGTGGGTGCTGGCACAGATTCAATCTGATATTTATAGTTTTAAATAGGGTGGTGTGAGTAGGCCTCACTGAAAAGGTGACTTTTAAACAAAGGAGATGAAGTTAGCCTGAAGGCATACGGGCATGACGGGCAGAGAAAAGTGCCCATGCAAAAGTCCAGGGCTGAAAGGGGCCTGTTCAAGCAGTAGCCCAATTTGATCAGTAGCTGTAGGTGAAAATGTAAGGCACACATGCAACAGATAAAACCCATACTTTTTTTCCCATTTGTTTGTGTTCTCTCTTATTTCCTTGAAACCCATACGTTTTTAATGAAGAGAAAAAATAGGCATTAAAAAAAGCTGTAAGGCTGGGCGCGGTGGCTCAAGCCTGTAATCCCAGCACTTTGGGAGGCTGAGGCGGGCGGATCACGAGGTCAAGAGATCGAGACCATCCTGGGCAACATGGTGAAACACCCATCTCTACTAAAAATACAAAAATTAGCTGGGCATGGTGGCGTGTGCCTGTAGTCCCAGCTACTCGGGAGGCTGAGGCAGGAGAATTGCTTGAACCCGGGAGGTGGAGGTTGCAGTGAGCCGAGAATGTGCCACTGCACTCCAGCCTGGCGCCTGGCAACAAAGTGAGACTCTGTCTCAAAAAAAAAAAAAAAAAAAAAAAAAGCTGTAAAGGATTCAAAAGCTAGTGAACATCAAATAGCTATTTACAAAAAACAATTTGATGAGTCCAACATAAATGAATCAGAAACATAAGAAATACTTTTTCCCTTGAACAAAAATTCAGACAAAATTCTTGGCAAATATATTTTAGCTTTTTAACCCTTTCCTCTTCCTCAAGATGATGTCTGGATTTCAATATTTAAGAAATGTAGTTTTCACAAACAATCTCAAATTTGGCAATAACAACATAATTTGGTTTTTAAAGAAATAAATTGAACCAACAAAAGGGGTAGCTACTAGAAATAATCTAATCAATCATAAAATAATGTAATTTCAATTGTATAAACTCCTTTCTGATATAGTTAGAAGTTAAAAAAAATTAAATGAAAGCAGGAAAGATTTCCTCATGAAACAAGCAAAATCTTTTCTGGATTTGTTATTTTCCAGGATTCTTTTTTTTTTTTTTTGAGATGGAGTTTCGCTCTTGTTACCCAGGCTAGAGTGCAATGGCGCGATCTCGGCTCACTGCAACCTCCGCCTCCCGGATTCAAGCAATTCTCCTAGCCTCAGCCTCCCGAGTAGCTGGGACTACAGGCGCACGCCACCATGCCCAGCTAATTTTTGTATTTTTAGTAGAGACGAGGTTTCACTATGTTGACCAGGATGGTCTCGATCTCTTGACCTCGTGATCCACCCATCTCGGCCTCCCAAAGTGCTGGGATTATAGGCGGGAGCCACCACGCCCAGCCTTTCCAGGATTCTTACATTTCCTAAGATTTTGGGTGGGCCAAGTTATCTTCCTTTTTTTTCTGCCCCCTAATTAAAATCTGTTGATGTCTAACATAAAGCCAGAAAAATTGGAATACATACCCCCTTTACTTAGATAAGACAGGAGAGCCTTCCTAGCTTCCTGGTGCTGGAATAATTACAATGTTAAGTGGGAAAGAACAGAGAGGAGGCTGGGCTGGGCTGAGTGGTGGTGAATGGCATGTGGGGAATGTGAGCAGAAGATAGTACATATTCAGGAAGGTGGATTTGAATCCTCTGATCATGGCCCTAGATACTAATAATAACAGAAAACCCTCACGGGGTGCTTACTACGTGGTGACTACATTTCACATTTCTGTAACACTATCTTTCTTTCACCCTGACACGTAAAATATAGAGCAACCGGTCAAAAGATGTTTAGGTTGAAAATACATTCTACTGCCTTCCACTTTCTACTGTTGCAACAGGAGAATTTCACTGCCAGTTTTATTTTATTGTAGTTTATTTTACAAATAACTTATTCTATCTGGGAGCTTGTGAGATTTTCTCTTTATCTTTGGGTAAATCATAACAGGAAATTCTTAAGGGCGGTTACTATGAACCAGGAAATATTAAAAACATTTGACATACATCAATACATTTAATCATCACGGCAACGCTTCGAAATAGGGTTACTGTCCCTATTTTACAAGTGAGGAAACTGAGGAAAAGAAGTTGAGTAACCTGTTCAAGTAGTCTTCAGTGGAGATTGAGAGAGCTGATAAAAGGAAGAGATCACAAGAGATGAAACAAACAAAATGTACAAGTGATTTTAAAGATGTTGTGCTTCAGAGAATGCAGGAAATTGAACAGAGGAACTGTGTCAAGGGTGATGGAGCTGCCTGAATGCTAGTACCCTGATGTGTGCTGCAAGGGAGGGAATTAGCTAAAAGAAATTCTCTGCGCCCAAAGCAGGAAGCCATCCTGGGATATAGCCTATCTCTTCTCTCCTGAAACTTACTTGGGAGGATGGAAAATCTTGCCCATGGCTTCTGTGGCGTTGCGTGTAGACCTCTGTAAACACTTGTATGTTTTGCTTGTTTTAGTCGCCCAGCCGTTTGAATACTCTCCGTGTGTTTAGGGAATTCACAGCTCTTCCAGATCTTGCCTTCCTGCACAGCCACAGAGCCTTTCCAGCCCTAACTTTTTTTTTTTTTTTTTTTTTTTTTTTTTGATACGGAGTTTCACTCTTGTTGCCCAGGCTAGAGTGCAATGGCGCAATCTCTGCTCGCCGCAACCTACAACTCCCGGGTTCAAGCGATTCTCCAGCCTCAGCCTCCGGAGTAGCTGGGATTACAGGCTCGGGCTCCACCCCGCCCGGCTAATTTTTGTATTTTTTTTTGTAGAGACTGGGTTTCACCATGTTGGCCAGGCTGTTTTCAAACTTCTGACCTCAGGTGATTGGCCTGCCTCAGCCTCCCAAAGTGCTGGGATTACAGGAGTGAGGCACCACGCCCGGCCCCCAGCCCTACTTTTATCAAGAGAAGAAACTACAGCAAATGTGAATGAGTAAAGAGCTGGCAATGTTTAACTGGAGGGGAGGAGGCTTTGCTGGAAGGGCTGGGTGAAGGATGCCATTGATAGAAGACCTCGCCAAGTATTTGGAAAGCCGGCTAATGAAAGAAGGCTGTGACTTGAGAGTATAAGGTGGGCAGGAGGAGTAGCTGGGGAAGAAAGAGATAGACCGCCAAGCTGGGTGGAGGGAAGAATTCCAAGCATATTCTCCAAAACTATTGCTTTGCAATTAAAAAAAAGAAAATCAACTTTAGGCCGGGTGCGGTGGCTCACGCCTGTAATCCTAGCACTTGGGGAGGCCGAGGCGGGCAGATCACGAGGTCAAGAGATCGAGACCATTCTGGCCATGGTGGAACCCCGTCTCTACTAAAAATACAAAAAAATTAGCCGGGCGTGGTGGCAGGCGCCTACTCGGGAGGCTGAGGCGGAAGAATCTCTTGAACCCAGGAGGCAGAGGTTGCAGTGAGCCAAGATAGCGCCACTGCACTCCAGCCTGGTGACAGAGCAAGACTCTGTCTCAAAGAAAAAGAAAAAGAAAATCAACTTTATTAAGGTATAGTTTACACACAATAAAAACGCCTTTTTTTTTTTTTTTTTGAGACAGAGTTTAGGGCTTGTCGCCCAGGCCAGAGTGCAATGGTGTGATCTCGGCTCACTGCAACCTCTGCCTTCTGGGTTCAAGCGATTCTCCTGCCTCAGCCTCCTGAGTAACTGAGATTACAGGCGCGCCACCATGCCCGGCTAATTTTTGCATTTTTGTAGACACCATATTGGCCAGGCTGGTCTTGAACTCATGACCTCAGGTGATCTGCCCGCCTCAGCCTCCCGAAGTGCTGGGATTACAGGCATGACCCACCGTGCCCGGCCAAAAATGCACCTATTTTAAGCATACATTTTCATGAATGTTGACAAATGAATACACCTATGTGACCATTCCAAGATATAGCAAGTTGCTATCACCCCACAATGTTTCTTTTTGCTCCATTCCAGTCACCCACTCCTATCCCCAGTTCTAGGTGACCACTAATCTGATTTTGGTCATTCTAGATTACTCTGCCTTTTCTAAAATTTCTTGTAAATATAGTCATATATTTTGTGTCCGGCTTCTTTCACTCTGCGTGTTTTAGGGTTTCATCATTGTTACAGCATGTATCAATTATTCATTTCTATTCACTGCTCAGTTATAGTCCATTGACTAGATATATCATTTTTTTTACCCATTCGTTTGTTGATGGACACAGCATTTTTCCAAATTTTATCTTGCAGCTGCTATGACCATTCATGTACAATTGTTTTTGAGGACGTCAATTTTCATTTCTCTTGGGTAAATACTTATGAGCTTAATTGCTAGATTACATAGTAAGTGCATATTTAACTTTTTTTTTTTTAAGACGGCGTCTTGCTCTGCCACCCAGGTTGGAGTGCAGTGGCATGATCTCTGCTCACTGAAACCTCTGCCTAGCAGATTCAAGCGATTCTCCTGCCTCAGCCTCCTGAGTAGCTGGGATTACAGGCGCCTGCCACCACGCTTGGCTAATTTTTTTTGTAGTTTTATTTAATAAAGATGGGGTTTCACTATGTTGGCCAGGCAGGTCTCCAACTCCTGACCTCAAGTGATCCACCCGCCTTGGCCTCCCAAAGTGCAGGGATTACAGACTTGAGCTACCGCTCCCAGTGGCATATTTAACTTTTTAAGAAACTGCAAAGCACTTTGCCAAAATCGGTGTGCTAGTTTACATTTTCACCAACAATGTATGAGTTGCTCCACACCCTTGCCAACATTTAGTATTGTCTTTTTAAATTACAGCCCTTCTCATGGGTATATAGGGGTATGTCCTCATGGTTTTAACTTGCACTTGCCTAATGACTAATGATTTTGGATGGTCAGCATTTTTTCTTACACTTGTTATTAATATGGCTTCTTTGGTGAAGTGCTGGTTCAAATTTTATGCCTTTTCATGAGTAGTTTGTCTTCTTTTTTTTTGAGATGGAGTCACTCTGTTGCCAGGCTGGAGTGCAGTGGCGCGATCTTGGCTCACTGAAACCTCCACCTCCCATGTTCAAGTGATTCTCCTGCTTCAGCCTCCCGAATAGCTGGGACTACAGGTGTTTGCCACCATGCCTGGCTAATTTTTGTTGTATTTTTAGAAGAGACAGGGTTTTGCCATGTTGGCCAGGCTGGTCTCGAACTCCTGACCCCAGATAATCCACCTACCTCGGCCTCCCAAAGTGCTGGGATCATAGGTGTGAGCCACCGTGCTCCGCCTGTCTTCTTAATGAGTTGTGACAATTCTGTTTTCTGCATAGAAGTTCTTTACCAGGATTACATTTTTCAACCTCAAAAATCCATGATTTGAATTTTATTTTCTTAATGATATCATTTTAAGATAAAAAGATTTTAATTTCAAGTGGTATTTATGCTCTGTATAGAATTCTTAGTTGACTTTAATTTCTTCATCATTTGCAATATGTCATTCTGGCTTGCAAAGTTTCTTACTAGAAATCCCCTTTCATTTTTATCTTTATTTCTATGTCATGTATCCTTTTTCGCTGGCTGCTTTAACTTTTTTAATCACTGGTTTTCTGTAACTGGATTATGTTGTTCCTTAATACATCTTTAAAATATGTTTTCTGCTTTTGGTTCATTGAACTTCTTGTACCTGTGGATTTGTAGTTTTCATCAGCTTTGGGAAAGTTTCGGCTGACATTTCTTCAACTATTTTTCTTTCTCTTCTGTTTTTCTTTCAGGAACTTCAATGATACATATGTTAGACCAGCTGTTATTGTCCCACAGGGCACTGAAGCTGTGTTTTTTGTTTTGATTTTTTTTTTTCAGTTTTTTTCCCTCTCTCTGCTTCACGTTGTGTTATTTCTGTTGTAGTCACCAAACTCAGTAATCTTTTCATCTAATCTGTTGTTAATCCTATTTGGTGAAATTTTTACTTAAAATACTATATTTTTCATCTTCAGAAGAGCCCTCTGAGACTTCTAAAATATGTTTATTTTCACCCTTCCTTACACTTCTGTTCTCCTATGTCTTTGTAAGCACATACTTAAAATAGCTATAATACATGTCTGTTAATCCCATTGTCTCTGTCAGTTTTGGGTCTTTCCATTTACTAATTTTTGGCTTGGTTATGCATCACATTTTCCCACTTTCTGTATGTTTGATAATTTTTAAAAATTGGACTATGATTGTGTGTTTTACATTGTTTAGTACTAGATATTGTTGTATTCCTTCAATGAGTGTTAGACTTTTTTTTATGAGCAGTAAGGTTTTGAAGATTGCTTTTGATCTCTTGTGAGGCTTGTTTTCAAGCTCTTTTAGGGAGGTTTTAGAATGATGAATTCTAGAGCTAATGTAGTCCCACTTCTAAGGCATCACACTTCTCAAATCTTTATTGAATCAAGATTTCTTCACTTTGAATGAAGGAAACTCCATCCACAAAGGTTTTGATCCTGTGTGATTTCTGGAAATTGTTCATTTTACAGTTTCTCAGTAATGAGTCTCTCCTTAGAAGAAGAGGAGAAACACCTTGCCCAACAAGGGGTTTCACATTTTGCATATACAAATTGATTCTCATGAAAAATTCAAGGGGAAGCTTGTGCAGGTTTCTAGACCTTTTCTGCTACTTAGCTCTCTCTCTCTCTCTCTTGAACTCTGCCTGTAAGTCATGGCCACCTTGACCTACTCATACTGATTTTTGTTTCCTCAACTCAACAAGACTCTCAGTTCATTTTCTCTTGACTGTGTCTTGGAATTTTCTTCAAGGCAGTATTCTAGGATAATGATAGACATTCAGGAATTCAGTTCTGTACTGCCTTACGTCTAATATCTGAAAATTGTCCTTTCATATATTTTGCCTTATTTTCTAGTTGTTTATGGTAGGAAAGTGATTCCTGTATCAGTTCATCCTTCGTGAAATTCCCTTTGCAAAATGTTAAAAGCCGTTATATTGATATGGCAAGTAAGACTGATGAAAAACTATTAGAGGAAGCCCTGTGAAAGATGAGATTGAAACATCTGAGGGCAGCGTGTGTGATACTTTGAAAAGAAAGTCAAAAGCCGGGCGTGGTGGTGTGCACCTGTAGTCCCAGCTACTCGGGAGGCTGAGGCAGGATAATTGCTTGAACTCCGGAGGCAGAGGTTGCAGTGAGCCGGGATCCAGCCACTGCACTCCAACCTGGGCGACACAGTGAGACTCCATCTCAAAAAAAAAAATAAAATAAAATAAAATAAAAAATAAAGTCAAAGACATCACTCTTTTGAGCACTATCCATCCTCACTCCCAGTTTCCCCCACCAATTGTTGAGCCTTCCTTCCTCTGCCTGCTCTAGGTCACTTTTAAGGCTCTGTATAACTTACATATTCTATGTTTTTAAAAATGCTTTTGCATTTAAGAAAAAAAATGGATGCCTAAATAACATCTTGCTATTCACAAAGATGAATGGGGTCCTCCAAGGTCACTTATCTTCATGGTTGTTTTTCCCTCTATGGAGCTGTATAACATCCTGTAGAATTTATGCTACTGTGTACTTAGTGAAGATATTCTATAATTATTTTGAAACTCAAGAAGTCATAGCTAAAAACAATTAAAAACTGATCTGAACACAATAATTGTAAAATCTATAAAGATTTCTGATTTTCCCCTTAGCTAGAGCTTTTTGGATTTCTTGTTCTCCAAATGCCTGTTTGGATTTCATGATTTGGTGAAGTTAGTATCCATTAAGCACAAATTCCCTTATTGTAAGACAAAAATCCTTTTCCTATAAACATAAACTGGAAAACAGCAAGAGAGATTTTTTCCCTCAGTATTTGTGTGGATGGGAGTGCTGTGGTTTTTTGCTATGTTCACAAGCTGACAGACTGGACAGTACATTTTTGCATTGTTTCAAGCCATGTAAATTTTTCTAAATACATGGCTAATGGTTGCCAAGCCTCAGTCAATAACACTGACATTTTCTCCATCCACAAAGCTTACCACATGGATTACATCTATGCATTACTCACACAACATAATCACTGGCCCATATGCCAGAAGGAAATACAATTTTACAGTTGCCTCTAAAGCACACATTTCCAGCTTTGGTTCCACATATAAGACAGATTCGCAGCTTGCATTTTCTTAAACTCAGCCCAACACATTCAACTCAAGCAGAAGTATGTGTTCCATAAGCTGTTTTTTTGTTATAGAAAACTCGCTTCTTTTCAGACAATGTCACCTATTTTTTTTTTTTTTTTAAAGAGCAACACTGCACTGTTTGCATTGTTAAACTTAAAACAAGTCCAGAGGAAAATGTGCCTTGGAAATCCTTCACTGATTTGTTTTTGTAGAACAGCTGGAGGTGAGGCCACCATCTAAATCACGTTCAGTTGCTGCTGGTCAAGTCGCACATTCAGGAAATTCATAATTAGGTGGTTATATCCCCTGAGTTTATCCTGAAGAACTCTTTACAACTCTTGATTTATCTTTTTCTTTGTCATTCAAAAGAACAACAACAAAAAGTGACGTGAGAGGGCAAAATAAATGAAAATTGAATTGTAGTGTTACCTGTAAAATAAACCAAATCGTCTTGACTGTTACCCTCTCTTAAAAATAAAAATAGTCCCAGCATGTGTATACATTAGTATGTGTGTGTGGTGGTTCTCAGAAACATGAAAAAATGATTTAAAACATTGAGAGAGGGTTTTCTCCTTAAAAATTATGGTCTGGAAAATTCATCTACTTATATTTTGATTTCAAAAGGTATGGATTTGATAAAACCCACTGATACTACCTGGACTTCAAAGATTACATTTCAACATTTTCTGCAAATTATATACATTTCCTTATTCTTTCTTCTCTCCCCTTTCCCAACTTGGCAATATTCAATAATTATCATAATACTGTAATTTGTAGGCTGTTTGTCAATCTCTTGTTTTTAACAAGCTCCTCAGTTCTATATCCAAGATGTGACTTTTAATGCATATTTCAGACCAGCAGCATTTCTTGGACTTTGAAATCCTTTATTAGGCAATTTTAGGAAAAATAAGGACAGAGAAAATTCTCCGTGAACTTTAGTGTGATGAAAAGTATGTATGATGATTTTCCTTATAGTAAGCAGTTAATTAACTGCTAATAACAATAAATAGAGGTTCAAGTTAAATGCCATAAACTAGTTATGCAAAATTAGAACCAAATAAAGTTTCTCAACAGAATTACTGTATGAGCCAGCAACTCCACTCCTAGATATATACCTAAAAATACTGAAAACAGGTACTCAAACAAATAGTCATACACAAATTTTCATAGCAAAACGACTCACAATACCTCAAAGATGGAAGCGGCCCAAATGTCTAGCAATGGATTAATGAATAAACAAATTGAGTTATATCCATAGACGGGAATATCATGCAGCCATTAAGATTGATGAAGTCTCAATACATGCTGCAATGTGATTGAACCTTGAAAACAAGCTAAGTGAAAGAAGTCAGACACAAAATGTCTCATATTGTATGATTCAATTTAAATGAAGATGCAAAATAGATAAAGTCTTAGAGACAGAAAGCAGTTTGGTGAGTACCAAGGACTAAAGAGAAGAGACAATGGAAATACTTGCTTAATGAGTATGACATTTACTTTTGGGTAATAAAAATGTTTTGGAATTAGAAGTGGTGATTGGACAATATTGTGAATGTACAGGATGCCACTGAGTTGTTTAGTTTAAGATGGTTAATTTTATGGTGTGTGAATTTCACCTCAATAAAAAAGTTAGAAAAAGAAAAGAAATATAGTACATGCTTTTTGTAAGGGCCTCCTACATCTAAGCGGCTACAGAACTTGATGTTCCTACAGAGTTATAAGTGGGACCATGATCTAGCTGTTCTTCATTTCTTTCCAAAAGCAAATTAAAAATGTTGATTTATATATTAAAAATAAGACTTTTATACCTGGCAACAACCATTTCCATAGATTTTCCTCCAAAATTATGCCCTTATGAGAATTATAGGCGCATTTTAGGTTCCAACATCAAATTTTACATCTGATCTTTCTTTAATGTACATACTAAACCAATATATTACTATGGCTTAATATAAATCCAGTTTCTCATTTATTAACTGATAGCCCCTCATATCAAAAAGAAATGTTTCTTCCCCCAGAAACCCTTTATCAATTCCACTAAATGTAAATTGGTACCACAGGAATACTAGGACAGACTTTTCTTAAGGAGGAAGTAAGCTTAAAAGAAGAAAGAAAAGAGAGGTGGCATTTCAAGTTATGTTTTTAAAAAATGTACAAATAGGACAGGTGTGGTGGCTCACGCCTGTAATCCCAGTGCTTTGGGAGGTTGAGACAGGAGGATCACCGGAGGTCAGGAATTTGAGAACAGCCAGACCAACATAGAGAAACCCCATCTCTACTAAAAATACAAAATTAGCTGGGTGTGGTGGCGCATGCCTGTAATCCCAGCTACTCGGGAGGCTGAGGCGGGAGAATTGCTTGAACCCTGGAGGCAGATGTTGCCGTGAGCTGAGATCATGCCATTGCACTCCAGCCTGGGCAACAAGAGCGAAACTCCATCTCAAAAACAAACAAACAAGAATGTACAAATAAAATTGTAGAAAAATAAGAAAATACACATAAACAAAAGAATAAAATGGATGAAATTGGGTACGAGAGTTGCCCTCTCCACCCATAGGAGTGTGCATGTTTTTCCCATCTTCCAGAGTCATCTCTCTACTGAGACAGCGTGAGAAGATGAGGAACAGACAGGCTTCTTCCTTCAGCCCCAACAGGGCACTGACAGTTTGCCTGATGTCACTATGTGAGCTTTTCTAGGCAGAGACTTGTGGGCAGGCCACCATTCCCTAAATAGCCATTATTGATGTATACAGGCAGTTGGATCTGAGCCTTGATGAGGAGCTCACTCATTATCAACCAGCCAGAGGAAGAACAAGGTGAACATTCAGAACCGCATACCTATGAGTTAGAGTTGCTGGAAGACAGAGAACACAACTTAAACTTCAACAGAAAAGATAGTTGCAATTATTGGGGACACACAAGCGTTGCACTAAAACGACTCTCTTAATTAAAACACAGAAACAAACACACGATTTTCAAATGTAAAGTTCAATAGTGAAGAAAATGGTTACTGTTGAAATACAACTAGTAGCCTGGAAACTGAATGCAAGAAATATTTCAAAGCTTAGAGAGGAAAAAGTAAAGCATGAGTAGAGAGATGCAAGGAGGGGTTTGAGAGAACCGACATGGAGACAATAGGAGTTCCAGAAGGAAAAACTGGGCCGGGTGAGGTGGCTCATGCCTGTAATTCCAGCACTTTGGGAGGCCGAGGCAGGTAGATCACGAGGTCAAGAGACCGAGACCATCCTGGCCAACATGGTGAAACCCCGTCTCTACTAAAAATACAAAAATTAGCTGGGCGTGGTGGCGCGCGCCTGTAGTCCCAGCTACTCGAGAGGCTGAGGCAGGAGAATTGCTTGAACCCAGGAGGCGGAGGTTGTGGTGAGCCGAGATCGCACCATTGCACTCCAGCCTGGTGCCTGGCAACAGAGCGAGACTCTGTCTCAAAAAAAAAAAAAAAAAGAAAAGAAAAGAAAAAAGAAAAACTGATGTGCATGAAGAAGAAAATGAAGCACAAAAATAAACAAAATGAAGATCTAGCTGGACTGAAGAAAGGATACCAATGATGGGATTCCCATCATTTCAGGCAGAAATGATGGGAAAATATTGTATATATACATACACTATGGATCGACATAATCTAATAATATTTTTGTACCCCAAAGATAAAGACAAAAAAATCTCATTCTTTCTGAGTATAAGCTTGTAAGTTATTTATAAAAGAAAAGAAATTAGACTGATACTGAAATTTCTCCTTTGCAACATTGGAAGCTAGAAGACAGTGGAGTACATTTTCAACTCTAAGATACATTTCACCCATAAGGGTGAAAGAAAGATATTTGAAGGTTTGTAAGGATTCAGAGAGGTCGTGAACCTTACTCAACTGGGAAAAATATTAGCAAAAGACTTCATAAAAGCAACAACAACTAATAAAAGGTCTTGAAGAAGAGCGAAAGCCATAGTGAGCAATGAATTTTTGATAACTAATTAAAAACAAATGACAGTGATATGCTGGGAATGTGTAGCGTAAGTACTAAACGAAGGTTCTAGAAATAGAGGACCATACAAAAGAAAATTCTAATAAAAACCCAGGAGTTAAAGAATTGAACCACCTCAACAAAATTGAAGAATTGTAGCAAGGAGGGATATAAGAAGAAAGGAAGCAAAAATATTCCAAGGGCTTCATCTGTTTGAAGGTGAGAGAGGAGAGAATTGCAATAAAACGTCTTCTTCGAGCTGTATGTTATGGGTGAAGAGGGTAATGGAGTCATACAATTTCTCATTGGGGAAAAGTTGGTGTCTTGTTTTCATGTAATAAAAGACATGTTTGATTATATATGAGAACTGGGAAAGAGCAGGTAACAATAAAATGTAAAGGAACAGTCAAATCTCAAAGCAAGTTTGGTGATATTAATACTATAGAACTTAAATTTAATGGAATTTAAAATTAAAATATCTAAACCGAGTCTGAGTGCAGTGGCTCACACATGTAATCCCAACACTTTGGGAGGCCAAGGCAGGAGGATCCCTTGACCTTAGGAGTTCAGGACTGGGTAACATAGTGAGACCTTGACTCCACGAAAGCATTAAAAATTAGCTGAGTGTTGTGACATGCACCTGATGTCCCAACTACTTGGGAGGCGGAGTGGGAGGACTGCTTGAACCTGGAGGTCAAGGCTACAGTGAGTGGTGATCAGGCCACTGCACTCCAGCCTGGGTGACAGAGCAAGACCTTGACTCAAAAAATAAAAAATAAAATAAAATCCCTAACTGAAAAAAAGAGGAATAATACATAATTAAAGCATAATTTACAAAGAAAATAAAAGTTATAAACTTATATGCATAAAAACATAGCAGCTAAATATAATTTAAAATTATTGGAAATATAACTTAAAGAAATTACAGTAAAAGATTTGAATACCAGAATTGGTTAGTTCTGACAGAGAGAGAGAGAGAGAGGGAGGGAGAGAGAGAGAGAGAGAGACATTGAGAAATTAAATACTACAATCATAAAGCTCCAAGCTTGATTTTATATGGATATAGTTGGTTCTTATTATTTGCAAATTTGCCTACTTGCTAAAACTTTTTGTAACCATCAAATCAACACTCCTGACACTTTTGCAGTCAGTCACAGACACGTGCAAAGTAACAAAAAATTTGAGTTGCTTGATGCACGTGTTCTCAACTGAAAAACAAGGTGAAACTCTGCTTTCTTGTTCCAGCTCTCATGCTAAAAACCAGTGTCTTTTTGCAGTCTATTTAGTGCCACATTTTCTGCCTTTTTGTGCTTTTTGCTGAGAATTTTGCTATTTAAAATGGCCCCGAAGAGTAATGCTGAATTTCTGTGTGGTGTTCCTGAGCGTAAGAGGGCTGTGATGTGCGTTGCAGAGCAAATATGTATGTTAAACTGTTCAGACATGAGTTATAGTGCTGCTGGCCATAGCTTCGATGTTAATGAATCACTGATAGACATTAAACAAGGGTTTGGTTGATGAAAATGATGCTGCCAGAGGCACACAGGAACCTAACCCTGTATTTCCCTTATGGTTCAGCATTCAATAACTTAATGGCACAGTAACTTTATAGGACACGCTTACCTCAAATAATAAGAATCAACTGTATATTAATTTAGAAAGAACTTTAAATTCCTCAAACATAGAATATCGACTTTTTGTATTCCATGGAATATTTCTAGATATCACTTACATGTTTTTCCTTTAAGAATATGTCATTGGCCGGGCATGGTGGCTCACGCCTGTATTCCCAGGACTTTGGGGGCCGAGGTGGGGAGATCGCGAGGTCAGGAGTTTGAGACTAGCCTGGCCAACATGATGAAACTGCGTCTTTACTAAAAATACAAAAATTAGCTGGCCATGGTGGTGCACACCTGTTATCCCAGCCACTTTGGAGACTGAGGCAGGAGAATCTCTTGAACCTGGCAGGCGGAAGTGGCAGTTAGCCGAGACGGTGCCCCTGTGCTCCAGCCTGGGTAACAGAGTGAGACTCTGTATCAGAAAAAAAAAGTCACTATGATTTTCTGATCATAATCCAGAAAACTTAGAAATAAATAAAATTGACACAAAAATCTTAATTACATTGAAATTTAAAAGTACAGATACTTCCAAATCTAAAGGAATATTAAAAACTGTCAAAAAAGCAATACAAATGTAACATTATCTAGAAAGCACTGAAATTAGTATTTTCGACTAAAGCTTATGGTAAAGACTCCATTCACAGAAAAAAATACCTTTAATTCTTTTATTATTCAAGAATGAATATGTTAAAATATAAAAAGTTTATAATATTTATAAAAATTACAGAAAAATAAAATCAAAAAACAAACTAGGAAAGAGGAATTAAGAAACATAAAACTTCAAATTTTAAAGAAATAGAAAACGAAAGACAGTTAAAGATTAAAAGGCTCAAAATCTGGTTCTTTGAGTGATGTACAAAAAGTCATACCATTTTTATTTGAAATCAAGGAAAACAGGGAGAGCAAAAATACGTGTTTGTATATCAAAACAAAACAAAACAAAAAAACAAACAAAAACCCACACACATACACACAACAAACACCAAAAAGGAAATAAGAAAAAAAAGAAAACTATATGTGCAACTCTAAAAATATTTGAAAATTAAAATTTGAAGCCTACGTGATTTCCTGGCCAACACGTGATATAGCAATTGCCTCAAAGTAAAGGCAGGAAACTTGAATCAACTAATTAGTATAGAAGAGATTTTAAAAAGGAATTCAAGAACTAGCATTTACAAAGGCAACAGGATCAAATGTGTTTATATCTAAATTGTAGCAGAACTTTAAAGTAAGTAATTGCAGGATTATTTAAACTATCCCAGACCTTAGAAAAAACAGAAAGCAGAAAATTTTAATATCAACCCAATAAAGAGAGTGTCAAAAAATAATATATGTTACCTAATAAGGTTTATTCCAATAGTGCAATCTCAGAAAGACTAATAACCTAATTGGTGTTCTTTCCTTCCTTTTTTTTTTTTTTTTTTTTTGAGATGGAGTTTCGCTCTTGTTACCCAGGCTGGAGTGCAATGGCGCGATCTCGGCTCACCGCAACCTCCGCCTCCTGGGTTCAGGCAATTCTCCTCCCTCAGCCTCCTGAGTAGCTGGGATTACAGGCAAGCGCCACCATGCCCAGCTAATTTTTTGTATTTTTAGTAGAGATGGGGTTTCACCATGTTGACCAGGATGGTCTCGATCTCTTGACCTCGTGATCCGCCCGCCTCGGCCTCCCAAAGTGCTGGGATTACAGACGTGAGCCACCACGCCCAATTGTTATTCTTTTTAATTTAAAATCATGTCAAAGACACAGAACAATACAAAGTAAAAGTATAAGAACAATACAAAGAATACCTGCATGACCTTCACCCAGAGACACCATTCAAGTTTTGTCAACTGTTCCAATAATGTTCTTTATATAGGAAAAGGATCCAACCCAGCATCCGGTATTGTTCCTAGCTTTGTCTCTGTAGTCTCTTTTAATCTGGAACAGCTCATCATTCCTCAGCCTTTCCTCCACTCTCATGACCTTAACATTTTTCTTTTTTGTTTGAGAACAGAGTCTCACTCTGTCACCCAGGCTGGAGTTCAGTGCATGATCTCAGCTCACTGCAACCTCCGCCTCCAGGGTTCTGCAATTCTCCTGCCTCAGCCTCCCAAGTAGCTGGGACTACAGGCTTGCGCCACCATGCCCGGCTAATTTTTGTATTTTTAGTAGAGACGGGATTTCACCATGTTGGCAAGGATGGTCTCAATCTCCTCACCTCGTGATCTGCCCTCCTTGGCCTCCCAAAGTGCTGGAATTACATGTGTAAGCCATCGTGCCCGGCCTGTCCTTAACATTTTAAAAGATTCGCATGCACCTTATTTTGTAGGACTTCCCCAATTTCAGTTTGTCTGATTTGTCTTCACAATGCAGTAAGATTGTGTATCTTCTGCAGGAACTGCAAAGACGTGAGGTGTAACGTTTCATCCCCTTGGGTCGCACGTGATGTTGATTGCCCCATGCCTGGTAAAGCATGCTTACTTCGTTCAGGTGGCATCTGCTAGGTTTCTCTATTATAAAATTTCTTTTTCCCTTTGCAATTAATAAGTATTTTTGTAGGCTGGTTGTTGGAAATAGATGCTCGGTGCCACAAAGAAAAATTAGCATTGAGACAAAAGATCTTTAGCAATGTAATTTTTACTTCCTGGGCTGCATGAACGGTACCCTCGCTAGCCATCCTGCTATAAGAATACAATGAACAAAGGAAAACACACACATTGATTCCTTAGGCATTTGGAGTCACCCTTTCTGCTGTGTCTGATCTCCATTGGCTGGAGTCAGACCTCACAATCTAAACTAAAACCCGATTGGCTAACAACTGAAAACTTTCTGAACAGGTAAAAGCAATGGAGAGCTAAGACATGCCTGTGAGCACATCCAGCACAGATGCCTTGGTTAAAGTACAAAGACATAGAGTGTACTACGTGCCTGTAAGCATGGCATGTCTAACAGCTACATAGGATACGGCTTAACAAAGTTATTAGCACACTTACTCTCTAACAAGAAAGGAGACTTTAAAAAGGAACTTTTCTACTTCCCACACTGATACTTTGACATTAGTAAATATGCTGTCCCTGTCCAACTTTCACTCACTAGTTTCTTGTGACTTTTGCCTAAATTCATTATTACCATAATGGTTATTAAATGGAGATTTCCAATTCCATAATTTCTTCTATATTTGTTGGTTGACATTCTACCATAAGGAAGAATGTTCTCTTCTGATTTATTTATTTATAGTTTATTTAATGAGTTACAGTTCTTTTCCATTATTATTATTATTATTTTTGAGATGGAGTCTCACTCTGACACCAGGCTGGAGAGCAGTGGCGAAATCTTGGCTCACTGCAACCTCGGCCTCCCGATGCAAGTGATTGTTCTGCCTCAGCTTCCTGAGTAGCTGGGACTAAAAGTGCCCACCACCACACCCAGCTAATTTTTGTATATTTTTTTAGTAGAGACAGGATTTCATCATGTTGGTCAGGATGGTCTTGATTTCTTGACCTTGTGATTCGCCTGCCTTGGCCTCCCAAAGTGCTGGGATTACAGGCGTGAGCCACTGTGCCCGACCCTTTTCCATTATTATTTATTTTGATGATCAAACTGTTCCATATTTTGGCCAGTGGAGCTCCTACAGACTTTGTTTCTATGTCCTTTTGATAGATCCCTATTTTCCTGTGATCGTATCCTTATTTTCTGTCATAGCAAGATGTTTTCTAAATACATTTTCTTTCTTTCTTTTCTTTTTTTTTTTTTCGGAGACAGAGTCTTGCTCTGTCATCCAGGCTGGCTGCAGTGGCGTGATCTTGGCTCACGGCAAACTCCGCATCTCGGGTTCAAGCAATTGTCCTGCCTCAGCCTCCTGAGTAGCTGGGATTACAGGCATGTGACATTTTAGTATTTTTGTATTTTTAGTAGAGACGGGGTTTCACCATGTTGGTCGGGCTGGTCTCAAACTGCTGACCTTGTGATCCACCCACCTCAGCTTCCCAAAGTGCTGGAATTACAGGCATGAGCCATTGCGCCCGGCCTCTAAGTACATTTCCTAAGAAAACAAGATCTGGGTCCGAGGTGTGCTTATTGCTATTAAAATATCACTGTTCCCAGGCTAAGCGGACACTTATGCAAGTTGAAATCACAATGAGATACTACTTCAGACTCACTAGAATGACTGTAATAAGTAAAGATAGGTCATACAAATTGTTAGAAAGGATATGAAGAAACTGGAATCCTCATACATTGCTGAGAGGAATATAAATGGTACAGTTACTTTAGAAAACCATTTGGCAGTATCCATAAAGATTAAACATAGAGGCCGGGCATGCTGGCTTATGCCTGTAATCCCAGTACTTTGGGAGGCCGAGGCAGACGGATCACGAGGTCAAGAAATCAAGACCATCCTGACCAACATGATGAAACCCCGTCTCTACTAAAAATACAAAAAAATTAGCCGGGCGTGGTGGCAGGCTCCTGTGGTCCCAGCTACTGGGGAGGCTGAGGCGGAAGAATCGCTTGAACCCAGGAGGCGGAGGTTGCAGTGAGCCGAGATTACACCACTGCACTCCAGCCTGGCAACAGAGCAAGACTGTCTCAAAAAAAAAAAAAAAGATTAAACATAGAGTAACTATATAACCCATCAATTCCACTCCTAGGTACATATCTAAAAGAACTGAAAACACGTCCACACAAAAACTTGCATATGAATGTTCATAGCAGCATTATTGATAATACCAAAAAAGTAGATCAAATGTTCATCAACTGAAGAGTGAATAAACACAATATGGTATATACATACAATGGAACATAATTAGGCAATGAAAGTGAATGAAATTCTGTAGTGGTTTGAATAGTAGCCCCCACAAAGATTGTCCATGTCTTAATTTCTGGAACCTGTGAATATTACTTTATTTGAAAAAGGTTCTTTGGCTGCGCGTGGTGGCTCACACCTGTAATCCCAGCACTTGGGAAGGCTGAGGCAGGTGGATTACCTGAGGTCAGGAGTTCGAGACCAGCCTGGCCAATGTGGTGAAATCCCATCTCCACTAAAAATACAAAAATTAGCTGGATGAGGTGGCCGGCACTTGTAATCCCAGCTACTTGGGAGGCTGAGGCAAGAGAATCACTTAAACCCAGGTAGAGGTTGCAGTGAGCCAAGATGATGCCATTTCACTCAAGCCTCGGTGACAAGAGCGAAACTCTGTCTCAAAAAAACAAAAGATGGATTGTGGTGATGGATATACAGTTATAGAAATTTACTAAAATACTTAGTTCTATGTTTACATTGGGATATTTTATATCATGTACAGTATAATCTCAATAAAATTATTAAGAATAAAAGCAAAAAATATAGAAATAAATTTGACAAGGAATGTAAAACACTTATAAAAAAGAAAATTAAAATGATTTTTCTCCTTCTATGGATATGGGAAGCATTCTTCACTAAGATGAGAAGTCCTTAAGGTATATTTCTCTACTTGTGCATAGATATATATTTATACATAACATTTTAAAATATATGGGCAAAGATACGATAAATAAGATCAACTGAGAAAATAACATACTTGAGGAAAATTTTGATCAGATGACAAAACATGAATATTTCTAGTAATATAAAGTAATCTTAAACATTCACAAGGAATGGCAAATAATCTGGTAGAAAAATAGCCAAAACATATGATGAGCAAAGACAAATGATGAATAAGTGTATTTTTAAAGTGCATAAACTGAATCATGATGAGAGAATGCAAATTCATTAATAATGAGGTGTCACATTCTACTCCATCAAAGCAGGATAATTATAGACAAATAATACCTACTGTTCATGGGAATAACACCAGGTAAGAAGAATAACTTCATTTATTAATATTATTTGTAGAACACTATGAAATGTTATTAGCCAATTTGGAAAGCAATCTTGTAATGTATGTTACTATGATATATTAATTGTATATACTTTATAATATAATATAATACAATTATACTTTTGACCTACTCTTGGGTGTTAATTTTGTTGAAATTAGGGATCAGAACATATGATGTATGTATGGGATGCTTATTTTATTGTATGTAAAGGCAGCAAATTGGGGGGAAAATAAGTGCACCTCAATAAAGGAGTTGGACAAATAAGTCACACTATATCCACAACCATCGACTGTCCAGTCAGTAAAAAAGAGATGGAGAATTAGGGGCATATCAGTTGATTTGGAATTTCTACCAGGTATTGCTGGATGAGAAAGGCAAGTTGCAGACAAGTGTGTAAATTTTTAAAAGTTAAGTGTTTATATGTATATACTTATAAATGTAGGTGCATCCTTGTGTGCATACGTGTATGTCTACTGCATCTTTCCATTATAAAAGTTCCATTTCCTTTTGTAATTAATAAGTAATCTGACAGCTGGGTGCTGTGGCTCATGCCTGTAATCCTAGGACTTTGGGAGGCTGAGGCGGGCAGATTGCTTGAGGTCAGGAGTTTGAGACCAGCCTGGCCATCATCGTGAAACCCCATCTCTACTAAAAAAAAAAAAAAAAAAATCAGCCAGGTGTGGTGGTGTGCACCTGTAATCCCAACTACTTCAGAGGCTGAGGCAGGAGAATCACTTGAACCTGGAGGAGAGGCAGAGGTTGCAGTGAGCTAAGATCTTGCTACTGCACTCTAGCCTGGGTGACACAGTGAGACTCCGTCTCAAACAAAACAAAGCAAAACAAGACAGAACAAAACAAAGTAAGTAATCTATTGGATGCTTCCATGAATTTGAATGAATGTCCTGTTCCCCAACTGCTTTTCATCCAGTGGGTTTTGTATCCATTGACAACCTTTGCCTACGTCAATTATTACATTGGTAGTTACAAATGAATCTTATTTATTGTTTAAAATAAACTTATTAAAATACATTGAGTCATTTTGTTGCATAGTAGGTTTTGAAAGCTGAATGATCTAAGTAATGGCTTCCTTTAACTTGGCCTGGGGGAGGCTGACTTCATGTTTGTTCATTTGCTGACCAAACTGAATACAGCTGACATTTTCTGGTTTTTTCTTAGACTATTGGACACTTCTAGAAAAATTATAACATAGCCAATGACACACGCAAATCATACTTTTGATTTTGGCATCTGCATCACAGTATCGATAAGTAAAACTTACTGGAATAAAATTATTATCTAGTCTATTATTTTACATTTTACAGTTGCTTTTGTAGGCTTCTGCCAAAGGTTGGTTCAATGATATTACCCACAAGTAGTGTTTTTCTGAATATGACACTAAAAGTCTGTCTCCATAAATTAGGAAATTTCATAATACTGCATTTTTTTACCGTCTGCTTTTATGTTAAATACTTAGATTCTTTGAAAATAAACGAAACTCTTCTGACTACAAGTGACTAGCACAATGTTAATTTATCTCGGTTCAAATTGCACCATTGAAAATCATTTTTTAGGAAAATCAACAGGCACATGAGAGAGAGTTAAGGTTTGTTCAAATAAGGTTTGTGTTTTATCTTCTCTTAAAGATTTAACTAAAAAGAATCACTCTTAAAGATTTAACTAAAAAGAATCAAGTGAGATAACCTTTTGCTTGGAAAGAGAAGAATAGCGCCTAATCCCCATGCTGTACTATTGCAAATGGTTACTTTTAAAGTAATGTAGAAACTCTTAGCACAATCTAGACTCCTTAGTATTTTATGAACAAAAACATAAAACTAAAAAGTAAAAGCTTTAATCAGAAAGTTTCACACACTTTAATCTCTTTAGAAACACTAAGATATCTCACTGAGGAATTAAGTGTGTGGCTATTTTAACATCATGAAAAAAAATCTTTGATATTTTTCTCCTTTGAACCAAAGGTGATCTGAGGTTCATAAAGTTACATAAAGCAGGCCAGTCATGGTGGCTCACACCTTTAATCCCAGCACTTTGGGAGGCTGAGGTGGGTGGATCACCTGAGGTCAGGAGTTCAAGACCAGCCTTGTCAACATGGTGAAACCTTGTCTCTACTAAATAAACAAAAATTAGCTGGGCATGGTGGCAGGCATCCGTAATCTCAGCTACTCGGCATGCTGAGGCAGGAGAATCGCTTGAACCCAGGATGGGGAGGTTGCAGTGAGCCGAGATCGCGCCATTGCTCTCCAGCCTGGGTGGCATAAAGCAAAAGTTGTAGCAGACAAAATGAAGAACTCAACTTCAGAGGTCTGGGTTTTGGTCCCAGGCTCAGCTGTGAGGTAGTCTCCTTAGCCACGGCCTGCTGAATAGTAAAACAGTCAGTTGAATTAGTGGGAAGATTATAATCTAATTTCCTGTGTAAAATTTGAGACTGTTAGGTAAGCGATGCTTGTATTTACAAAAATGACACCATGTGATTCATTCATTAAAAAAGTATGCATTATGCACAACTGTGTGGCAGGCATTGCTCTAGGCAATGGGAATACAGATGACCTGCCCTCTCAAATATGAAATATATATTCTGTTAACATAATAAACATTTACTAAATCTTGTCTCATAACATGTGTTATATTCATCCAATAAATTAACACTCGTCCATTTTTTCACTGAAACTGTTACTGTCATCACTGACCTCCATATCAATTCACAGTTTTCATCAGCTTAACTTGTCTATAGCAATTGATCCGTTGATCATTCCCTCCTTGAAGCACTTTTCCTTCTTGGTTACCACGACACTATTCTACGGTTCCACTATCTCAGTGGCTGCTTCTTTTAAATCTTTGCTGATTCTTCCCATTCCTCCTGATCTCTAAATGTTGGGGATCCCCAAAATTCTGCTCTTGAGACTCTTGTTCTCTATATTCCCTGAGTGGTTTTTACATAGTCCTTTGGCTTTGACTGTAACTGACATTTCTAAATTTATATTCTCAGCTCTCCTTCTCCCCTGAACTCCAGTCTCATGTCAAATACCTATTTGACAACCCTACTTAGAATAAAATTCAAATGCCAGCTGGATGCAGATTCACACCTGTAATCCCAGCACTTTGGGAGGCCGAGGTGGGCGGATCTCTTGAGGTCAGGAATTCGAAACCAGCGTGGTCAACATGACAAAACCCCATCTCTACTAAAAATACACAAATTAGCTGGGCATGGTGGTGCACCTGTAATCCAAGCTACTTGGGATGCCGAGGCAGGAGAATCACCTGAACCTAGAGAGCAGAGGCTGCAGTGATCTGAGATTGCCCCACTGCACTCCAGCCTGGGTGACAGAGTGAGACTCCATCTCAAAATAAATGAATGAATAAATAAATAAAATCCAAATGCCAATCTTTTCTTTGCTCACGCTGAGACTCCAATATTTGCATGAGGAGATACATTGGCAAGCATGTTTGGAATCAAGATCTGTGACAAATGAGGCGGAAGGAAAAAATATTGAGAAGCAGAAGTTGCACTGTTGATGCAATTACAACAGAGACCTCAGCTCCTCCTACATGGAGTTCTGGAGCTAGGATGGACCCTCAGAGTTGTTCCTGTTGAGGCAAGAGAGATCTGTGCCACTGTATGAACCAATTACTGGATATATGCTACCCCTAGAAAGGGCCAAAACCCTGGGCAAAGCAGCTTCCTCCTACCAAGACCAAGCCCTGGAGAGGACACAGCTGTGAGCACTCAGCAGCCAACATTCATGCCAGCTGGGGGAATGAATTCCTCATCCCTAAAGGGGGAACTGGGTGTCACAGCATAGCTTCTACAGTCACCCTGTATCTGGTAGTATCTCATCCTCATCGCTTTCCTTCTCTTACATAGCTTTATTTTTTTCCCCTCAAAGTATATACCATGTGTTTTACTGATTTGTTCACTTGCTTCCCTAATAGACTATAACACCACGAGAGCAGAAACCTTTTTTTCTTTCTTCTTTTATCCAGTATTCCCAGTATCTAGAAATGGTGCCCAGAACATAATGGTTGTTCAATAAATATTCAATGAGTAAGCAGATGTACTACATGCTTACTAAATGCCAGGGACTATGCTATGTTTAGAGAATCCAGGCGTGAACAAGACAGACTCGGTCACTCTGCTCATGAAGCTCCTGATTAACTAGAAATCATATATACATATAGCACACGTTTAAAATTTGCATACATATGCTATACTTTAAAAGTGTAATTATACCAAACGCTGTTACTTAGAATTTTACTAATCTACCTAAATTCAGCACATCTGATGGTATATCATACAAACATTTTTATTGAATGACAGAATCAGAAAACTGTAAAACACTAGAGACTTTAGTTAGAGAGTTAGTTATTGTTTCTGCTTATTTTTTAGAAAGAAAAGTTACATCACTGGGACATATGTCTTTTGTCAGTCTAGGAGAATTAAATAAAGGACAATATAAGAGAAAGACTAACTAAAAAAAAAAAATTGAATGCTTAACTGGGATTTTATTAACCAACATCCTGTTCTCCAAAATGTTGGAGAACAAGGCTATAATTGTATCTAAATAGATAAAGGAGAAGATGTTTTGTAATGAACGGATAATTTATAGTTACTTTACACATACAAATATAATTTTTCCATTACTCTAGTTTCAGTGACAGTTAAAATGTATTAAGGACTAGGAAATAACACTTTGGGCTTTTATGTCATTACTGTGGGATCACACACATCTTTTTTTAAAGCAGCCTATCTCCCTAAAAGCTATGTTTTCTGTTTTCTAGAGCACATTTTATTTCCTTTCACGATGAACTAAATAATTTTGCCTTACAGAACTTCAGCAATATGGATCACCTTTGCCCCCTTTGCTTATTTTACTAAAAACGTGAAAGCTTTCCACTGTGTATTTTCTTTTTCTTTCTTTCTTTCTTTCTTTTTTTTTGAGACAGAGTCTGTTTCTATCACCAGGCTGGAGTGCAGTGGCGCAATCTTGGCTCAATGCAACTTCCATTTTCTGATTTCAAGCAATTCTCCTGCCTCAGCCTCCTGAGTAGCTGGGACTACAGGCACACACCACCACACCCGGCTAATTTTTTGTACTTTTAGTAGAGACAGGGTTTCACCATGTTGGCCAGGATGGTCTCGATCTCTTGACCTCGTGATCCGCCCACCTCGGCCTCCCAAAGTGCTGGGATTAAAGGCATGAGCCACTGCGCCCGGCCCCACTGCGTATTTTCTATGTGGTAGCAAACATGGCAACCAACATTTCAGTTTTTGGTTTGTTGTAAATAAGATACTTGGCATTTCTAGAATACCTTGCATAAGAAATCTCAAATTACATTGTACTTATTCACTCATCTCTTTACTTCCTTGTACATTATTGTTACAATGCATGCCAGGCAAGCTAGGTCCTAGTGAGTCAATATCCTGTCTTCTGTGCACCACCATCCTAGGAAGAAAGTAAGCCTTGAGGAAGATTCCAGTCCATAGGAATTTCTACCTTAAAAGTGAAAAAAAAAAAAGAAACAAGATTTCTTTTTTCATGCTCGTGGGGTAATAAAACCACTGGGTCCCACTGTTCTCTTCAGACAGTTTTATGCAGCCCTCTATTAAAATAAAATTTAGATTTCTGATGAATACCTTAACTCTCCATTTTATACTAATTTACTGAGATGTCATTTCTATTCCTGGGTATCCTTTTGAAAAGAATACATGACTGCTAGCCCCGGATTTTGGTGTGCACGTCTAGTTTCATGAGGTCGTTGCTTTGATGGCCAATGCAGGTGGCAAACTCCTTACAGCAGATTTTCCAGGGAAAAATAAATATTTGAATTTCACAAATCATCCTTGCTGATGATTAATTAATTCTCCTCTTGTAGTTGGTGATACCAGAGTACTTCTAAGCACAGAAGGGATGCTTCAGCTCCTTCATTTTAGAGCCAATGGTATTTGATCAAAAGAATTAATGGGATATAGATGGTTCAGTGCCATAGAATGCTACAGGAAATAACCTCTTACCATGAACTCAAATGTGCAAATGTGTGTCATCTGAACACATGGCAGATGCGGCAGAAGCAGTTCTAACTTGACTAATACCTCATACACTTGTCCTGTACCTCTTACTCTACCTGTATCTCTCTCTCTCTTCTGCCCGTTTCTCACTGTCTCCTTCCTCATCTGCTTTTTCTGAGCCCACCTGCTTCCGTCTTTTATTCTTCTTTGTTTTTGATCTTTTTCTTTTTTGAGATGGAGTTTCACTCTTGTTACCCAGGCTGGAGTGCAATGGCGCGATCTCGGCTCACCGCAACCTCTGCCTCCTGCGTTCAAGCAATTCTCCTGCCTCAGCCTCCTGAGTAGCTGGGACTACAGGCGCGCGCCACCATGCCCAGCTAATTTTTGTATTTTTTGTAGAGACAGGGTTTCACCATGTTGACCAGGATGGTATCGATCTCTTGACCTCGTGATCCACTTGCCTCGGCCTCCCAAAGTGCTGGGATTACAGGCGTGAGCCACTGCACCCGGCCGATCTTTTTCTTTCTTTCCTCATTTCCAGTTGCTCATATTAGCTGACCAGAAAGTGTATTTCAAGTGTACATTTGATCATTTCTGACATTTTTCCTATAAATTTTTTTTTTCCTGAGAACAGATTTGAAAGCAGGGAGTACAATTCTTAAAATTTGCTTGGTTTAGAAGCTTTTCAGGCCAGGTGCAGTGGCTCACGCCTGTAATCCCAGCACTTTGGAAGACCGAGGCAGGGGACTGTAGTTCCAGTTACTCGGGAGGCTGAGGCAGGAGAATCGCTTGACTCTGGGAGGTGGAGGTTGCAGTGAGCTGAAATCGTGCCAGTGCGCTCCAGTCTGGCGACAGAGTACTTACTTCAGGTTGTGGTTATTAATTTCTCAAAGAACACATCCTTGCATATGGTTGGTGTCCAATAAATGATTGTTGGATGAATGCTCAATGTGTATGTGTATGTGTGTGTGTGTGTATGTGTGTATACATTGAATTCTTAAGAGGAAACTTAATAGGTGTTCTGGCAGTACCTCCTAGACAGAGCTAGGCATTCGTTAAGACATAAAACTCGAAAAATTCCCAAGGGTGCTGCTTATTCTATTTTGTTCATCTGGGTATCAGAAGCTTGATAGCAATGGTCAGATAGAATCCCCCTGGATGAATTTCTATGCTTAACTACCTAGAGGAGTTATTTGATCAGAGATTATATGAACACTCAAAAGCATGTGTTGGGAGAACTACACATATACTCCATCTTACATGCTGCTGTTCAGTGAACTCAGAAGTAGTGCTTCTCTAATTATACGTGCATGATTCCCCCGGGGATCTTGTTAAAATGCGAGTTCTTTTACAGTATGTCTGAGGCAAAGCTTGAGATGCTGCATTTCCAACAAGCTCCCAGGTGATAATGTTGTGGCTGGTCCATGAATCACACTTTGAGCAGTTTGAAAGTTTAAAGGTAACAGAGGGGTTTGTAACAGAACTTTTGTTATCTCCCTTCTATTTCTTCTCATTAAGGAACTAGTTGATAAGCCTCAGCTAGTGAGTCTGGTCTCACTACTGATAACAATATTGCCTCCTATCATCTGGCCTGCCTTGGGGTGTCTGAGTTTGCTGCAGGGCTGAGTTGTTAATGACTCAGAGTCCTTAATATCGACTTGTTAACTCTAGGAACAACTGGTTGCTAATTCGTGCAGCCCTCGGGTGCTGGTTCTGGCAATTACATTCTCCATAGCACCAGTTTTCTTTGTTTTGCTGCAGAAGTAGACGGTGGGGTAGGGGAGTGAGAAGAATTATGTCTTGCCCCATGTGTGAGCTGCATAGCACTGTAATACTTCCTGTGTAATATCAGTGGTGGTTTGGAGCATTACCCTCAAATAGTGTGGGTCCCATTGAATTCTCATAGCGACTCGGAAATGTGTAGAATTATTATTATAATTTCCATCTTATAGATGTCAGATTCACAGTAGTTCAATAACTCCAACTAGATCACAAGGATAGTGAAGGGCAGAATTGGAATTCTTACCTCCATATTATGACTCCAAGTTCAGTCTTTCTTTCTTTTCTTTCTTTCTTCTTTCTTTCTTTCTCTCTTTCTTTCTTTCTTTTTTCTTTTTTGAGTTCTTGTTGCCCAGGATGGAGTGCAGTGGTGCAATCTTGGCTCACTGCAACCTCTGCCTCCTGGGTTCAAGAGATTCCATGCCTCAGCCTCCCTGGTAGCTGGGATTACATGCACCCACCATATGTCCAGCTAATTTTCATATTTTTGGTAGAGGCAAGGTTTTACCATGTTGGCTAGGCTGGTCTTGAACTCCTGACTTCAAGTGATCTGCCCGCCCTGGCCTCCCAAAGTGTTGGGATTACAGGCGTGAGCCATGCCCAGCCAAGTTCACTGTTGTCTATTTCACCTTGCTGTGAATAATTATCACAGTAGGAAGATGGACTACTTATTTTTGGAGGGGAGAGATGATCTCTGTAAGTCTTTATATATATCCAGAAATTACCTTTCTTTGGTTGTACATTGGCCCTCTATGATACCTGCCTACTTCTATGAAGAATTAGCACCAAGAATAGCTGGAAAATCTTGGTAGTCTGTTAATTTCAGTTTGAGAAAGATTATTTCTTGGTTTTGAGATAAAGTGAAATAACATATGTAAATGGAGAATGAAGAGGAGAAAATGAGGATAAATACTAAGATGTGAAATTGTCCTCCTCTCCATTTCTCTTCTTCCTTTTTTTTTTTTTTTTTTGAGACAGAGTCTTGTTCTGTTGCCAGGCGCCAGGCTGGAGTGCAGTGGTGCGATCTCGGCTCACTGCCACCTCCGCCTCCCGAGTTCAAGCAATTCTCCTGCCTCAGCCTCCCAAGTAGCTGGGACCACAGGCGCATGCCACCACGCCCAGCTAATTTTTGTATTTTTTAGTAGAGACGGGGTTTCACCACGTTGGCCAGGATGGTCTCGATCTCTTGACCTCGTGATCCGCCCGCCTCGGCCTCCCAAAGTGCTGGGATTACAGGCGTGAGCCACCGCACCCGGCCTCCTCTTCCTTTTTATCCTTGTCTCCAACCACCTCAGGTACATTTGTTAATCTTTGAGATATTTTCTACGTCTTGCTAAGAACCAGTAATTTTTCTAGAGGTCTGTAACAGTCAATGGTCAAGTTATTGGGACTCTAGAATACACAATATTGCTGACATTCGCATTTAGATGATATGCTTTGGGGTGGCCAAATGGACGGGGGATTTGATTTAAAGGCAAATGAGTATATTTGCATATAGTGTTTCCTTCCTAGAAAATTACAGGGGGAAAAGAATCAGGCAATTGCTCTAATTACTACATTGATGTTTCAGTGGGGGCAAAAATGTAATCCACTACAAAAGGGAAAGTCTGAATAAAGGGCTTTAAAAGAAAAATATCTCTATAAATGATTTCTTTATTCTATGAACAGCTAGGAGGAGGCACAAACTTGTCAGTTAAACAGCTCTTTTGGTGATATCTTTAGTTTAAAGCAGACGCTTGGGTTAATTTGTATATTATGGGCAAATATCCAGTGTTTCTGAGTACACTCCCTTTGCAGATCTTCTCACCAACATTACGTCTGGATATAGATGGAATCTGCATGGTGGTACTGGAGGTTGGGCAGGGAGAGGGGTCACTAGTCCTCAGGTTATCAGATTAAAATAGGCCCTTGATGGTCTTCAGGATAATGTCCTTTATCCCTGAGGGTTATAGGGAACCCTGCTGATATCTGCTACTGACGTTCGTGATTGTGAAACTCCTGCTCATTCTCTTGATTCTACCAGGAACTTAGGCTGTTGCTGGTAGTGCAGGTCTTTTGGTTGCAGCAAAAGATAGTTGAGAAAGTTTATTCTTACTCCAAACCTTGGTGGCCTATGGCAGATTCACTGGCTCTCTACTCAGCCATCCCTAACGAGGCTATGTGGGAAGTCATGAGTCCCTTCTACTTCACATGGAAGACATGAGAAACCTTATGGGCACTTTTCCAACCTTCTTTCCACCTTCGTCTGTTCCTCAGCGACTTCTAAGCAGCTTGGACAATTCCATTCTAAAGCTTTGGTTCCTCTAAAGGACTTGAATTTATCTCAGTGTCTATCCAAAGAAGTTAGGAAAGGCTTCCTGCTCTGGAAAACCTGTAAACATATTTGATTATTTCCATCTACACACTTGATTTGACCTGAAAGTGGGGAGAGAGAATGTTAACTTGTAGACATCTTGGTATGTGTTGAATTGTGCTCCCTAAAAGGATATATTGAAGTCTTAACCCTCAGTATCTCAGAATGTGATGTTATTTGGAAATAGAGTCATTGCAGATATAGTTAGTTAAGATGAGGTCATACTGGAATAGTTGGGGCCTTTAATCCAATATGACTGGTGCCTTTATAAGAAGATGAAAGATGACCTGTTAAGGCAGAGTCACAGAGAGAGACCATCATGCGACAACAGGGGCAGAAATTGGAGTGATACCGCCGCAAGCCGAGAAATGCAAAGTCTGGATGGCCATCATTAGAGGCTAGGAAGAGGCAAGGAAAGATTCTAGCTAGACTCTCAGAGGGAGCACGGTCCTGCTGACACCTTGATTTCAGACTTCTAGCCTATGGAACTGTGAAGGAATACATTTCTGCTGGGTTTTTTTTGTTTTTTTTTTTTGAGACAGAGTCTCACTCCACCAGGTGCCAGGCTGGAGTGCAGTGGCACAACCTCGGCTCACTGCAACCTCCACCTCCTGGGTTCAAGCAATTCTCCTGCCTCAGCCTCCCAAGTAGCTGGGACTATAGGCACGCGCCACCATGCCCAGCTATTTTTTTTTGTATTTTTAGTAGAGACGGGGTTTCACCATGTTGGCCAGGATGATCTCGATCTCTTGACCTCATGATCCGCCCGCCTCGGCCTCCCAAAGTGCTGGGATTACAGGCATAAGCCACAGCGCCAGGCCCATTTCTGCTGTTTTAAGCCACCCAGTTTGTGGTACCCAGTTTGTGATGGCAGCTTTAGGAAACTAATACGGTTCCCTTATGAAAATTAGAAAGTGGATCTTTCAGAAAGATACCCTGGGACAAGGGCTGCCAATCTTGGTAAGTGAAACAGAGCTTGGCTATCCACCCTCACATGACTCCTTGAACAAACACTGCACACCCACGTACAGTGGCCCCGGAATCCGAAGCTAAGACCCAAACATCTGAATGCTTCTTTTCCTCTCCTTCCCTTATCTTTCCATTTCCTCCCTGGAGAGTTCCTCCTTCCCCTTTCTCTTTAGGTAGACATGAACTTCTGTTACATCATATCCTGAGTTATCATTGCCATGGCTCGTGTTAGATCTCTGAGGACTGAGTCAGCTGTGGCTGGCTATTAAGATAGTCTTGCTAGGAATTAAAGATAAACAATTAGATAGATAGATATTAAGCTGAGCCATGATTGTTTTGTTTATCTTAGTTACCGATGCTATATAACAAATCACCACAAAACTTAGTAACTGAAGACAACAAACATTTGTAATCTTCCACAGTTTCTGAGGATCAGGAATCCGAGAGTGGCTTATCTGAGGGTTCTGATTCAAGGTCTCCCCTGAGGTTTTAGTGAAGCTGACGCGCAGGGCTACAGCCTGGGGGATTTGTTTCCAACGTCACGCATGTGGCTGCTGGCCGGAGGCTTCAGTTCCTCACTACTGGGCCTTTCTATAGGGCTGCTTATGACCTGGCATCTGCCAGAGCAAGTGAGCCACGAGAGACACAGTGACCAAGACAGGAGCTGCGATCTTGGGAGTGACATGCCATCACATCTGCCATGTTCCTCCAGTTATGCAACTCTAGTACAACATGGGAGAGACTACACATGGTGGAATACCAGGAGATGGGGGTCATCGGGGGTCTTGGAGGCTGTCTCACGCTGCTCTGCCAGTGTTCCCAGCTGGGAGCAGCACTGACATTAGGGTGGAACAAATCTTTGTTGGGTAGGTTGCTCTAGGCATTGCTGGAGATTAAATGTCCCTGACCTTCACCCACTAAATGCCAGCAGCACTCCACATACCCTGTGACAATCAAAAGTGACTGTGAACATTTCCCAAATGGGTGGTATTCACCCCCACCTGACAGCCTGTCTGCTTTTTGAGTCAGAAGGATCTAGGCTTTGGGAGTTAATATAAATTTTAAAATATCAATTTATTCTTTATCTTTTTTTTTTTTTTGAGACAGAGTCTCGCCCTGTCGCCCAGGCTGGAGTGTCATGGCTCGATCTCAGTTCACTGCAACCTCTACCTCCTGGGTTCAAACGATCCTCCTACCTCAGCCTCTCGAGTAGCTAAGATTACAGGTACCTGCCACCATATCCAGCTTTTTTTTTTTTTTTTTTTTTTTTTTTGTATTTTTAGTAGAGGCGGGATTTCACCATGTTGGTCAGGCTGGTTTTGAACTCCTGACCTCATGATCCGCCCACCTCAGCCTCCCAAAGTGCTGAGATTATAGGCGTGAGCCACCACGCCCAGCCTTAATTTATTATTTTCAAAAATACTACAACCATTGCACTGGCATCTTCTCACAGGGTTTGAAGTAATTAAGGGATTTCCAGTCCTATAAGACAGAGAGATGTAGTTTGAAAGAGCACTGAACTGAGAGTCAGAAAATGTACATTTAGTCTTGCTTCTCCCTTTTGGTAGCCGACAGCCAGGAGTAAGTTTTTAAACTTTCTGAGCCTTGCTTGTGAATAGGAGGTAATACCACTTCGCTCACAAAGTTCTCAAATAAGAAGGTTCTATAAAGAAGGTAAAGAGAATGAAGCATCCTTGAATTGCACAGGGGGTGACTCCTTTCAGAGAAACGAGAGTGTCCCAGACTCTAGAGGTTTCCAGCAGGAGAGTCGCAGGAATCAGTGAGTCCCCATGGACCAATGTAATGGGCCAAGATTCCCTTAACGGGACAATCCTTGGTTTACTCCTTCACAGAGGCCGGAGTTTTCCTAACTACAAGGCTTTATTTTGGGGAAAACCCTATATTCCTTCCATTTTGTTGCCTTTCCTGGTCACTGGCCAAGGTGTGACCTGTGAGACAACGATCATGTTTTCTCCCCTTTCACTCCTCTGTTCTGAGTTTCCTTTTCCCACTTCTCCTCTCCGCCCTAAGCCTTGGTGTTTTCCTTTTGGAAACTGATTATCCCCTCCCTACACTTCTGTCTGCACTTTTCCTCCACTCCCTTGATACCTGGCTCACTTGTGAACCTGGTGCTTTCCCTCTAGTCTTCTCAAATTGTGTTTCCATCAAAACATTGAGGCAAAACTCTTCCACCCACAGCTGTCTATTTATCTGTGTTCCTGGGCTGGGAAGCACAGCTGGAGAAAATCACCTAACTTTCTGGAAGGGTATCCTGCAAATTCACTCCCCCATGCCCGGTGCCATCAACACTGCCTGATGCTCCTGTTTTCTTGGTCAGCTCTCCCTTCCGTCTCACAGCATCGATTACGAGGCTTTTCCTCAGTGAGCTTAAGCCATCTATTTCTTTCCTTCAAACTTCTGTCTCATCCCTTACGTTCAAATGACTGCCTGCTCCTTCACAAATACACGGAAGCCACAGATAAGAATCCACACAATTTCCTGCTGTCTCTTTCCTGTCCCTATGCCCGCAGGTACCTTCCTCTAAGACTAACCCTTCCACCTAAACTTAGGTTCTCATCGCCCTGGGCCTTCTCAGGAACTTCCTTCCAACGTTCATCCCCCCTCTTCTACATCTCAACCTCAACCTTTTCATGGGATACTTCCCATTTTAAGTATCCTCAAGTCTCTTTCTTCTTAAAAAAAAATCCTCCCAACTCTTTTCTCCTGCTTGCTCTACACTTTCTCCTATCCCACCCCTCCCCCTCACAGCCCGAGTTCTTGAAATAACTGTCCACATTCTCTGTGGCTTCCTCACCTCCCTTTCCTCTCAACTGACGGCAATCTGCTTCTGCCCACACCTTTCCTCAGAAACTGCCCTCACTGGGTCACAAATTACCTCCCTATTGCTACATCTAATGAACAGTTCTCATTTCTTATCTGACTTGAGCTCTCAGCATTCGACGCTGTTTACCACTTCCTTCTGTGCTCAGAACGCTCTCTTCATTTGCCTTCTATTAAGCCACCTTCTCCAGCTTTCCCTCCTCTATCTCTGGCTGCTCCTTCTCAGTCTCCTTTCTGACAACTTTTTCTTTGCGCTTCTGTTTAACTCAGTGTCAGCTCTCCAAGCTTGACCCTCTTCGATTCTCCAGACACCTTCTCTCCCTTGGTGATCTCGTTCATTCTCAAAGCTCCAACATTATTTATTGCTGATGACCCTTGAACCTAGGCCAGGGGCCCAGAAGGCTGTCCTGAGCTTCAGACTTAGATTTTGGACCCCTTGAATGTTCACGCCTAGATTTCCCATAGGCACTTCTACGCCATTGGACTGCAATTGAGTTCCTGTCTCCATCTCACCTGTAAAACCTGCTCCTTTTCCCGGGCATCTTCCTGACTCTTCTCCCTCCCTGACACGCTTGTCCAATTGGTACCCAGGTCCTGAAGATTCCATCTCCCCAACACACGTCTCAGCTCCGAGGGTATAACTCCACTTGGACCATCACTAGCTTTGATCATTTCTTCCCTTCGATCACCACCACTGCCTCCCGATAGGTCACTTGGTTTCCAGTCTTCACATCGAATCCAGAGGGTTCTTTCTGAATCTCTAATTATGTCCCCTCCCTTCACCCTGCTTACAATTTTCACCAATCCCCTCTTGTCCTCGGGATATAAGGCTTTCTCATGGTCTGGTCTCTCCACCTGTGTCCTGCCAGTGCCATCCCCCACCTCTCCTTCAGCTACACTGAGTTATTTGTAGTTTGGTAACATTGCTTGTCTTGCCTCTGGACTCTTGTGCATGCTTTCTCCTGTTTTTTTCTCCCTTTTTGAGTTCACTCCTTTCATCACTTTTTCCACAATGCCTTTGATGACCTTGGCAGAACAGAGTTACGTGTTGCTCCCACCCTCCAACATCTTACCCTGTTTGGCCCCATTATAGCGGCGATTGTGCTCTCGTTGTCCATCTACCCTTAGACGTTAGAAAACCTTTTAGAAAGAGACCCTGTTTTCTTTGTAGTTTTAACTTTAGAGTCTGGAACAGTATACAGCGTGTATTACAAGCTCAATAAAGACTTATTTATTTATTTATTTTGAGACGGGGTCTGACTCTGTTGCCAAGGCTGGAGTGCAGTGGCATAATCTTGGCTCACTGCAACCTCTGCCTCCCAGGTTCAAGCGATTCTCCTGCCTCAGCCTCCTGAGTAGCTGTGATTACAGGCGCATACCACCAGATCGGCTAAGTTTTGTATTTTTAGTAGAGATGAGGTTTCACCATGTTGGCCAGGTTCGTCTGGTCTAGATCTCCTGACCTCAGGTGATCTGCCTGCCTTGGCCTCCCAAAGTGCTGGGATTATAGGCATGAACCACTGTACCCAGCCTCAATAAATACTTATTAAATGAAGAAAGGAATGACACTATTAATATGTATCAAAAGAATGGTATATGACAGACACTTATAAATATTATTATAGTTGAATTTGAGCTTGAGATGAGGGGACTGTTAGGGAGATGGATGAATTTGAAAAGCATAAAGAATCAAAGAGGGCCGGGAGCAGAGGCTCATACCTGTAACCCCAGCACTTCAGGAGGCTGAGGCAGACAGATCACCTGAGGTCAGGAGTTCGAGACCAGCCTTGCCAACATGGTGAAACTTTGTCTCAACTAAAAACACAAAAACTAGCCAGGTGTGGTGGCAGATGCCTCTAATCCCAGCTACTTGGGAAGCTGTGGCAGGAGAATTACTTGAACCTGGGAGGCAGAGATTGCAATGAGCTGAGATCATGCCACTATGCACTAGCCTGGGTGACAGAGCAAGACTCTGACTCAAAAAAAAAAAAAATCAAAGAGACTCCTTCTATAATGTGTCGGTCCAAAAACCAAAAAGCCAGGTGTTCCTTTATTTTTATCCTTATCTTCTTGGTGAGGGTAAGGCATCTGCCACTTAGAGAAGTCACTGCTGACCTTGGTGTCACCATTTCAAAGATGACATTAAAGACAAGGGATGGGCCAAGAAGGAAGAAATAATTGGATTCTGGTTTTCTTTTTCACAATACAGATGGAAAAGAAGAAAAACATTCAAACAGACAAAACACTCTAAAAAAATGCAGCAGTTTCTTAGGTTGAAGTTTCAGAAATATTTCGTGTTTAGAATTCTCTGTTTATCTAGGTGGAGATCTTGAAACAAACAGGCTTATTACTTTGTTCTGCAAATTAGGAAAAAAGACAAATTGGTGGGCATGATGATGCCTGCCTGTAATCCCAGCACTTTGGGAGGTTGAGGCGGGAGGATTGCTTGAGACAAGGAGTTTGAGACCACTGTGGGCAGCATAGCGAGACCCCATCTCTACAAAACATTAAAAAATTAGCTGGGTGTGGCGTTGTGCACCTGTAGTTCTAGGTACTTTGGAGGGTTAGGCAGGAAAATTGCTTGAACCCAGAAGACTGAGACTTAAGTGAGCCATGATCATACTCCAGCCTGGTTGACAGAATGAGTCCCCATTGCTAAATAAAATTAAATGAAAAAAAAAATCAATGAAACAAAAACTAAATCAATACCTTTTCTACTGACAACATCTCTCACCTGCCTTATTTACTTAAGAGTGTACAGTTACTAGTAACACCCACACACTAGTTAATGAAACACTATTATGCAAGAATCTAAGGAACATCAACGGAAAAACAACCTGGTATTAACAAATACATATAAACGACTTCTGTTAGTTGCAGCCACGTGTATTTTCCACTGCACCTCAGTTACCCAGCAGATTTAATTTCTATCTGGTTTGCCTTCAGAACTGGGGAGGAGAAATCTTGGATTTGGCAGGCGCTGAGCTTGGAACCCACGCTCACTCCAGCAGTGTTATTGGTTCAGTCCTTGAGGCCAGTAACACTTCCAGCCCTAGGGAAACCTTGGTTCCAAACTTTTCCATCATTCCACAGGGGAGTTCTTTCTGCAAGAGGTTCTGGCTGTTTTTCAAGCTTTCTCTCATTTTGTCTTTTAAAAAGCAGTTTGTAGGGTTGGAACATTGCGGGGTTTTTTGCCTCCCTCTTCACCCAGATGTTTCTGGTTCTCAGGATGTACACCTGTGATGCCGGGTCACTTGGGAGAAATGTTTGAGTTTTATTTACAGCGAAGAATGTGATCTTCACATGCAAATGTTTAAAATGGTCATTTTGTTCTCAGGGATTGACTGCAAGACCTGCTAGGATAGAACTCGTAGGGATAGAAACAGAAAATGTTAAGGCCGATGCTTATTTACCATCTGATCAGTAAATGTGTTTTGAGTGCCTGCTCTGATTCCCCAGCACCATTCTAGGTACTGGGAATACACTGGTGAAAAAAGAAAGGAAGAACAAGACGAAATTTAAAAAGAGACAAAACTCTGCTTTAGTTAGGGAAGAAGGTGGGAGAAAACAAATAATATACAAAAAATAATAAAAAGATAGATATGTAACTTGTTAGATGAAATTGTCCTGAAGTTCAAAAGATAAATTTATATACGGAGATGCTTGCTTTTACCATGGAGGTGATCTCCTTGCTTAGATGAGAGATGAGATATACAGAGTGTGTGGCATAATATCTGACACATAGTAGGTCCTCTTCTCGGTAATATGAGTTCCTGTTCTTTTCCTAGCTTGAGCTACCAATCCAATGAAAGTATTTTTGCCTTCTGTCTTACAATCCTCTTTAAAATTTCATTCACAGCAATCTATGCTTTTCCAGCATGTACCTCAAAACAAACTCTTCTAGTCTCTACCTTTTACCTAGTTCCAAAGCTATTTCCACATTTTTAGGTATTTATTACGGCAACACTCCACTGTCTTAGTCAGTTTGGGCTCTATAACAATGTACCATAGGCTGGGTGGTCTATCAACAACAGAAATTCATTTCTCAAGGTTCTGGAGTCTAGAAGTCTGGAAGTCTGAGTCTGAACCCAACCCAGTATGGTTGGGCTCTGGTGAGAGCTCTCGTAGGGGCTGCATACTGCTTTCTTCTTAGATCATCACGTGGCAGGAAGAGAATGAGAGAGCTACCTGGGGTCTCTTTTACAGGAGTTCTGCTCCCATTCATGAGGGCTGCATCCTTCTGACCTAATTACCTTCCAAAGGCCCTACCTCATATACCATCACACTTGGAGCTAGAATTTCTTCATATAGATTTTGAGGACATGAACATTCACTCAATGACACATACTAAGAATTAGTGCTGTAAGACTCACTTCTAGAAAAAGTATTCTAGAAGTGGCTGGGCATGGTGGCTCATACTTGTAATCCCAGCTCTTTGGGAGGCCGGGGTGGGCAGATCACTTGAGGTCAGGAGTTTGAGATCAGCCCGGCCAACATGGTGAAACCCTGTCTCTACTGAAAATACAAAAATTGAGTGTAGTGGCACATGCCTGTAATCCCAGCTACTCAGAGGGCTGAGGCAGGAGAATCGCTTGAACCCAGGACGGGGAAATTGCAATGAGCTGAGATCACACCACTGCATTCCAGCTTGGGTGACAGAGTGAGACTCCATCTCAAAAAAAAAGTATTGCCTAACTTTGATGTAGAGAGATTTTAGGTAAAACCGTGATGGAAAAATTTATATCATCAAAAGTTACTGTGAGTCACTCAACTTATTTTAAATAATTTTCACAATAAGATCATCCAAAAACTACTGCCTACCCAGTACAGTGATAGGCATTGGGAATCCAGAAATTATGAAGCCACTATTTTTGCTCTCAGGAGCAATAGGCAACAGTAACTCTAAAATGAGGTGGTGTAAGATAAAGTCCAATAGACAAATAAAAAATAAAGTATTTTGAGAGTCCGAAGAGAGAGAAGTTATTTTTGCATTTGGAGGGAGAAAGGAAGTAGAGGATTAGGAGGAGCTTGATAACGTCCCCAAGATGAGCTGTGTAAGACTGTACAGTCTGAAGGGCAGGGAGGGAAGCCAGGAAGAACTTTGGAATGTGTAGGCTCCATGAGTTGTTCAGTTTGCCTAAAACACAGGGTGCACAAAGGGTGTGGTGGGAAATAGGCCTGGAAGAGGGACTTAGGATCACAACGTGGATGCCTGCAACAGTGGAGTGAGGGTTGATGTTTCATGTGGCTAGCACTATGGCACATTCTGAGACTTTTGAGTCTTACTTCCTTACATCATTGTGTATCTTTAAGAGATTACTCTTTTTCTCTTTTTTTTTTTTTTTTGAGACAGTCTTGCACTGTCTCCTGGGGTTGGAGTGCAGTGGCGTGATCTAGGCTCACTGCAACTTCCGCCTCCCTGGTTCAAGTGATTCTCCTGCTTTAGCCTCCCGTGTAGCTGAGATTACAGGTGTCTGTCACCACACCTGGCCAATTTTTTTGTATTTTAGGTAAAGACGGCATTTCACTGTATTGATCAGGCTGGTCTCAAACTCCTGACCTTGTGATCTGCCAGCCTTGGCCTCCCTAGGTGCTGGGATCACAGGTGTGAGCCAACGTGCCCAGCCAAGAGATGACTTTCTTTCTTTTTTTTTTTTTTAAAGATGGGGTTTCACCATGATGGCCAGGCTGGTCTTGAACTCCTGACCTCAGGTGATCCATCCACCTCGGCCTCCCAAAGTGCTAGGATTACAGGCGTGAGCCACCATGCCCGGTTGAGATGACTTCCTTTACAGTGACTCTTGGCATAATGTTTAGGTCAATTTTTTTTTTGGGGGGGGGGATTCCATTGTTCATTTTTTTGTTTTATTTTGGTTTGTTTTTGATCAGAGGCTCAGCAGTGAAGTTTGCCTTGCAATTTTATTAAGACCGTTTTCAAGGGAGGGGGTCCTTCCCTCTTCCACTGGTAAAATATGCAGACCTTTACAGATCTGTGCAGTGAATCATAAGTGTCCATTTGCAACTGGTAAAAGAATCTAGGGCTTGACAGACTACACATTCCCACACATAAAGAAACTCTCTAGTTTTGATAAATATCTCTTCCAAGACTTAAAATATTTTTTAAAAACAGGCAGTACATTTTCTGAGTGACTATTAATAAGATATTAAAAGCCAACAGGAAGGACGGATTTTCAAATTCAATATGGAAAGGGAGCACAGGTCAGCGAAACACACTGACTCAGAGGACTGGAAAGATTGAAGGACATTTGACTTTAGCATGACTTTTGAGATGTGAACTTGTAGGCTCTAGAAAAGTAGGGAATGCAAGGGTTTCTAAGGGCAAGAATTGTGCAGCTGGGAATTAGGCAGAAATAATTGGCCACCATCTGCTATGAGAAGTGGCCTTGCTCTACTTGGGGCTAAGCTGAAAGATTCTCCACAGAGAAGGTGGTACCCGCATTGTGAGGATCCAAGCAAAGAAGAAGAGTGGAGGAACAATGTTTTTAAAGGCGTTTCATGAAATCTGGAGTGGTGGTGGCAAGAGTAGCAGTTCTAGGCAGGGAGTTCTAGAATTGGCTTTACCCAAGCCCCAAGCTGCACCAGGTGTGTAGCGAGATGGATGGTGTTCATGGGTAAAAATTCCCGATTGACTTCGCATTGCACTGCTCCAGGGGTATCATTCACATGTAGCTTATGTCTATGGGGCTGTGCTCCAAAAGTGACGGCCATATAAACTTTACTCCCCATCGTGCTATTCCAGACTCCTCCACCCCCGCATAGTGCAGTGGAGAGTACTGTCCATTATGGAGGTGAAAGTGCTGGGTTTTGGTGTTAGGATGCTTTTGGTTGCAAGCAACAGGAACAACTCAAATAGTTTAAGCAAGGGAGGTGGTATACTGGCTGTGCACTCCAGGGTTGGAGCTGGCTTCTCTGTTTCTACCTTTTGATATTGTCTTTGTCTTTGCGTTAGCTTCATTCCTTCCTATTGCTATGTGATGAGTGTTGGAGTGTGTGTGTGTGTGTGTGTGTGTGCGTGTGTGTGTTGGAGGATTATATCTGAGTGATATTTTCCTTGGCAGCCCTGTTGGAACCACAGGGAAAAAGTAGAGGAGTAGTTCCTTTCAGGGGAGAGGTACTGTTATTTTCTAGATTATGAATGATGTGCAAACCACAAATAAAATGTCCAACAGACACTTGAAGAGGGTTGTTGGTGGGCCTATAATAGTAGTATTTGTTAAAATGTATGTTAAAAATTACTTCTTTAAAACATTTTCCTTCTTTGTTGAAGTAATTCCACTGTATTCTTAAGGAAATTTGACATGAACAATTTTGTTTATAAATCTTCTTTTAAGGTCAATTTACAACTGTAATTAATATGGATTGCGGACTGATTATGCAATTCTTCTAGGAATGAATATGACTGGATTAGACTGTAATGAGTATTTTATAGAAAAGTCAATACATGGCGTGTGTTTTCAGTCTTTGTCATCTGGTTCTAGTCTGTGTTTGGCAACAGGGTTTTTTATACGTGGCTCTGTCAGTGCAGCCAAAAAACCTTGCATACTTCACAACTTGCCACTCTTTTTGAAGATTTAGTTAGGGACTGAAGCTTATAGCGCATGCTGCTGGATTAAGCATCTAAAGTGAGAGTCTCATGGGCCCAAAATATCTCTTGTACCCACACATTTCCTGGTAGGCCAAACTTCACAAAATAAACATAGATGACCTCTCGCCCATCCAGTCTTCCGGAAAGTTGAGAAATGATGCAACCTTTTGGCAGTATGACATGACACATTGCTTTACTTGAGCAGAGCACAGGCTCCCTTCATTCTGCACCACCATGGATAAACAAGCATTTACATTTGCACCATCCAGGATTTGGAAACAAAAATCTCATCCACTTTAATGAGACTAGACGTTTGTAAATTGCCTTGGCTTGGGGACGAACAAGTTGACAAGTGACAACGGGGAAGTCTCGCGGTTGCTCCACAGTGACATCAAAGATATAGGAGAAAGTAGAAGCTGGTTTTCCTGTCAATACCTTGGTTTCCTTTTCATTCTTCATTCCCTCTGCATGCAGGAATAACAGTGTCTGGAATCAATATAGGGTTCTTCTTCTGAGAGGCTGAGAGTGTTTTCCCACACAGGGAGCTGGCTGGTTTTCTTCTTTCCCTCAGCAGGAGAGTGTGAGCTGTGAGATTGCCTATTGCTCTTTTATCTCTTGTGTCTCTCTGCCATTAGCCTAGCCCTCAATTCCGTTTCCATCCTGGGGGTGGGGGGCTTATGCTGATTTCTCTTATTCATTAAGTAAATATAAACAATCCTTTACATGTTGATTAGTGTGCTATGTGCCTTTTTTGAAACCTCTTTTGATTATTCTATATACTTTTTTTTTGAGGCAGAGTCTCGCTCTGTCGCCCAGGCTGGAGTGCAGTGGCACGATCTCGGATCACTGAAACCTCTGCCTCCTGGGTTCAAGCATTCTCCTGCCTCGGCCTCCTGAGTAGCTGAGACTACAGGTGCATGCCACCACGCCCAGCTAATTTTTTGTATTTTTAGTAGAGATGGGGTTTCACCGTGTTAGCCAGGATGGACTCGATCTCCTGACATTGTGATCTGCCTACCTCAGCCTCCCAAACTGCTGGGATTACAGGCGTGAGCCACCTCACCCGGCCTATTCCATAGACTTTTTTTTTAATTCCACGATGGAGTAGATACCCCTGACTTGTTTCTCAGTGGTTTGTGTTTTAAGATTTTCTTTTTCCTGCAATTACCCATTGACTCTGTTTTCTCTACTTCTAAAAAGACCATCCATACTTAGAAGTGCCACAACTCACAATGATAGTGCATAACTAGGCACAACCTAGTTAAATAATTTTGGGGCCGGGCGTGGTGGCTCACAACTGTAATCCCAGCACTTTGGGAGGCCAAGGAAGGTGGATCACTTGAGATCAGGAGTTCAAGACCAGCCTGGGCACCACGCTGAAACCCTGTCTCTACAAAAAATACAAAAATTAGCCAGGCATGATGGTTCATGCCTGTTGTCCCAGCTGCTTGGGAAGTCAAGGCTGAAGTGAGCAGAGATCACACCATGGCACTCTAGTTTAGGGGACAGAGGGAGACCCTGTCTCAAAAAAAAATAGAACTTTGGACCAAAAAGTGGCCCAAACTACTTAATTTGTAAGATTCCTTACACTCTGTTTCCAACTTATTTCTCCAGTCTATTATTTTTGATAATGCATTCTGTATCATAGTGCTCTCAATAAATGGAAACTATTAATATTTTTAAAGCCCTCTCTTTTATAACAGGACCATGATGTTTTATCAGAACTAGCAACATTTCATTTCTAAGATTTGGTGGAATTTTATCCTTAGTTTACTCAAGAGTATTTCTACAGCATACAGTCAATAGTTCTCATTTTCCTATTCAGATAGGTCTTATATCTAAGCTTCAGGAGTAGATTGTCTTATTCTAAAGCTTATATCATACCCAAAACTTTGAACCCTGCAAGGTGTCATTTGTTTATCACCAAACACCTATCAATCCTGTCATACAAATGGACGCACTTGTTGATTTCACCTTTGAATTTGATCTTGAAGAAGACTATTTGGAATTTGCTCAACACGTATTTGTTAATATGTCTTCTCCAATTAATATATGCTATATATGCTACGAAGATATTCTTTTTTTTTTTTGAGACGGAGTCTCGGAGTCTGGCTTTGTCGCCCAGGCTGGAGTACAATGGCTCAATCTCAGCTCAGTGCAACCTCTTCCTCCTGGGTTTAAGTGATTCTCTTGCCTTAGCCCCTGAGTAGCTGGGATTACAGGTGTACACCACCATGCCCAGCAAATTTTTGTATTTTCAGTAGAGATGGAGTTTCACCATGTTGGCCAGGCTGGTTTTGAACTCCTGACCTTAGGTGATCTGCCTACCTCGGCCTCCCAAAGTATTAGGATTACAGGCCGTGCCTGGCCTAAAGATATTCTTTGCTTTCTGTTGATTTCCTCTTTCCCTCTGGGAAATGAGAGGATTCAAGCCAACACTTCACTGCTTAGGAAAACTATTGTCATTCTGTGTTCTTGCATTAAAAAAAATTTTTTTTTTTTACCATAACACACAAGCCCTAATTATTATGTTATTGAGTAGCTCCTGGTTCACCTCTATCACTTATTAGAGGTGTGTCTTAGGTGAATTTCTTAATCTCTCCACACCTCTACTGCCCTAATCTGTAGAATGGTGGTTGTAAAACACCTTATATCATTAGTCTGATAATTGTAAGATAAATTTATATCTGTAGATACACATGTGTGTGTGTTCAAAGTAGTAACAAATGAAATAGTAAATCTTTCAGTAAAGAACCTGCTTAAATTATTTGATCGTGAAATGTTCCCCTCCCCACATTTTTCAAAACAACACTTCTATACATAATTCAAGAGTCTGTTTAATGCAACTTTCCCTCCCTCTCTCCACCTTTTGTCAACCCTGTGATGCCTTCCCAGAAGGAGTTAAGCACTTCCTCCTCCTTTCTGCTCCGATCATGGTGTGTCATAGCATTTAGAATGCTGCGTGGCCATTTATCTGTTTACACATCTGCTTCTTTCTAAGAGCAGGGCCATATCTTACTTATTTTTGTATCTCCAGTGTGATGCCCCAGACCTAAAAGGTGTATAATCAGTGTTTATTGATTTGAATTATCTGTCACTGTTATCTTTGCCATGTGCCTGTTACTCAGAGCCCTGGGTAAGAATAGTAACGCACGCATGTTGCTCCAAAACAGTGAAGAAGAAAAGCAAGTTCATCACTTCCCTGTGCTTCTTGGGTTGAAAATCCAACACACATAAATATCTTTACTTAAGAGGATCCTGTGAGTTAGTATCGACATTGGATTGACACGCATTCTCTCTGAATGAATCTGCCAGAATGGAAGAGTCAACTTGCTCAAGTGATTCTGTGTCAATATGGTTTTTAAGAAGATGTTATCATGTCATCCTGCTGGATATGCTCGTTCCAAAAAACTATTTTCTATTCCAAAGTGCTCTTCTTTTTCTTTTCTTTTTTTTTTGAGATGGAGTCTCACTCTGTTACCCAGGCTGGAGTGCAGTGGCACAATCTGGGCTCCCTGCAACCTCTGCCTAGCGGGTTTAAGCAATGCTCCTGCCTCAGCATCTCGAGTAGCTGGGATTACAAGCGTGCACCACCACGCCTGGCTAATTTTTGTATTTTTACTAGAGATGGAGTTTCTCCATGTTGGTCAGTCTGGTCTCGAACTCCTAAGCTCAGGTGATTTGCCCGCCTCAGCTTCCCAGAGTGCTGAGATTACAGGTGTGAGCCACCGCGCCAGGCCTAAAGTGCAGTGTTTTCTTCTGATGGCTTTGATCTAGCAGCAGAGGAAGACTGCTATTCTTGTTCTGGATCAAGCTGGGACAAAACTGTGTTGGGCATCATCCTACCTTTGATTCTGTGCTGACGGTTTTTTTTTTATTGTGCACACTCTTCTTCAAGCCATGCCCTGATTCCCTTTTCCTCCCAGTGTCTGCTTCTTCCCCCAATTCATTTCTGTAGTTGCTACCAAAAAATGTTTTAGGCCACCCTTCTCCTTTTCCTTATGCATACCAATTATGCATGTCCTCATGGACTGATGCCACATCCCCATGAAGAAAAGCATTTCATAGAGGTCAACTGATGTTTTCCAGGTCACACAAGGTCAAAACTGAACCCAGAATCCAGATTTTCTAACATATGCTTCCCACTAGCTTTCACTCTCACTGTATTTTTTGTTGTTATTTTTAAAGCTTAGGGTTTAACTCTCCTCCTCCAATGCATGCGGGTGCATGCAAACACACACACACACACACACACACACACGAGTTTACTATAGAGAGAAACAGAAGTTCTCTTTTCACAAGACATTAAGGGAATGGAAATTGTGAAGAAAGCTGTGGAGAACTTGCAAGTCAGATTCAGGATTTTCCCAAAGGATTAGGTTAAGTACACAGGGAAGGGTAGCCTCCCTACCTCCTCAGGGTGGCCCGGTCTATCTGAAGGGGCCATTTTCTGGCCATCCCTGAAACTCATGCAGGCAGTGACTTCATCTTTCCCTGAGCAAGTGTGGTCACCGGCAGACACTCCCGGGGGGGACCAGGCAGGCAGGCCAGGATGTGGGAGGGTGATTCACCAGGTAACAGCAATGCCCCGTAAGCCATCCTGTGGAAACGCCCATGAGGCCCGCCCTCTCAGGCAAGTTCTAGAGGAGAGAGGCCACACTCCTACTCCCCACACTATTTTCCTCAAGATGAATTTTCTGTTGTCCCCTTTAGGAGAAAAGTTTCTATACTGATCCATGGACCTCTGAAAATTCCCTGTGAATGTGGTCACTGCAATATGGTTCCCTTTGCTTTTCTTATGGAAAGGATTGATGGGCACTTGCCAGCTTTATTTAGGCTCCTGCAGGTGAGGTGTATCACGTTGAGCAGCCTGAGGATTCTGTACAGTCTAGGGCCTGGTGAGGCCTCAGCTAACTTAAGTGGTTGAGACACGTTTGTCAAGGGAAAGAAGGGGAGAACCAGAAACTGGTAAAGGAATCTCTTCCTGAACTTCCTTATTGTATTTAGAGTTGTTCTTTTTTTTGAGGGGTGGTTATTTTTGAGACAGAGTCTCACCCTGTTGCCCAGGCTGGAGTGTAATGGTGCAATCTTGGCTCACTGCAACCAACCTCCAGCTCCTGAGTTCAAGCAATTCTCCTGCCTCAGCCTCCCGAGTGACTGGGATTACAGGCACGTGCCACCACGCCTGGCTAATTTTTTTTTGTATCTTTAGTAGAGACGGGGTTTCACCATGTTGGTCAGGCTGGTCTCCAACTCCTGACCTCATGATCTGCCCGCCTCATCCTTCCAAACTGCTGGGATTGCGGGCGTGAACCACCCCGCCTTGCTGTATTCTGAGTTTTTAAAGCATATAATAATGATGCTCTAACTGAAACTCTGAATATAATTATTGATCTCTGAAACTTGTGATAAATGAATGAAAAATAAGTTGATTTCTTTTTTTCTTACTTCTTGGCACTTGGATCATAAAAACTGAAATGTTCTCTTGAAGCATATTTTGCTTTCAAGTGTGTTTTTTTCCTTTCTCAGTGGATATTTTTAGAATAAACATTAGCATGCAAATTATATGGATATATTCTCCCCTGCCCCAACCTTCTTCATAATAGCCTGTGAAAAGTCAGACCACAAAGGCACAAAGACGGTCTTATTACTTTTAACCTTTAGGGAGTGCGGCGTGAACCACTGAAAGTTTACTTGGGTATCAAACTCAAAATGTACCTATGGCTTGACACGGACCCACACACATGCCAAGGTGCTTTTTGACTTTGCTGTGGAGACAGCCTTGTAATTAACAGCACGGACTGGGAAGGACAAAGAGGGAGGAAAAGGGTTTTCTGAAATGTCAGCACCTCCCTCCTGCTGACTCCCAGCAATTTGTCAGGGGCTTTTCTCTGTGGTGCTGGAGCTGGATTTTCCCACAGGTAAACCCGTTTTCCAGTCCTCACTCAGGGGCCCTGCTTTTCTAGGAAGCCCTGCAGTGTGACCTGCAGCCTGGCTGGGTTTTGGGGGTGTTACCTGACATCAGTTACCTCGGTGGGATGGCCCTAGACCAGGGTCCGTGTTGAGAAGGGAGGTGAGGTTTGGTGCGTCCAAGGGTTCCTTAGTCCCAGTCAGATGCTCTCTCCATCTTCTAAGAGAAAAATACAATTCCTGGCACTCCCTTTCCTTAAAACCAGCTTTGGGCCTTTATTACCCACAAGACGAAGTCTAAATTATTAGTCTAGCACACAAGATTCTTAAGAAACTGCTCTAGCGTAATCTCTCTAATTTCTTGATACTTATGACTCATTTGCCCCACGGACCTGGCAATGGAGCTGTTACAAACCGCTGTGGGCTTCCAGCACATTGGGTGCACAACACAGGCTCCTTTCCTGGACTGACCCCTCCACTGTGAGTGCCTAGTAAACGAATCTTGAGACACATTCTGCCACCAGCCATCCCCAAATCCTTCCTGTGCTTGTTTAAAATCTGCCTTATGATGTTTATTCCATTAGAGTGAGTTTAGGCCGGGTGTGGTGGCTCACGCCTGTAATCTCAACACTTTGGGAGGCCAAGGCAGGTGGATCACCTGACGTCAGGAGTTCAAGACCAGCCCAGCCAACATGGTGAAACCTTGTCTCTTCAAAAAATACAAAAATTAGCCAAGTGTATGGCGGGCGCCTGTAGTCCCAGTTACTCAGGAGGCTGAGGCAGGAGAATCGCTGGAACCCACTAGGCAGAGGTTGCAGTGAGCTGAGATCGCGCCATTGCACTCCAGCCTGGGCAACAAGAGTGAGACACTGTCTCAGATAGATAAATAAATAAAGAGCCAGTTTAATTTCTTACATCTCTTTATCTTCCACAAGTCTCTGAACTCCTCGAAGGTAGGGGCTATATCCATTTCTCTCTGAATTCCCATTCTCTGCACAGGGCCTTGTAGGGCAGAGTTATTTTGGTGCATGATATACAGATTCTTCTCTATTCATGTGCAATCTATTCCAGTTTTGGGGGAAAATAACTGGAAAATGGTGTAAATCTAGGAAGAGTTCCAGGCAGGGTCTGCCAGCCCTCTTCCTTGCTCTGCTTATATGGGTTAACCAAAGTTGAATTCATTTCTCTTTTGCTAATATGTCAGAGAGTCAAATATGAAGGCCACATTGAAATAAAAACTGCCAGAGTAGCATCAGCAAAATGGGATTCTAGCCCTAGTTCTGACACTAACTGGTTGTGCTTCATTGGAGAGATTCATTAGCCTCTCTAACCCTCAGTTTCTTCATCTATAAAATTGAGGAATTGGTCTAGGTGATGCTATTTCTTAGGGAATATTCACAGGGTCCTCAGCAGGAGTTCAAGAAAAAGGCAAATTTAAAAGGAACTGGCCGATCCAGCTTTTAGACATCTCATGATTACGGAAGTACCCAGCAAAGACCTGGTGCATAGTGAGTCCTCAACAGATGAGCGATCAGTATAATACCTCCCTGATGCCTTTTTCTCTACATACTCCTGGGGGGCTAGATAAACTAGGCTTATCCTGCTTTTCTACTACTGTAGTCTGATCTAGAACTTCATCTCCCTTGAGAAGCTCCTTTTCCCTCCTGGACTGCAGTGGGCTACTTTTGAGGAGGTAAGCACAGAGCAGTGGGAACTGTTTTACGACTAGGGGTCTGTTATGGGTTGAATTACATCACCCAAGAAAGATATGTTGAGGTCCTAATCCTCTGTTACCTCAGAATGTGACCTTATTTGGAAATAGGGTCATTACAGAAATGATCCAGTTAACGTGAGGTCATTAGTGTAGGTCCTCATCCAATATGACTGATGTCTGTGTGAAGAGGGGAAATTTGGACACAGAGACAGGCACACAGTAAGGATGAGGTGAGGACACAGAGGGAGAAGATGCCACGTGACTAGGGTGATGCACTCAAAGGCCAAGGAGCACCAGGAATGCTGGCAAACACCAGAGCTAGGAGAGGCAAGACGGTCTTCACCCCTAGAGAGCGTCTGGCCTTGCAATGCCTTGATTTCGGACTTCTAGTCTCCAGAGCTGTAAGATAACAACCTTCTGTTGTTTTAAGCCACTCAGTTTTTGCTTTTTGGTAGGATAGCCTTAGGAAGCTAACACAGGGTCTACACTGAGCTATGCACGGGCTAATGAAGAGAAGGGTGTGCATGTATGTGTTGTCAGAAGGTAATTTACATTAAGGGAAGGTAATGCCCCAGCTCCTAGAAAATTAAGCAGATGCCATTTGTCCAAAAGAAAGCCTCAAACTCATTAGCAGATTCCACCTATCTTTTCTTCTCCCCTTTTCCCTCTTCTTTCTCTTCTTGCCTTGCTGCAACTTGCCTCACCAAGCTCGCAAACCCTCCTATACCTCCCCTCCTCGGCTCTGCATTGGCTTCCTCATAAGGGACACTTTATGCTGATATTTACTTAGAAATGTCAGTGCTACAAAATCTGGTGTGGTTATAGAGGCCTCCAAGCGAGGAAGAGAGATGAAGGCCTCCTGCTTGAGGGAGATTTGGGGAGGCTCAGACCCTGGTGGCACTAGCAAAAGGAAGCCAACTAAGGTAAACTTCTATCTTTCGAGTTCGTAAATCCTCCTTGTGAAACTGGTATAATTGATGCTGTATAAAACCTCTGCTGAATTCTTCCCTCTGGAATCTTCAGGGCGCCTGACATAACCCTCACCCTCCGCACAGTGGAGAGCAGAGAGGCCTCCCTCTGTGTGCTCCATCACAACTTTCCACTGAATCTGGGTTTGGGCAGCTTGATTTGAAAGGAGGATTGTTCAGCTGCAGCCAGTGCCTGCAGAGCTGCCAGTTACAACACTTAAAAAATACAGTACTGCTTTTAAAGTAGAGTAGAAGGGCGTTGAAGCAAGGATGCAGGGGTTCCTTGTCAAATACACTGCCCATCTGTCCCGGCTTTCCTTGGAGGGGAGGGCCGAGGCTTCCCCAAGGCAGGGAAACAGTCCTCACTGCCTCCCAACTAACATTTTTGGGGAGGAAGTCTGCTCCGTTTCTGTGCTCCCCAACAGACCATTTGGGCAGATTTGAAGTGATAACTCCTTGTCCAATGGCGCATTCTCTAAGTAGTATTCACAGATTAACTACGGCCAAGATGCATGCCATAGACATCTGGTATATACTTCAAGTTAAGTGCTATGAAGGAGATATCATTTCTGAAAACGCAAAGAATGGTCCATACTTTAAGAACTATGTAGAAATTATATCCGCAAATCTCTCTGCTGAGATGAAATGCAATTATATGGGTAAATATTCATATTTTAATTATTGGAAAGAAATACATTAACAAACTATTATTGAAATATTTTCCATATAAAGTAGGAAAACCTAAAGAGTTAGTCTTTTCTGTACTTGCAATGAAATAATTTCATCGTTTGCTACAGCAGGAATTTTTGTTTTATGCTAGTCACTGGAATTATTCAGCTGCTTGACTGATTTGCCTGTTACTGAATAAAACTCTTGCTCAGAAGCCAAATTGCTCTTATTGGTCAGCTTTAAAATTCCATAGGAGTGCTTAGATTCAAAGAAAAGGAAGATTTCATAAAAATGACCAATTTTGTTTTGTGGGTAATGGGTAAAGGTTGGAACGAGACAGTTTCTGATTTTTCTCCGGTGATTCATACTATTCATTTTTGTTTGTAAAACACACCTAAGGCATTTCTCTTTCTGTGTCCTTACAAAGTAGTGGGGAGGGGATCTTTACATACGCATAACCTACGTTTTCTGGCCGCCGGTAACATCTGTCCTTGAAGTGGATTAAATGAAAGCACAGGAGTGCCCTTTTTGTTGTTTTTGTCTGTGGCCAGTTTTCACAGTAAAAGAAACAGAATGTAGAAATCACAACCATATTGACTTTCTAGATGCAGCCCGGTGGGGATAAAAGTAATATTTCTGCAAGACAGCATGCCATAAAAGGGGCTTGTAAAGACAAAATCATAAGACCACAAGTACACCTCATTGAAAAAGAGGTGCATTTTTCTATTGTTTTAAGTATTGTGCAAGGCAGGAAGACGGAGAATAACATTCAATGCATCTGCAAAGGAAATGAGTCCCAAAAATGCCTTATTTGGTGCTTTAGTCAAAAGGGCCACCTGTCTCATTTACCAAATAAGCAATTTTTTTCATTCCTTTTATAATATCAAGCCCCACTGCTGTGCGGAATGAAGCCGGGGCACAGCATTTATCACATAAACAGCTGACTGAAGTGATTTGCCTTTTCCTTATGTTATCATGAGAAGGGGCAATGATTATATGTAACATCTAATTCTTACCACCTTATTGATTATGTCTGAATGCTGACCATGCTTTTACTAACGAAACAATGCTATGTTTTCTGATTCTCAAAATGAGCAGGCCAGATCACCTAATCAAATCTATAGTAGGAAGTCCCGAGCTGAACAATGCACTAGCTGCTGTGTTTTGACTTCACTGTCTCCATGGTAACATGCAAGAACACATTAAGAAAAATCTGAACAATTCGTCTGAAGGGTAGAAATTTGCCAAATCTTATTTAGTGTAATTACTTTTAAATTAATGATATTTTAGATGATTAAAAATGTTTTTCCAAGAATCCTCATGCAAAAAAACAAAAAGCAAAAAAAGACTGCATTTACTGACTTTGGTATAATGTTTATATTTTTAGAGTAAACTAGTTGTGGAGTGAGGTGACTAACTTGCATAAATTAAAATGATAAGCATTTTAACACAGGCTGGTGGTAAGAAGCCAACTGTGTAAAAATTAAACATTTTAGTTCGTTTGATTATTTAATATACTGAGAATGCATTTCTTAAAAGTATGTATATACAGTTTTCATTTAAGTATTTTCTGATTTTAGGCAAATCGTAGTAGCCGATGCAAGCCGTATACTAAGGGACTGAACTGGAATAGAGCAGCAGGCTAAGCTTCAGGAATCAAAAAGGCAAGAAAAGCGACGCTCCGGAAAAAACAAATCCCACGGCTCTCTCAATTCACATTAAGTCTGGACTATCTAGAAACTGTTTTTTTCTATCAAAGGCCAAAGTGAATGACTCCTGCCTGTAATGTCAGCACTTTGGGAGGTTGAGGCGGGATGCTTGCCTGAGGCCAGAAGTTCAAGACCAGCCTGGGCTATAAAGGAGACCTCATCTCTAGAAAAACAAAAACAAAAACAAAAACAAAACCCTTCCCACTGCCATAGCTTAAAGAAGCCTACAGGATAGGTCAAGAAACAACCTGCTACCCTGGGGGACAAAAAAAAAAGGGAGTCTGTGGCAGGAATTGTATGCAGTGTGCTGGAGACACAAGGAATCTCCTTTTGCTCTGTAAAATTAATAACAAGAGAAGCTAGAGTTATGGAAAAGAGGCTTGGTGAAGAGTCGAAAAAATAAAGAAATAAAAAGCAAAAGCCCTGAGCTTTGAGCACCTGCACACAGAGAGCCGGAGCTCTCTCTGCAATTGGTGTTAAATGACTGAACACAAGGAAGCAATTGTTCCTGCCCTAACTAACTAGTGCATGATTCTGAGAAAGGGTTCAGTAGACAATGGAGGACTGGTGTAATGGAAAAGGGGGAAAAATCTGAGAGAGAGAGAGAGAGAGAGAGGGAAGGAGGGAGGGAGGCAGGGAGGGAGGAAGGAAGGGAGGGACAAAGCTTTGCCATGTTGCTCAGGCTGGTCTCAAATTCCTGAGCTCAAGTGATCCACCTTTCTCAGCCTCCCAAAACGTCGGGATTACAGGTGTGAGCCATTTGCCTGGCCAGTAATATATGCATGTTGAAGGGTAAAGCGTACTGATAGGTACAACTTACTTTGGAGTGCATCAAAAAATAAGATGGATTGATGGATAAATGAGAGAATAGATACATGATAAAGTAAATTAGCAAAATGCTACTCGTAGAATTTAGGTGGCGGGTATTGAGACAAAGTTGTCCATTGGACAGTTCCTTTCATTTTATTCTGTATGTTTGAAAAATTTTATAGCAAAATGTTGAGGACAAAAAAGTTAAATATTCACTTACCTCATGATCCAGCAGTTTCTCTCCTAGATATTTACCTAAAAGAAATAAAAACAGATGTTCACACACAGATTTATGTAAAAATGTTTGCAGAGCATTATTCATAATGGTTCTAAGCTAGAAAGGTATACATCAACAATGGAATAGATATGCAAATTGTGTTATATTATACAGTGGATAACTATTTAGCATTGAAAAGGAATGAACCATTGATCCAAAGAACAAGATGGCTAAATCCCAAAGACTGTGTGTTGAGCCAGAAAAACCAGAGACAAATTTCAGAGAACAGGTTTAGTACAGTGATTGCCTGCGAAGGGTGAAAAGTGAAGGGAAGGGATAGAGAACTCTCTCCAGTGATAGAATGTTTATATCATGGCTGGGCGCAGTGGCTCATACCTGTAATCCCCGCACTTTGGGAGGGAGACTGAGGTGGGCAGATCACTTAGGTGATCTGAGGTCAAGAGTTCAAGACCAGCCTGGCCTACATGGTAAAACCTTATCTTCACTAAAAATACAAAAATTAGCTGGGCGTGGTGGCACATGCCCATAGTCCCAGCTACTTGGAAGGCTGAGTTAGGAGAATCGCTTGAACCCAGGAGGTAGAGGTTGCAGTGAGCCACTGCCACTCCAGCCTGGGAGACAGAGCAAGACTCCATCTGAAAAAAAAAAAAAAATTTTTTTTTTTTTTTTTTTTTAAAAAGACAGGATTTCACCATATTGGTCAGGCTGGTCTTGAACTCCCGACCTCAGGTGATCCGCCCGCCTTAGACTCCAAAGTGCTTGGATTACAGGCATGAGCCACCACGCTCGGACAAAAAAAAAAGTTTATATTGGAGTGATGAATGTTTAGGTGTAAACATTGATCAAAATTCATTAAATTGTATACTTAGGATGTATGCATTTCTGCATGTAAATTTTATCTAAGTGGGGAAAAAGACTGGGACAAAAAGGTCTCAAGTTGGGTTTTTTTGTTGTCGTTGCCCAGGCTGGAGTGCAATGGCGTGATCTCAGCTCACCGCAACCTCCGCCTTCCAGGTTCAAGTGATTCTCCTGCCTTAGTCTCCCAAGTAGCTGGGATTATAGGCATGCGCCACCGCGCCTAGCTAATTTTGTATTTTTAGTAGAGATGGGATTTCTCCATGTTGGCCAAGCTGGTCTCGAACTCCTGACCTCATGATCTGCCCACCTCGGCCTCCTAAAGTGCTGGGATTACAGGCGTGAGCCACCGCGCCCTGCCTCAAATCTCAATTGTTAAGCAAATTGTCTTTCTCTGTGTGACTACAGATGACAAATCAGAGGCAGTAGACAACCCTGAATAGAAGGAAGCAAAGGTAACAGATTTCATGTCAGGAATCCAACTCTAATTAGTGGGACAAGTCTATTCTTGGAGATGTCCTGTGATTGGAAAAAAGCCACTCAATATTTCAAGGTATTGTAAGATGAGAGACAATGGTAATATCTTAGTCAATTTTTGAACAATGTAGATCTCAGCCCCAAGTTCCACTGCATAGGATCACGGGCACACTAGGACATTTTCTTTGTTTTAGGAAATGTACAGATTAATTCCAATGGGGAAACTAGATGTCAACTTTGATGGATTGAAATAGTTAACCTTTCCTCATAGGAGAACCTCCAAGGCCCTCTCTCTCAGTCTATTTTATACATAAGGCAAAGAAGGTGGGCTGACTGCTTTGTTTCCTAGCCTTAGCAGGTTAGAAGCAGCAAATTAGGAATGGGAGGAGGCAGTGAAATAGCCAGAGGCCGTCACTCAGACAGCAAGTGACAGCTCACAGCAGGCAGAAAGGATGAAAGGAAGGGAGAAATATAAAAAGCCAACCTAAATACTCCAGAACACAACAGTGAGCAGGGGGACTCCCACAGCTCAATTTATTTAAATAGCTCCTCAGTGCACTGCAGTGTTTTACAGACCAGTCCAAAATCTTTTTAATGTCCTAAAAGAAGAACCCGTAATGTAATGATATCCATTATGCATTGTCTAAGTCAGAGAATTGCTACATTTTCCTAAAATTTTATGTGATATAATTAGAATAATATTTAAACAGTTTTTGATCAGAGGATTGAACTTGTTATGTTAAAAATAATTGCTTCTGTAAAATACTTATTCCCCGATTTGAAGTAAAAGTAAAGAATTTTTACTTTTAAAGATTTATGAATGTTAACTCTTAAAAATAATACATTAGATGATGTCTGGAAGAAGAAAAATAATGGTAACATCCACCTCTGTTACCAAAGCTGTTGTCTTGAACTTATTTTCAGGAAGACTTTGAAATGCCATCCCTATTGTTTTATGAGGGCTTTGTGTATCAACATCTGTCACAGAATTCCTTTCTTCTGTATGTCAATCGTGATATTAGATCAGACTTTGAATTTATTTTTAGCAGTTTTGTGAAAAGGAGACCCCATTTTGTGAATTTTTTTTACCAAGGGATATGATGGGATTAGCTCCTATGGAGTCATGAGAACCAAGCGTAGCATTTCTTTCCAACTCTGATTCCATGTTGTCAGCTTGAAAATGGCTGCGGTGGGAGTATTTATACCGTGAAAATCAACAAACACCATAAATCAGGGCTCTTTTCTTTCTTTTTTCAGAGAGCTGTTGTTAAACATTTACCAGCACACCACTGGTTCCATCAGATTCTAAAAACACACTGGATTTTGTCTTAGATTCAGTTGCCACCACCTGTGGCTCTTCGCTTAATAAGAAATATAGATTGTTACAGCTGGGCAGTCCTCAGCACAGTTATGTGCGTTTATTGAGGTCCAGATAACCTACTTTATTTATTAAATTATTCAATTATTGATGACAAAATAGATGGGAAGTAAGCTGAGTAAAAAAGGAAATAAAGGTTATAGGGTCAGTATTGTTATAAAATATGATCTTCAGAGTACTTGGTTTCAAGAAATCAGATATTTTTGTCAGATCATGATAGGTGTCGAATGCAACAGACAAGTTACCCAGGCAAATATTGCTCTGCTGGCTTCATATTTAGAAAAGAGGTGCACTGGCTGGGCGCAGTGGCTCATGCCTGTAATCTCGGCGCTTTGGGAGGCCAAGGCAGGTGGATCATCTGAGGTCAGGAGTTCAAGACCAGCCTGACCAACATGGTGAAACCCTATCTGTACTAAAAATACAAAATTAGCCAGGCGTGGTGGCATTTGCATGTAATGTCAGCTACTTGGGAGGCTGAGGCAGGAGAATCGCTTGAACCTGGGAGGTGGGGATTGCAGTGAGTTGAGATTGCGCCACTGTACTCTAGCCTGGGCAACAAGAGGGAAAATCTGTGAAAGAAAAAAAGAAAGGAAGAAAGGAAGAAAGAAAAGAAGGAAGGAAAGAAAGAAAGAAAGAAAGAAAGAAAGAGGTTCACCACAAGCTGCCACGGAAACAGTTGTTTTAATCGGGGAAGGCATACACCTTTCCATTATGTGAATATTTGAAGCTCTTCAGAAAGGCAAGTTTGCTTAAATTACTCACTCTACTAGTGAGTAATATTTATGATTTTAGGGAATTTCATTGCATATTTAAATCCAATGTGATGACACTTACAACCTGCTTGGGATTTGAGCTTTGACATGTGCTGCCCTGTAGGCACCATGGATTTCTGACCAGGTTTTATTGCTGTGTAACAACTGCAACCTCTTGAATAGGGCCAGAACTGTCATTATAAAACATTTTTCTTCTCTTTAAAGCTGTGAGAAGACTAGTTACGTGCTTTCAAAGAGATGGATTGTTTTTTCATCCCAGTCTCATATTTGACCCTGAAAAGCAGAGAATTTGGATGAAAAATATCTGTTTATCTAATAAATTCTGTTATCTAATGTAGTCAGTTCATCAAATTCTCTGAATAACTTCATCCAGAAGCTTGAATTCACAAATATTTATTGAGTGCTATGAAAAGCAAAGCACTCTGCTCATTATTACAGCAATACAGAAAGATAGCGAAGCTATGGTTCCTGCCTTTCAGGAATTTAGTACATAGTGGAGGACAGAAACTTACTATTTTATGTAAAATAACCGAAATCATACCAAACACGCTTTCAGACCACAACATAATAAAAACAGAAGTCAAGACTATGAAAATCTCTCAAAACCATGCAAGTGCATAGAAATTAAACAACATGCTTCTGAATGACTCTCGGGTAAGTAACGAAATTGAGCAGAAATCAAGAATTTCTTTGAAAATAACAAGAGCAAAGATACGACATACCAGAATCTCTGGGACACAGCTAAGGCAGCGTTAAGGGGAAATTCAGAGCACTAAATGCCCATGTCACAAAGTCAGAAAGATCTCAAAATAACAATCGAACTTCACAACTGAAATAATTAGAAAGGCAAAAACAGATCAACCCCAAAGCTAGTAGAAGATGAGAAATAACAAAAATCAGAGCTAAACTGAAGGAAATTGAGACATGAAAATCCATTCAAAAGATCAATAAATCCAGGAGTTTGTTTTTTGAAAAAATTAATAAAATCATTAGCTAGACTAATAAGAAGAGAGAAGATCCAAATAAACACAATTAGAAATGGGAGGGAACGTTACTACTGATTCCATAGAAATAAAAACAACCATCAGAAACTACTATGAACATCTCTATACACACAAACTGGAAAACCTAGAAGAGATGGTTGTATTTCTGGACACATACAACCTCCCAACATTGAGTCAGGATGAACTGATTCCCTGAACAGACCAATAATGAGCTCTGAGTCAGTAATAAAAAGCCAATGAACCAAAAAAAGCCTGGGACCTGATGAATTCACAACTGAAATATATCAGATGTACAAAGAAGAGCTAGTACCATTCCTATAGAAACTATTCCAAAAAATGAGGAGGAGGGACACCTTCCCAATTCAGTCTATGAGGCCAGCGTCATCTATATACCAAAACCTGGCAGAAACAACAACAAAAAAAGAAAACTTCAGGCCAATATCCTTGATGAACATTGACGCAAAAATCTTCAAAAAAACAACAACAAAAAAAGCAATAGAGAAAAAGAAAAAACACTTGCAAACCAAATCCAGCAGCACATCAAAAAGCTAATCCACCATGATTAAGTAGGCTTTATTCCTGGGATGCAAGGTTGGTTCAACATTCGCTAATCAATAAATGTGATTCATCACATAAACAGAACTAAAGACAAAAACCACATGATTATGTCAATAGACACATAAAAGGCTTTTGATAAAATTCAACACCGTTTCAGTTAAAAACTCTTAATAAACTAGGTATTTTAGGAATATACCTCAAAATAATAAAGGTTATCTATGAAAAACCTATAGCTAACATTATACTGATGAGCAAAAGCTGAAAACACTCCTCTTGAAAACCAGTACAAGATAAAGATGCTCTCTCTCACCACTCCTATTCAACATAGCATTGGAAGTCCTAGCAAAAGCAATCAGGCAAGAGAAAGAAATAAAGGATATCCAAATAGAAAGAGAGGAAGTCAAACTATCTCTGTTTGCAAATGACATGATTCTGTATCTATTATAGAAAACCCCATAGTCTCAGCCCAAAAGCTCCTCCAGCATATAAACAACTTCAGCAAAGTTTTATGGTAGAAAATCAGTGTACAAAAATCACTAGCATTCCTACAACAGCCAAACTAAGAGCCAAATCAGAAAGGCAATTCCGTTCATGATTGCCACACAAAGAATAAAATACCTAGGAATACAGCTAACCAGGGAGGTAAAAGATCTCTATGATGAGTATTACAAAACACTGCTCAAAAAAAATCAAAGACAAAAGCAAATAGAAAAACATCCCATGCTCATGGACAGGAAGAATCAGTATCATTAAGATTACTATACTGCCAAAAGCAATTTACAGATTCAATACTATTACTCTCAAACTACCAATAACATTCTTCATAGAACTGGAAAAAACTATTTTAAAATTCATATGGAACCAAAGAAGAACCTGAATAGCCAACGCAATCCTAAACAAAAGAACAAAATGTAAGGGATCACGTTACCGGACTTCAAACTATACTACAAGGCTACAGTAATAAAAACACCACAATACTGATACAAAAACAGGCACATAGACCAACAGAACAGAATAGAGAGCCCAGAAATAAGGCCACACATTTACCACCATCTAATCTTCAGCAAAGTTGATAAAAACAAGCAATGGGGGAAAGACTCCCTATTCAACTAATGGTGCCGGGATAACTGTCTAGTTGTATGCAGAAGATTGACACTGGACCCCTTGCTTACACCATACACAGAAATCAACTCAAGATGGATTAAAGACTTAATGTAAAACCCCAAATTATAAACATCCTGGAAGATAACCTACACAATACCATCCTGGACATAGGAACAGGCAAAGATTTCATGACAAAGACACCAAAACCAATTGCAGCAAAAGCAAAAATTTACAGGTGGGATCTAACTAAACGTAAGAGTTTCTGCACAGAAAAAATAATAATAAAAAAAATTGCAAACCAAGCATCTGGCAAAGGCCTAATAGCCAGCATCTACAAGGAACTTAAACAAACTTCGAAGCAAAAGCCAAAAAAGTTCATTAAAAAGTAGGCAAAGTACACAGACACTTCTCAAAAGACATAGGTGTTGCCAAGAAGCATATGAAAAAAAGCTTAATATCACTGATCCTTAGAGAAATGCAAATCAGGCTGGGTGCAGTGGCTTTCGCAGGTGGATCACTTGAGGTCAGAAGTTCAAGACCATCCTGGCCAAAATGGTGAAACCCTATCTCTACTAAAAATACAAAGATTAGCCGGGTGTGGTGGTGCATACTTGTAATCCCAGCTACTCAGGAGGCTGAGGCAAGATAACTGCTTGAACTGAGGAGGCGGAGGTTGCAGTGAGCAGAGATCATGTCACTGCACTACAATCTGGGCAGCAGAGCAAGACTCTGCCCTCTCTGCCTCCCTAAAAAAAGAGAAATGCAAATTAAAACCACAATGAAATACCATCTCACACCAGTCAGAATGGTTATTATTAAAAAGTTTAAAAAGTGACAGATGCTGGCAAGGTTGCAGAGAAAAAGGGAACATTTATACATTGTTGGTGGGAGTGTAAATTAGTTCAACCATTGTGGAAAGCAGTGTGGTGATTCCTCAAAGAGCCAAAAGTAGAACTACCACTTGATCCAGCAATCCTATTACTGGGAATATGCCCAAAGGAATATAAATCATTCTGCCATAAAGACACATGCACACAAATGTTCATTACAGCACTATTTACAATAGCAAAGACATGGAATCAACCTAAATGACCATCAGTGACAGATTGGATAAAGAAAATGTGGCACATATACACCATTGACTACTATGCAGCCATAAAAAAAAATTATGTCTTTTGAGAAAACATGGATGGAGCTGGAGGCTATTATCCTTAGCAAACTAATGCAGAAACAGAAAACCAATACTACATGTTCTTACTTCTAAGTGGGAACTAAATGATAAGAATCTATGAACACAAAGAAGGAAACAGCAGACACTGGAGTCTACTCGAGGGTGGAGGCTGGGAGGAGGGAGCGGAGCAGAAAAGATAACTATTGGGTACTGGGCTTAATACCTGGTCATTAAATAATCTGTACCACAAACCCCTGTGGCAAGTGTTTACCTACGTATCAAACTTTCACATGTACCTCCAAACCTAAAATAAAAATTTTTTTTAAAGAAACTTACCGGGCCGGGCGCGGTGGCTCACGCCTGTAATCCCAGCACTTTGGGAGGCCGAGGCGGGTGGATCACGAGGTCAAGATATCGAGACCATCCCGGTCAACATGGTGAAACCCTATCTCTACTAAAAATACAAAAATTAGCTGGGCATGGTGGGGCACACCTGTAGTCCCAGCTACTTGGGAGGCTGAGGCAGGAGAATTGCCTGAACCCAGGAGGCAGAGGTTGCAGTGAGCCGAGATCACGCCATTGCACTCCAGCCTGGGTAACAAGAGCGAAATTCCGTCTCAAAAAAAAAAAAAAAAAAAAGAAACTTACCATTTTATAATTAATGGCTTTTTTCAAAAAATTTAAAAAAATATAATAAAATATTCATCTCCAAAGATATGAGTAGATAAGCTCATGATCAGAAAAAAATTTGAGAAAGTACTAGAATGTCAGCTTCCTGAGGGCAGGACCTAGTCTGTCCTGCTTCAGCTGTGCCCAGTGAATAATTATCAAGTTATTTGTGGAATGGGTCTTGTCTGTTCCTGTTATTTGATTAAACATCTACAATCACTAAGTTAAAAATGATGATTAAACTAACACAAAGAGCTCATAAAGGTTTGAGGTGATGGATACTCCAATTACCCTGATTTGCTCATTACACATTGTATACTTGTAGCAAAGCAGCACATGTACCCTATAAATATGTGTAACTACTATGTAGTCATAAAAATTAAAAATGTATTTAAAAAGTTTTAAAATTCAAAAAAATTCAAAAGAAAATAAAAGTAACAATGAAAGATGCTTGGGTAGTAAAATGTCAAATAAACTAGGCCGGGTGCGGTGGCTCATGCCTGTAATCCCAGCACTCTGGGAGGCTCAGGAGGTCAGGAGTTGGAGACTAGCCTGGCCACCACGGTGAAACTCCGGCTCTACTAAAAATACAAAAAATTAACCAGGCATGGTGGTGCATGCCTGTAGTCCCAGCTACTCAGGGGGCTGAGGCAGGAGAATTGCTTGAACCTGGGAGGAGGAGACGGCAGTGAGCTGATACTGTGCCACTGCACTCCAGCGTGGGTGACAGAGAGACACTTAGCCTCAAAAATAAAATAGCTCGGCTGGTCCGATGGTAGTGGGTTATCAGAATTTATTAACATTAGTGTCACTGAAGTTGGTATACAACCCCCCACTGCTAAATTTGACTGGCTTTAAAAAAATAAAAAAAAACAAAAAATTAATATAATAGCTCCTCTTAGCATGTGTTGCGGAATCTTCTCAAGTATTGCTTTTTAAAGTTTAGTTATCTTTTAATTTAGTAGAACATGCATTTTATCTGCAGAGAAAGCCAATCAAAATGACGTGTTATAGTGTACAGAATAGTATTTTTACTTAACATATACACTGCTAATCTGAATTTCATGTAAGTGTTTTAATAATTTGTCAAACTTCCTTACATTGGAATATTATCAGAAACCAATAGAGAGAACAGGAGAAAACTGGAGCCAGAAAAAAGGCATATTGAAAACAGGAAAACAATTGGGTGAATCCAAAACTGAAACTTGTGAATTTTCCAAAACATTTAAAAAATAAATCATGTGAGATTTTGTTCCCCCTTCAATGGGATTTACTCAACTCCACCCCAACAAATGTCACTGAGAACACGGGCACTAAATCATTGAACCCAGAGTTGACTGGAAGGCAAAAGAAACATTCCATTTTCAGAGCCTCTTTGCTGCTCACTACCGGCCTGAACACAGACTGTTACCCTGCTTTCCTCATCTCCCTCCCCACCTTAACCTCCCACCCCTGGCCAAACAAAAGAGTAGATTGTGGTGGAGGCAGGCCATCTGGGGCAGGGCTTTTTTATTACTCAATAACTTGCAGTAGAGTGAAGAAATCACTTCACCTCTTTGGGCCTCAGTTTCCTCCTTTGCAAAATACCTGACTCTCCTGAGAAATCAGATTTTTTGAGGCTCAAATGACATGCTATGCGAGAAAATGAAACAGTAAAATCTTATGCAAATGTGGCTTTATATGGTTATTGCTTATTTCAGATTATCTCTCCCAAGTACATTAAAGAAATCTTAGGTTTATGAAACTACATTATTGCAGGTCCTTTTCCCTTGGCTATGTTGGAAACTTCCAGAATTGCCCATGTTTCTCCCATCCATTACATCATTTCACTAAGGAGAAGGTTGAGTGGATTAGTGGTTAGGTTTTGGGACTAGGCATAATACTTCCTGTATTCTTATCTGACTTGGCCAATTGTTTTGTTTTTGCCTCAGGGAAATCTTAAAGTCTTAATTTGCTATAAAAACAAATACATATGAGGAGGAGTATTTACTTTGAAAAAGGGTCATGAGACTTTGAATGGATTCATACAAGCTTTCTAAGTGAATTTTGTTTTATGGAACAAAATCTGTTTTCTAACGCAATTATGTATTGTATATTCAAAATTGAGGGGAAAGGAAAATTTTGTTTGAACTTTTACTTTGTCATGACCCTTGTATTTACATTCTTGTTCAATCTTTACAAGCTGTAAGGTATGTATTGTGATGGCCATTTTTACAGATAAGGAAGCTGAAGTTCAATCATTTACTCAAGGGTCACCAGCTATCCTAGGTTGAGGCAGGATTAAAACTCCCTTCTCAAATTGCTGGAGAATCACTTGAACCTGGGAGGTGGAGGTTACAGCAAGCCCAGATCATGCCACTGCACTCCAGCCTGGGCAACAAGAGCAAGTCTCAAAAAACAAAAAACTTAACAAAAAACCTCCCTTTTCTCTGATGTGAAATCCTCACCTATTTTAGTAGACCTCTGCTGCTCACAGTGTGGTTCATGGAAAAGCAAGCTGAGTATCACCTGGGATCTAGTTAGAAATACAGACTCTCAGTCCACTCCTCTGCCCTTTAAATCATAATCTGCATTTTAGTAAGATTCTCACATTACATGTTGAGACTCTTTCATTTGACCACCCGTCCTCTCTCAGAGACTGCTGGCATAAATGGTTATCTTCACAACAGACCTGGTTCCTGGAGGAGCCCCCAATATCCACACATATGCCCACACATTACATCTGTGCACACACCTACACCAGCTCAAGCCCCAGGCAAAATTCGTCAGCACTTCTCTTTATATATGGCACTGGCTTTTCCCATCATCATAATCTCCCAATATCATGTCAATTGATACATAATTCTTTCAACTTTTCTACAGGTTTACTTTTTATTTCAAAATAAACAGTGGGGAGAAAGAAATAATAATGAAGAATATTTTAGTCCTTAAAGAGGTGATGATCAGGACACAGATGCCAAATTTAATGAGATCATTGTATTTGTGTCATACAAAATTGTATCACGTCACACAGTAGCTAGCCTATGGTTTTGAACTAAGAAGGGATTCACATATTTTTTGAACATCAGATTAAAATACTTGAACCCACTGTAAAAACAGACTCAGGGTACATCTAGAGGGTTCAGCCTTCCCCGCTCCCACATCAGGATTGTCAGGGCTGTGTGACACCAGTATTCACATATCCCACCCTTTGAAAGGAGAGTCGTGAAAAGGTAACCGTGCTGTCTCCTCTGCATCTTTACTACTCAGCGTGGTCCAAGGATGGCAATATTGGCATCTCCTGGGAGCTTGTTAGAAATACAGAATATTGCTCCAGCCCCAGCCCAACTGCAGCAGAAATGGATTCATGTGGATATTAGTATCATTCTTATTAGAATAAAACTGAGCTAAAGCTCTTTACCGGAATTAAGTATCTTCATGCTTGCTTATCAATAAATGTGAGATATACAGCCATAAAGATTTCTTAGAACTTAGTCTGTTCTTTACTAACACTTACAAGAAAAATGTTTTTGTAATCAAATATAAGTAGCTATAACTTTTTAAAAAGTTATTTCAAAACTTAAAAAAAGTGGATGATTTTCCATATATGAATGAAATATCTCCTATACAGTATTCTGATTACAGTTGGTGAAAATTTTAGATTATAGGTCTTATAAACTAAAGCATTTTTTTAGTCCTGGAAAATACTATTCTGAAATAGAAAATGATACCAATTAGAATGCTTTAATTAGTTTTAAAAATATAAAAATGTGCTGTGGTTTATAAAAGTTTGTTGAACAAGTTTCCTGAATTTTATAATTGTCTTCTCAGTTGCCCTTAAACTAGAGATAATTGAAAGTATTTTGCTAACGGTTCAAGAGTTTAGGACTTCCTTTTCTTTCATTATTCTGCACCATGGCTAAGAAAAATAAGAGGAAGAAAAGACCTTTGCCTGTGGCCTGCCATCTCTAGTCAGAGTTGAAACTCATGGTTTCAGAGGTAACTTCTTTAAGACAGAGATAAATGGCATGGAACCCAGGCATCCGAGAAGCAGATGTATCTGCTACTTGGAAATTTTAATGAAGTCCCTGTTAGGATGAAAATTGTGGGCATTCTTCTGAATAAATATGTCCAGTGTAATTATTAAGCTTAAAAAATGCCAAAGGGAAAAAACTCTCACATTTGGAGCCCTGCATCTGGAAGCTTTTTTCTCTCCCTAGGAAATCTTTGTGGCTCTTTGTTTCTGTCAAGGAGGAAAATGTGCTTGTAAATTTCACCCAAGAGCAAGCATATCTTTGCATCCAGTGCATCAGGAAGGAACAAATACAACCCAGGGAACAGATGCCAAAAAGCCAGAAACCACCAAAGACTGGAGGGTGGGGGTGAGGGGTGGGTGGAATGATGCAAAAAAAAAAAAAAGCCAAACTCAGTCTGGCAGAAAATTTCAGTGAGGAAGTTATCTGTGCCAACCTTAGCCTCAAAGAAAAATACTCCACCCTCTGAAAGCTGCTAAAATGACAAGGTAGGCAGTGCCTCCATTGGCTGTCCAGACCTCCCCAGACAAATGGATCCCTCCATGACAAGCCAAAGCAAACTTCCCGCTACCCACTACACATGCATCTGTATGCACAGAGGTCTGTCTTGTGTGCCAGGCAGTTGCCTGTGGTATGACTTGAAAGGAGCCAGGGAAATCACACCAAACTTTCTCAAACTGCCTGTTTGGGTGCCTAAGATTCAACTCGTATTAGTTCATTTCTTTACAGTAAGAATGATACTCACTCGAAGTCTTCTTAAAATGTGAACTAAGCCAGGAAGGACATTGCAGACCAAGGCTCTTTTGTATAAAACTTGAGGTCTTACTCCTACACACGGGGACTCTTAAGGTAATTATTCAAATGAGAAAGAAGGACATTTACTGCTGCTACCCATGCTCCCTTATTCGCACTTCTAACAGGGGTATGAAATGTTTTAACACAGCCCAAAGTCATTTACCCTTCAGATGAGGCAGGAAGAGAAAGAGCTACAAAAATCCTAGCTGCTTGGCACACTTTCACCTCCGCAGGCTCTGCTTTCAGGCTGTGAGAGAATGGGCTCACCTGGAATTCCTTAGAGCTGCATCACCATGACTGGAATTTCAGGTTGTCAAGGGGTTTCTCGCATTTGTTGGGCAAAACTATTTCTTGCATGGAGGCTCCAGGATATCACCTTATCAGTTCGAAGTAGGGTTGCATCTGTGGTTTGAGAAGGTGTCAATTACTCTGCATAGTTTAAATGCCCTCTCTTGCAATCTATCTAATTAAAATACTCTGTGCTTTAAAATCTTTCTTGAGATGAGGCCCAGTGCTTCAACCACAAACCTCAGTGGAAACATTTATTGCATTATTTTAAAGAAACACTCATAATTAATCAAATCTGTAACTTTGGATATTCAATTCCTTCTGACACATAATTTTAATGATCTCTACAAAACAAGTTATTTTCATTATCAAGCTTGGTGACTATCTCCTGTGCCTCTTGCTGGCTCACGCTGGCTGTTTCAGAAGGAATTTTTCAGTATGATCCCTGATCTGAAGATTAAAACATTGAATTGCCTTCAATTTATAGTCAAAGAGAAAAGTTGCTGTCTGCTAGAAGGGTCAATGGGTGCTGCATAAAAAGAGAACAGAAGAGAGAGAGTTTAGCAGTTAGAGGTGAATTGGGGAAGCATTCCCTTTGTCAGTTTTGTCAAATTCAGACTTGGGGTTGAGTCTTGCACATATGAGTGTGCTTGCATATGCACACACACCCCAGGGAATCTCAGGCTGGGGAGCCGGATTGGAAGTGATTCATACATTTAAGCTCAATATATGTTTCAGCTAACAAGCCTCCCAACCTCAGGTTTCTGCAGTGTGCCAGGCAGGAATACCTATAATACCATGCCAGAGATAGCAATGGAACATTTCGAAGAGCATCTAGGACTATCAAGAAAATCTCAATCCAGGCCGGGCGCCATGGCTCATGCCTGTAATCCCAGCACTTTGGGAGGCTGAGGTGGGCAGATCACCTGAGGTCAGGAGTTCGAGACCAGCCTGGCCAACATGGTGAAACGTTGTCTCCACTAAAAATACAAAAATTAGCCGGGTGTGGTGGTACGCGCCTGTAATCCCAGCGACTCAGGAGGCTGAGGCAGGAGAATTGCTTGAACCCAGGAGGCGAGGTTGCAGTGAGCAGAGATCGCACCATTGTACTCCAGCCTGGGCAGCACAGCAAGACTCCTGTCTAAAAAAAAAAAAAAAGAAAATCTCAATCCAAGTAGAGGATGTCTGTAGGTCTTCAGCATCTTACACATCACTTTCTTCTTCCTCTCTCCTGAGTTACCTCCTCTGGCCTGTACTGAACTGACTCCCTCCCGAGGCCTGCCACCTTCTGATACGTCTCATAATCTGAAGAGACCCACTCTCTTTTTCTCAACCTCCTGCTCCTTCTCCTTACTCCATTCTTACCTCTGTCTAAACTTCTGTTGTAGTTCTTCTTTGCAAGCAACAGTATAACAACTTGCAATTTACAAAAATATAGATAATTACTTTGACCCCAAACAACCCATCAGGATCATATAATTATTCCTGTTTTAACATAAAGACAAAATATAACGCTCAGAGATTCAGTGGCTTGTTCAAGTTGCAGGGTGAGTGACAAACTCCTATCTTTCTGTTCCACGCCTGGGTTTTCCACCATCAACCATGCAGGCTGTGTAACTATCTGAGCCATGATCTATTCTTGGTACCAGTCTAACAGGCTTCCCAGGGCAGGCTAGAGGCTTCAAAAAGGTGCAAGAAAGTGTCTTTCTTGGACATTTTTTTTTTTGAGACAGAGTTTTGCTCTTGTTGCCCAGGCATGAGTGCAATGGCATGATAGGCTCACTGCAACCTCCCGCTCCTCGGTTCAAGCGATTCTCCTGCCTCAGTCTCAGGAGTAGCTGGGGTTACAGGCATGCGCCACCATGACTGGCAAATTTTATATTTTCATAGAGACAGGGTTTCTCCATGTTAGTCAAACTGGTTTCGAACTCCCGACTTCAGGTGATCTGCCTGCCTCGGCCTCTCAAAGTGCTGGAATTACAGGTGTGAGCCACTGCACCCGGCCATTTTTTTTTTTAAGAAAGAAAAGAATAAAGAAAGAAAGAAAAGAACAAGCAACTTTGGCAAGTCTGCAAATGTGGTTAATTTCTCGATGTTCTATCCCTTTTCTTTCTCATCATGTCACAGCCTTACCTTACTAGAGATACTCTAGTATCTCCTTAATAATTGTAACTTGACCATGTTTATTAGATAAGGTAGCACCTGGGCCCAAACTGGGTCCCCACTTTGAGAGAAACTCCACCTTGGATGAGTTAATAAGCATGAGAGCAAAGGAGTGTATCCTTGTAGGCCCAGGTGCCCAGGAGGGAGATTGGAGGGGGATGGGGAAGGAATCCCGGGGCCTCTTCCAAGTCTGAGTTCCGTGGAAAGACAGAGGGTTGGATGCAATGCTGAAGGTGTCTTTTTTCCAAACGACTTCCTGCAGCTCAAGACACAGCAATGCTGGTTCAGGCCTTCCCTGATGGTGAGGTGTAAGGGAGAGGTGTGGAGATGGGAAGGAGCCAGGCTTCCGGCAGAAGGAGGCTTGAAGGAAACCCAGCTCATTTGTGTCTTTGAGGGAAGTGGCAGGAAGGGACATGAAAGCAGCTTTCACCCAGGGGAACAGAAGCCATAGTTCCAAATTCTGGAGGCCTCAGAGAAAAGGGATTGTCAGGAGACGATGGGAGGCATCCGGGACTCCTGTAAAAACAATGGACGCAGCTTGGAGGTGGAGAAAAGCCCTGGGTCTTGCCCTTATGCAAGAAGGAGTTTGTGAAATATGACCAGTAATGGTAACATGACCTCCGTTACTGAGATTAGTAGGCCCTTGGGAGCCTGATATCTAAATATTGAAAAATTTCAATATAAATGTTGGCTAATCGTCCAGTCTTTCATGAACAACAGAACAATTCAACGTTCAAATGACTGTTTTTGAAAAAAAGTATGTATTTGCTCTTATAGCATTTACAGGCAAATGTTCCTTGAGAAGCCTGCCCATCGGGTGATACCAGCTTCCTCAGTATTCACTGGGCAAAGATGCTAAGTGGTGTATGGAGATGAGTCAGCCCCTCCTGGCCGCCCTCCCCTGCCTACGCCTAATAACCTCTGACAAAGTCCCTTGTGAAACTGAGGCACTTAGGCAGGAAGTGGGAATTGGCCCATCCCTTAGAGAGTTGAGACCAAGCTGAAAATGAAGGGAAAGTGCATTTTCTACTAGAGTATTTCCTCATTCCTTTTCTCCATGGTGAGTATACATCCAGCCTGAAGATACAGCTGTGTAAAAGTGCAGAAGCCGTGGGGTTCAGGCTACTCTGAATTGAATTCCCCATCTGTACGGCATGAGATCAGGGACAGGTGATGGGCAGACAAATGGCACTAATCGTGGAGGACAGGGCCACATTCCAGTTAGGAACTCTGTATTCAGACTGCCCAGGTGTGACTCCCTGCTCTACTTCTCCTGGGTGACCTGGGGTAAAGAATGCAACCTTGCTGAACCTCAGCTTTCTCATCTGTAAAATTTCAAAAATGGTGCTATCTCATAAGGTTGGTATGAGGATGAAATGAGAAAAAACATATACAAGACCCATAGCTGCTGGCACGTTTCATGCACTCAGTAAACATTACCTATTAACTCTGGGTGTTTTAAATGCACTTCTGTTTATTTACACCTGAGCTGACATTATTTTTCCAAGGTTCATTTATTGTCTTTTAGTTAGAAGTTGCTTTTCCCTTTGAGGCGATCTCTTACGGATCCAAGACTCCCCACCCTCTTCCCAAACTCATCTTTAGATTAGGGGTATTTGCTTTGTACTTTTTGTTTGAGTGCTTCTATTGCAATACTATCCTCAGTGCATTCAAATTGTCTTTTTGTCTGTCTCTTTCACTAAATCACGGAATGTTTGAGGGCCAGGGTTCTTTTCCCCAGAGCCCAGCATATATCTGGCCTTTGCCAAATGCTTTTAGATAAGTGTAGATGAGGATAGATACCCTTATCTAAAAGGGATTTTGATCAGAAAAAGGAGAGGAGCTTTTGAAATTCTACCCTACCGTATATATCAGAATATAAGTGGCCTGGGCTAGAGCTGATCAGTGGCCCAAAACACAAGAGACCATGTTTTCTGCCTCAAGCAGGGGTGGTTGACCTGCAAGGCTGTCTTCCTGGACCATGTGGTGATCAGGGTGATTTGGGAAGCGTATTTCTAGCCTCAGTATGGCCTCCAAAAAACATAACTGCAGCCCTGGGGAGTGCCTATTGGGAAATGGAGAGCTTGGCTGAGGAAACTTAGCCGCCTGAGGAACTGAACTTGACTCCTCCCTCTGCTATTGATTTTCCCTTCAGATTATCTCCCCAGTTCACACCCTCTGTTCTGATCCCATCACCTTGACTTCAGTTCAATTTCTTATCAATTCTTGCCTGAATTACTGACTTGACCAGCTCACTGGCCTCTTCCATTCCATTGTCCACAGTGCTTCTGGGGTGAGCATTCTACAAGACAGATTTGTCCCCACTCCCTGTTCTCCCTCCCCCCCAACCCCCTACCCCCAACACCTGCCATTGTTCAAGGTCTATCTGCTGCCCTTTGAATAAAGGCTGAATTCTCTAACAGGGCTCACTAATTCCTTCAGGGTGGGTCTCCTCTATCTGCCCATTTCTCATTGTTCTTCCGCCATTTGCATTCATTTTCCCCCAATTCCCTAATTGTGAAGTTCCTAAACAGACCCCTCTTCCACGTCTGCGATTTCGCTTGTATTCACTAGAGTCCTCCTTGTCCCCTCCATTTTTTTCTTTTCTTTTCTTTTTTTTTTTTTTTGAGATAGAGTCTTACTCTTTCTTTTTCTTTTTTCTTTCTTTTTTTTTTTTTTTTTTTTTTAATAAAGACGGGGTTTCACCATGTTGGTCAGGCTGGTCTTGAACTCCCAACCTCAGGTGATCCACTCGCCTTGGCCTCCAAAGTGCTTGGATTACAGGCGTGAGCCACCACACCCGGCCCCCCTCCATTTTTTTCTAAGATACAATGAAGTACCTAGATCCCTGCTGCCCAGATATTTCCACCACCACAGCAACAATCATGTTAGATTGTAATGCACTAATTGCTGCATTCATTCATCCAACTTCCATCCTTTTTTCCTTCAAACCTTTATGGTATGCTTCCTGCATACTTTTCTTGATGCTAGGTACACATATACGTAAGCAAGCCAGACAAAATCTCCTGCCCTCGTGGAGCTTGCATTCTGGTGGGAGGAGACACATAAAAAAATACCTGCACAATGTATATTCCAATAAAAATATGATCCAAAAGTCTGAAATCTGAAGCATTCACAAAATTCAAGGTCTTAGATATCCATGGCATGCCCATCCCTGAAGTTCCATGGCAAGGAAATCTGGAATCTGAAACTTTCTGAGCACTGGCATGACACTCAAAGAAAGTGCTCACTGAAGCTCATTTTTGATTTTTGGATTAGGGGGATGCTCAACTGATATAGCGCACACATTCCCAAATCTGACAAAATCTGAAATCCTAAACCAAAATCTGAAATTTGTACAGGTTGACTATCCCAGCATTCTGAATAAGGGATATTCAACCTGTACAAATTTTTGAAGGAAATGAATAGGTGTTAAGTGAAATGTTGTTTAGAGAGTGCCATGAGTATGTGAGTGGACGGGAGTCAAGGAAGGCCCCTCTGAAGGAGGTGATATTTGAGTGGAGTTGAAAAACATGATGAGAGAAACGCTATACATAGAACAGTGGATGACATGTTTGGGTCAGTCTCCAGGGAAGGACTCAGCTTGGTATGCTGGAGGAAGGAAAGAGGCCACTCTCTTCGGAGCTCTAGTTTATAACCTCCCCCAAACCCTGGCAAGTATCTCATACCTTACCACATTTCCAGGGTCTAGCCAAGTGCCCAAGAAGTAATAGGCGTTAATAAGTATTTGAATGAGTTGCTATAATTTTAAAGTTATATTTTCCTTGGTGTTTAACCATAATAGCTTAAAAAAGGGCTTATCTTTTTGAGATTTTATATACTAGGGATTTCTATCCTAGGAACTTCAATAAAATATTCTTGTCACCATTCCAAGGGACTTGTTCCTGGTTTGTTTTCAGGGGTCTGCTCTACTCTGTTGGCTGCCATTTTGGAGAAAATTGCTACCTGGTCCACTGCTGCAAGCCTACCACGGTAGGGAATAAAGTCATGCTGGGCTTAAAATGTACTTTAGTAATGTGGCTAATTACTAGTTGTTATCAGTATAAATATATGAGTACTAACACAGGGAACAGAACAAACAAGAGAACCTCCTGGAAATGGTAAAGGAAGCCCTTGGCTCGCAAACACCTACACAAACAAAAGAAACACTGTGAAGTATGTGGATTTAAGAAAAATAGCACTGCTCTCTCTTAACCACAGCGTTCTTCAGTTGTCTTCTATTAATCAGATTCCCCATGGTCGTTCCATATTAGGATATCAATATTGCGTCATCACTTAAAGATTCACAGGCTCCCCCAGCCTCACAAGTTCTTGAATATCTGTGGCTTGTCCATCTCTGAAGTTCCATGGCAGTCAATGGTTTTATTTCCTGAAGAGTCTCTCCTTCTAAAGCAAAACTTTTCTAAAAGGAACAAACCTCTCCTTCAAATGGTGTTCAAATTCTCTCCCACTAAGCATCTTCCTGGAAGAGTTTTCAAACTTGTTCCTCAAGAATAGCTTTTTCTCCTTGAAGCTTAATGAGAACTTCTCCTGAATTACTCTCATATAAAAGAGATCTATGGTGCTATCTCTTGCCTTAGCTGATTCCACTTACCTCTTGAGTCTGATGATGATTCAATCAATGGTTTAATAATGTGCTATTTTTAAAAGAACAGATTTATCTTTACTTACAGCAAACACATTAAAATAATCTTAATTGAGGAGCTTATTAAACATTTCTTTGTTTGGAGAATTTGGTCTCTCTGGATAATATGAGTGCAACAGGAGTCCCAGTTTGAGTCTAAGTAGACAGAACCTACCAGAAATCAACTTGGAGATGGGCTGAGAGGTGTTGTGGGAGAGACCCCACAAAAAGGGAAAAAAGAGTCAGCAATAAAAACCTTTAGACTTCGGATGGGAGGGACGGTTCTGAGTTTAGCATGCAGCTGCCACTTAAATTTAACTCGAGGCCCAAACCCCACTGGAATGATCTTTGATACCATAGAGAGAGAGCGTGCAGGGCTATCAGAAATGAAAACCAAGAGCAGCTTCGTTTAAACACACCACACTGTGCTGAGGCAGGACTGCTGACTGCACAATGGCAACAGAGGAATGAAGCATTCTTGCCCACTTCCCCATACAACATCTTGCAACTTTTAGCTCCCGACATAAAAGACTTCGTTGCCTCTGCGATGGTGGAGACAGCTGGACACACAGATAGGGCAGCGTGCAGTGGTGGTCCAAAGGGTGATGGCCCAGCAGGAATAGCATGAGCAGAGGCAGACGGCTTCATGAGCACGTACCACAGCTCTCCAGGGCCAACTCAGCCTACATGAGGGGCACAGGCAATTGGGGTCCTGCAGATGGATGCAAGTGGGTGAGTGAGGGCCCACAGAATTTGGGTTTGGCTCATTAATGCGACTCCATTAGTACCCTTATGGAATAAATAAAATCCTGAGTTTTGTGCTGGGACAAAAGGAAGGAATGCCTAAAGTGAAACTAAAGAACAATGTGACTGCCGGGCGCGGTGGCTCACGCCTGTAATCCCAGCACTTTGGGAGGCTGAGGCGGGTGGATCACGAGGTCAAGATATCGAGACCATCTACATGGTGAAGCTCCGTCTCTACTAAAAATACAAAAAATTAGCTGAGCATGGTGGCGCATGCCTGTAATCCCAGCTACTCGGGAGGCTGAGGCAGGAGAATTGCCTGAACCCAGGAGGCGGAGGTTGCGGTGAGCCGAGATCGCGCCATTGCACTCCAGCCTCGGTAACAAGAGCGAAACTCCATCTCAAAAAAAAAAAAAAAAAAAAAAAAAAGAACAATGTGACTTTGTGGCTTTTTTTTTTTTTTTAACTCAAAATTGAATAGTTAGATGAAAATATTTTTAGACTGTAATCTGGCCACGAGTAATGTATGCGTTTATGTTCCGACTGAATAAAAAGCAAATCCAGGATGTCAGCTAGTATCTCCAACTGGCATCTCCCAGTATCTTCCTTGCAAAGCAAATTAATTGCAGAATTTATAGTTGCAAGCACATTTCCCTGAGTTTTTCTGGTTTCATATTTTCTATTTCCTAAAAAGTACTTCTAATGTACTTGTGATGTAGATTTCTTCTTCACGCAGAACATGTTTTCATATTCTTATTTTTGGCAAGATTTTACATGAACATGTTACTTCCAGGAAGTGACTTAGTAAAAATAATAATAGAAACACCTTTATAGTATTCATAGGTGTTTAGTCTCTAAAATTATGTCAGATGGGATTTTAAAAAATTCTGTAATTGCTAAAATTAGCACATTAGGAAAATTGACTTGTATCCTTTGTAGTAAATAAGCACTGTGAGAATGCATGGAAGATAAAGGGATAACTGAAAAAAGTAATATTTATTGACTTTTTTGAATTATAAAAAGCATTTGATTGTAGAATATTTAGAAAAAATTGAAACACATTAATAAGAAAACAAGCCACAAACTGGTAATTCTAACCTGTTAAGAGACAACTACTGTTATCATTTGCGGGTGTTTCATTTTTGCATTTTTCTATACATATTCCATATACTCACAATAGGATAATATTGCATAATAGTTTTGATATCTGGTTGTTTTCCTATTAACTATATTTTCTCAGCTTTTATTTCTAAGTAGTTTGGAAGGTATAATTACATATTTTCTTTCAGTGATTATCTTTTTGTTATTAAAAGCGTTTTGAAATAATTTTATCTCTGTTTATCAAAGCCAATAATATAACTGCATCTATTAATTACTGTCTGTGTATAATGAGAAACCTTGCAGGCTTTTATTGTCTGCACTTCACAATTTTGATTAAAGTAATCTGGGATATTGACCTAACTTATTGTTCTTGTTTTACATTATTAACTTTTCTTCAAGACTTATTTTTGAAATTATTTTGTTTTGGGTCTAGATTCACGATGGTTCTTAAGACTTTATTGTATGTTTCACTAGTTTCCATTTCTCCCTAGTATCCCTTTATGCTACGCTGCCCTCATTCTCGAGTTCTTTATCTTGATCTTTCTCTAGGTAGGCTGGATTGTATCACTAAGCTGTGATCATGATACTTTCTGAGCACTGGTTTAAAGAATGTTGGTCTTTCCTACAAACAACCTTTTGACTAAGAACATAATTCCTCTTTTTATTTTTCTTTTATTTTAAGAGATGGAGTCTATGTTGTCCAGGCCGGAGTGCAGTGGCCACTGACTGGCACGAATATAGTAACCTACAGCCTTGAACCCCTGAGCCCCAGCAACTCTCCTGCCCCAGCCTCCTGAGTATCTGGGACTCAAGTATGCGCCACTATGCCTAACTGAGTACGTAATTCTAAATCTTTCCTCCCCAGCGTGGAAGCCAGTTTACCGCTGCTATTTACCTAGCTGGGGGAGCAATGTATAGTTATTCTTCATTCAGGTTAGTGGTTCTTTCTGGCTTCACATTCAAATTGCCAGGGGAGATTTTTTAGAAACGTCAATACCCAACCTCTATCTTAGGATTATTAAATCAGAATCTCTAAGGATGAGATCCAGACATGTGTTGTTTTTTTTTAAAATTTCAATTTCAATTTTATTTTATTTTTTATTTATCATTTGTTTTTCAAGATGGAGTCTTGCTGTCACCCAGGCTGGAGTGCAGTGGCACCATCTCAGCTCACTGCAAACTCTGCCCCACCTTCACCTGACCCCTGTCGGGTTTAAGCAATTCTCCTGCCTCAGGAGTAGCTGAGATTACAGGTGTGCGTCACCACGCACGGCTAATTTTTGTATTTTTAGTAGAGACAGAGTTTCACCATGTTGGCCAGGCTGGTCTTGAACTTCTGATCCCATGATCCTCCCACCTTGACCTCCCAAAGTGCTGGGATTACAGGCATGAACCACCCACCTGGCCAGACACGTTATTTTTTAAAGTCTTAACGAATGATTTTAATGCATAGTCAGAGACATAAAACAGTTCTTACAAAATAAACTGTGTTTTCCTGCCTGGATATTTATAGAATATATATTTTTTTGTTTCACTTAAATCTTGAAACAGTCAACAAGATATGTCAGGTGCCAATATCTCTTCATTAATTCTGCCTGATAACCTTTAATTTTATAAGCTCAGCAATTTCCCTCTATTGTTTATTTCAATATTGCATTCACCACATTTATTCTATTTTTTTCTTACTTGGATCTTTAGAACATGTTGATTGGAAGCCTTAGTCTGTTTGAGCTGCTGTAACAAAATGCCGTAAACTGGGTGGCTTATAAACAACAGAAATATATTTCTGACAGTTATGGATACTGGAAGTCCAAGATCAAGGTGCCCACAGTTTGGATATCTGGTGAGGGGCTGTTTCCCTGTTCATAAATTTCTTCTTCCTGGGTCCTCATGTGGTGGAAGGGGGAAGAGATCTTTCTGCGTCCTATTTCATAAAGACACTAATCCTGTGATGGTGCTGCCTTCATGAGTTACTCATCTACCAAAGGCTTTACCTCATAATGCCGTCACCTTGAGGGTTAGGGTTCCATAAATGAAGTTGGGGAGATAGAAGTATTCAATCTGTTGTACTGGAATTCTTGGGTCCCTTTCTCATATTTTTCTTTTTTATTCCCCTGCCTTATTTTTTCTTGAGACAGAGTCTCACTCTGTCACCCAGCTGGAGTGGCGTGAAAATAGCTCACTGCAGCCTTAACCTCTTGGGCTCAAGTGATGCTCCCACCTCAGCCTCCTGAGTAGCTAGGACTACAGGTATATTCATACACCTGGGTAATTTTTAATTTTCCTGTAGGGACTGGGTCTCACTATGTTGCCCAGGCTGGTCTCAAACTTCTGGGCTTAAGCAATCCTCTTGTCTTGGCCTCCCAAAGTGCTGAGATGACGTGTGTGAGCCACCACGCCTGGCTGATATTCTTATGTGTTAATTTATTTTCTGTGGTTGCCAATCTGCTGTCTGTTGCCTTTGACAATGTTTATAATTCTGTGGTTGTGTTTTCCATACAATCTCTTTCTTATTCCAGGATTTCTTTGTGTGTGTGTGGGGGGGCACTTGCTCTAGTTTTATAAATAGAAACTTCCTTTGAGTTTTGTTGAACATATAAAAGAGAAAACCTTTCCAGTGTCTGGCTATCGTTATCAGAATACATTTCCACTGATTATCCATCAGGTAGTTTTTTGTTTTTTATTGTAGTTCCATTTACATTTAACAGAGCCTTGCCTTGACCGAAATTTAGTCAGATTCTTTCGAACTCTCTTCCCCACCAGACCCTGACTTTTGGTCTTCCGTGTTCATCTCTGCATTGTCCAATTTTAGCAAGAATTCTGTCGTCAGTTTAACAAGAATCCCCTACTCTTAGTGTGTGATGACCCATGATATCTGATTGGGTAAATTTTGTATTTTTAGTAGAGACAGGGTTTTACTATGTTGGCCAGGCTGGTCTTGAACTCCTGACCTCATGATCCGCCCACCTCGGCCTCCCAAAGTGCTGGGATTACAGGCATGAGCCACCCACCTGGCCAGACACATTATTTTTTAAAGGCTTAACCAATGATTGGGTATCATGGGTCATCACATATTGAGAGTAGGAGATTCTTTGTCCAATTTTAGCAAGAATTCTGTTGTCAGTTTAACAAGAATCCCCTTCTCTCAATATGTGATGACCCATGATACCTGATTGGGTTCCTCATCCTCCACCATCTCGCAGGTGATATCTGACCTTCTTGGCCTGCCTTTAGCAAGATTCCTGTTAGATTGGTTTAGTCAAGATGTTCCCTTGCCTCTGATGTTTCCTCTTAATAATTTTCTACCTATTGACCTGCACCCAGCTTCTTGGCTATGAAGTCCCATTTCCTTGTTGTATTCTGATTTGAGCCTGATATCTCTTCCCTCCTATAAAACTCCATTGTATAGCCGCCCCCACTTGAATAGATTATTCCTTATTGTTTTTTTTTTTTTGAGACAGAATTTCGTGCTTGTTTTCCAGGCTGGAGTGCAATGGCATGATCTCGGCTCACCACAACCTCTGCCTACCTGACTCAAACGATTCTCCTGCCTCAACCTCCCCAAATAGCTGGGATCACAGGCTTGTGCCACTATGCCCGGCAAATTTTTTATTTTTGATACAGAGAAGGTTTCTCCATGTTGGTCAGACTGGTCTTGAACTACCAACCTTAAGTGATCTGCCTGCCTCAGCCTCCCAAAGTGCTGGGATTACAAGCGTGAGCCACTGCGCCTGGCCAATTCCTTATTGTTCTTCAGCAAGTGACATGAATAATTTTTTCTTTAATATGTTCTCAGTTTGTGTGTTTATAAAGCAGTAAGAATTGTTTCTGGGTCCTTTCTGGATTATAGACCCTTTTGAGAACTTGATTAATGGCCACATTATAACATTTGCATATAACTTTATAGACAAACCACTCAAAGCTCTGTGATCTCTACATGAAGGCCCATGGACTCCATGATAGACTCTTGATCTAAATGAGCTTCTAACCTTACTCAATATTGACTTATAAAGAAATGGCTGGTGAGAGAGACCGACTCAGAAATCGGATGAGCATTCTCACTCACATCTTTCAAGTCCGCGGTGTTATCACCACTGTTCTGGGCTTGGTTTGGTGAAACCCCTCTAAGGTAAAGGGTTTCAGTAGTGTCCTGACAGGGCGTTTGTTACTTTCTAGTCACTCATTCTTGCCCTGTAGGTGTAATGGACTGTCTACTAGCTAGAAGAAATCACTTAGATTTTCAGATGACAGTGAACTAAATTTCATCTTAGTTAAATCAGTATTATTTTGGGTTTTCTGTCGCAGCTAAACCTAGCCGTAGCTGATGTGAGAGTTTTTGTTTGTTTATAATTAAGCAATGAAAATTTGTTCTAGTTATTCCCCCACAAAAGCAGGTGAAGGGATTTTTTAAAAAACCTCTTCCTCCTTTTTTGGGGAATACTTTAAGGGATCTCTTAAATCTGAAAAGGAGGATTGTGACTAGTTTCTTAATCTAACAACTTCAGGGAGTCAGGACCATGTATAATCCCGGAAAGGCAAATTCATCTCTTTCCTACATCTCTACCCTTTTTTAGTAAGAGTATAACTTACGTATCATAAATTGCGTAACTTTTAAGTGTATAGCTTATTGAATTTTTAAATATGTACATACTCATGTAATCACTATCCAGATGTAGAAAGAAAATATTTCCTGCAACACCCCCAGCAGGCTTCCTCCTGTGCTCCCCTAGTCGAATCCCCATGCTCTTCTGACCTCTGTCACTGCAGATTATATGTGACAGCTTTAGACTTCATGTAAGTGCAATCAAAATGTACCCGTGCACAGAATGTACCTATGGCAGTCATAGAGGTGTATTGCTCAGATCTCCTTCAAGAGAGAATCTGCTACAAGGGAGTGTAGATGGTTAACAGTCTCCAGATGTGTGACCCTCAGAGTCTGCCTTGGCTTTTGAGACATGTCGATGAGCTCCCTGGGTAGCAGCAGTCAATGACTGAGCTTGGATCTGGTATAAAGACTTCCCGTTTCTGGCCAGTGTGTAACTCCTATCTGGCTAACTTTGTATTGAAGCTTCTCATTGCACTGGAAAGGCTTTCCCAGAGCTGCACTGAAGGCTGAGGCCCTTTCTGCCCAAATCTCTATCCTTCACCCTTTAAATAGGAGTATTAATGGCTTTCCTTATTCCCTTATATTCCCAGTAAAACTTTTGCCTTTCTAACTCAAACTTGGCATGTGTTTCTTGATGGACTCAACCAGTGTCCTACTTCTTGAGTCTGGTTTCTCTTGCTCAACATTACATTGATGAAATTCACCCATGTTTTTGCACACAGAGGTAGTTTTTTTCTTTTTCTCATATAATCTAAAAATGGTATACCTAGGCCAGGCATGGTGGCTCATGCCTGTAATCCCAGGACTTTGGGAGGCTGAGGCAGTTGGATCACCTGAGGTCAGGAGTTCAAGACCAGCCTGACTAACATGGTGAAAACCTGTCTCTACTAAAAATACAAAAATCAATTGGGTGTGGCAGTGCCCGGCTGAGTCATTAGACTTGCTTGAACACAGGAGGCAGAGATTGCAATGAGCGGACATGGCGCCACTGCACCCCGGCCTGGGCGACAAAGTGAGACTCTGTCTCAAAAAAATATATATATACTTTTTCTACTATAAGTTTTTGACTTCGTAAATAAAGCTGCTGTGACCATGCTTGCACTTGTGTTATGATAGATTTACACACTCATTTTCTAGGTTATACACCCTAAAGGAAATTCTGGGTAATAGATTTTACATATGTTTAGTTTTAGTCAAACGTTTTTCCAAAGTTTTTTGAAAATCTGTTTACACTTTTACTAACAATTTTGGAGAATTCCAGTTGCCCTGCATCTTTGTCACTTCTTACTGTCAGCTGTTTTTCTTTCCCTATGAATGGTGTTTACTCACTTATTGGTCATCCATCCATACACTTTCCACTTCTGTGAAGTGTCTGTTAAAGTTTTTTTCTTCTTCTCATTTTTAAGTAGTTTTTAGTTATAGTCTTACTGATTTGTGGAAATTCTTTTTTTAATTTTTTTTGAGACGGAGTCTCACTCTGTCGCCCAGGCTGGAGTGCAGTGGCGTGAGCTCAGCATACTGCAACTTTTGCCTCCCAGGGTTAAGCAGTTCTGCTGCCTCAGCCTCCCGAGTAGCTGGGATTACAGGCACATGACACCATGCCTGGCTAATTTTTTTTTTTATTTTTATTTTTAGTAGAGACAGGCCTTCACCATGTTGGCCAGGTTGGTCTTGAACTCCTGACCTCAAGTGATCCGCCCACGACGGCCTCCCAAAGTGCAGGGATTACAGGTGTGAGCCACTGTGCCTGGCGTTGGAATTCTTTATATAGTTTGAGTATGGGTCCATGGTTGGTTACATCTATTACAAATATCTTCTCCCAGTCTGTGACTTGCCTTGTCTCCCTCCCCATATTGTCTTTTGCTAAACATAAATTCGACATAAAAATGAAGTTCGACTTTTTCAAACTTTTATTTTCTGGCTAGTGTATTTGGTGTCCTGTTTGAGAAATTTTGCATAAACAAAGATCATGAAGACATTATGTTTTCTTCTAGAAGCCTTATGTATTTATGTTTTACATTTAAATATATGCCCCATTTTGAATTAATTCTTACGTATTATGTGGGAAGGGGTCAGTTTTTTAAAAAATATATTTATCTAAGCTTCATCTTTATAGGGTTGCTTTTTGGATTTGGTGAAAGTGCTGTGCTAGTTGATAGATTGTGTGGTGAGCTTCCTATCTAGGGCTTCTGAGGGGCCGCAGGCTCACTTCTGATGTGTGATGTAGCTGCCCTGACCCTACTTCCTAGGCGAGGTCTCTAGCCAGGTGCACACTGCATCATCAGAGAATGCTGCCGTCAGTGACGGCCGTCTACATGGGGTAGACCCTTAGGCCTTGCCTTCACATCCTGCTCCACAGAGGCTGTGAAAAATCTCCAAAGCTTTGGGAAATCATCCAATAACACAGCAATTGCCACCATGCCTGGGCTTTCTGCTTGAAATAGTTACCACTGTTTTCCAATTCTAATACCATCAAACTCTCACCGTTTTCAAGAGCTGAAAGAATCACTGGCAAGGTCCTGCTGTTGGCCTCCAGGCTCCATCCCTCCAGGTCAAGCTGCATCTTTGGTGATGGCAAATTGGCCTTTGTTGTCTTTCTTTAATCAGGTCCAGACTGCACAGGATTTAAAAGAAATTCTTTGAAGTTTCTGGCATTTATATGGCTTCCTTCCCTAGCTTCCAGTACTGATTTAAGGTTTTACATATTTTAAATTTTCTAGGTCATTTTAGACGGAACTGGGAGGCAGGTGGTTCAAATATGTGCCCTCAGCCTCCAGTATTTCCCTTAAAATGTAGTAAGATGTGTTTTAAGCCTTAATGGGAATTGTGAAGAGAACAATGCTCTATTAGTTCCAGGAGAAAAGATTTATTATTAATAGTAAACAATATTCATGAATATTTGCAATTAGTACTTAATACTCATTTATTTACATATTTGATATATATTTCACTCCAGTCTTTTCTAAGCTCTAGAAATAGTAAACATTCTTCATTAATCTTTGGAATTAGTACTTAATACTCATTTATTTACTTATTATTATTTATTTCACTATAGACTTTTTTCTAAGCTCTAGAAATAGCAAACATTATTCATTAATACTTGCAATTAGTACTTAATACTCATTTATTTACATATTTATTATATATTTGACTCTAGACATTTTTCTTTTTTCTACTTCTGAGATGTAGTTGAGATCTTGCTGTAGTATATAAAATTTTATGTTGCTTGTAAAACTTGTTATTGTAAAGTGAACATTTCTCCATGCATTGATTTTTTTTTTCAATATGTGCTATAAACCAGTTTTTAAAAGTCTTCGTGTATCTGAATACATATCTGCATGTGTTTATATAGACAAAGGAAAAATTATGGAAAGATACACACCAGAAGAGTTAGGGGCCGGGCATGGTGGCTCACACCTGTAATCCCAGCACTTTGGGAGATCGAGGTGGGCGGATCACAAGGTCAGAAGTTCAAGACCGGCCTGGCCAACATGGCAAAACCCCGTCTCTACTAAAAACATTAGTGGGACTTGGTGACTGGCACCTGTAATCCCAGCTACTTGGGAGGCTGAGGCAGGAGAATTGCTTGAACCCAGGAGGCAGAGGTTGCAGTGAGCTGAGATCGCGCCATTGCACTCCAGCTTGGACGACAAGAGCAAGACTCCATCTCAAAGAAAAAAAAAGAGAAAAGAGTTAGGGATTTGGATCTAGAGTAGGAGAGGGAGAGTATTACTTTCAGTTCACAAACTTCTATATTGTTTAAATTGTTACCATAAAAGGCTTTTTAATGTAAAATTGTTCTCTATTTCTTGAGTTAATTTTTCAATTTCTTGAGTTAATTCAATTTCTTGTATTAATTTTTAAATTCAATGGCTATATCATATTTTATTACCTATTCCATTATGTTACATGTTGAGGTAGTTTCTATTTTTTTATGACTTAAATGTCTTTATTCTTAAAGCTACACACACACACACACACACACACACACACATACAATTGTTTAGTTTTCTTAGAATTTATTCTTGGAACTAGATTCAGTCCATGAGAACATTACAAGTCAAATGCTTATTTTCCAAAATAATTTTTTACTTCTTATTTTACTAGCAGAGCATATAATTACCCTTCTGTTTAAACTATAATTAGATTTGGAAGTTTGTAATAGAAAATTAGAACCAACAGTCACTCAAGTACTTAATGTTGACAAAATTTCATATACAATGCGCAAAAAGTCCTTCACAAAGTTGTGAAGTTCAGAGGAAGCAGTACGGGGGGATACGGTGTCCTTTGAAATCATGAGACACCCAGCTTCTCTTTATGTTTCACCATGTTTCCATCCTCAAGGCCACAATCCGATTGTTGAACTCTAACCATTGTACCCCCATTCCAGACAGTCAGAAGGAGAAATGGGATACTGAGAGAGGAATACCTACTATCTGAATTTCTTTCTTTTTTCTTTTTTTTTGAGATGGAGTCTTGCTCTGTTGCCAGGCTGGAGCACCGTGTTCCTTTGTCTATACAATACATGCAGCTATGATTGTAGATAGAAGATCAACATACAAAAATAAACTGTACTTTTATACATGGCAATGGACTAAATGAAATGAACTGAAAATACTCAGAAATAAAGTTAACGAAAACTGCAAGAGTTACGTACTGAAAACTACAGAACATCCTGAAAAAAACTTTTAAAAATTGAAATAAATAGAAAGATATCTCCTGTTCCTGGATTGAAAAACTTAATATTGTTATGATAATAATCCCCACATTGATGTAAAAATTCAGAGCAATCTCTTTCAAATTCTCAGCTCTCTCTCTGTCTTTAAGGAAGAGCTGTGTAGTACTGGCATTAGGGTAAACATATAGATCAGTAGTACTGAAAATTCAGAAATAAACTCAAATTTATGGTCAATTGATTTTTGGTTAGTGTTTGAAGATAATTAAATGGGGGAAAGAAAAGTCTTTTCAATAAATGGTGCTGGCACAACTAGAAATTCATACTCAAAATAATAAAGTTGGATTCCTACCTCACACCATATATAAAAATTAACTAAAAATAAATTAAAGTTCTGAATGTAAAACTTCAAACTCTTTAAAAACACAGATGTAAAACCAAAAGTGGTGGTGTATGCCTGTAGTCCCAGCTACTCAGGAGATGAGGCAGGAGGATCACTTGAAGGCAAGAGTTTGATGCTGCAGAACACTTTGATGCTTGTGCCTGTGAACAGCCACTGTACTCCAATCTAAGCAAAATGGCAAGACCTTGTCAAAAAGGAAGAAAGAAAGAAAGAAAGAAAAGAAAAAAATAAGAAAACATAGGTGTAAATCTTTGTGACCTTTGATTAGGCAATGGTTTCTTAGATATAATACCAAAAGCATTAACCACCCTTCCCACTAGCCCCAAAAGTCGAGTTGAACTTAATCAAAATAAAAAATATTGTGCTTCAAAGGACATTATTAAGAAAGCGAGGTCAGGTATATGACTCACACTTGTAATCCCAGTGCTCTGGGAGATGGAGGCAGGAAGATAGCTTAAGACCAGGAGTTCAAGTCCAGCCTGGGCAATATAGCGAGGCCCTGTCCCTACAAGAAAACTAAAAAATTAACCAGGCATGATGGCATACATGTCATCCTAGCTACTCTGGAGGCTGAGGCAGGAGGATTGCTTGAACCCAGGAGTTTGAGGCTGCAGTGAGCTTTGATGGCACCACTGTACTCCAATCTGGGTGACAGAGCAAGAACCTGTCTCTAGAAAAATAAAATAAAATAATAAAAGTTTAAAAAAAGAAAGTGAGAAGACAACATACAGAATGGAAAAAATATTTGCATATCATATATCTGATAAGAGTCTAGTGTCCAGAATATATAAAGAACTCTTACAACTCAACAGTAAGACAAATAGCACAATTTAAAAATAAGCACGGCATCTGAATGGATAGTTCTCCACAGAAGATGTGTAGATGACCAATAAAATGTGAAGATATTCATGATTAGTTCACCAGGGAAATGTAAATCAAACCCTTAATCATATACCACTTCACAACCGCTATTTGATAGCTATAATAAAAAAGAAAGATACTAACAAGCCTTAGTAAGAATGTGGAGAAACTGGAACCTTCATACACTGCTGGTGTGACTTTAAAATGGTGCAGCTGCTTTAGAAAATAGTTTGAGAATTCCTTAAATGATTGAACATAGAGTTACAATATGATCCAGTAATTCTTCTCCTAGGTATATACCCAAGAGAAATGAAACGTGTTCACTCAGAAACCTGTACACAAATGTTTATAACAGTATTACTTATGACAGTCCCAACCCGGAAACAACACAAATGTTCATCAAATGATGAATGGATAAACAAAATTGATACATTCATACAGTGGAATATCACTCAGTCATAAAAAGGAACGAAGTACTGATAAATGGTTGAGCTTTGAACACATTATGATAAGTGAAAGAAGCCAGTCTTAAAAGGCCATATGTTGTGTGATTTCATTTGTATAATATATCTAAAGTAGGCAAATCCCTAGAGATTGAAAGTTGCTTAGTGGTTGCCAGAGGCTTACAGTAGAGAGGGTGGAGGGTGACTGCTATTAGAGGTATGAAGTTTCTTTTTGGATCATGAAACTGTTCTGGAATCAGATAGTAGCGATGGTTGCATAACTTTGTGAATATGCTAAAAACCACTGGCTTTTACATTTTAAAAAGATAAATCTTTTGGAATGTGAATTATATCAGAATTCAGATATAGTAGACTCCCTTTATCCCTGGGAGATACGTTTCAAGATCCCCAGTGCATGCCTGAAACTCCAGATAGTACTGAACCCTATAAATGCTATGCTTTTTCCTGTGCATACATACATACCTATGAGAAAGTTTAATTTATGAATTAGGCATAGTAAGAAATTAACAGCAATAACTTAATAATAAAAATAGAATATAATAACAATATACTGTAACAAAAGTTATGTGAATGTAGTTTTTCTCTCTCAAAATATTGTATGCAATATTTCTGGACTCAGGTTGAATGTTGTTTAGAAATAAAACACAGAAAGTGACACTGTGGATAAGGAAAGAGTATTGTAAAAGCAAGTATCTAGCACCTAGGTGTTGTAAAAGGCGTTCAGGAACATTCTTTCCACGAGAAGCAGTCTTGTAATGCTCTACCCAACAGAGTCCCAATTTTATTTTAAAATGGCATAGGAAAAATTAAAACTAGGATATAGCAAACAATGCTCACCTCTATACTATTAATCAGTTCATTTTCCCTTTTCACATTTATTCTTTATAATAGGCCAAGCTCACATTACACGTCATGTAAAGAAATGGGAAAATAAAAATAAAAACAAAACAATTCCTAAATGTCATCTTGGGAGCTTTTGCTAGCTGGTGGGAAGGACAGTCGTAAGTAAATGTTTCACAGACGTTATTCCACTCACAGAGACAACTGGTGCACTAGAAATCCCTACCTAAAAATTCGAGTTGGCCTAAGTCTAAACCTGTGAATTCAGTGTCTGCCAGTTTTTTGTGTGTGTAGTTAAGGGTAAAAATCAGGAGTGAATGGGTCTTCTGTTTGAGCAGGACTTGTGATGGACAGTGTCTTTGTCACTAGCAAACCCTTGGGCCATAGTTTGGAAGTTGGAGATTGAAGAAAGGAAAAGAAGAATGGCATGAGGTAATCATGTAAAGGTCTACTTTCAGGGTTTATTTTAGGATAAGTCTTTGTAGATTGTCAGAGCTGTTAGGAAGATTTTTCCATTTAATGTGATTTAGTTTAGACAGTATGATCTTTAAGAACTATTTGTCTTTCAGAAGTATGTGGGTGTGTGTTTTACCCACAGGGCACCAGAGTCAAGATCAGAAGATCTAAGTGTATTTACAAAGAGAACGAAGAGTCATGTCTCTACTTCACCCTGGCAGAGGGACCTTGAAAATTTTGGGAACTGGGTCACCAAAGGCCACTGTGGATTCACTTGTAAGCCAGAGTGAACAGAAAATTCTATAATTGCTATAAAATAGAAAATTCTATCATTGTTTTTCTAGATGAAATTATTCAGATTTGAGAACTGGATTCCTTTTAGTTATTGTGTCCTGTGGATTGTTCTGATTGTTGAGAGGAATTCTAGGGCAAGGCATGTCATTGCGGTGGTGAGGAGGTTGGGGTTTAAGTGAATGAAGATTCTCATTTGAAGAATTGAAATATGACCTGACTACGAGACGAAGGGACTAGAGGAATCGTTCCAAGCCAAAAAAAGCCAGCCCAGGAACCGAGACGTGCTCATGAGTGAAACTTTATAAGAGGGTGTCTTTATTCATCTGGACTCTGGACACAATTATATACAGACCATTCATGCTTTTGTCTTAATTTTTATTTCTGAGTAGGTAATAAATACATTGAGTACAAAATTTAAAAGCTACACAAAGGGAATACCATAAAAGCTTGCTCGCTTCCCGCCGCCTCCAGACACTGGTTCTCCCCAGAAGCAATCACTGATACCAGCTCCATATGCATCTTTCCAGAGACATTTCCTCTCATCAACATCGAACCTTGAGTAGAGAATGCTACACTCAACAGCCTTGTGTCAATGGTGCCATGAGGAACTGAGGGGTGAGACAACGGAGGAAAGTGCAGCCTTCCCAGCCTACGCCCTTTTCTGGAGCCAGCTTGGTAGTCCCAGTATGATTTAGGGTGGGGGGCAGGTAGTTGTCTAGGAGTTTGAGGTGGTACCAAGTACCAGGGTAGAAGGGAAGCCTTCATCCTGCTCTTATGCCTCTTGGCAAACATGTGGATCAAATCAGGACTACACTCACCACAAACACATACAATAAGCATTTTTAAGCTGTTGGAGCCACGCAATTATTTTTTCTTACAACCTTTGGTTTCTGTTGGATCTCTCTGTGCTCTCCCACTCTTTCTTCACCTCTTTCTCTATGTTCCACCTCCGCCCCTTTATTAGGTCAACACGTGTACTTCCTGCATTACTGTATCATTTGTCTTCATCCCAAGAAGTACGTAATTTTAAAGAGAGTTCTCATTTAACGCTCTAATGATACAATTTTGTGACTATTTAAGGCAAGTCATTTAGCCTTTCTGAACTTTAATTCTCACATCTGTAAAACTGATGACTGCTTACATATTTCCCAGGCTTACTAAGTAAAGCAATTATAAAACGCTCGTCAATGTGAAAAATAATGTGGAAAGGTTCTGTTCTCCATGCTTCAAAAACCTTAGCTGCTAAGAAAGCTGCCAATACCTGCTTTAGGCATGGTGGGTGCTGCAGACTAGAAGCTCCAAGTTATGTTCTCAATGCAGAACATCCAGTCCTGGAGAAGACACACTATGGGAGATTCTGCTGGTTTTATAAGAGGGGTGGAAGTCTAGAAGAACCTCTTTCTTCAAAGAAAGAAAGAAACAAACAAAGAAAGAAAAAAGGGAGATAAATTAGTATAGCCATTATGGAAAACAGTATGGTGGTTCCTTAGAAAACTAAAACCAGCTTTTTCCAACTTGGACTAGCAGAATGGCTCCCGCAAAGAAGGCAAGCGAGAAGAAAAAGAGCCATTCTGCCATCAAGGAGGTGGTGACCTGAGAATACAGCATCAGCATTCACAAGCATATCCATGGAGTGGGCTTCAAGAAGCGTGCCCCTCGGGAACTCAAAGAGATTTGGAAATTTGCCGTGAAGGCGATGGGAACGCCAGATGTGCGCATTGATACCAGGCTCAACAAAGCTGCCTGGGCCAAAGGAATAAGGAACGTCCCATACCAAATCCACGTGCGGTTGTCCAGAAAAGGTAATGAGGATGAAGGTTCACCAAATACCTACGTACCTGTTACCACTTTCAAAAATCTATAGTCAATGTGGATGAGAACTAATCGCTGATCATCAAATACATCAAATAAAGTTGCAAAATTGCCTTCAAAAAAAAAGCTAAAACCAGAACTACCATATGATCCAGCAATTGCACTACCAGGTATATCCAAACAAAATGAAATCAATATGTCAAAGAGATATCTGTACTCCCATGCTTAGGGCAGCACTGTTTGCAATAACCAAGATATGAAAACAACTGAAGTGGCCATCATGTATATAACTGATCTGGTTTGGATCTGTGTACCTGTCGAAATCTCATGTCAAATTGTACCCAGTGTTGGAGGTGGGGCTGGTGGGAAGTGATTGAATCATGGGGGCCAATTTCCCCCTTAATGTTGCTCTCATGGTAGTGAGAGCTCCTGAGATTTGGTTGTTTAAAACTGCGGCACCTCCCCCATCTCTCTTTTCCTTCTGCTCCAACTATGTAAGACATGACTGCTTCTCCTTCACCTTCCACCACGATTGTTTAGTTTCCTGAGGCCTCTCCAGCCATGCTTCCTGTGCAGCCTGCACAATTGTAAGCCAATTAAACCTCTTTTCTTTAAAAATTACCCAGTCTCTGGTATCGATAGCATGCAAGAACGGACTAAAGCAATAATGGAATATTATTCAACCATAGAAAAGCATGAAATCCTGTCATGCTTTATGCAATATGGATGAGACTGGAGGACATTAAGTGAAAGAATCCAGGCCCAGAAAGATAAATACCACATGTTCTCATTCATCTGTAGAAGCTCAAAAATTTGATCTCATGGAAGTAGAGAGTAGAATGTTGGTAACTAGAGGCTGGAAACTGGTGGCTGGGAGGGGAGATAGGGAGAGATTGATTAATAGGCATAAAATTATAGCTAGAAAAGAGGATTAATTTCTAGTGTTCTATAGCACTATAGGGTGACAATAGTTAACAATAATTTATTGCACATTTTCAGCTAGCCAGAAGAGAGGATTTTTTTTTTTTTTTGATGGACTTTTGCTCTTGTCGCCCAGGGCGGAGTGCAGTGGCGCAATCTCAGCTCACTGCAACCTCCGCCTCTTGGGTTCAAATGATTCTCCTGAGTCTGCCTCCTGAGTACCGGGATTACAGGTGCCCGCCACCACGCCCAGCTAATTTTTGTATTTTTAGTAGAGATGAGTTTCACCATGTTGGTCAGGCTGGTCTCAAACTCCTGACTTCAGGTGATCCACCCGCCTCAGCCTCCCAAAGTTCTAGGATTACAGGTGTGAGCCACCGTGACCGGCCTAGAAGAGAGGATTTTGAATGCTCCCAATATGGAGAAATAATCAATTTTGAGGTGATGGATATGCTAATTACCCTGATTTGATCATTACACATTGTATACAATTATTGAAATATCACTCAGTACCCCATAAATATGTACAATTATTATATGTCAATTAAAAATAAGAATGATGATAAAAGAAAATGAGGGAAAGAGCTGAGGCCTTGGGGAGCAGGCCACTGGGAGGAGCAGAGCTACCTTGGGGTGGCTGCTGGTGGACAGTGAGATTTGGGTCTGCTCTGAGGAGGGATGTACAGTCTGGGATTCTGCACTGACATGATGGCAGCAAATGACATACCATAGCCTGAGAACACCCTTCCTGGAGTAACTGTGGAAGGTTAAAATAAAGGAACAAAAGTGAAAATCACATCTGTATGTTTGTAAATCACAATTTTATGTACTGAATAAATAACTTTTTATTTTCTTCTTATTTTAAATGTTCTATAGTTAGTATGTTTGTATACTCAGAAAAAAGTGACTTAAAAAATAATTTGAAAATGAAAGAAATGTAATAGCCCTATACATAGAAATGGTAATATAATTATGGCACTTTAGGAATTATCCACAAAGATAAAATGAAGACTGAAAATTGATATGAAAAATGGTATAATGAGACCAAAAAACAAGTGTGTGTACATATTGTATGATTAAAACTACATAACATATATACATAAAAACTAGAGGGGAATATATGAAAACATTGATAGTTGTGTTCTAAGTTTTAAAAATGAGCAGTTTTCAAAATTTTCTCCAATTTTTCAACCTTATTTAAGATTGTTTTATTACTTCAAATCCTTACAAATATAATAAAAATAATGTAATTTTTTTTTCTCAGGGCTCTGGGGGACAAAGGACAGCTAGGAATAAAACGAATCCAGAATACAAATTATTCACACGGATGCTGTGACTCTGGAGTGGTGGGATTTAGGGATGGCTTCTACTAAGCAAAAGGAGAGTGGGGCCATGGACGGAAACTATAGAGTGTCCTCACTTCTTTCCTGGGGCCCCCGAGGATGAGATGGGCCTTGTGATCTTCAGAGAGTGAGCTATATCTTAAGAATTATTGGGATTCATGCTGCTCTCCAGATGTATTTACTTTGTATAATCCCCAAGCCTTCTATAAACACTGGTTTAAACACACTGGCCTTGTTTCTGCTTGTTGTGGGCAAAAAGGGAAGATCCTTTTGGCCATGTGCGATTCCAATGGGTCAGAATGTGTGCAAGGGAATGGATGGTGAAATGGAGTCCAGGGCTCTGGACTCAGTTCTTCCCTCCCCAGTCAAGAAAGTGTGCTCCTGGTGAGGCTCTGGAAGCTTCAGTGCTTTATTGGAACTCCAGCTGGAGGCATTTCCCATCAGCTGTCAGGTAGTGTAAAGTGATGGGTGTAGGAGGCTCTGCCGCAGGAGAGTGAGTCTGCGGCTGTTGCCAAAGTTGCTAACGTTGTGATTGCTAAGCGGCCAACTTTCATTAGCAGTCTTCAATTCCGTCCAGTTTTAAAATGACACTTAAGATGCTTAATCTCCTCTTAAAAGAGAAGCGCTTTCAAACTGTGGCTGAAGATTCCGTGTATCAGGATAGTCTCAGCAATGCCTTTTTTTTCCCCCTCAGAACCAATCATTTGCTAAGTTGCTATGTCTTTAAAAATTGTGATCTACTCTCACTTCTTCATCACTGCTGCCACGATTTTATGTCGAGATTATTCAATTGTCTGGGAATTATTCTGTTGCCTTTGTTCTTAGGAATCTCACCTCAAAATGACCAGAATGCTTTTAAACATAGATTTGACCACATTACTCCCATATTTAAACCTTTCGTGGCCCTTCATTGATTGCAGGATACAGTCCACCTTTCTTAGTCTGAAATTTTAGATGCTTTACAATTTCTCCCGATCCACATTTCCAACCTCATTTTTTTTTTTTACCTCCGGTTATATGTTGTATCTTTCTCTTCATCTTATTTCTTGAAACAACAAGAACGACGAAAATCTCCATAAACAATGGGCATAAAAATGAAAGAAAAGAGAAATTTACCATCTAATGACTCAACAAATAATTTAATATATTAGATAGTAGTCTATTATTTCTTATGCACATTCTAATTCTGGGTTCTAAACATTTTAATTATTCTCCTTTGGAAGAAGTGAAGTGGAGGTTCAGAGAAATCAAGACAAATTTTCCTCATTTTTTTATGTCACTTCTCATCTCTTGTTTCAATCACAGTTTAGGAGGTATCAAATTTAGTCCTTAAATGCAGAAAAGCAAAATAACGACTTTTCTTTACTTTTCTCTGACTCCACACATTGGTTTCTGTTTCAAATTCCATTCTTGCCAAGCCTCCCCGCTTTTCTTGCATACAACCCTTACTGCCACCTAGCCACAGCGGCATTGGCTGAGACGCCCTTCATCTTGATCGTTCCTCGGGTGCTGTTTAGTGCCAGCCACTGAAGAGAACCCCCTTATTTCCACCCACGTGGCTCCATCTGGTTTCAGGGTCTCCTCTGTGCTATTTTGGGGTGTGAGGAGCTCATTTTTCAACACCCATAGCATGCCAGGGCTGGGAACTCTGTATCCTCCCCTCTACTGGCCATCCCACCATTTTTTCTCAGGGTCTTGGTTCCTTCCCAAAGCTCAGCCTGTAGACTGAAGCACAGGCCCATCTCTCGGGGACCTAACGGACCACTGGCCTCTTGGCTTCTCCAACTCTCCTTTTCCAATCTCTTTCGGGTTTGAGTCTTTTCAGTTCTCCTAAGGAGCTAGACTTAAAAGACGTAGAAATCTGAAAAGACTCCTTTTCGGTGCTTGTTGCTATCCTGACTTCTTCCTGAGATGAAGGTCTAATCTGGTGTTTGAATGGAGGCAAGGGTCACGGCAGAAAAGGTACTGGAGAAAGCTGATAATATTTCTAAAATACTCTTCTGATGCAATAGCAGAGAGAAAATTTTGTTTTATTTTTTTAATTGACCAAAAGTATCACCAAATATTATTACTTAGCCTTTAAAACAACTTTTAATACTTACCTAATCATATATTGCCTAAATTCCAAGAAGCCATGGGCTTTTTAAATTTTTGGTAGAGTATTGCTCTATTGCCCTGGCTGGAGTGCAGTTGTGCAATCTTGGCTCACTGCAACATTTGCCTTCCGAGTTCAAGCAATTCTCCTGCCTCAGCCTCCTCAGTAGCTGGGATTACAGGCATGCACCACCATGCCCGGCTAATTTTTGTATTTTTAGTAGAGATGGGGTTTCACCATGTTGGCCAGGCTGGTCTCAAACTCCTGACCTCAGGTGATCTGCTTGCCTCGGCCTCCCAAAGTGCTGGGATTACAGGTGTGAGCCACCGCACCCGGCTTTGTTGTGTGTTTTTGGTTGGAGTAATGTTGAAGCTCACTGTGAGGGGGCCAGAGTTGTAGAGAGGACACTGGGAGAGGGGCTTTGTATCAAAGGTGACTTCAGGGTCCTCAGCTTCTGGCCATCACTGCCAGCAATGAGACAATAGAAACATGAAGGTAAATTAGACACATTTATTTGCATTTCTGTCTGTGTTTAAATTAAACCAAGAAGTTCTACGGTAGTGAGCTCCCCAAGAGCCTGATGCTTTCTGAAAGATTAGATATCTACCTGATGTGTTTTTGTTGTTGCTGTCATTTTGTTATTGAGACAGAGTCTCACTCTGTCACTCAGGCTGGAGTGCAGTGGCACAATCATAGTTCACTGCAGCCTCAATTTCCCAGGTTCAAGTGATCCTCCTGCCTCAGCCTCCCTAGTAGCTAGGACCACAGGCTTGTGCCATCACTCTCAGCTAATTTTTTAAAAATTATTATTTGTAGAGATGAGGTTCACTGTATTGCCCAGGCTGGTCTCAAACTCCTGGGCTCAAGTGATCCTCTCACCTCGGCCTCCCAAAATGTGGGAATTACAGGTATGCGTCACCATGCCCTGCCTACTCCATGTCTTAATGCAGTTCACGACTGGGTAAATAACAAGTAAGAGCATCATAGACATATGAGGAGCTTGAGAAAATAAGTAAAAAGACTGCTATTTAAAAAATTTAGTCTGCTGGCCGTGATGTAATATCTAGTATACTAGACTCTGATCCAATGATTCAAGTTCAAATTTACTTAATTTGGTTTGCATATAACACGACATATTGCAAAGTACTGTCATGTCTAGAATTTCCACATAGAATGAACTCCAGGGTGGCAAGCTTATAGGAAGAGAAATGAGAAGATCACGTGAAATATTTTGAAGCAGGCTTTGCATAACAAACACCAGACTTTTCCCTTCGATTGTGTATTTGAGCCAATAGATATTGAGTGTGTGGGGAAGGATTGAAGTTCCATCTCCAGCCACCCTAGGGTACAACTACTGAAGGTAGGTACAGGCCTGGGTGGTCCGACAGTCCTTACTTGTTATGTGATCTTGAGCAACTTACATAACTTCTTTAGGTGTTAATTTTCTCATCTGAAATACGACTAACCATATCTACCTACTAAGGTTATGATAAGGATATGAGACAATGTAAAGTGCCTGGCACATAGTAGGCATTCAGTAAAAAGTAGCTATTATTGATGGTATTATTCCCACAAAAGCATTTATGAGCACGAACAGGATAATCACAGAGGAGAGATGAAACTGAAAAAGCAAAACAAAACTAACACCAACAACAAATTACTCAGCCTGTGAAGAGTGTCCTTTTGGGAGTCTTAAATGCTGATCATTGCTTGATTTTATGATATTACCCTTCCCTAGGCCCCACAAAGTATAATATGACATGTTTATTAGTTTAAGTGGTTTTGCTTCTTGAGACTTTAGAATTTTGTAACACCCTTTGTGCTGCTGAAGATTCTCTGGGGAGTTACAAAACCAGGATTGAGATTTCCTTTTAAAATATTAACAAAAAAGTAAATAAATTATGTCTCTCTAACACAGGCAGAGCCAAGATAACATCTAGTCAAGGGCTGGCTTCATACCTAGGCTGGCAACAGAATGCTATTTAACCACCTTGCCCCTTCCCTCTGTCTTGCTTCCCCTCGCCCTTCCCACAAATAAGCACTGGAAAGTAAAAGCTGCAATTCTAGCCTACAGTAATTACTTTGGTGCATAGATAGGACATTCCAAAGGGCAGAGAAGAGCATGTGCTAACAATAAGAAAAGAAGAAAAACCAGAGTGAGGACCAGTACGAATAGGATTCGAGGAGTGGCTCTGGACAGGAGCAGCCAGGGTGAAAACCCGGAAGAGGATTTGGGAGGTAGTGGGACCCGGTCAAAAAGAAAGGATTACAGTATATACAACCCGGCTTACCCTCCTGATGCCCATACAGCAATTGGCTTTATTAGTGTCCTAAGGAAAAAAAAAAGCTTCTCCTCCCAAATCTCTCCAAAAGCATAACTGCTAACTGCAGAAACTTCAAGGAAAACTCTTACCTGAGAATATGCTAACCACTCTTAGAAATCAGGATTTCTTAGGAAACTTGAGCGCTTAGCCTAGATCTGCTATTAATGATTCGGGAGAATTTGAGGACATTACTCTACCTGTTTGACCCCAGTGATTTCATTTGCATTCTTTGGTTGAACAAGTATTTGCATAGCAACTATCAGAGGTCAAGTATTAGGGTACCTCTTGACGGCAAAATGGAGCTCACTGTGTCGTGGAAGTAGACTAAACGCAGACAACTAAATTAAATAATTATTGATGACCGTGAGTCCAATGAGAGGTGAAGAAAGGCCATTAGGCTGAAGCTGCCTGATGACCGGGGGCACTGAGGCTGGCAAGACAGGTCAGCCTGTGGACTGACAGAGGAGGGACCCCAGGGAGCGTGGGCTGAGGCAAAGCCTGAAAGGCCACATGCTACAGGGCCGTAGGGGCACATAAAGCAGGCCAAACCATGGGTTTCATTTGAAAAGCAATGGGAAGGTGCTGGAGGAATGAAAGCAGAGGCAGGATGGTTGCAGTGAGCCGAGATCCCACCACTGCACTCCAGCCTGGGAGACACAGAAAGACTCTGTCTCAAAAAAAAAAAAGTATGGTTTATAAATATGTCATATTCTTAGCAGTTTGAAAATTCTATTATTCTGACTATCCATCCTAAACACTTATGGGCCAACTAGTCTCTTTTATGTAAGGGAAATTCCTCCAACCTGAATAGTCTTTGGATTAGAAAATCTCTTTCTAGGTACCCTGTGACCCTCCTCTCACTTTCTGCATTCACCTGGAATGTTTATTGTAAGGGTTATTGCCGAGTTTAAAATGAGGAAACTGAGGCCAGCACAAGAAGATTGAATGCGAATTTATTAAGCCAGAGAAGTTGCACTTGACTCCTCTCAGATGTGGGGTTTTATAGGGAGTGGACGCGTCTTGATTGGTTGTGGGGAAGCAGGTCGTGGGCGGGGCAAGCTGCCATTGGCAGGCAAGCGGGATGCACAATGCTATTGGGCAGGTTTTGGCAGGGCTTCTTTCAAATTTTGGCGGGATTCTTCAACGGCTGGCTAGGTGCTGAGTGCAGAGCCTAGTGCCAAGTGCAGAAGTGGGCGTAGGATGATGACGTGCTTTCTAGGCACGGAAGTGGGGGTGGGCGTGTCTGAGCTCCCGGCGAGGAGACCGGCCTTACATTTATTATCTCTCTACCTTCATGACCATCCCCATGTCTGCAATTTCTTAGCATCTTCCTTCAAGCCCCACATCCAAGTATACTTCTCATACCTTATTGACAGTTGATGAACTGCATCCCAACTTGCCTTCAATTCCCTGTCAACCTGGAGTGTCACCTGACTGAAGCTTTTTCTCATGGCTTTAGCATGCTAAGCCATGAAAATTCTTCTCCATGAAATCATTTACTTTCCCATAAAATTTGCCTGAGAACTGTTTAATAAGCTCCTTGTCAAGGAAGAGAGAAGAAACCCAATAAACATTTGCATTGTACCCTGCCTCTCCCACAAAGATAAAGTTGTTGTCTCCAAATTACCGCCTCTGTAGACATCCTAAACCCTTTAGGCTTAAGTGTTTTAGGATATCCAGTGAGAATTCAGGAAACACCACATGGCAGGGAACTGTAACCACAATGTCTGCTTTTCAGCACTTTAACTGGTGAGATCTGAGCAAAGAACTGGCCTTTCAAGACTCCATTTCTCACAGAAGTACCGTAATTTCTTCCTCATGTGTTAATTTAGTTTGAGGCATTGTATTGCAGCTATTGTATGGCTTTTGCGTCTTACAGTTTGACACAAGAAAAGGAGAAGGGATGGCTCTAATACCTTCAAGTTTTGTATGGATGGTGGGTGCCCAAAGCCGACATTTTACAGCAGCTGGTAAACTCATCTTTTAAGATGGAGAATCTCTTCTTTTTGCTCTCCTTGGCCTGGAGAGTTGTAAATGTCAGAGTCTCATAACTTATGCACAAACAAAGCCCATTGGTCTAAGTCAGTAAAAGCAGGCTGGACACATGCTCACAATGAGCATCTGAAGACGCTTCCGTGTCTCTTTTCCTGGTGGCAGTGCAGGGAAAGAGCGTGAAGAGATGCCTGCATGGCTTCTAGAAGAACTGCATATTTAAAGCTTAGTTGAAAGATATACTTAGCATTCAACTGAAACACGCAAGTCTGATGAAAGAGGTATTTTCATCAGGTTTTCCTATAGTTTAAACAATTTGGAATAATAAGATTGGATTGTTAGGTCAGAAAGAAGGGCAGTTACAATGCACAGACCATTTTCTAAGAACAGTTGTACTTATTAAGAATTTAAAAAACAAAACCTCTTTCGTTGCCTTTTACATCTATTCTCATCTTTTTAAAGAACACTCATTCTATCTCTTCTTGTAGGATTATGTCTAATTAGTGGTTATGTTTTAAAATTTCAGTTTCTTCAGAATTATCTGTTCATTTGTTTCCCAGAATGTAAAGTCCTCCTGGCAGTCTTACAATCTATTTTCCTTGGACCTATAAGAACCTTGTTAACTGTGTGATATGCAGCAAACCAAACATTTGTGTAGTATCTGTCTGCCTAGGAGATAAAGCTGTTCTTGCAATTACAGTCCTGGAAGACATCAATAACCCCCTTTTGCTTTAGGCATTTCAGGAGAATTGCCAAGAAAGAAAGGGGGAGGGGGGGAGAGAGACGGAGAGGGGAAAAGAGAGAAAAGAGAGAGAGAGAAGATCAACTCTAGATGTATGGAGAGCCTCAACCTCAATCTCTTGCAGTAAGAAAATGAGTATACTAGAGCAAATAAACATCTTGAAGAAAAGACTGATACAGAAATTAATATGTTGACTCTTTTTATTCTTCCACAGTAACATAACAGCAAAAGTTGTGCAGAACAAATTGTTTTTTATTAGGTTTTCAAAATAAAATTACTGCTTGATCTAATGTAACAATCTTGATCTTTCTATTTCAGTTTAATGTATAGCTGTGTGTTGAATTTTTCTGAGAATAAAAACTGCTCATTAATTCCAGTAAATTCATAGAAAAAAATGTTAATTTATAATAATGTCCTTAGTTTTTCCCAAAGATTATGGATATGATGGGGCCTAATTCCAGATTTTTTTATAGACCACTTTTCCAAATGCCACACATCCAGATGGTTAAGTTCAATTTTAAAGGCTCCTATACATTACTGAGTTTTCTTCAAAAGTTTTCTCCAGAGTCAAGCCAATTTGTAAACTGTCCTGAAAGCCACAGTGACCTACTTTGATGATTGAACTGCTTTGTTTGAGGAGCAAAAGATATTTTTATGAAAAATGCTTAAAGAACACAATTATTACAACAAAAAGATTTTAAAAATGACTCCCCTATTGTTCAGTGAATTATAGTTTTCTGTAATTCTAGAAAGGAAGGTTAGTTCTTTCAGTTTTAAATTGAAATTTTCTACATGTATAATGTATGCTGGTGGTAACTGGTGTGGTGTGTCTGATCCCTACCGTTCCCCACCGTTCCCCTTACTTCACTGCCCAGCAACTTAACGTGGCTGCTATTTGTGACATAACATATCAGATATCTAAAAGAGCCAACACGAACTCTTTGGCACCTCAACTTACATTTTGGGTAATTTCCTATGGGAGTCCTTAATGAAAGGCTCTAATGAAAATCCCTTCCTTTCCTTTTCTCTCCTTTCCTGTTCTCCCCTGATGTCCGTGGGATCGCAATGGGAAAGACACTACAATGAACGCAGCTAGTTTCTGCTGACCTGCAGCCTGCTCTCGAGTTTGAAATTAGGTTTTCAACATGAGGCTGTCAGCATTTTACCAAAATACTTCATTGATGTGTAATAACACATTTAATACAAACAAGTGGCGAAAAATCCATCACGATCTGAGAGATTTTGATCTAATTTCTGAATAGAGTAAGTTAAAGATTTCCCAGACTAGTTTTGTTCTAATAGCATCAAAACTATATTGGGAGTGGCCCAGAAAGTGTTCAGTTGTTGCAGGGATCCCATGTCAAACTTGTCTCAGAGGAGCATAAACTAAGTGGCTTCTTAATCTCCTTTCTGCTAGGATTCTGGAATCCAGAGACTTGGAAGCCCTGGAAATTTTCAGAAGCAGTCACAAGAATTTCTGCATTTTTATGTCCAAGGACTGTTGAAAGTGACAGGTATTCCAATTCCTAAGTAGACCAGGGATAAAGGGAAGAAGAAAGGAGGAGAGGAAGAGAAAGAAAGGGGGTAGAAAAGGGAAGGAGGGAAGAAGAAAGGGAAGAAAGGAAGGAAGGAGAGATGGCAGGAGTGAGGGACAGTGAGGGAGGAAAAACAATGCAGAAAGAAATTTGTTTAATATTTAAAGATTAAAATTGTGGCACGTCTACTTCTGAACATTTTCCTTTTTTTTCTGAGACTGAGTCTCACTCTGTCACCAGGATGGAGTACAGCGGCGCCATCTTGCCTCACTGCAACCTCCGCCTCCTAGGTTCAAGCAATTCTCCTGCCTCAGCTTCCCAAGTAGCTGGGACTTCTTGGGAAGGCATATGCCACCATGTCCGCCCAGTTTTTGTATTTTTAGTGGGGATCGTGTTTCACCATATTGGCCAGGCTGGTCTCGAACTCCTGACCTTGTGATCCACCCACCTCGGCCTCCCAAAGTGCTGGGATTACAGGCGTGAGCCACTGTGCCCAGCCTCCTTCTGAACATTTTCTTTCACACACACATGCACAGTGTGTGTGTATGTGTGTGTGTGTGTGTGAGAGAGAGAGAGAGAGAGAGAGAGAGAGAAAGGGTACAGTGTGCTTATACTTTGCTTTTCATTGCTGCACTCAGCTGTCTTCAAATTAGTTCCTCTTCTCACAAGCATTTCTCCTACCCCTAACCTAACCTATTTATCATTCCATTCCCCACTCTGCCACACTGCTCGCTCCCATCCACCAAGATCCCTTGCTTACCCTGCTTGTTCTTAGAAGGCTTCCTTGACCACCCTAGCCCAGAGCAGTTTGTCCCCTTTGTCTCCCATTTAAGCTTGGAATTAGCCATTTGGCACATATCAATGACAGCCTAGTGGTGCCTCTTATCTCGTCTCATGGATGTGTCTTATCTGTCCAATTAGATTCAGAACTCTTAAGAGCAAGAACTATTATCTTTTGTTTTTTCCTTTGTTATTTTTTTTAAAAACCGTATCTCACATAAGAGCTTACACGTAGTGGTAGGTGGTCAGTAAACATTTGTTGATTAACTGGTTAATTAAACAGTTGAGAATATAATGTTTTAGCAGGACTACCCTGTTGGCTAAATAACTTACCAGTTTAACAATCTTCATAAGCAAGACATTTTCTTTGTGAGCTAAACTCCTTTGAGGTTCAAATTTGTGAAACTTCAGGTTGAGGATAATTCTACCTCTGCTCTTGTAGCAATGCCTTACCTTTAATAAACAAAATATCCATCCTAGCTGTAGTATCCATTTCAAGTTAGAATTCTTGAAGAGATATGTGTTGGGCTGTGTAAAAAGAAAGAAAAGAATCAGTTACTGATGTAGCATTATTTGTGAATTCACAACCCCTTTCAGTACATGAAAATTTCTTTCTTCAAATTTCTCCCTAGAAGTGCAATTTTCACAGTAGCCAGAGATCTACTTAAGACTAATTTCCCTTCCTGCTGTATTTTTGTCCAGATTGTACCATTCAGTGTAGATTAGAAGTCAGGGGGTGTTTCTTTGTTGTTTCCTGGACGGGACTGAAAATAGAATTTGTCACAACAAGAAGCAATTACAGAGCACTTAATATTTGTAAAGTGCTTTCCAATCTTCTACCAGTTTGTCTTTGAATCAGTATTGTTGGTGTGGGCTACTTATCTCCTGAATTTCCAGATGGAGAAAGGGGCAGAGAGGTTAAGTGGCTTGCCTGAAATTTAATAGTATGTTACTTGTAGTGCTCCAGTATTAATGCTTCACAAGTCTTGAGTGAAAAATGTTATCCATATTTCCTTTCTAGTTTTGAAGGCAAATATAATCCTAGGGCTACCCATTAGCTACTGTTTTGCAGGATGGTAGAGGTATTTGGTTTGTGATTTTTTTAGTCCTTAAGAGATTAGAAGATAGTTTAACAAAATAAAACTAATTTAAAAAGCTTTAAGTAACTTAAGTGCGTGAAGAAAATAATTTTGTGGTATAGAAGTGCATACAAAGCTATAGAGGGCCTTTTCACCACAGTAGCCAAGTCATTGAAACATCAATTTAAAAGTTAACAATAAAGCTCTCCCTCATTGAACAGTTTTTAGACAATAAGACTTCTAGTTTACTTGCGATAATCTTATGCATCGAGAGAAGGGGTACGGCCCCCCTCAGGTGCTGGGTGAAGGGTGTTGGTGCAGGTAGCCTGCTCTTGCTCAATCTCAGCTTTCAGACGCCAACTTCCAGATCTGTCACTGCTAAACTCAGTGAGTGGCTTAGAGCCTTAGATTCTTTTCTTCTCTAGATTTATCATAGACATTTCTTTGCCCACCATCAAAGAAAGCCATCTGGGTTTTCTACTTTGCTCTGAGAAGGCTTCTTGTGTTGTGATTGGTTTCTCTCTTGGGAGGTGGGGTGCAAATAGAGGAGGGGCGCTGTTAATAAAATGGACTTTTACCTAGGTTAATTACTACCTTTGCTCATAGATGTCCAAGTTTCAGTTTGGAGCAAGATTAAATGCCTCTAATTTAAACATCATTGAGGAAGCATTCTATTAAGCCCCTAAACCATATTTAAGTTCTTGTCCCACAAGCCAAATAGGGCAGAGGAATCTCACCCCTTTCAAGCCCATTAGCCGAGAATAACCTTAACCACACTTTCAGGAAATCCCCTCTTGCGTGGGGCTCTGGAAAAGCTGAATGAATAGTTAGGGTTATCCTTACTTTATATATCAAGACATGGTTTTGCAGGAAGAGAGATTTGCATACCCATTAAGGTCTCCACAGCTCAGATATTCTTGGCCCCATCTTTGAAACTGATCATCGAGAAGGTGTTAGTAATCCTGATATACTTTAGGGGGGAAATCAAATCAAGTAAGCTATTATTTTAATCTTTTGAAAGTGACTTCTAGCAAAATAATAAAAGTAAGTTCTCTTATTTGAAGTGGTCAGTCTTTTTCATTCTCTGAGAAAAGCCTTTTTGGCTTCCTAGGCTAAGTAAGTTCACAGTAATCCCTAGAATTTATGTAGAATAAAAGGCAAAAGGTGTTGTCTTCAGCTCTTATGACAGCTACATTCATCTTATGTCTGCATAAAGCCAAGTCTTTAGAAATATGGCCTTTGGTCCCTCTTAATATATCAATTAAAGTTGAAAAGACTTTATAATCTTAATATTGACTTATTTTTAATGAACTGTAATTCTTCTTCTTTTTTCCCCTACTATATCATTAAAGGTCTATTAAATTAGAGAGGCTTTTTTGCCCCAGGAGATATAGAGTGTATAGAGTCAAATGAAAAACTCGTCTTGGAAGTCACACCCCAAAGCAATCTCACTATGATAATCCAAGAATGTAACACATTTCTCTTTAATTTCACAGCTGGCATGTTATTACCTATTTATTTAACTCTGTCCATCTCTGGAAAAACCTTGACATTAAAGATGTTATCCGTTTTTCAAAGTGTGATTTTGGGGACAAAGGGGCAGAGCAAGAAGGTGGAGTAGAAGGCCCCACCAATCACCTCCCTGCCCTGCAGGATCACCAAATTCAATAACTATAAAAAGCTCCTTTGTAAGAGTTACCAAAAATCAGGCGATTACTCACAGTACCTGATTTTAACTTCATAACTTTGAAAGAGGCACTGAAGAGAGTAGGAAAGACCCTATTGATTCGTTGACACCAATCCCACCCCAGTGGGACCTCTACAGTGACCGCAAGGCGTGGAGAAATCTGTGTGCTTGAAAGAAGGAGAGCGCAGTGATTATGAGGCTATGCATTGAACTGGGTGCTCTCCCGTCACAGTGGAAAGCAAAACCAGTCTGAACTCAGCTGATGCCTGACCATGAAGGGAGTATTTAAACCAGCCCTTAGCCAGAGGGGAATCATCCACTCCAGTGGTTGGAACTTGCATTCTAGCAAGCCTCGCCACCATGGGCTGAAGAGCTCTCGGGCCCTAAATACATTTAAAAGACAGTCTAGGCTACAAGGACTGCAAGTCCTAGTGCTGAGCTGGCTCAGAGCCAGTGAACTTGGGGGTACATGACTTACTGAGACACCATCTGGGGAAGCTAAGGGAGTACTCATACCACTACTCCCCCAACCCCAGGTGAAACAGCTCTCAGCTCCAAAAGAGACCCCTTCCTTCCACTTGAGGAGAAGAGAGGGAAAAGTAAAGAGGACTTTTGTCTTGCATCTTTGATCCCAGCTCAGGGAGGATAGGGCACTGGTCAGAGTTGTGAGACCTGCATTCCAGGCCCTAGCTCCTGGATGACATTTCTAGACATACCCTGGGCCAGGAGGGAAATCACTGTATTGAAGGGAAGGACCCAGTCCTTGCAGGATCCATCACCTTATAACAAAAGAGCTGTTGGCCCCTGAATAACCAAAAGCAATATCTAGGTACTACACCATGGGCCTTGGTGAGACTATGAGATGTACTGGTTATCCAGCATATTCACAGCTGTGGTAGCTATGGGGAGAGACTCCTTCTGCTTGAGAAAAGCAGGGGAAAATGTAAACAAGACTTTGTCTTGTACCTTAAGTACCAGCTCGACCGTAGTGGAGTAGAGCAAAGTGGGCCCTTGGAGTCCCTCATTCCAGGCCTTGGCTCTTGGATGAAATTTTTGGACCTGTACCAGGCCAGAGGGTAGCCCACTGCTCTGAAGGGTGAGTCCCAGGCCAGGCAGCATTTGCCACAAGCTGGCTAAAAGCCCTTGAACCTTAAGTGAACATTGGTGGTAGCTTGCAGTACTTCCTGTGGAACCGTGGTGGTGGTGGCCATGGGGTGAGCCTCCTCTACCTGTGGAAAAGGGAGGGAAGAGTGAGAAGGACTGTGACTTGTGGTTTGAAGTCTAGCTCAACTGCAGCACAATAGAGCACCAGGTAGAATCCTAAGGTCTTTGACTCCAGACCCTAGCTCCTGAACAGAATCTCTGGGCCTGCTCAGGACCTGAAAATACAAGCCTGACTGGCTTCACCACCTGCTGACTGTAGAGCACTAAGGCCTTGAGTGAACATAGGGTAGCGGGTAGTGGTAACAGCAGGCCTTGGGTGAGACTCAGTGCAGTCCCAGTGGTGGTGGCCACAGGGTTGCTTGTGTCATCCCACCCCAGCTCCAGATGACTCAGTACACAGAGAGAGACTCCATGTGTTTGGGAGAAAGCAAGGGAAGACTGTAAGTGTCTCTACCTGGTAATCCAGAGAATTTTTCTGAATTATCTAAGACAGTAAGGCAGTAAATCTATGATTCTACAAGAACCACAGCATTACTGGGCTTAAGTTACCCCCTAATGCAAACACCGCTTAGATCACAATATTCAAGTCCTTTTGAATACTTGGAAAGTCTTCCCAAGAAGGATGGGAACAAACAAGCCCAGAACTCTTCAATGCCCAGACACTGATGATTATCAACAAACATCAAGACCATCCAGGAAAACATGACCTCACTAAACAAACTAAATAAGGCGCCAGGGACTACATGACCTTTCAGACAGAGAATTCACAATAGCTGTGTTGAGCAAATGCAAAGAAATTCAAGATAGCACAGAGAAGAAATTCAGAATTCTATCAGATGAATTCAACAAAGAGATTAAAATGATTAAAAAGGATCAGGCAGAAATTCTGGAGTTGAAAATCCAATTGAAACTCTGAAGAATGCATCAGAGTCTCTTAATAGCAGAATTGATAAAGCAGAAGAAAGAATTAGTGAGCTTGAAGACAGCTTATTTAAAAATACAGTCAGAGGAGACAAAAGAAAAAAGAATAAAATAGAATGAAGCACACCTACAAGATCTAGAAAATAACCTCAAAAGTGCAATTCTAAGAGTTTTTGGCTGTAAAGAGGAAGTAGAGAAAGAGATAGGGGTAGAAAGTTTATTCAAAAGGATAATAACAGGGAACTTCCCAAACCTAGAGAAAGATGTCAACATCTAAGCACAAGAAGGTTATAGAACACAAAGTAGATTTAACCCAAAGAAGCCTACCTCAAGACATTTAATAATGAAACTCCCAAATCTCAAGGATAAGGAAAGGATACTTAAAGCAGCAAGAAAAACAAACAAATAACATACATTGGAGCTCCAATAGATCTGGCAGCAGACTTTTCAGTGGAAACCTTACAGGTTAGGAGAGAGTGGCATGAAATACTTAAAATGCTGAAAGAAAAAAACTTTTACTGTAGAATAGTATATTCAGTGAAAATATCCTTCAAACATGAAGGAGAAATAAGGACATTTTCAGAAAAACAAAAGCAGAGGTGTTTAATCAACACCAGACCTGTCCTATGAGAAATGCTAAAGGGAATACTTCAATCAAAAAGAAAAGAACATTAATGGGTGATAATTAATTACCTGAAGGTACAAAACTCACTGGCAATAGTAACTACACAGAACTACACAGAAAATTATAACACTGTAACTGAGGTATGTAAACTACTCTTAAGTAGAAAGTCTAAAAGGTGAACCAATCAAAAATAATAACAACAATGACTTTTCAAGACATAGTACAATAAGAATACCTAGAAATAACAAAAAGTTAAAAAGCAAGGGGGTGAATTTAAAGTGTAGAGTTTTTATTAGTTTTCATTTTGCTTTTTTTTGTTTATGCAAACAGTGTTGTTATCAGCTTAAAATACTGGGTTATAAGATAGTATTTGTAAGCCTCATGGTAACCTCAAATCAAAACACATACAGCAAATATACACAAAAGATTAAAAGAAAGATCATACCACCAGAGAAAACCACCTTAACTAAAATAGTTACAACTGATAGTTGCAGAAATTCACAGGATCATTAATGGCTACTATGAGCAACTATATGCCAATAAATTGGAAAAATCTAGAAGTAATGGATAAATTTTTGGATACACACAGCCTACCAAGATTGAATCATGAAGAAATCCAAAACCTGAACACACCAACAGCAAGAAACAAGATTGAAGGCATAAGAAAACTTTTCCAGCAAAGAAAAGCCTGGGCTGCAATGACTTCACTGCTGAATTCTACCAAATATTTAAAGAAATAATACCAATCCTACTCAAAATATTCTGAAAAGCAGAGGAGGAATACTTCCAAACTCATTCTATGAGGCCAGTATTACTGTTATACAAAAACCAGAAAAAGACACATCACAAAAGGAAATTGCAGACTAATATCTCTGATGAATATTGGTGTAAAGATCCTCAGTAAAATACTAGCAAACTGTAGCAAATTGAATTTAGCAACACATCAAAAAGATCATTTATTATAACCAAGTGGGATTTTTCCCACTTGGATGCAAAGATGTTTCATCATACACAAATCAATCAATGTGATACATCATATCCCAGAATGAAGGACAAAAACCATGCGATCACTTCAATGGATGCTGAAAAAGCATGTGATAAAATTCAACATGTCTTTATTGTGAAAGCCTTCAAAAAAAACTGGATATAGCAGGAACATACATCAACATAAAAGTCACATATGAGGCTTCATAGCTAGTATCATACTGAAGTGGGGAGAACTGACGGCTTTTCTTCTAAGATCCGGAACACAAGGATGCCTACTTTCCCCACTGTTATTCAACGCAGTGTGGAAGTCCTCGCTAGAACAATTAGACAAGAGAAATAAATCCAGGGCTTCCAAACTGAAAAAGAAGTCAAATTATCTTTATTTGCAGATGATATAATCTTATATTTGGGAAAACCTAGGGACGTCATCAAAAAATGATTAGAACTGATAAATTCAGTAATATTACAGGATACAAAATCAACGCACAAGAATCAGTAGCATTTTTATAAGCTAGTGATAACCTTTTTTATAAGCTAACAGCAGACAATCTGAAAAAAGAAATCAAAAAAGTTACTTTATTTACAATAGCTACAAATAAAATATCTAGGAATTAACTAAAGAAGTGAAAGATCTGTATAATAAAAACTGTAAAACACTGAAGGAAGAAATTGAAGAGGACACCAAAAATTGGAAATAAATTTCATGTTCATGGATTGGAAGAATCAATATTGTTAAAATATTGATACTACCCAAAGCACTCTATAGATTCAATGCGATCCCTATCAAAATACCAATGACATCCTTCACAGAAGTAAAAAAAAAAAATCATAAAATTTATCTGGAACCATGAAAAACCAAGAATAGCCAGCCATATCCTAAGCAAAAAGAACAAACCAAGGAATCATATTACCTGATTTCAAATTATACCACAGAGCTATAGTAACCAAAACAGCGTAGTACTGGCATAAAAAAAGACACATAGACCAGTGGAACAGAATAGAGAACCCAGAAATAAATCCATACATCTGCAATAAACTCTTATTTGACAAAGGTGCCAAGAACATATGCTGGGAAAAGGACAATCTCTTCAATAAATGATGCTGGGAAAACTGGATATTCATATGCAGAATGAAACTAGACCCCTATCCCTTCCCATATATAAAAATCAAATCAAGATGGATTGAAGATAAATCTAAGACCTTCAACTATAAAATTCCTAAAAGAAAACACTGGGGGAAATCTTTAGGACATAGGAGTGGGCAAAGATTTCTTGAGAAATACCCTATAAGCACAGGCAACCAAAGCAAACATCAACAAATGGAATCACATCAAGTTAAAAAGCTTCTGCACAGCAAGGGAAACAATCAATAAAGTAAATACACAATCCACAGAATGGGGGAAAAATTTGTAAACCACCCATCAGACAAGAAATTAATAACCAGAATATATAAGGAGCTCAAACAACTCTATAGGGAAAAATATAATAATCTGATTAAAAAATAGGCAAAAGATCTTAATAGACACTTCCCAAAAGAAGATGTAAAAATGGCAAACAAATATAGGAAAAGGTGCTCAACATCACTGATCATCAGAGAAATGCAAATCAAAAATAAGCTATCATCTCACACCAATTAAAAGGGCTTCTATCCAAAGATGGGCAATAGCAAATGCTGGCAAGGATGTGGAGAAAAGGAAACCCTTGTACACTGTTGGTGGGAATGTAAATTAGTACAGCCACTATGAAGAAGATTTGGAGGTTCCTCAAAAACTAAAAATTGAGCCTTTTGATCCAGCAATCCCACTGGATGATCCAGCAATCCCACTCCTAAGTATATACCCAAAAGAAAGGAAATAAATATATTAAAGAGATATCTGTACTCCCTTGTGTTTTGCAGCACTGTTCACAATAGCCAAGATTGGGAAGCAACTTAAGTGTCTACCAATGAATAAAGAAAATATGGTGCATATATACAATGGAATACTATGTGCAGCCATAAAAAAGAATGAGATCCTGTCATTTTCAACAACATGGTTGGAACTGTAAGTCATTATGTTAAGTGAAATAAGTCAGACACAGAAAGGCAAACTGCACATGTTCTCACTTATTTGTGGGATCTAAAAATGAAGACGATTGAACTCATGGGAAGTTCAATTGTGAATGGTAGTGGAGGGGTTGGGGGTTGTTGAGGATGGCTAATGGGTACAATACGTAGTGGGAAAAAATGAATAAGACCTATTATTTGCTAGCACAACAGGATGGCTGTAGTAAAAAATAATTTAATTGTAGTTTTTTAAAATAACTACAAGAACATAATCAGCTTGTTTGAAACACAAAGGGTAAATTCTTAAGGTGATGGATACCCCATTTATTCTGATGTGACTATTATGCATTGCATGCCTGTATCAAAATATCTCATGTTACCTATAAATATATACATCCATTGTGTACTCCCCAAAATTTAAAAAAACTTCTAATTAAAAACCAAAAACAAAGTGTGCCTTTGGGCTGTGAGGAAGAATCTTGAGAACTCATGGTGGAGCATTTGAGTATGTGTATCTCAAGAAAAACCAGATAAAACCCAGCACTTTTGTCTTTTTGTATAAGTTTTTTTTTTTTTTTTAAGATTCTTTTTATGGAAGATCTTTAGAAAAAGGGTTAGTTAGTTGTGCTGCTGCATTAATAGCAGGAAATAACAATTGATGACATTGTGAAAGGTACTGTTTGTGAAAGGCAGTGAGACAATTACTTTACATGTAGTACTCTACACAGGAACCCTATGATCATATTACTAAAAAGCCTATGATAATATTAAGGTATTGTTATCCTATGTGAGCAGAAGAATGTGACAGAAGCTCAGGATAGTAAGGGATTTGCATAAGGTCACATCACCCATAGGAAACAGAAGTGGAACCAGAACTTGGGAAGTTTTATCCAAAGCCAGGCCCTTGGTTCTTCTAGCTAACATCTAGCTACTTTTTGTGAGTTAGCATGTAGGGAGGTAGAACATTTTCCCATAGCTGGTGGGCTGTGATTCACTATTTGCTGAACACTTGCTCTGTGTAGATACTGGAACTCATAACCTAAACATATAAAAAAACAGTCCACAAAATAACATGGAATACAATTTAATTTAAACAAAACTTAATTTATACAATGTAATATATGTATGGTAGTGGGCTGAAAAGACCAAGGACAGACGTTCCTTATTTTGGTGGACAAAAATTATTTCCTCAAAATTTTGAAATTTCTGGTTAGGGAGGAGATCTCAGCCTGCTAGTCTTTAGGAGTAGCATTAAGGATGCATAATGGTGTCTCCCAAACTCTAACAGTAAAGTTATTTCAAAAAACCATGAGAAGCTTTTAATGGTGGCTGCCACCTTACAGTCAGTGGTTTAGGAACCTCAAGGATAATGCAATTGTGTCTGTTTTGTTCTTCTATTACTAACTTCATTTCTTTATGTACATACATACACACTACTCCCATTTCAATAAGTATGTCCAGAGAGTGATAAGACAAAGTTGAGAGTATGTAAAAGTAGTACCTGTAAGGATTATTGCCGAGTTTAAAATGAGGAAACTGAGACCAGCACAAAAAGATCCAATGCGAATTTATTCAGCTCCCGGGCGAGGTTCTGCGGTCTGCTAGGAGGGGCTAGAGAAGTCGCAGGGACTCCTCTCAGACGTGGGGTTTTATAGGGAGTGGAGGCGTTCCGATTGGCTGTGGGAGAGCAGGACGTGGGTGGGGCAAGCTGCCATTGGCAGGGAGCGGGATGCAGAATGCTATTTGGCAGATTTACAAGGCTTCTTTTGCACTTTGGGCTGGGTTCAACGGCTGGCTAGGTGCTGAGTGCAAAGCCTAGTGCCGAGTGCAGTAGTGGGCGCGGGGTGATGACGTAGTTTCTAGGCGCGGAGAGGGATGCGCGTGTCTGAGCTCCCGGAGGGGAGTGGGCGTGTCTGAGTTCCCAGCAAGGCGACTGGCCTTACAGTACCAATAAATTTTTAAAATTAATCTAGACCCCAGTGGGTGCCTGAAACCGCAGATAGCACGAAACCCTATATAGACCATGTTTTTTCATGTGTACATACCTGTGATAAAGTTTCATTTGTAAATTAGACACAGTAAGAGATGAACAAAAGTGACTATCATAAAATACAACAATTATAACAATATACTGTAATAAAAGTTATGTGAACATGATCTCTTGTTTGTTCTCTTCCTCAGAATTTCATATTGTACTGTACTGTGGGTAACCGAAACCATGGAAAGCAAAACCACAGGTAATGGGGACACTTCTTTACACATAACAACACACAAATTCTAAGTGTAAAGATCAATTAATTTTCATACATTGAATAACCTCAATGCAAATACACAGATTAAGATATCAAACTTTTTCAGTACTGCAGCCATTATGGCTCCAATAGTAACAAATATTTCCAAATTACAAATTATTGGGGCTATTTCTCAGAAGTAAGACAGATCTCCCACCCAAACTTTGATTCCAGTATCAGGATTGATGACACCACACGCATTCCAAGAAGGTATGAAAAGGTTTATTGCATAGTGAGACTTTCTGGGGAGAATATGTTAGGCTCCCATGCAGGTCTGAAAAGGGACTGGAGAAAGCAAGAAAATGAAACTGGCCTAATGTGGCTGCGGTGGGGCCGGGGTGGGTGTTCCTTCATGCAGGAAGGTGTTTGCAGGGTTTCAACCACCCACTGTTATCAAAGAAGGGAGGACCAAGGTTTTTTAATCAATTTGGTCAGATGTGTGGCAGAAGGGAAGAAGGGAGGGCATGGTTTTAAAAATATCCGCAGTCCAACATCAAAAAATGGAATCAGACTTTTTTTTTTTTTTTTGAGATAGAGTTTCACTCTTGTTGCCCAGTCTGGAGTGCAATGGCGTGATCTCAGCTCATTGAAACTTCCGCCTCCCCGGTTCAAGCCATTCTCTTGCCTCAGCTTCCCAAGTAGCTAGGATTACAGGCATGTGCCACCATGCCCACCTAATTTTTTATGTTTTTAGTAGAGACGGGGTTTCTCCATGTTGGTCAGGCTGGTCTCGAGCTCCCAACCTCAGGTGATCCGCCCATCTCGGCCTCCCAAAGTGCTGGGATTACAGGTGTGAGCCACCGCGCCCGGCCAGAATCATACTTTTTAATCTTAATTAATTAATTTTATTTTAATTTTATTCCATTTTATTTTGAGACAGGGTCTTCCGCTGTCTCCCAGGCCAGAGTACAGTGACACAATCACAGTTCACTGCAGCCTCAACCTCCTGGGCTGAAGTGATCCTCCTGCCTTGACCTCCCAAGTATCTGGGACCACAGGCACATGCCACCATGCCTGGTTAATTTTTGTATTTTTCGTAGACACAGAGTTTTGCCATATTGCCCAGGCTGGTCTCGAACTCTTGGGTTAAAGCAATCTGCTAACCTCAGCCTCCCAAAATGTTGGCATTGCAGGCATTAGCCAGTGTGCCCAGCCAGACTTTTTATTACACAAACACTACCAACGTTCATTTCTTGCTCATGCTACATGTTCATGATGGTTTGGGTGGGGGCTCTGGTCCCTATCATCTTTTCTCTAGACTGTCAGAGAAACATTATCTGGAGTATCGCTGACATTTTGGCAAAGGAAAATGAAAAAAATAGCCAGTTTCATACAAGATCTTAAAGCTTATGCCTAGAAGTGACGTGTGTCAATTGCACTTACATTTGTTCACCAAAGCAAGCCACATAACTCTGCTGGATACAAGGGAAGGAGCATGTGATCCACCATATGTTTAGAAGGAGGAGCGCCATGGTGGAAAGATGATTCTAACACAAAAATATAAAAATCAAATATAAAATAGAAGGAGGAGCACCGAAAATACGATGAACAACACTGGTGTCTACCCCAGGTGGATGTTAAAAGTTGAGCAGGGCATTGGCAGGTGAGGAAAATAGCACTGTTGAAATGGAAGGATTAACATGAGTAGAGCTGTGAAGGGTGCACGGTGTGGCCCGACCAGAGTGCCGAAAATGGACACGTGGAAATGAACTTGGAAAGCCTTGAACGTTAAGTAGTTTGAATTTATAACATGGGATGACAGAAATAATTTTTAGAGTATTAAAAAGTGTTTTCAGTAAGGTGATTTAGATATAGTAAATAAGAAATTGGAATTCTATCATAAGAGAGGAGAGCGAATGAAGGTCTAAACTAGACGGTGGCAGTGGGGATGAAAAAGTGAAGGCTGGCACCTCTGGAGGTCCAATTGGATATGAGATGAGAATAATTACTCCATTTTCTTCCATCTGGGTTGACTGGAAGAATGACGGTGACATGTTGTAGGGCACAAAGAACCAGCTGGGGAAAATTAATGTTTCCTTCTGACAATGCTGAGTTGAAGGTGATGGAATAGAGGAACAGAGATTCAAAAACTATTGTATAACACCTAAGAACAGAAACAAAACTGGACTCACAGACGCTAAAATCAACATCCAGTAGGTGACTATGGGAGCCGTGAAACTGGATGAGTTTGCCCAGTGAGAGACTGCAAAGTTCGAAGAAAAGATAGCTGAAGACGGAACTTTGGCGAACACCTACATTTAGGGACCGTGCTCATCATATAAAAGCTAGTAAAGAAAACAAAGAAGACTCTGTGTGAGACAGGAAAAGAGCGCAAGCTTCAGGAGGAGAGACTCAAGAAAATAAAAAGGAGTGGTTCACAGTGGCAGATGCTGCCAAGAGGACACATAAGAGAAGCACCAAAAAGATGAGAGTGGGCTGGGTGCAGTGGCTCACGCCTGTAATCCCAGCACTCCGGGAGGCCGAGGCGGGCGGATCACAAGGTCAGGAGTTCGAGACCAGACTGGCCAATATAGTGAAACCCTGTCTCTACTAAAAATACAAAAACTAGCTGGGCGTCTTGGTGGGGTACCTGTAATCCCACCTACTTGAGAGGCTGAGGCCGGGAGAATTGCTTGAATCCAGGAGACGGAGGTTGCAGTGAGCCAGGATCGCACCACTGCACTCCAGCCTGGGCGACAGAGCGAGACTCCGTTTTTTTTTAAAAAAAGTGGATTGCCTGTGAGAGGTGACAAGTGATCTTTGCGAAAGCCATTTTATAGAGAAGTGAAATTAGAAGGCAGGAGGATTACAGCAAGAAAGGGGAATAAGTAAATATAGATTATACTTTTGGTAAATTTGGGATTGAAAAGAAGGTAAGCTATGTATGGGAAAATAGCTTAAGAGAAAAGCAGAGTTTCTGGAAAGTTGAGCTGTGTAACTTGGCGTGCCATCTTGCACACTTCTTTCAGAGCAAGAATTTTCATTAGAATAAATTACGCTAAAATCTAACGACTACTTTGGTAGGTTCTAAAACACATCATTAGTACCAAAGAGAATTCCACAAGAGTGGGCATGAAACTCAAGACGGACCAAACAGAATCAGCCCCAGAACTGTTTCTGATCCAGAATGTGGCTGGGTTTGGAAGCTGCCCGAATGTAAGATGAGACCTGCCAGAGGTCTTCTTTCCTTACGTGCATCGAATCAGCCTGAGAAAGGGGCCAACACAGAGGAAAACAGCCGAGTGAGACAGAGTCTGGAGAGAAAAGCATACTTCTCTGCTTCTAGCTGGGCTTGAAGCAAGATCTGAGTGTGTACTTTTACGTTATGTGAGCCAATCAACCCCTTCTATTAAAGCTAGTTGGAGTTTAGTATTCCGTCATTTGCAACTAAGAGTCCTAATACATACCATCACTTAAACCCATGTACACATCCTTCTATATCACAGGTGCGATTTTAAAGAACTAACATTTGAGCTGGGCGCAGTGGCTCACACCTGTAATCCCAGCACTTTGGGGGGCTGAGGCAGGTGGATCACGAGGTCAAGAGATCGAGACCGTCCTGGTCAACATGATGAAACCCCGTCTCTACTAAAAGTACAAAAAATTAGCTGGGCACGGTGGCGTGTGCCTGTAATCCCAGCTACTCAGGAGGCTGAGGCAGGAGAATTGCTTGAAACCGGGAGGCGGAGGTTGCAGTGAGCCGAGATCGCGCCATTGCACTCCAGCCTGGGTAACAAGGGCAAAACTCCGTCTCAAAAAAAAAAAAAAAGAATTAACATTTGTTGAAAGCTGTGAAGTCGAAATGATGAGAAGGAAATTCAGAATAGAATTAAATTGAACATTTGCCTTTCCTTAAATTATTAACGGTTTCACTATATGAATAGGAAAAATGTTGCAATAAGGTAAACATTAACTTTTGAATCATCAGTGTACACATTTTTCTTTGAGATACAGTGATGGAGCGCATGTGCATCAGATTATTTAGTTGTTATTTTCTTCAGTTTTTTTTTAAAAATAATGGCATTGCCACAAACGAAAGGATCAAATCTTTGATCTTTTTAAAGGAAAAAATTTCCATCTTTAAGGTATAATTGCGAGGTTCCAAGATCTAAAAGGATCTTTACCCAAACACGCTGCATGGGCTGGTCTTCCTCATTTGTTTTTGGATTAGCTCCCAGCTGACATCAAACACAGCAGCAAGATCCTTTTCTCTTTTGTGTTATAAGCAGCCTCAATTTGTGAGTTGTAAATAGCCAAACTCTCTCCTGAAGATTAGCCTTAACTAAATTGGCCTGGGGCAAGAGATGAGGAATTCGTCCTCTACTTGCAGGATTAAAAAAAAATTTAACTTTCAAAAGGAGCAGGAAGAAGCTTGTCCATAATAAATCACTACCAAGCACGTGTTCTGAAGGGGAAAAGGTTGATATTAATCGAGGCAGCATCTTTCCTTCAGTAGAAAAGTTCTTTTCAGTGAATTTGGAACTGACAGCCTTCAAAATGTAGGAAGTTAAGGATTAGAATGGTATAAATTTGAGAAGAAATATTACTGTGTTTTGTATACTTGAGGATGCGTCTTCCTCTAATTGGGAGGTAGTTACATTCAAATGTCCAAATTATCTACAGCGTTTGTAAACGCCACGTAACTAAGGCCCCAGTTCACTTTTTGTTTATGTGTAAAGGAGTTTGACAGATTTATTTAATTATCAGTGGGAATAAAAGTATCAATGGGGATACAAATATGGCATGATAAAAAGATGGTCTTTAGACTCTGCGTATAATTATATAGAAAATTTCTTAATGAATTATCATGTATTATAGAGAAAAAGACAATGGCCCAGGGGTCAGAAGACTGGTTCCCAAATTTTGCATTACTGCTGCCAAATTAGAACCTTGGACAAATTAGCTAATCTCTCTGGGTCTCAATTTCCTCATCTGTTACAGTTTATTGGGAGGATTCTATTGAGACTTTGGCTGATAATTTAGCTACTATTGCTATGCAACGAATTATCCCAAATTTACTGGCATGAAACAACATTTTATCTTACAAATGTGTTCTATGGGTCTGATATTCAGGCAGGGCTCAGCTGGGCAATTTTTTTGCTTCTTGGGACAATTGCTGATGTCATCTCAGTTGTCAGAGGAGTCGGTCCAAAGAGTTTAAGACAACTTCACTCACATTTCTTGGCAGAGATGAGCTCCGTCTGTCAACTGGAGTGCCTGTACGTGGCTTCTCTAGCATGGTGGCCTCTCTGACTTGGAGGTTTTAGGGTGGTCATACCTGTTACGTTGTAGCTGGCTTCTCCCAGAGCAAGCATTCCGAAAGAACCACGTGGTTCCAACATAGCGGCATAAGAAGTCACACACCATTTTGCTGCTTTCTGTTCATTATAAGGCTGCCCAGATTTAAGGGCAAAGAGTATCGATTCAAGGGCAAAGAATATTGATTCCAGGTTTTGATGAGAACAACATCAAATAATTTTACATTCATATTTTAAAACTACCACACCTACTTATAAGGTTCCAAGTATTATCCCTCATCATTGTGCTCCAACAAACTGTGTCCACACCTATATTTTATTCATTAATTCATTATTTATTCACTCATTCATTTATCAAATATTTTACTTCATACTCTGAGTCAGGCTTAGTGGTCAGCCTTCCAAAAACTTGGCTGGCAAAGCAGAAACATAATCTCTGCTTGTGCATAGCTTATAGTCCAATGCATGACACATATGTTAATCAAACACAGGTAAATAGACAATTATAAAATCTTCTACCAGCCACACAGGAAAAGTACAGGGATCCCTGGGTACACGGCAGAGAGATCTGCCTCAATTGAGGTGAAGAGGAGGCTTCCCTGTGGAAGAAATGTCCACTTTGAAAGATATAGAATGGATTGGAGCTGGGTAGGTGAAGAGTGTCAGTACATCCACACACAAGGCTTCCTCTTAATGCCTCTAAATCTTGGTCTCCTGATTTAGAAGAAGCTATTTTTTGCACCCTACTTGATTGTTTCTTCGCAGTCACTGATTTCAGAAGGTATTGATATTTGATATTGAATATGCAGCCTCTGATTTGTTCTTGCCTTCCCGAACCTCCACTAGCTCCCTACTGTTATCTGAATAAAATCAGTAGGTTTTGTATGGCACCGGAAGCCCCTCCTGTGCCGGCTGCATCCTAACTTCATGGCCTCATTTCCCCCATCCATTTTGGATTCCATGCTCCAGCTACACCAGCCCGCTTGCTGTTCCCAGAGCATGCACTGATTTCCATGCTTCTGTGCTTTTATTCTCAGTGACCTCTCTTTCTGAGATGTGTTTCCTCTTTGTCTCCATCATTAAAATGCTATGATCTTTGTAGGTCTTGATCAAGTGCCACGCCATTGTGAAGGCTTTCCTAATTCCAGGGCGTAATTACTCTCTCCTTGCAGTGTTCTCTGTAGCTCTTTACTGATAGGTCTTTTCAATTCTGCTTTGCTAGCTGTTTCTTCGCTCCCACTAAATTTAAAATCCTTGGATTTTAAACAGTGCATTAAGTATACCTTGGTCCTGCAAAGTGCCTGCCATAGTGTTTTCCATATACTACGTGCTCAATACTTGTTTGGAGAATGAAGGAATGAATGAATCATGTGTAGCTGACCCTCCCTATCCAGGGGTTCCACATTCACGGATTGAATCAACCACAGATCAAAATAGTTTTTTAAAGCAAATAATAAATACAAGTAAAAATGACACAAACAATACAGTGTAACAATTATTTACATAGCATTTACATTGTATTAAGTACTGTAAGTAATCTAGAGATGATTTAAAGTACATAGGAGGATGTACCTAGGTTACATGCAAATACTACTTTTACATAAATACTTTTATATAAGGAATTTGAGCATCTTCAGATTTTGGTATATGTGGGGTCCAAATCCTGCCCCCTTACTGAGGCACAACTGTGTATCATTTTGAAGATTATAGGGATATCAAGTGCAGAGATGTTTGCTACCTTTTTGCATACTGAGCACTTAACATTGTGAGTGGTGTCCGATATTAATATTCACCGTAAATAAGCTTGTAGCATTTAATATGTGCATATTTTAAATACCACAGAACCTATTAGATGTTTTGTACACAATGCTGGTTACATTTTTATGCACTTCCATTAAATTAATAAACTCTTTGGGGCAGGAATTGTGCCTTCTCTGTATTTGTGCCTTTATTCTCCTAGATATTTGTTTTACATATAAATGACTGATGTAAAACAAAAACACTTGTCGGCTATTTCTTAGATTCAAAAGTTACTCGGATACTTTCACATTCATTAGATACACATCACTGTGCTAAGCAATATGGGAATTTGGGTTCATGTACGCATACATAGTAGAATTGTGTAAACATAGTTTATCGTGGATTTGGATATGCTCTGAAGGAAGTGATATATTTTGAAAAGTCATAACCACATCCAGCTATCCAGCAAGTCTTTGATGTGACTCAATAATACGTAAGTAGGTCTCAATCTTGTCTTTCAGTATTGCCATTATACAAGTATTTTCACTGTCTTTATCTGCAGACTGTTTTTTATTTTATTTGAAGAGTACGGTAAGGGCAACTCTCTGGGTGGAGTGGTGGAGCGAGAAGGCTGAAAAGAGAATTGATAGCCATAAAACCATGGACAAGTCCAGTCAGACGGGCTAGAAGATTACAGTAGTGGGTCCAACTCCCCTACTCCACAGATGAGCAAACAGGCTCGAGTTTACACGCTTGCCTTTGTACCCCATGCTGCTCAGTCTTCGGGAGTCTGCAATGAAAAAGACGACCTCACAGGTGGAAGGAAGCAGTTTTCTGGCTGTTTTTCTTTGGAGGGTCTCTTCTAAACAGCACTGTTCCAGAGCACACCTGTTAGATTCCTGTCAGAGCTTAGCAAGTGCACACTTATTTATACCACCAATGACATCATTCATCCATCTTGGAAGCTGTAGTGCTCTCCCCCACAGGTTCTCAGCAGCTACTAAGATGTCCCCTGATTTCATCGACCTCTGTGTGTCTTCAATCCTTGACCTTTAAGGCTCCCTGGTGCCAGAATGTCTGCAGCTGTAGGATCAAAGACCCTTGGGGGGAAAATCCATTCTCAAAAGAGAGGAAGATGGGGTGAGTTATTAGGAAAACCAGCCGTATGCCCCCAAGCCTTTGTTCAGCTGGAAAATGCCTGAACTATATTCTGAATATAAACATCAAGCCCTAAGACCGAAACACAGCGCAAGTCAGAAACAGAATTGAAATTAAAGCTCAGATCTCCTGCCTGCCAGTTCAGAGCCACATTCTGTGTCTTCTAAAAGAACTTGATGTGTCTCATACAAAGTAAGTGCTCAATGAATATCCTTGAGCTAGATGAATGAATGAGGTGGCATAAAATGACAGATACAAATATAACAACATTTTAAGATAACAGCAAAAGACAAAGTAGTAATTTAAACATAAAAGACAAGGTTAGACCTTTTAGTTATGTCCTAGAATGAAATCTAAATTTTGTTTCCAGCTTCCTGGCAGGCAAAGGAAAAAGGGCAATGCACTGGACTTGACCAAGTTCTCATTTGTGTAACAGACACAGCAGTCCAGAGCATCACATGTTTTCCTCACTTTTCTGTCTCTGGGTGAAATGCGTCTTATGGAAAATCTTCTTACTATACCACAGTGTTGTTTATGTTTTGAGAACGTGTGAAGAGTCTTCCTTGGTGTACAGCCAAAGCGCTTCTTTGCAACAGTTTGTACTCCCTTTCTCAAATGTTGGTTGTTCAAAGAGAATAATTCCATTTTGGTTACCATTCCCCTGCCGCCTGCAACTGCTGTTTCCAAATCTCAGCCAGGACCCATTGTTTAAGTCGAACCCCAGAGCATTCTTAAAATATTTCCTAAGGACTCTCTAGTTATAGATGTCCTTCCTCTGCTAGTCTTACAAAGCTAGATGCTAGGATATTTTGCAATCTATTATACTTAGCCCAGTTTATAATCCTTGGCTATGTTATCTCAGGCACCCCCTTAAGAATCCCTTAACAAATAAAGTAACCTGAGTAGAATAAAGTCCTTGTTGATTGATTGATCTGAGCTTTGCAGTGCACTCAGCCTGATCTTGATTTGCAGCTCTCTGCTCTGGCTCCCTCCGGCCCAGGCAGTCCATTCTACGTAGGCATTATCTCCTATTTATGGCCAAGCTCCATACTTTCTGCCTGTTTTTCACTGTGTCTATGATAGTGTCCATCTCCCTATCTGAAGTCATAATTCAACTTTGAGCATGTTTTCCTGATGTAATTTGCCAAACAAAGCATGTGAAGGTTTGTACACATTAAATTCACTTGAAACACTGGCACATATTTCTTTTAGCTCCAGAAATTTATACATTCAATTAATTGGCTCCTTTGTTTTCTGGGTGAGAAAACAGAAACCCTAAAAAGTCAAATGATTTGCTTTTCAGTCCTTATCTTGGTATTTAACCTGTCCAAAGTTCTTTGTGATGTTTACTTTTATATTGTCTTTATTTTGTGTCCTGGGAGATTGCATTTCCCAATTCATTGCATCTTGACCCCTGGCTAGCATCCTGCATATTCTTTATTTTTCTTCCTTTTCTTTTGAGACTGAGTTTTGCTCTTGTTGCCCAGGTTGGAGTGCAGTGGCACAGTCTCGGCTCACTGCAACCTCTGCCTCCTGGTTCAAGCGATTCTCCTGCCTCAGTCTCCCAAGTAGCTGGGATTATAGGCGCCTGCCACCATGCCCAGCTAATTTTTGTATTTTTAGTAGAGATAGGATTTCATCATGTTGGCCAAGCTGGTCTCGAACTCCTGACTTCACGTGATCCACCTGCTTCGGCCTCTCAAAGTGCTGGGATTACAGGTGTGAGCCACTGAGCCCGGCATGCATATTCTTAATTCTTAACAAATTAATCAACTAAGTGAAATTAGAATTATCTTATATTCTATTTCAACCTGAAAAAAACTGAATGAATTAATAAATACATAAATTAGAGTCACTTTAAAGTAAAAATAAAATATGTCAAATATTTTGGTCACTTGGGTATTTTCAGGCAGAATCGATAACATGAGTTTTGCATTTTTCTAAATCAGTTTTATCATTATAACATATCAATTGTGAATACCTTTCTTCACCTACCAATTCTAACAACTTTTTCTATTGAAAATATATTTCCTTTCTAATGCTGTATTTAAAAAAATCATGATAAGTTAGACTCTACCCTCATAGGTAAATTATTTCTTCTAGGATGCCAGATGGGCAATGCAGCTCTTATTTCTAAAAAGAGGATTTATAGAATAGAAAAACAACACAGTCTTTGTAGGAGCTTCTGCAAACAGGAGATGTGAGAAGTGTTCAAAACAAAGACGGGGTCAGCCTTAAAAATACAGGAAGTTTTGATCTTTCTCCTTGCCTAGAGCAAGGTGAAAGGGTAGACTCTTAAACTAAGTCTGATCTGTGTATTTAGGTTAAACAACACTTCCAACGTGTATAGGCAAGCAGAAGCATTATTCGAATGGTAAAAAATGCAGGCTCCAGATTTTGTAACTATACAAATATATCATGTAAAATAAATACCTTTTTCTCCCTCCTAGGTTTAACTATAGGAAAGAAAGAATCCTTAAAAAGGAATGATTCGATGGTGTAAGAATGCAAATTTGGCAAAGTAATAAAACGCTAGTAATTCTGGACATTTCACATTCTTGCCTGTAACTGAAAGTTCTGTACTTCTTTCTAGGGTTGGTATACTTCCCAGCCTTATAACCACTGATACTTTTGACAGATCTTGGAAAGAGTGACTCATTTATGAAGACGCACAGCATTTAAGAAAACAACCACAGGATGATGAGGGAAAGGTGTGACGATTAGGCTTGTGTTTTGACTAATCCTGGGGAAATGTATAAGCCTTTCAGGTATTTGCTAATTTCTCCAGGAGAGAGCACATTTGTCACTGTAAGTCCATCCAGTTATTGTGGAATGATTTATGGAAGCACTCTTGATGCACGAGGGTTGACACCTAGCCACTCAACTGCCATAGAGTGCTTAAATCTGTTTGGCAAACCTGGCACAATATCTAGAAACATTGCTTACATGTATAAATCTATCAAGGATACTAGGAATTTACATTTCTGAAGTCATAACTTTTTGATTTTTTTTTTTTTTGCAATAGAAACTTCTCACCCCTGCTTGCTCTCATTCACTGAAGTATAAGTGTCTTAGTATTTTGTTTTGAAATGGAAACAAAAGTATTAATGAGTTGTTTTCTTCTGTCATGTTGCAGTTACTGCTTGATGGATTCTGCTAACTCCCAGGAGAATCCAAGTGGGAGGACAAGTAGAAGAAAAAAGAGTCCTAAGCTTGGACACTTCAGTTTGTTATTTATGTAACATCCATGCAGTCCCCAGAAGGGGCATGGTAAGCAGACTAGACACCCAGTTTTAGGCAGCACCCACTAGGCACCCAGACACTGGAACAGAGGTATGAGGCAGAAACCCAGTTATCTAAACCCAGCCATAAAGGCACAGATGGAGAATCAAGCGTGGTTTGATGTGGCGTCTCAGTATGTTGACTTGAGCCTTAAGCTCTTCTGGCTTCGATTCAGGTCTCTAAGCTGGTTTTTAAGGGCTGGGGCAGGTCCGTCTGCATGTGGCGTCCAGGTCAAGGTCTACCATATGGGAGGCCGGTAGTGTCACTACAATTGTGCAATTTGCACAAAAGCACCTGGTCAGGCTGAAACCTAGTCCAGGGCTCCTGTTCTCCAAACCCTGTGCTTCGCACATCCTGTGTTGTCTCCTCAACAATACCTTTTTGTACATCTGAAAAGCTTCCCTATGTGCCTGGGGTGACCTGCCAGGAGGTTCATTTGGCCGGGACTCAAAATCAGGCAGCCCCTCAAATTTATACTTCTAGAGCTACCCCCAAGATATGTTATTCCTACAATCAGAGAGATACTTAGGCTTGGAAGCAGGAGACTGGTTTATTGTTCACTTAAACCTATGCCCTATTGTCAGACCACCTATCACTTGTGGTGTGATACTGGTGTGACATTGGTGTGAATCAGAAAAAGGCAGATATAGTTCTGCACCAGGTTTGGCAATTGAAGAGCGAGCCAGATTCTGATCCCCACTCTTCTCCTTGGTCCACCTGCACAGTCATACCTGGTGGCTCTGCCTATATGTCACTTGAAAAAATAAATCTGGCTGGGCACGGTGGCTCAAGCCTGTAATCCCAGCACTTTGGGAGGCCGAGGCGGGTGGATCACGAGGTCAAGAGATCGAGACCATCCTGGTCAACATGGTGAAACCCCGTCTCTACTAAAATACAAAAAATTAGCTGGGCATGGTGGTGCGTGCCTGTAATCCCAGCTACTCGGGAGGCTGAGGCAGGAGAATTCCTGAACCCAGGAGGCAGAGGTTGCGGTGAGCCGAGATCGTGCCATTGCACTCCAGCCTGGGTAACAAGAGCGAAACTCCGTCTCAAAAAAAAAGAAAAAAAAAAGAAAAAATAAATCTGGAAACTATTTTGTAAATTGCAAACTTATATTACATATTTTTTTTGTCGTAGAGTGTTAATTGCTTTCATAATGAAAAATCACACAGTTTTTATAACTAAGTTTTAGCACTCCTTCATTTAAAAATATACCAGGACTATCAAAAAATAAAAGCGGGCTGGTCTCTCTCGCTCGCTCTCTCTCTCTCTTTCTCTCTCGCTTCACTTTTGAGAAGCCCCAGCCAAGGAACAGGAGGGAAGGAGGCTGGGGCTAGAGGCTTGCAGGCTTGACACCTTCCGCTGCAAATACTGGAGCTAACCAAGCTGCCTGTCATCTCTAATAATTTTTCCTCCAGGAAATGTCATGACTTCGTTGCATTGCAAGAAAATGATGTCATAGTGTGGGGCCCTGATCCGTTTCCTGACTTTTAACCTGAGTCTCATAACCTTTTTCAGCTATACTGCACCCAGAGAAAATGAAACACATCGAAACGCGAAGGCCAGCACGTCTCATAAAGGCCTTTGAGGCCCAAGGGTGGGGTTAACTTATGCATATATATTAATGATCAAAATACAGTCATATTTGGGTGTCATATCCTGGATATACCATGGACCCACTACCAAGGAAATGGAAAGGAAATAGGTTTCAGGATGTATCTGTAGTTTCTTGGCAGAAACCCTTCCTCTTCCGATATTGGGTTTAATTAGTAGTGACAATGTTAAATTTAATTAGGATGGCTTGCTTGTTTTTTCTTCTGATGGTGGTTTTTGACGTTAAACTCCATGAGAAAATTAAGAACGGTTGGTGAACTGATATTTGAAGTCTTACATACTGCATTTGTGTCTCCACGTCTTAGGACTGCTTACAAGCCCAGCCCAAATGACATTATGGAGCTATTTCCTGGAATGTCAAGGGCTGAAATTGCCCTGTCAAGAATGAGTCTGTTCTTTCAGGGATTTCAGAAAGCAAGGGCTCAGATTGCATTCTTGCTCTGTTATTATAAGTTTTTCCTGGCAGGAAACCACTGGGTCTCAGATAATTTGCATATATCCAATGAGAGTGATCTACTGTTCTATGGAGGTTTTCAAGATTGCATGACAACACCATGGAAGAATCTCATATGGGGAAAGGGGATTTTTTTCCCCCTTTCCTAAGCCCCATTTTAAATAGTTTCCTTCCCACAAGCCGATGTGTCCACATTCAAAGAGTTATGAGTAACCCAGCCCGTTTTTTTGCCTTGGCCTTTGCCACTAGTTCTATAATATCAACTGCCACACAGAACTGGAAGACTGTTTAAAGTAAAGGTGCTTATTCCTTCCAGTCTGGAACACAGACTTCTGTGGCATATGAAGACAAGAAATAACCTTTTTGTTCTCCCAGGCAAGGGCATAGCAAAATGACTCCTCATTTCTTGTTGACTGTAAGGGCAAGAAATACCTCCACATTACTTTGTGATATCAGAATATAATTTTCCATGTCATACATGGGATTTCAGTTAACCTAAAAGACGTGGTATAAGACCACTTCACTTGGTACCATAAAAGTTTTGTTTCTGGTTGGAATCCTCAGAATTCTGTATAAAAATGTCAAAGTTACTCAGATAGTGTACATTCAAAGTCCCTACTTGTGTATCTCCAGTCCCAGGACTAGATATTTTATTGCTCCATTAAAGTGATAAATAAACATGTGTTGACTGAAAGCCCAGGGGCTGGGAGGCACTTACAGGACTTCCAGATACCAACAACAGGACTTCCTTTTATGTCACAGGAACCCAGTGAAGAATGACTCAAGTGACTGCATCATGCTCATAGTATTTGCGCATTCCTACCCATTATTGGGTGTGCTGGTTATTTATTTACTTACATTTGCTTTCTTATTTATATCCCACTCTGTTCTGAAGGAATTTAAGGTGACTGCTGGGCATTTTATCAAGAAGTAGAGCTCCGGCAATTGCAGGACCAGCTGTGTGCATTTGAACATGTCACTTAGCCTTTCTGCATATCAGATTTTTCATCTGTAAAAGAAGGTATTTAACAGTTTTGTGTCTAGAATGCTATATGTAATTTTTTTTTTTGAGACGGAATTTTGCTCTTGTTGCCCAGGCTGGAGTGCAGTGGCATGATCTCGGCTCACCGCAACCTCCGCCTCCCGGGTTCAAGCTATTCTCCTCCCTCAGCCTCCCTAGTAGCTGGGATTACAGGCATGCGCCACCATGCCCAGCTAATTTTGTATTTTTAGTAGAGATGGGGTTTCTCCATGTTGGTGAGGCTGGTCTTGAACTCCCACGCTCAGGTGATCTGCCCACCTCCGCCTCTCAAAGTGCTGGGATTACAGACATGAGCCACCACACCCAGCCTTATATGTAAAATTTTTATTCTCAACTCATTAATTATCAAATGAATGGACTCTACAAATACCGTTATTCAACGGCATCCAATAAATGTGTCGCATGAATCTATAACACTACATGCTAATTTTAAGTGCTGACAGTATGTTGAACTTTGTGCTATGTGCTTTACCTATGGGGTATCATTGAATTCTTTCAGCAAGCCTGTGAATTAGCTGCCCCTATCAGCTCCATCTGACCAGGAGAAAAATGAGGGGATGCCCTAAAATCACACAGGGCCAGGATCTGGATTTCTGGGCCAACCGTTCCTCATTTCAAAGACCTGCCCTCTTTCTACGGTAGGACGCTGGTGCATTCCAAACTTCGGTGTGCATCATTGTCGTCTGGAGTGAGAACCACTGCATTATGCTATAAAGAACTACAGTTACAGGACCAGGACAGAGAGTGTAAGAAGCAGGTCTCTGGACATTCAAGCTACTCAATAGCTGAATGGGTTGCCTTTTGGGAATGGTTGAACTGTAAGGGGCTTATAGATCTTGGGACATTTGATGAGAAGTTGGCCTAATGGACCTCAAAGGTGCCTTCTAACTATTAAACTGTCACGAGTGCCAAAGACAAGAGCCAGAGTGTCTAGAAGGGAGGGTCACACTCGCTATGCAGAAGGCCCTTCTCATTACGGCACAATTCAGTGTCTTAAGTGTGCTTTGGAGATTTGGAGTCCCTTTGGTAATGGCAATGAAGAAAAGCTGAGAAAAATGTTTCCTTAATTTAAGTAATATGGAATTACAGTTTAATGAAACATCACACAGGGAACAAGAGAAATTTAAAGACAACATTCATTCACTGTAAGTTTATATTTCAAAGTTTAAAAGTTCTATAACAATAATAATACAATTTCAATTTGTATGTCATAAATACATAAATTAGAAAAAGGTTAATTTTAAAAGGCTAAAATATAAAAGAATTTAAATTTTTATTTAATAAGAACGTAGTGGAAAAGAGTTTAAAGGTCAAAATTATTTTGCAAATATTTCAAAATAAAGATCACATATAAGGCAAATTTAAGACAAACACTGCTCCAAATTTACTGTCCATTCATTTGACCCTAGGAAGAAAAACAAATGAAGAAGTGTTTATTTCTATTGTTTATCAAAGAAAATAAAGTGCCACTTCTGACATTTAATTTAGTCCTTTTCTATGTCACAGGAACCCAGTGAAGGATGACTCACACAACTGCATCATGGTACCACTTAAAGATTTAAGAGGAATCAACAGAGAACGAAATTGGTGGTAGTGGTGAGAGGGGGTGGTGGAAAGACATAAAAAAGAAATATATGTGTAATAAAATAATCTGGCGTAATCATAAAACACTCAGGAAAAGGCATCACTTTTGTCGGCAGGCCTGTCTAAGGAAGTGGGGAATCTCTCTGTTGAATACTCTGCTGGTCATTTGCTGTTAGTTTTGCCTGAACTGCATTGGGTTGGGGCTTTTCGAAAATTAACAGAAGGTTAAAGGGCAGTATCCAAAATCTTTGATTGGGAGCCAAGTATTTGAATTTCATTAGGAGTGAGGGGAAGGAACATTTCTTCAGCACCTATCAAGTGTATGCCCTGTGTTAGACTCTTACAAGAAATTTTATCTGTTTTATTCTTGCAACATATGAGGTAGGGGTTATCTCCATTTTATAAACGGGGAACCTTCGGCTCAGAGAGGTTTACTATCAGTTTGCTGAAGGCTACTGAGATGATTAGTAATAGAAGAGATAATTAAATCTCAAACTCTCTGACTTCAGAAGTGGCCCTGCATGCCAGGTTCTCCATGTCTCATAAATAATGGTGAAAACAATTATTCTCCAATACAGCACTGCTCTTCGGTATGAAAATGCAAATCCACTTTTTCTCTCTACACTTTCCTGGAGAATTAGATTCCATAGTACATTCCCTATGACATATGAGTGGTTTTTAGATTTGAAATGCTTCTGCTGCAAGTTTAGGTAAGATTTAAGCTATGGCTAGAAAGGCATAAAAATGAAATTTAGTATTACAAACTGCTACTCTTTTGACCCCCACACTCCTGGTCTGAACTTTCCCAATTTCTTTTCTTTTCTTTTTTTTTTTTTTTTGAGACAGAGTCTCACTCTGTCGCCCAGGTTGGAGTGCAGTGGTGCGATCTTGGCTCACTGCAACCTCTGCCTCCTGGGTTCAAGCAATTCTCCTGCCTCAGCCTCCCGAGTAGCTGAGACTACAGGTGTGCACCACCATGCCCGACTAATTTTCGTATTATTAGTAGAGATGGGGTTTCACCATATTGGCCAGGCTTGTCTCGAACTCCTGACCTTGTGATCTTCTCGCCTCGGCCTCCCAAAGTGCTGGGGTTACAGGTGTGAGCCAACGTGCCCCACCAAGGCCTCTTTTTTATTTGACACTGCACTTACCCTCTTCTAATATACTGCTTAATTGTTTATGTTTATTGTTTATTCTGTGTCTTTCTGCTTGAAAATAGACTCCACATTTTTTGTCTGTTTTCTTCATACATGCATATCAATTTTCTAGAAGAGAGATCAGCAAACTTTTCTGCCATGGGCTATATAATGAATACTTTAGGTATTGTGGGCTAGAAGACTTTTGTGGATCTATTCACTTCTCCCACTGTGGTGTTAAAGCAGCCATAGACAATATGTAAACAAGGGACTATGGCTATAGTCCCCTGGGAGACAGAGAAGACCTTCTACAAAAAAAGTTATTGCATCATTAAAAGCTTTAGAATGCCTAGTTTAATTTCAATTTAAATGTTAACAATAAATCAATTTGCATTTTAAGAATTCTTTGGGCCAGGTGGGTTGGTTTGAGTCTGTAATCCGAGCACTTTAGGAGGCTGAGGTGGGCAGATCGTGAGGTCAGGAGTTCGAGACCAGCCTGACCAACATGGTGAAACCCCATCTCTAATAAAAATACAAAAAATTAGCCAGGCGTGGTGGCACATGCCTGTAATCTCAGCTACTCTGGAGGCTGAGGCAGGAGAATAGCTTGAACCCAGGAGGTGGAGGTTGCAGTGAGCTGAGATTGCACCACCGCACTCCAGCCTGGGCGACAAATCGAGAAAAAAAAAAGAATTCTTTGGAAACTCCAGGGTGAGTGTTGATTTGTTTCTCATCTGAACATTGTTTTATGCTATAACTGTTTTCAACTGTCATCCATTTAATTGTCTACTTTGCCTAATTCATATAATCATTATGGTCTTTGTTCATTTGTTTTGAGGCGGAATCTCGCTCTCTGCCCCAGACTGGAGTGCACTGCTGTGATCTCAGCTCACTGCAACCTCTGCCTCCCTGTTCAAGTGATTCTCCTGCCTTCGCCTCCTGAATAGCTGAGAATACAGGTGTGTGCCACCATGCCCAGCTCATTTTTGGATTTTTAGTAGAGATAGGGCTTCACCATGTTGGCCAGGCTGGTTTCAAACTCCTGACCTCAAGTGATCTGCCACCTTGGCCTCCCAAAGTGCTGACATTACAGGTATGAGCCCATAATGGTCTTTGGAAGTAGATGGTATATAGATCACTGATGTTGACAAAGGAACATTGATGTTGAAACAAAAAGCATTAAAATGATAATAATTTTGTCAGTGTTCCTCAAGATTATCTTCACCAAACCATATGTTGTATTCATCTGCTTAGTATTTGAAGTACATCAGAATGTATCGCATAGTTCTGTGTTAAAAAGAAAAAATAAGCTGAGTGTGGTGGTACACACCTGTAGTCCCAGCTACTTGGGAGGCTGAGGACTGGATTGCTTAAGCCCAGGAGTTCAAGGTTGCAGTGAGCTATGATTATGCCACTGCACTCCAGCCTGGGTGACAGAGCAAGACACAGTCTCAAATATATGTATGTATACACACACACACACACACACACACACACACACATATGTATACACATACACTTGTATAGACATATTTATACAAACATATACATATGTTTATATTTATATAAGATTATATATAACTTCTTTTTTCTTTTTTCTTCTTCTTCTTTTTTTTTTTTTTTGAGTTGGAGTCTCTCTCTGTTGCCCAGTCTGGAGTGCAATGGTACGATCTTGGCTCACTGCAACCTCTACCTCCTGGGTTCAAGCGATTCTCCTGCCTCAGCCTCCTGAGCAGCTGAGATTACAGACGCCTCCCACCACGCCCAGCTAATTTTTGCATTTTTAGTAGAGATAGAGTTTCACCGTGTTGGCCAGGCTGGTCTCAAACTCCTGACCTCAGGTGATCCGCCAGCCTCAGCCTCCCAAAGTGTTGGGATTACAGGCGTGAGCCACCGCCCCGCCTGATTTAGTTTTTCATTCATTGTTACTGATTGACGATGTGGTATTTGCAGAGAATTGCTCACAAATACTAACTTGATACTTTTTCTCATATCCCTATTTGCTTAGTAATAAAACCAAATCAGACGTAATAATTACAAACCTTAAATTATATATTTTGGTTGATTTTTGTTTGGGTATAACACATAGTTAAATGTAATTCTAAATTTTAGTATACTTTGACTTCCTAAAGTATACAAAATCCTGAACATAATACAATGTAACTATAACCTTTGTCCAAAAAATGTTTCATTCCATTCTTTAAAAACTGTCTTTTTCACTTGCTTCATGCAGTTCCTCCTTGATGCTAACACGTTCAGTTTAATCTTAATGAAGTAAAATGGTACTTCTTAAATGGAAAAAGTACAAATTTACTTAGCTATATTATGAATACTGTAAAGATTATATTAAATTTTGTATTACACAATTTACTTAGCTATATTATGAATATTGTAAAGATTATATTAAATTTTGTATTACAATCTTTAAAAACAACTTTATACCATAATAAAATGATGAAATTTTTTAACTAAGAGTTTTTATGAAATTATTGTTATGAAAGGGGCTTTAAACCACAGAATGATGGGAAATACTGATCTAGTCCACTTTGTTTTATAGATGAGTTAACCAAGACCCTGAAAGGGAAGTGGATGGCTCAGTTGTTAAAATTAAGCCTAGGCTTCCTGACCAGATAGCAAAGCTTCATCTTACGTAACTCTAGGGGTTGCTGTTCATATTGTTGTGACGCCATTTTCATAGACTAAGGAGATCGGTGGCCTCCAGAGGTGTTCAGTTCAATGGCCTTGGGTTTTAGTTAGTGCTTAACCAGTGACAGTCCCCGTCGTTAAATCTTGCTTAGATATTTTCCTGAAGTTACCAATATATTATTTGCAAGATCTCTAAGTTCTCAATTTCTTTTTTCCAAATTGAGGCCCACATGAGAACAGGCAACAAAGAAGCGTTAGTTCACTTAGCAGTTAGATCTTATTTTTCTTTTTAAATCAGGCCTTATGCCGGGGGCTACAAATCAGAGTTGAACCGTCATGGTCTCTGCCCTCAAGAAGTTTGAAGTCGGTCAAGAAGCAATATATCAAGAAAATGATAAGGGTGCACTACTGGGGACCTGCCATAGACTGCAATGCTGGTGCAAAGGAAGAAGCAATCCCTTCTGTCCAGGGATGGCTGAAAGGAGAAAAGCCTCACAGAGAAGGTCACACTGTTTGCCATGGAGATTTAGTAAAAGAAAAGCAGAAGTTACTTGTAAATATAGTCGGCCTAGATTAAAATTGTCTTACAGCCCATCCCCTTCAGTTCTAGATATGATATATTATAAACTCAAAGCAAGGTCTCATTTGTATCTGATAGGTAACCAGGATTAACTAGAGAGTATTCAGGGCAAGCCTCAGTACCTCTTTGGCTGGAGTGGTAGGCAGGAAGCCTCCAATTTCCTCTGTGAAGTTCTTACAGTGCCTTCTGACTAATGATGAGATGTGAAACTGAGTATTTACTCTCAGTGACAAGAGTGTGACCCACATTAAATCCAGTCACTTTGTCTGGGTCTCTAATAGGCCTGAAACTTTCAGCATCTTTCTGGGTTCCTCTGTTGTCCCACGTGCTGTTACAAAGTCCTGTGGATTCCACCTTCTAAATATTTCTCAAAGGTATCGCCTCGTCTCCATAGCCATGGTTGCTGACTAATTCAGATCCTGTTATTCTTCATCTGTTTTCTTGGTCCTCCTGGCCCAAGCCTCATTTCCCTTTAATCCCTGTAAGTCAATGGTAGGCAGTGATGTGTCTGGCTCATATTTCTGTCTGTAACATTTGGCTAGATATCAGACACATAATATGTACCCAATAAATGTTGAGGAGCAAGTATGAATAATAAATACTGTATTTAGGCTTTGGGCTCACAATCCTTGACACATGACAAGGGAAAAGTCATGCTCTAGTGAACATCAGATAACGCCTCTTGTTAAAGAGGCATGAATTACAGTCCAGCACCTTGTAGTTTCATTGTTCTACCTACCAGCTTTTCTTTTCAGCTATCACATTGTTAGTTATATGATGTAAGTGAGGAAAAAACGTTTAAAAACAATTTTTTTTTTTGACCAGGTGCAGTGGCTCATGCCTGTAATCCCAGCACTTTGGGAGGCCGAGGCAGGCTGATTACGAGGTCAGGAAATCGAGACCATCCTGGCCAACATGGTGAAAACCCATCTCTACTAAAATCACAAAAATTAGCTGGGTGTGGTGGTGGGTGCCTGTAGTCCCAGCTACTTGGGAGACTGAGGCAGGAGAATCGCTTGAACCCAGGAGGTGGAGGTTGCAGTGAGCTGAGATTGTGCCACTACACTCCAGCCTGGCAAAAGAGCAAGACTCCATCTCAAAAAAGCAAACAAACAATTTTTTTGCAAATCAACTGAAATTTATATGTAAATAATATAAAGTTTTTTTTTTTAAAAGACTGCAATTAGTTTGTTATGACAGATTGAATATTGAGCAAAGAAAGATGCTGCCCTAAAGCAGTGAAAGTGATCTGGGAATCCGTGACTAGATCTCACATGAGTAACCTTCCCAGCACGTACTGTGTCTTGAGCTAACACAGCAACACAGTGATATGGTAGATACCAGGGACACATCAGTGTGGCTTAGGACAGGTAGAGAGCCAGCCATTCCATTCTTTAAAAACTGTCTTTTTCACTTGCTTCATGTGGTTCCTCCTTGATGCTAATTTACTCAAATGGAATGACATTTCATTTCAAAGCCACAGGCTAGGACATATCTGGAAATGTCCTTGGAGGTTGGCCGGGGTCTGAGAGATGAGGAAACTCAAGTCCCCGACAGCTGATTTGTGCGGCAGTGAGCTGCCAGCTTGTCCACACAGTCCCTTCTGGTTTCTCTGGCCAGTCACGGAGGGGAAGTGTCATTGTGTCATTCCTCACCCCACACCCCTCCATTGTTTTCGTCCTAATTACTTCCTCTGTTTCTCTCTCTTCTTTCCTACGGGAAAACTCAGGCATCCAGCAATAGCCCTCGAGTCTTCTCCACTTTAATTAGTGAAATTTAAAATATCAAACCAACACTGTTACATTCTAAATGGTATTGTACTCCCATGTTAGCACCACTGTAATCATTCAGATATATTTATCAATCTACATGCAATTTTCTTTGCATTCTTTTATGGCTATAGAAAATTAGGACTTCTGCTTTTTACTCAAGTTTCTGCTCTTTTATAAAACAAATACTTTTTATTTGTTTCAAATATATTTCTTATTCATTTTAAATAAGTTATATTTAATATCTCTTCAGAAATATTTATGGCGGGGCACGGTGGCTCACGTCTATAATCGCTGCACTTTGGGAGGCCGAGGCGGGTGGATCACCTGAGGTCAGGAATTTGAGACCAGTCTGGCCAACATGGTAGAACCCCGTTTCTACTAAAAATACAAATATTAGCTTGGCATGGTGGTGGGCACCTGTAATCCCAGCTACTTGGGAGGCTGAGGCAGAATTGCTTGAACCCAGGAGGTGGAGGTTGCGGTGAGCCGAGATCACGCCACTGCACTCCAGCCTGGGTGACAGAGTGAGACTCTGTCTCAAAATAATAATAATAATAATAACACTTTAGATTAAGATGAGAAGCAAGGAAAAAACCAATTAGAATATTTTATATTAAAAGATTACATTGATTGTATGTCAAGAGGAAAATATGTTGAGCCTATGATAATGTATAAAGTAAAAAATACACAAAGAGGTTCACAGGATCCTGACCCCTCCCACCTACCACTCCCTTTGACGAAATATCAAACTGACTTTAATACATTACAATAAACACTTCAGTCTCATTTCCTCCCTCAGTAAGTTGCTATCACCCTTGGTGTGGTCCCACTGATTAAATGAAATGCAAATATCCTGGAAAAATAGCCTTCATTTTTAAAATATGAATGTTAGCATTTCTAAAATATGAATGTTATTTTGTTTGTGAGCAGCATAAAAAAGATTTTCCAAGAGAAGCGTGACGACACAGGGTCGGTAGACGTGACGCACACGGGACTGCTGATACACCACCTAAAGGAGGTGACACAGTCCAGCGGCCGGGAGCCTGCACCCCAGACTTTGCAAGACCTGAGACTGAATCCTTGTTTTTTTTAATTGTACTTTAGGTTCTGGGGTCCAGGAGCAGATCATGCACAATAGTTGCATAGGTACATATACGGCAATGTGGTTTGCTGCCTTCATCCCTCCATCACCTATATCTGGCATTTCTCCCTGTGTTATGCCTCCCCACCCTTCCTCCCCCACCCCCGCTGTCCCTCCCCTAGCCCCCACAACAAACCCCAGTGTGTGATGCTTCCCTCCCTGTGTCCATGTGTTCTCATCGTTCAACAACTGCCTATGAGTGAGAACATTCGGTGTTTGATTTTCTGTTCTTGTGTCAGTTTGCTGAGGATGATGGTTTCCAAATTCATCTATGTCCCTACAAAGGACACGAACTCATCTTTTGTTATGGCTATGTAGTATTCCATGGTGTATATGTGCCACATTTTCTTTGTCCATGGCTGTCTCAGTGCCCTCATCTGTGAAATGGGCACAGTGAACCTTTAAGTGATATGAGGAATAAAAGAGGTACAGCACTTGACAAACAGTAACTGCCCAATCGATGCCACCTGCAATTCTTCTAGTGCCCCGTTTTATGTCACTGTCAGTATGTTAGAGAAACAGAGGTAGTAATGCCCTACATTGTGATTATTTTTCCAGGTTCTGATTTCTCTACTGACCATCGTGAGGAGACTTCCTGACACAATTTGCAAGGAAGAAATACAATGAGTTATTACTGTTCTGTGGTCCTGCATGAGTTCTAATTAGATCTACACAAGGAGGGTTACTTCCAAGAGCATCAGAAATACCTTACTATAGCCTAACCCGAGGCCCCAGACCTTTAGGGTGAGAGTCATAGATGAATCCGTTTCAAAGCACATTCATGTTGCTAATGATCCAGTGTAAGTCCGGTGGAAGATTTGGGGCCAGCATGTTTGCTGCTCATTTGTCTTCTGCTGGGTGGGAGAGGGTCCTCCACTGACAAATATTTGCCTCCATATGTTTTGGGATTGCAGTTCAAGGTTTAACTGCATCTCTTATGTGAAGCAAATATTTCTCAATTCATTGAAAAAAGTAAAACCACTGTCTCACATGACAAGAAGGAAATATTTTCTTTCTCCCTTTCATTAAAAAGGACACAAAACACAACACCGAATAATGAAAGGAAAACAAACAGGGCCATTCCATTCCTTGGAGGAGGGGCTGAGTAGCTGCAGGGGACAGCTGCGGTGCGTCTGGCATCCCAATTCTTTCCTTTCCCATCACTTTATTACTTATTGGACCAAGAATGTAGACAATTCCGGCTATGGTTGTTTTGCGTTTTTGTTCCTCGACTTAGACTCTGTGTTATGCTCGCTGGCCCCCTATGCTGGGTCTTGGAGCCGACAGTCGCTTCAACATTCTGCCACAAGCCTTCTAAGCAGGTGGCTGTTATTCCTTTCTCAGCCCCTACTCCTTCCCGTGAGGCCCTGGACGGTGGAGAGGACTCACACGCCCCTTTGTGTTTATCAAAGTCATCAAAGCTTTCATGCCTCTTTCAAGCATTTCTCACTATGCTTGTGGTTGGGTACCAATTGACGGAACATTCACACACCTTCCCCGTGTGAACTTAACAAGATGACCTGGATTCTACGGAAACAAGGCAACACAGGGAGGAAAGAAATAATGGATGTGGTGGTTCCTTAGGGGGTGCTTGATTCATTTCTGAAAACATATTTTTGAACGTATAGAAAAAAACTCTTAGAAGTGAATATTATTCTTTATAATATTGATTGTAACATATGCATCTTAAAAACAATAGTTGACTTTATTCCACAGTTCATGACTGTACAAATACACTACCACTTTTCCAAATGGTTTTGCAAACCATCGCTTTTGCTTACAAACTTTCATGACTCTTAAATTTTCTGATAAGCACAAAATTTACATTAAAAATGTTAACTTTCAGGGCGACACTTAAAAGTGCAGCTTTTTAAAGCATTGTCAGTGTTTTGCTTAAACAAGAAAAAAGAAGTGTGAATCAGTAGTAGCATATTTTATATTAGAGATATATATATATATATATATATTTTTTTTTTTTTTGAGATGGAGTCTCGGACTGTCACCCAGCCTGGAGTGCAATGGTGCATTCTTGGCTCATTGCAACCTCTGCCTTCTGGGTTCATGCAGTTCTCCTGTCTCAGCCTCCCGAGTAGGATTACAGGCACACACCACCACACCTGGCTGAATTTTTGTATTTTTAGTAGAGACGGGGTTTCACTATGTTGGCCAGACTTGTCTCAAACTCCTGACCTCATGATCCGCCCTCCTTGGTCTCCCAGAGTGCTGCGATTACAAGTTTGAGCCACGGCGCCTAGCCCTATATTATAATTTTTAATAATATTTTTTTAATTTTTTAACTTTCTTTTTCTTAACTGGTCGCTGAATACCAATATAATTTTTAATGAAATGTTTAAACTATTGCTTATCACTTTCTGCATGTGGGGACTCTAACAACGTCACTGTATGGGGATAAATGAAATATAGACTCACTATGTAGAATTCTGTATTTGGACAAATTATCCCCTTTTCCTTTTTTTTTTTTTTTTTTTTTGAGACGGAGTCTCGCTCTTGTTACCCAGGCTGGAGTGCAATGGCGCGATCTCGGCTCACCGCAACCTCCGCCTCCTGGGTTCAGGCAATTCTCCTGCCTCAGCCTCCTGAGTAGCTGGGATTACAGGCATGCACCACCATGCCCAGCTAATTTTTTTTGTATTAGTAGAGACGGGGTTTCACAATGTTGACCAGGATGGTCTCGATCTCTCGACCTCGTGATCCACCCGCCTCGGCCTCCCAAAGTGCTGGGATTACAGGCTTGAGCCACCGCGCCCGGCCCCCTTTTCCTTTTAAGAGAATTGTGCATTTTCTAAAATTTTTAGTGAACAATACACTTATTTCACTGCTGGAAATTGTGCCTAACATAGCAGAGATTTCTACATGGTGGCAAAGGTTTGCTCAGGCTGCGTGTGTGTCTCATGGGCTTGGGGCAGTGGTGTATTCATTAATACAGAACATTATGTCCCATTATGTCAGCCACTCACCCTCTCTAATGAAACACGATCTGCCACCATTATGGATTATGGGGTGTCAAGTCATCCAAAAACACTCACCAAGGAAATGTTGCTTATTAAATTTATCTAAAACTCTCACTTAAATTAGTGTTGCATTTTATGCAGATGGGGAAACTGAGGCTGTCAAGAAGTGACACTAAGAGAATCTTGTGCTAGGAAGAGAATCTTTTACAAAATAGAGTGCGATTCTTAACCTCTGCTGGCCATTAGATTTCTTGGGGTATGTGTTAAAAATGCACATTCTGTGCCTCTAACTCCAGAGTTTCTGACACAATAGGGCTCAGATGGCATGCAGAAATCTGGCTTCACAAGAACCCTGTGTGATTTTTGACATCACTGGTCTACTCTAAGAAATGTGTTATAGTTGTGTTGGCCCTATACCTGGCTGAGAAGGCACACACCAAGAAGTTGTGTCCTGAGCAAGACGGGAAAAGCTAACCGCCAAACTGGAGAATCTTACTTTTGAACCCAACTGATCTCTGTTTTCAATTCATTTCTTTCTCCCCAGGCACTTCAGGTGGCCTCACCTTTGAATCTTCACGGAGGAGACTTACCAAGTTCTGCATATATTTTTTCCCTTTCTCTCTGCCCTCCATCCCACATTAAGCCTCTGTGTTATGCCTTAGGTGACAGCCAGATGTCTGATGAATGGCCCATGTTAAGGGGTCGTGACTGCCAGCCCTTCAGTGTGTGGTGCTCCTAGGCATGCATTCCTTTGAAAAAAAAAAAAAAAAGGTGAGGGGGGGGCTCCAGAAAGTGTGGATGTTTGTCACAAGGAAGAAATCTCAAATACTAAACTTCCAGATGCCCTGGCAGTATAGTGGGGGAGGTGATTTGGGTTTGCTTCCCTCAACTCTTGGCAGGCCTCCTTGTAAAATCAACTCTGTTCCTAAGAACGCACAGGATTTCCTTTGCAGACTTGTGTAGAAGTTGAAGAGGACAGAACTGACCACAAAAGGCATCAAGAGTGCCAAATTCTTGTATTGCAGCTTTGGTTGGGGTGGATGGAATCAACCTGAAAAAACAAATTGGCTAACACTACCCAAATTCATTTGACCCTAATATGATACTAATCTAAATCGTAAAGCCAGCATGAGAGTTTGCAGTGGGAAGTATCTCTTTCCAAAGGGAAGCTGTTCAACCCACGAAGGATCAGCATCGGCATCAGCTGTTAGGAGTTTAGAATCAGGTCACTTCTGCTCTTCTCCCAGAGGCCCTACTCCAACCTTCCTGGAGGCCGGAGCCACGCGCTTAAACAAACAAGCAGACGGGGAAAGGTTGCGAGGCCAGTAATGAGGAGGGCCACGATGAAGCTGGCTCGATTAGGAGAAATGGTTCTGGTTCTGAATCTAGCTCTCTTACTCTAGCTGTGTGTCCTTGGGCCGGATACATAAACTCTTTAGCCTCAGAATTCTGTCTGTAAAGTAGGGAAGTACATTGACACATAGTAAGCTTTCTATTATTATCGTATCGTTAGTGGGATGATTAGCTTTTCTGGAAAAAGTTAGAAAGCTAACTTGATGTTAGACTACATCAACCTTTTTGTTGGGGTAGGAATGGAAATACTGGGAGAATTTCTTCTATGTATTTTCAAGTCACAGCACATCTGAATCATGAGATAGAAGCCAAGTTAAGGTGTCTGTATTCAACTATTAAAAATATTAAGGATATTATTACATCAATTTCTGCAAAGAGTTCTTTGTCTTTGTCTCTATTAGTACTTTTTATTGTGTAAAATTTAATTAGATAAAATAAAGCAATTGTCAAATTCAATCCTACATTGTAAACTGCAAAATCGAATTGCAAAGCATCAGGCAGATGTTTAGGGTTAAAATTCAAGGTTTGACCTGGTGAGGTGGCTCATGCCTGCAATCCTACCACTCTGGGAGGCTGTAGAGGGCAGATGACTTCAGAAGTTCAAGACCAGCCTGAGCAACATGGTGAAACCCTGTCTGTACAAAAGATAATAAAATTAGTTGGACATGGTGGCTCACACCTATGGTCTCAGCTACTCAGGAGGCTGAGGTGGGAGGATCACATGAGCACAAGAGGCCGAAGTTGCAGTGAGCCAAGATCATGGCATTGCACTCCATCCAGCCTGGGTGACAGAGCAAGACCCAGTCTAAAAAAAAAAAGGAAAAAATAAAAATTCAAAGTTGGTTTATCTTAGCATATGTTTTCCCAAGAAAAATACTATATTCTTATGACCTCTTAAACTTAGACTCAGATAAAAGGATGCAGATTCATTATTCATAAAAAGTTCAGTGTTTTTATCATTTTATTTAAAAAACATTTTTTATTTTTTTCCAGCTTTATTGAGGTATAATTGACAAATAATGTTATATAAACTCAAAGTGTATATTGTGATGATTTTGTATTTATATATGTATATGTGTATATATGTACATATATATGTACACATATACGTATATGTGTATATACACATATACATACAAAATATATATTTTTTGTATATGTGTAAATATACATATATGTGTATATATACACCTATGCAAAACATGTATATGTATATATACACATATACAAAATATATATATTTTGTATGTATATGTACATATATTTTGTATGTATACATATATATTTTGTATATATGTACATGTACATATACGTATACATATGTATATGTATATATGTACATATGCATATATACACATATATATGTATGCATATGTATATATATTATATATAAATATATGAATTATATATATATATAAAACGTGAAGCATTTATCACAATCAAGTTAACACATCCATGATCTCACATATTTACCTTTTGTGGTGTGTGTGGTGAGAACATTTAAGATCTACTCTCTTAGCAAATTTCAGGTATACAATACAGTGTTGTTAAATAGTCATCATGCTGTACGTTAGATCCCTAGAACTTATTCAATGTATAACAGAAAATTTGTACCCATTGACCAATTTCTCTCCATTTCCTTCACCTGTCAGCCCTTGACAACAATCATATGACTACTCAACAATCTTCTGAGTTTGACTTTTGAAGATGCCACATATAAGTGAGATGATACAGTATTTATTTTTCTCTGACTTATTTCTCTTAGCATCATCCCCTCAAGTTTCATCCATGCTGTTGCAAATGGCATGATTTCCTCATATATTTAAGACTGAGTAATATCTCATTGTGTATATTTTCTTTCTTTTTTTTTATTTTTTGAGACAGATTCTCACTCTATCATCCAGGCTGGAGTGCAGTGGCGTGATCTCGGCCCACTGCAACCTCTGTGCCTCCCAGGTTTAAGCAATTCTCCTGCCTCAGCCTCCCGAGTAGCTGGGATTACAGGTGCATGCCATCATACCCAGCTAATTTTTGTATTTTTAGCAGAGACGGGGTTTCACCATATTGGCCAAGCTGATCTCGAACTCCTGACCGCAGATGATCCTCCTACCTCGGCCTCCCAAAGTGCTGGGATTACAGGAGCGAGCCACTGCGCCCGGCCTCATTGTATATGTTTTCTTCATCTGTCTATCTGTTGATGAACACTTGGATTGTATCCATGTCTTGTCTGTTGTGGATAATGCTGCAGCAGACATGAGAGTGCAGATATCTCCTTGGGATATGTTTTTGTTTCCCTCAGTTATACCGTCAGAGGTAGTGTTGCTGGATGTGTAGTATTTCTATTTTTAATTTCTGGAGGAGCCTCCATACTGTTTGCAATCACGGCTGTGCCAATTTATATTCCCATCAACAGTGCGCAAGGATTCTCTTTTCTCCACATCCTCACCAACATTTGCTTTCTCTTATCCTGTTGATAGCAGTCATTTTAACAGGTGTGAAGCGATGTTTCATTGTGGTTTTGATTTGAATTTCCCTGATAATTTGTAACGTTGAAGACCTTCTCAACACCTTTTTGTGTACCTGTTGGCCACTTGTATGTCTTCTTTGGAAAATGTCTATTCGGGTCATTTGCCCATTTTAAAATCAGATTATTTATTTCTTGCTATTGAGTCATATGAGTTCCTTATATATTTTGGACATGAATCCCTTATCGTGTGTATGGTTTGCAAATGCTTGCTGCCATTCTGTAGGCTGCTTTTTTATTTTGTTGATTGGTTTCTTTGCTGTGCAGAGCTTTTTAGTTAGATGTGGTCCCACTGTTTATTTCTGCTTTTGTAGCATGTGCTTCTCATGTCATATCCAAAAAAAGCATTGCCAAGACAAATGTCATGGAGCTTTATGCCTATGCTTCCTTCCAGTATTTTAACAGCTGTGGATCTTACATTTAAGTCTTAAATCCATTTCAAGTTAATTTCTTTGAGTGGCCTAAGATTGGGGTCCAAGTTCACTCTTCTGCATGTAGATATCCAATTTTCCTAACACCATTTATTAAAAAGACTGTCATTTTCTCACTGTGCATTCCTGACACCCTTGTCAAATATTACTCGATTCATATGTGTAGGTTTATTTCTTTTTTTATGTAAAACATTTTTATTTTATCATGGAACTCTTTTGGGCACCACTATTTCCATTAGCATAGGGGTAGCTTCTGTTAATATTCTATAGCGAGGCAATAAATGCCCGATCGAGTGGAAATTCTCTAGTTCAGTGGTTGTTATTGAAAAGTACTCACGGTCTTTTGCTATCAGCCCCGATAAATGCTCCATACAAAGGGCTATGCAGTGGAGGGTTCCTCGAGACTAGCAGAGCAGCTTCAACCCTATACTTTGTGGGCTTAGGTGATTTTACTAGTTTCCATTTATCATGTTTAATTAACATTTCCAAAAACAGCAGGTTTACATTCCTTCAGTTTTGTAGTACTAGAAAGGGGAAACATCCCAGTATATAATATATAATATATAAAATTTAATATAATAAATATTTAAATTTAATAAATTTATATATTTATTAAAATAGATGCAGTACCTATTTTAATAAAACATTTAGGTAAAGAAATTCAACTACCTTACATAAAGTTTGTATAAACATCTTGAATTTTATAATCCTATTAATCTGTATGCTTTTATGCTCTGGTCCCAGGCTTTTTCTACTCCCAGACCATTTTACCTTTTGTGTTGAAAAGGAGTTTGGGTTCCCAGCAGGGGATTGCATCTGTAAGACATATGATGGACAGCAAATTTGATAAGGTTTCTTAATCAGTTCTCTGATTCTGTGGGAGGAGCACCCATGTAAAAGGGGTTCACTTAGCTCCCAAATTTACCATGACCTGGGTAATGGGTGTATTTGGTGGGAGGATAGCCCAGTCATCATAAAGCCAATCCAGTATGGCTTGCATATGAAGCATATTAACTGCTTCATTTGGGGTGCTTCACTGTGTATTTTATAGGGAGCGTTGGGCAGTCCTCTTCTCAGATCTTACAATGGCACTTATCCAGTTTACTAGGCTGCTTGTTCTCTTAGGAATAACCTCCTGTGCATTTGGATTACATATACTTGTTAGTGATTAGTAGTGAGCTATGAGTCTTACATAAACCCAAACAACGTCTTAAATTCTGTTGCATTTACATTTAATAATTTTGCCCTTAAAGTGGTTATTTTTACAATTCACTATAGTAAAGATTTTTTAAGAAGTTGATGATACCAATCTATGAAATGAAACAATTCCCTTACATTATATACTCTGCTTTTTAATAGTTACTTGGTTTTCCCCTTCCCCCATATTGACTTTTTTTTTTTTTTTGGTAATCACAGAGTTCAGAGTTAACTTTTGTTGGCCTGGCGTAATTGTTCCTATTGTTTAGTTTTATTTGTGTAATTTTTCCTTCATTTTAAAGCAAACATTAAATAGTTTTTAACTAGAAAAAAACTATTTTTCTTTTTTAAAGCAAAATCAACATCTTTGTGTTTTATAAACTTTACCAAAAATGTATTTTATGTTCCCACTATTTTAACTTTTTTTTTTTTTTTTTTGAGACGGAGTCTCGCTGTGTTGCCAGGCTGGAGTGCAGTGGAGCGATCTCAGCTCACTGCAACCTCCACCTCCCGGGTTCAAGCAATTCTCCTGCCTCAGCCTCCCGAATAGCTGGGACTACAGGTGCACGCCACCACGCCCAGCTAATTTTTGTTTTTTTTTAGTAAAGACGGGGTTTCACCATGTTGGCCAGGATGTTCTCCATCTCTTGACCTCGTGATCCACCCGCCTTAGCCTCCCAAAGTGCTGGGATTACAGGTGTGAGCCACTGTATCCAGCCTGCTATTTTAACTTTTAACAATCCAAATTTCCAGTGAAAATAAAAAACAAGGATTTAACATGACTTTAAAAGTTTTAATTACTGGAGAGAGTTTTCAGATTAAATTTGCCAAATTAACTTTATCACAGATTACCAAAATTATGGGAATTAAATGACATCTGAGCTAACTTTTACCAGTCCAATGGGCACTTAATTTTTAAAAGTTACTTGATTAGAACTCTTTCATGCAGTTTGAAAGTGAAGTATCACTTCCACATGACACATATGAATATATATAAATAGATATGATATATAGATATAATAGGTAAGCAAAGGGTGCACAGAGTCTGGCTCTGCTGCCCAGGCTGGAGTGCAGTGGTGTGATCTCAGCTCACTGAAACCTCTGCCTCCCAGGTTCAAATGATTCTCCTGCCTCAGACTCCTGAGTAGCTGGAATTACAGATGTCTACCACCATGCCTGGGCTCATTTTTTTGTATTTTTAGTAGAGATGAGGTTCCACCATGTTGGCCAGGTTGGTTTTAAACTCCTGACCTCAAATGACTCGCCTGTATTGGCCTCCCAAAGTGCCAGGATTACAGGCATGAGCCACTGTGCCTGGCTCCAAAGGATATTTTATTTGCTTGTTTAAAAACAATTCCCTTTCCTACTTTAGATGATAAAAGTTACAAGAGCCGACGAAATGTGAAGGAGAGAGCTATTATCCAAGCCCCTTTCAAAGAGAAAAAGCTGTACTTTTGAGATATCAATCTGAGGAATGTCAAAGAGACTGGTTATAGAATTTAAAAATTTAAAACTTCTTGAATAAAAATGTCAATATTTGTAATAACATCTTGTTTTAACTAATTATTTAGTTCTGTATTAGTGTATTATTTTAATATCAAAGACCCATCTCTGGGAAGACTATTATAATTTCTTCTTAATCATAGCCAATTGAATCATACAACTCTCTTTTTAAAAAACAATTTCTTTTGGCGGGGCGAGGTGGCTCATGCCTGTAATCCCGGCACTTTGGAAGCCTGAGGCAGGTGGATCACAAGGTCAAGAGTTCAAGGCCAGTCTGGCCAACATAGTGAAACCTTGTTTCTATTAAAAATACAAAAATTAGCTGAGTGTGGTGACATGCACCTATAGTCGCAACTACTTGGGAGGCTGAGGTGGGAGAATCGCTTGAACCTGGGAGGCAGAGGTTGCAGTGAGCCGAGACCACACCATTGCACTCTAGCCTGAGCTATTGGGTGAGATGGAGTAAAAAAAAAAAATTATTTTTACTAAACTTATTACGACTTACATAGAGCACTCACTACAGGCTTAGACTTTCTGTTTTGTCCTAAATATTCCTCTTTCTTGAACAACACAGTCATTATATTTTAGGACAAAAATTCATATGTGAGTTTATTTCTGAGCTTTATGATCTGTCCATTGTTCTAATGTCTGTTTTTATGTTACTATAATACTGTTTTAATTACTATAGCTTTGTAATATAGTTTGAAATCAGGTTGTCTTCAGCTTTGTTCTTTCTCAAGATTGCTTTGGCTACTTGTGCTCTTTTGTAGATCTATACACATTTAGGATTATGTGTTCTATTTCCGTGAAAAATGCCATTGAACTTTTGATAGGAATTGCCCTGAGTCTATATATTGCTTTGGGTAGAATGAACGTTTTAACATCATTAATTTTCCTGATTTATGATTATGGGTTACTTTTTTATTTATTTGTGTGTTCAATTTATTTCATTAATATTTTGTAGTTTTTAGTATGCAGATCTTTCACATTCTTGGTTAAATTTATCTTAAATATTTTATTCTTTTTGATGTTGTTGTAAATAGAATTGTTTGCTGTTAGTGTATAAAAACACAACTGATTTTTTTTTTTTCGAGATGGAGTTTCTCTCTTGTTACCCAGGCTGGAGTGCAATGGCGCAATCTCAGCTCACCGCAACTTCCGCCTCCTGGGTTCAGGCAATTCTCCTGCCTCAGCCTCCTGAGTAGCTGGGATTACAGGCACGCGCCACCATGCCCAGCTAATTTTTTTGTATTTTTAGTAGAGACGGGGTTTCACCATGTTGACCAGGATGGTCTCAATCTCTTGACCTCATGATCCACCCGTCTCGGCCTCCCAAAGTGCTGGGATTACAGGCGTGAGCCACCGGGCCTGGCCACAACTGATTTTTGTACATTGAATTTGCATTTTGCAGCTTTACTGAAATTTTTTTTTTTATGGAGTCTTTAGGGTTTCTAAATATAAAGGTCATATCATCTGTAAACAGAGTCAATTTTGTGTCTTTCTTTCTGATTTGGATTTTTAAAATTTCTTTTTCTTGCCTAATTGCTCTGGCTAGGACTTCTGGTACTATGTTGAATAGAAGTAGTGAGAGTGGGCACCCTTGTCTTGTTCCTGTGAATAATTTTTAAAGTTGTGGATTGACATAAAAATTGGCTGGTGTTACCTACAGCCATAACTTCAGTTATAATGTCAACATATTTCCATCTATTAATTCAAAAACAAGTATTGAGTACCTATTATGTGCCAGACCTGGATATCAAGAGCATATAGGATACAGTGGTAAATAACAGAGAAAGATCAAGTATTCACATACCAGACTTTCCATTTTAGCATAGAGGATGGAACAAGAACCTGCTCTCCCTTCGTTGAAACTTACGTTTATGTGTCCATGCTGGATAAGTCTTGCAGAAAGTTTGATGAACACTGTCAGGGATGTACAGAGCAGGGCAAAGCTCAGGCACAGATCGAGGGCTTGAAGTGTCAGGTGGTACTCTTCATAGTGTGGTGGGTCCACACAGGCTAATGGGAACTTTGCGTATTGATGAGGAAAGGCAACTGCATAGCCAAGGTAATTAGTCCCTGCAATCCCTGAAAATGAATAGAAGCAATATGGGCCCAGGAAAGCAGATTCCAAGGCTATTGCAAAGTGAAGTGGACATCCCATAATGCTCAAAATCACGAAGGTGAAAGTAGCTTCCCACTGAAAATAAACCAAAAATAAATTGTTACTTCGGGGACAAGCTATTTCAAAAGGTTCTTAGCAATATGAAGAAAATGAAAAAAGAGATGCTGGCTATGAATTTCTCCTACTGGAAAATGAAGGAGAAATGGGTCATGATCCTCTCTTTATATTTTCATTTTCCCTTGAAAATGTCCCTTGTATTTTCATTTTTTTTCACTTTTTATTTTACGTTCCGGGGTACATGTGCAGGATGTGCAGGTTTGTCATTTAGGTAAAGGTGTGCCATGGCGATGTGCTGCACAGATCAACCTATCACCTTGGTATTAACCCAGCATCCGTTAGCTATTCTTCCTGATGCTCTCCCTCCCACCACCCTTCATTTTCAATCTATACCACAGGAGAATAATATACTAGCCAACGGGGGAAAACATTAAATTCGTTCAATTCAACAAGCATTTATTTATGTATTTCCCATCATGTGGAGGCATCTGGTCTGGGCTGGGAAAAACAAAGCTGAGTGAACAAAATCTCTACTCAAGGTTCTTGCTACTCAAGAAATCCCTACTCAAGGTTCTCAGCTACTCAGGGTGTGGTCTATGATCCAGCATCACTGACATCCCCTGGGAGCCTGGCAGACATGCAGAATCTCAGGCCTCACCCAGATCTACTGAATCAGAATCTGCGTGCTAACCAGATCTCCAGCTGATTTACATATACATTAAAGTTTGAGAAGCCCTGCATCAGTGGGAATTAAAATCTATAATCAGATACCATAGTCTTTCTGTATCATGGGATGATCTGGTTTTATGCTGTTGAAATGCAAGATAGCATAGACTTTTCATCCTTTTTTAGGAGAGGTAGCAAGGAGATTGGAAGAAGATCTCAGATTAAGGAGTTGAGACTGAAAAATACATTACTAAAAGTAGAGGAGCCAATAGCTCCACTTCTTCAAAATGAAATTTAGTAGCACTCACACTGGCTCTGTCCTCCACAAATACAATAATCATCACAAGAACTTGTTGAAAATATTTGGAGAAGGGATCAGATAAAGATTATTCATGGCCGGGTGCGGTGGCTCACACCTGTAATCCCAGCACTTCGGGAGGCCAAGGTGGGTGGATCACCTGAGGTCAGGAGTTTTGAGACCAGCCTGACCAACACGGCGAACCCCCATCTCTACTAGAAATATAAAAATTAGCTGGGCATGGTGGCGCACTTGTAGTCCCAGCTACTCAGGAGGCTGAGGCAAGAGAATTGCTTGAACCTGGGAGGTGGAAGTTGCTGTGAGCTGAGATCATGCCGCTGCACTCCAGCTTGGGCGACAGAGCAAAACTCTGTCTCAAAAAAAAAAAAAAAAAAAAAAGATTCTTCATTTAAAACATAGTTTATTACTGAAATCCATTGTAGTAAGGTGTCAATTAGACCAAATTCAATTCTAATTGGAAATAATATTTTTTATGTTCCATACCGCACTTAACAGTGATTTGGCCTTCAAAGCCACTCTCCCATCCTGCTTGCCATCTGTATATTTACCAGGTGTCTCTGGGTCCACGCTCTGTAAGCCAGCAGTAGAAGCACACCAGTTGTGATGGCCTGTGACAAGAAAATGGAAAAATAACATCCATCACTGAAGAAGGCACCTCTAGAAAGAGTTCAATCTGTCTCACAGTTTGACAACTTTATCATGAACTTGAAGGAACAGCAAATGACCCAGTGGATTTATGGCTCTGATTTCCTCCTCATCAGTGGAAAAAAACTGTGATGACGAGGAAAGTAAGCCATTAGTGTCATAAAGACATGATTCACACAAGCTCATTTGTTGATTCTCTGTGTTGCTTTTGCCACCAGAATCATCCGCTCCACTCTTTAAGGTGTCACTACAATAATAGCTTGGCTTTATAACCCTTGCCATATGTTTTATTTTGATTAATTGTCTATTGTTCACCTTTCTCACAAACTGATGAAACTGTAAATGGAAGGAACCAGAATGGGAGCTTGTCATGAAACGCGGAAGTGGTTTTCTCTTTTGCTCTTTGCTTTCTTTTGAGATTCTGCAGCCTCAGCCTGCTGGTAGGATACAAATACACGATCCCCGTTCCTCAGATAACAAAGATTATCGTTAGAATGAATGCATGATGGGGCATTTATTCTTTCTTTCTTCTTCTTCTTTCTTTTTTTTTTTTTCTGAGATGGAGTCTTGCTCTGTCACCCAGGCTGGAGTGCAGCGGCATGATCTCTGCTCACTGCAACTTCTGCCTTCCGGGTTCAAGCAATTCTCCTGCCTCAGCCACCTGAGTAGCTGGGATTATAGGCGCGTGCCACCATGCCCAGCTAATTTTTGTATTTTTAGTAGAGACACGGTTTCACCATGTTGGCCAGCCTGGTCTCGAACTCCTGACCTTGTGATCTGCCCACCTTGGCCTTCTAAAGTGCTGGGATTTACAGGCATGAGCCGCTGTGCCCTGCCTCAAAAGAGAGATTTTCTTTATAGTCTCTGTTGAAGGAAAAAGGCCCAAAGTGCAGAATGAAAATAGTTAAACAAAAGAGGGCATGGTGTCACCAGAATTTAGAAGTAGATAATGAAAAAAAAAAATTTCTGGGCTCTTTGATTCAGCACCAGGTCTGATGGAGGAGACCTTTGTGGTCACTGAGATTGGAAATAGCTTATTCTCAATCCTCATAAATCATTTGTTCTTGGTTAATGACTCTTTTGAGGTTGAGAGAGAAAGAGGAAGAGAGGTGCCTAAAATAAGATACAGAATATGAATAGCTCCAAAAATAGTACAAGTTAGGGCATGACAGAGAAATAAGCATGACTGTATGTATACAATCAACAAAGTTAAAGAGGAAAAAAAATCAGCATTTTTACCAACATGGTTTTGTGGTATGCTGCTTTTGTAGCAGCTGGATCTGGCATATTTATTGTTTTGAGACTTAGCTTTTCATTTTCCTGGCATATTTTATTTTGAACGTTGCATTTAGAGAATTTGAGAGAGAGGGAAACACACACACACACACACACACACACACACACACACACACACTTCTCATGTAGCTGAGCCTACAATTCCAGACTTGGCATCGCCATACCATAAAACTCCCATGGATAAAAACAGAACCATCTGTAGTCAAAAGAGATTCCTGGCGTGATTCTGCAAGAGGAAAGTTTCCAAGGGACCCTATGGAGGGTGAGCCAGCATAAATAGTACAAGAAAACAAAAGAATTATTAAGAGCAACTGTAACATCGGTGCTGTGGGGTAAGCCTGGGGCTTTCTCTGCTCTGGGAGGCATGGCCCTCAATTGACACATCACTCCTCTGTCAGAGAGAGAAAAACACTGAAGCCAGATAAGCAAGGGCGTCAGGCTCACGCCCCTCTGCTGCTTTAGCTCGGAGTAGATAGCAGACATTCTCAGATGCTGAGATTCCAGGTTGCCTTAACTACCTTGGCATGAGCTGTTTCTTCCCTTTCAAAAAGTTGAAAAATGCTGCAGAATTTCAGTTGCCTGTTATTTTTGTAGCTGCCAGCTTGAATTTTGCTTTGTTTACATAAAACTTTGAGAAGGATCTTTCATGGAGTAGGCTGAGTATGAATGCCTCTTATAGTAACTTGATAAATCTATCCTGCTAATGGAACGGCAGCTCAAGAGGTTAGCATATCCATCTTTCTGGTGCTCCTCACCAGACATGGAAGATAGAATAGTGCTATTTTTCCTGAGATGCACAGACTTCTTTTCTTTCTTCCATTTCTTTTTGAAAATTTTATTTTTAGATAGAGAGGAGAAAAGAATGAAGAAGGAAGAGATGTGAGAGTAGGCAAGACAAGTCAAGGGGAAGAGAAAATGTGAGAGAGGGGGTGTCGGAAGGGGGAATAGTTGGCTGAAAGGGAGGCCAGGTTGTGAGGAAGGGGGGAGTGGAGGCTGTGTCTGTCAGTGAGCGGGGAAAGAAGAGAAAGCCCACATCCTGCACTCGCCTCCCTCAGCTCTTCTTGACAGGCTGCTGCCTGGCTCTCCAGGCACTTCTAGGGATATGAGTTGGGTTTTGCAACAGCTGCTGCTAACACTTTGATTGCATGATAATTGTGAGGCCTCCCACTAAATCTTTAAATTGCCCAAGTAGAGGACATAGCTCTCAGAAGTAGATGAGTTGAAGGAAACAGGGAGCCCTCACAACAGAAACAGAAACTTTTAGAGGTACTGTATTAATATGGGATAATTTATTCACTTGCAAGCATCTGTTATGAGTCTACTACAAACAAGCGATGTGCCAGGTACTGTGCTGATAAAGTAATAATAATGGTTAACATGTATTGAGCGAGTGCTTAATATATGTTGAACACTTCACATGTGTTCACTCATCTTATCCTCACAATGACCTTGTCATGTAGATATCCTCCCACTTTTAAAATGAGGCACAGAAGGACTAAATAAGATGAACGAGATCCCCAAATAGTAATTGTACAAATAGTGGTTCTGACTGTCAGTGGAATTTACAGTTCAGGTGTAAAACTAATGCACATATGAGAATGGCTACAACCCTAGGCAAGAAGGATGAATGTTTCCTGCATGAGGAGAGCTCAGGGATAAGGTATCACTTACAGGGGAAACATCAATGATGAAGGCGCCATGGAGAAATAGGATCTGAAGCGGGTTTAAGGATGGATTTGGGTTAAATGGGAGGTGCCACAGGGAGGGCAGCTCAGGCCGTGGGAGCGGCGTGTGCAAAGGTGGGGAAGTGGCTGTCATGCTTAGGGAGCAGTGAGCACAGAGTCCAGACTGAAGGGAGGGTCAGTTCTTGGCAGAGAAGAGTAGAAAATCAGGGTTGAAAGCCAGGTGATACCAGGGTGAGGAGGGCTGCACAATACAGGCTAGCATGTCTGGACCTTGTTTAGGGACAATGAAGCAACACTAAAGCTTTTTGAAGAAACTGTGGCCTGACTACGGAAGAGGTTTAGAAAGATGAGCCAGTTGTGTGCATGTGAGGTTGGAATACAGACCTAGAAGTAACTGTAGAACGCTGGTTTTTAGATTTATTTTTTCAACTCTAGCCGCAGTAACTAATACATTTCACATCATGGTTATAAATATTTTTATATCTGATCAAATAATATGTAACTCTCATTATGTGTGATGCATTCTTCTATTCTATTCTATTCATTGTAAATGTTGCTAGCTACTCAATAGATTGATTTTATGATTCACTAATGGATAGATTCCCACAGTTTGGCTCTCAAAGCTATCTGGGCATAAAATCTGAGCAGGGGTGGGAACTGGTAAGGGGTGGGAGGATATACAGTGAGACAGAAAAGGAAGGAATGCAGTCAAGGGATATGCCTTGTAGGAAAAATTAAGGTTACATGGCAACTGATTGGCGTGGGGCTGGATTGGGCTGCTTTAGAGCATTGCTGCCCCGGGTGTGGTCCTAGGACCAGCAGCATGGGCATCCTCTGGGAGCTGGTTAGATATGCAGACTCTCAGGCCCCGCCCCAGACCTGCTGAATTAGAACCTGCCTTCATCAAGATCACCTGATGATTCGTATGCACGTTACAGTTTGAGAAGAGCTAGTTTAGAGGAACAGGTTGAGTCAAAATCACTCCAGGATTTGAAATTGAGTTGCCAAGACAATGACAGGGAAGTTGGAGAAGAAAAGAATGGTTTGGGTGACAAGATGATTAATTTGGTTTTAGACAAGCTGGCCTTAAGGAAGCTTGGGATATCTAAGTGGAAAAATGGATCACTGACAGATTCTTTGCTTGATCAAACTTAAGTCAGGTTCCTGAACCTTCTCCTGTAGGCCCGTCTGTGTGCGTCCTTGTAAAACCCACTTTGAGCACAAGAACCCTGATGAGTCAGTTTAGCGAGAACCCCCTTACCCTCAATACCTGATCGCGCTTTATAACTAGTCAGGTTTCTCCTCCTCCCCGATCCCTGAAGTGATGTCTGACCACCCTGGCCTGTCTTCAGCAAGAAACTGCTAGGTCGGGATAGCCAGAATCCCCTTTGCCCCTGGTATTTCCTTAGTAATTTTTCATCCACTGACTTTCACCCTGCTTCTCAGCTATAAATCCCCATTTGCTCATGCTGTATTTGGAACTATATTGCTGTCTCTTTTTCCCCATTGCAATAATCCTGCATAAAATCTGTTTTTATTGCTTTAGCTAACTGTCCAGCTCTGGTTTTTCTTTGACACCCTCAGGCAGTTGGAAGTCACGTGACTGTGAAGCTGTAAGAGACTTGCATGGTCATGTAATCAAGCCCCTTCTGTAACTGTTGGGGAAACTGCGGCCTGCATAACGAAGTCTAGCCTGACCTTTCTCCCAAATTCCCTTCTCTAAGCAGGGCTCTGGGTGCAGCGCTGTGCTTGCCGTTGGCCAAGTCACTGGGATCTCCAGCACCTCAGGGCCTGTGTTTCAACTCATTGTACTTCAGTCTTTTCATCAGAACTTGATCTACAAGCCATGTTTTCCAGGATTAATAGAACTTAATCCTTAAGGTACTACGATCTCCTCACTGAATACTTTCTAGCAGCTGATGCTTTTAAATAACCTAGCTCCAAAATTCCAGGAAAACTGCTTGTCGTATAAATGTCAAAACGGAGCTAGGGAGTCTGAGGACCAATCTTTATGAAGTACTTAGAAAGCCTTAAATGAAAGGCTTTGAACAAATTCAAAGTACTGTATCATATGCAAAAATCTGTCTCTTACAAATCTCCAAAGAAATATGGAGTCACCTGCAAAAGGAAATGTCAATATGATTGAAACGTACAAATCTTGTCATTGGATGAAGATATACTTTGAAGGCAAGTTAAGATGTGATTGGTGGCCAGGTGCGGTGGCTCAAGCCTGTAATCCCAGCACTTTGGGAGGCCGAGGTGGGCCAATCACCTGAGGTTGGGAGTTCGAGACCAGACTGACCAACATGAGGAAACTGTGTCTCTACTAAAAATCAAAATTAGCCAGGCATGTCGGTGCGTGCCTGTAGTCCCAGCTACTCAAGAGACCGAGGCAGGAGAACTGCGTGAACCCAGGAGGTGGAGGTTGTGGTGAGCCGAGATTGCACCATTGCACTCCAGCCTGTGCAACAAGAGCAAAACTCCATCTCAAACAAAAAAAAGAAGTGATTGGTAAGGGAGGTTGTGGAATGAGTCAGCGTCCATTTGAAGCTCACCCTGATCAGAGAGAACTGTGGTTCAGTAGGAAACTCACTAGGAAAAAAAAAATAACGTTGGTCCAAATTTAGACGTTATTGAAAGACTAAGCATTTGTATTACTTTCCTTCCCATGAGAATTTTTTGCTGCATTAGTATAATATAAACACCGCCCTGACCTTTAATCCTTGCAACCTAATTGGTATTCAACTGTATAAGAAATTCTGCACCAACAGAATGGAGGGCATGAGATTCATTCAGTTATTCAACAATCCTTACTGAGCAATATTTATTGAACACATAGTATGTCATTCTCTCTGTTCCAAGTTCTTCAGATATAGCAGTAAACATAATAGAAAAAAAAAATACCTGCCCTTGTACAATATGCATTTGTTGGAGGAGAGAGGAATATACAAATGATAAATTTAAAAATGATATGTCTTATATGTTAATAATAATGTCTTATATGTTAATAAGTGTTATGGGAAAAAATAGTGGAGGGTATCAGAGATTGGGAATGCCAGTTGGGGGTCAGGTATTACAATTTTAAATAGTGTAATGGGAGCAGACCTCCATAAAAAAGTGGCATTTATAAAGAATTGATCAAGAATTGAAGGAGGCTAGGGAGTGAGCTAAGTTCAGGAAGAGGCTTTAGGCAGAGGGCAGGTAGTGCAAAGACCCTGAGGCAGAAACACATCATGGCATGTTTGAAAACAGCAAGGAGCTGATGTGATGGGAGAGAAGTGAGCTAAGGGAAGAGTGGTGGGAGATGGAAGTCCAGGAGGTAATGGGATGGGGAACTCAGCAGGTCATGAGGGAATAGGATAGGAAAGTGAGGCAGGAGACACAGGATTAAGAACAAAGGGCTTGAACAGAGAGTAGGGCACACATGAAAGGCATGGTATTAACTAGCATTTGAGGAGGGCTTTAAAATTGGTGAAGCTCTTTATTATACAATCATTGTTTAAATTGCGTTCATTCTCGCTGTGCATCTTAGGGTTAGACAGTTTTACATGTCTGCTCTTTTTGTCTATAATATTTCCCATTTTACAGTTAAAGGCAATGAGGAACTGGCTGGTTGAGGGTCCTGTTTTTGACCTCCTCCCAAGAACATCAAAGTCAGGACTTGAAACAGGTCTGCCTCTCTAAATCCTTTATCTCTGACTCCACTGCCTGATGCTGCCACCCCTGAAATCAAATAGTTACCCATTAGCTATGTGGTGGAGACACTTCACATCATATCTCTGGTCCTAACTGGTAAAAACAGATGTTTGGCCTACAACATGCTTACATTCAATCATCTGTAATCTTATCAAAATCACCAATATTTGTTAAATATATTATGTTAGACTCTGCAAGGATAGGCAAAGAGTGGAACAAAAGAATGTGGGGTTGAACTCTAATCATGATATTGTTAAACTTTATGAAATCAGAATTTTAAAAAAATTAAATGAAATAGAAAATATCAGAATATGTTTCACATAGAGGCTAAGTACTGTTTTGAGAAACTTTTGTTTTATTGATATATAAACATCTATTATACGTATATATGCATAATAGATGTAGATATCTATTTATCTAGAGAGAAAAATGTAGATGTATTTATGTACATTCTGGGTCCTCACGTAAAATATTTTTCTGACTCTGAGTCACCAAAACAAGCTTGGAAACCACTTGAATAAATGTAACTGCCATCTCTGCATTCCAGCAGAACTTTAACAAAGATTTCTTTGAATGAATGTATGGTTTCAGGTAGGTGATGGAGAAAAGAAGGGAAGATCGAGATTGGGGTGATATATACAAAAATGAATGTATTGAAAAAGAAAAAAAACTGAGAAAGAAAAACATAACCCTCTGGTTTCCTCATTCCATCCACTCCCCCATCATCCCACTGGCCTCCATCTATCTGCACAAACTCATCAAACGCCACTAGACCAAGTTCCTTTAAGATCAAGACATTGTTTGTTCCTTTGTTGTAACTCAAGGACATAGGAGGCTATTCATAAATATTTGTCTAATAAGTAGATTAAAACTTGTATTTCCTGAGGTCTAGCGTTTAGGTGATATCCCAGTTAAAGTTTTAATTGTTCAAAGATTTAAGATGCTATCTCACAGAAGAGTGGCTATATTTTAATAGAATATGTTTTAAGATCAAAACTTCAAAATTAAATTCTCCAGTCTCCAGTGGTGTCAGGCATCACAGGAATCAATGAGAGAAAGATTTGTTGGACAGGTAGGTCTCTGTAACTTCTCTTAAATTATACCAGCATGGAAGCCAGCTACTCCCAAGGCTAGATGTGCTCATTTCTTTGTCTGGAGAGCTAAGGGACCAGGCCAATTGTTTATCTGTGCAATGATTCAATGAGCATACACTGAGTACCACTTAGTGTCAGACACTGTACTTGGCACACATATTTTTCTAGTGAATTGTAAAGTCCATCGCACCTCTTCTTGAATTATTTTCGGTTCAAACAGTTGCATGCAAAGGGAAAGATAGAAAAACAGATATCTGGGATTTGTAAATTTTGGGGCCATGTACACACGTCTTAGTGCTTCTAATGAAAGCATTAGTTTGAAAGTTATTTTATTTTGGGTCTCTATTTAAAATTATGTTTCAAGGTTTATGTTTTTTTCTAAATTCAAAATTCAAAATTCATATTTCAAAAGATGGATTCTAATTTCTTAGCATATCAAGATAAGAAGATTAAAATGAAATAACTTTTTAAGAATTTCTTAAGCAGCACGCCATTAAAGATACATAATATACATGTATACATGATGAAAAAATTATTAAGACAATTTTTATATTTAAAATGCAATTAACAGAAATCAATGTTCCAAGGCAGATTCTGATTTTATGTGGAATTTTGACTTCTTTGTATTGTTAGAACAATTTAAAAGGACATGTTCTTCGGTTTCCCCTTTCCCTCCCACCTTCCTTTATTTTCTCAGTATATTTAATGAAATATTTTCATACCAAAGCTCCATTCCAGATGGGACAAGCAATCCGAACACTCCATCCTGCGAACCAAGGCTTGTAAGAAAAGACAGGGAAGAAAGCAATGACTCCAGAGCATACACTGAGGCTCCCCAGAGTGACAAGAATCCGGCCAGCAGCCTGGTAGAGGCCCTTCATTTTCCTCGGTGGCTTGGGGCCTTGGTCTCAAAAGATGTTTTGTTACCAAAACACAAGAGTATGACAGCCCTCAATAAATAGGAGTTTCTTAGAGACAGTAGCCACAAAACATATGAACTGTTGATCTACTTGGAAACAAGATTCTATTTGTTTTATCAAAGGTGAAATGTACTCACATAGTCCTTGGCCTAAATTTGACACAATAAATTCCGATAACAATTTATTTTAGAGAAAGAGAGAGAAAAAATTATTCCTTGCTTTGGATTGCTGCCTTGATTCTCTTCATTCTGCCCTGTCCTGGGGAGTGACCACTTCCTGGCTTCACCAGATTCAAAGGCTTGCTGACTGAGCTAATTGTTTCTCAACTCAACCTGCTAGGTTCCAGCATAAAGCCAACATCCTTTGTGTACAATAGATCCACATTCCCAGCACAATTTCCAACAAAACAAAGTAAAAATAAGGACCCTGATCACTTTTCATTATATTTAATTTAAATGATTTCAAGCAAAAGCAAGACCTTTACCTCCTTTCAAAGTTTAATTCCACTACAATTATTTTTGATAAAGATTTTTGATGTGGATTCTTTCCCAAATGGGCATGAACTTTCTTATGGAGTTTTGCATTGTTTTCACTAAACCAGTGTCAACTTATTTTATTATTAATTCAATTTTCAAATAAAGTACGATGATGGAAATGTATGCAGTTGTAAAATAAAATTAAACTTTGAGGAGTAATTTATCAGTTGAATAAAACGCTGATCCCCGTTCATTCTTGAATCACAATTCTAATTTGAAATATTGAACTTAGGTACATTTAGGCAGTGACAAGTCATCTCTTACTTTTGCATGCATTTGAGAAAATGGTGTCATTTGATTTTGACTGATAGGATATATTTGGATGTCTGTTCCAAGGTAAAACACAGGTAACCTTCTGGAGCTATCTGACTAATTTTTCTATTTAACATTAACATTTTTTTCCTTTTTATTGAAATAAAATGATGAAACATAAGTTTATAAATGCAAATATAGTGGTTTAGGACATTGATTTTGAGTCAGATGGAGCTGTGATCCGATTCTGGTTTTACTCTCTACCAGCTTTGCGTCCTTGAGTAAGGGCAAGTTACTTTTCTAGGTCTGTTTCTTCATCTGAGAAATGGGAATAAAAATTTGTGTTTATCTCATCAGGAATTTGGTTGAGAGGATTCAATGAGCTAAAACCATAAATGCCTAGCCCGGAGCTTAGCCTACCAAGGATGTTCAGAAAGTTACTGCTGTTAAGTTGGAATATTCCACCTTTGGGGTTCTTGTAGCGTGGGATGAACGGGCAGTCATGATTGGCTTCTTTATTTTTTTTTTTTGAGACGGAGTCTCGCTCTGCAATTCATCATCTATAAACATTATGTTTAACTCTTCCTGCACAACAATTTGGTAAAAATGTCCAAAGGACCCTCCTGTGAGTGATGGAAAGAGAAGCTTCTCTCTGATTCTCTGCTTTTCTCCCCCCTGCCTTTCTATCTTTAATAGTCATTCCACAGTTTGACCCAGATTTTGAAGCAATTGCATTCCTGGATATACAGAATCCAGGAAACCAGCTCATGCTTTCTGGTACAGTTGCTATTTCCTATCTCCTCTCAGTACTGTAGGCTATATTCTCCAATTTTTTTTTTCCAACATCACTAGATAAATTCCACAAGGGCAGAGGCCATGCGAGGCTTATACATCCCTTAAATAGATGAGATATCCCCAACATCTAGAACCCCGTCTGTCACAGAGCAGATACATATAGTAATATGTATTTGTTCAGTCAGTTGGTTAATACACTAGACTTTCCGCTTTGCATTTGGGCTCCCTGTGCCCTGGAAGCGGCACAAGTATAGCTCTAAGGGCGTCCACCACTGTCCGTGAGTCTCAATGCTAGTTTGCTCCATTGATACTGGGGGAAGGGGTCGAGAGTGAAGAAAGGCTTGTTTGCATTAGTATTTGGTTTGAGCAGCTGTTTTGACTTTTTCCTTTACTTTTTATCTCAAGGTTATAGCTAGATGGTATGTCAATATGCTGTGGGTCAGATCACTCTCTCCTGTTTGCATGTTTGGAAAATAAAGACTGTTGAAATACTCATGTTAAACAGTACAAAGATCGTAAACAAGGAGAATACTTTTTGTTTTAATTTGGGGGCCATTTTAAGTGCTTGTAACACTCACAGCCTAACCCTGACACTGCTACTGTGACTTGTAAACCTGAATTTATTAGTGATTAGAGGAGTTGTTGCCACTTAATATAACAAAGAGAAGGGAGAGAGGTAGAATAGGGTTTCTCTCTCTCTGTGTGTGTGTGTGTGTGTGTGTGTGTGTGTGTGTGTGTGTTTTCCCATGGGAATCTAGCCACACTAATTTCATTAAAGCAAGGACATTTTCAGTGAAAGCAGGTACTGGGAAAGAAAAGAAAGTGTCGGTGCTTCTGTCTTGGGCTTCCTCTCTGATCAGCCGTGTCTGTGTACTCATGTCCTGGCAGCCAGCAAGGCTTGTAGGGCCCCTGCTCCCTCTAGTCATCCCACGTGGCACTGACTGTCCAGAATTGGGTCTGTAAGTTCTCCGGTGAGGTGGTAAGGTCAAGGTCTCCATAAGGCTGCTTTGCAGACTCCACCTTCTCCTCAACCCAGGGAATTCCAGGATCTTGGCTCAGGGAAAAAGGCAGTAGCTTCACCAAACTCTTCAAGCCAGCTTTGCCACTAAAAACAAACAGAAAGCCCAAATTGACATTTTTATTCCAATGCTCCCTTCTCCACACCAAACACAAGAAATCATCAATCAGTAAATCAGTCAAGCGAAATTGGACCCCCAATGGAGCAGAAGAATGTCAGTGATGCTGAGAGAGGGAAACTGATGGGAACATCGTCTACCTCTTTCGAGTACATTCCTTCACATGTGAGCCCTAAAAGTAACAGCTCTGTGGGTGCTATAGTCTTGGGATTTTTAAAGCAGGTTTCAAAGCTACAGAAGGAGTTCATTTTTGCCAAGATGAAAGATAATGGATCTCCACACAAGAGATAAATTAAAATGTTTTATTTTCCTAGCAGCTTCAGATGACTAGCTTTATTTGTTTACATATTAAAAAGGTAGCTGGTGTACTAGAAAGAGTATGAGCTTCTGTGTCAGAAAGACCCCGATATTGAAGGTTCTATCTGATGCCTACAAAAGGAATGAAAAAAATCAGACAAATTAACTCTCTGCTAATACCAATGCAATAAAGCAAAAATCATCAATAGATATTAAGACCTTTGGATAAATGGAGAAAAAAATTACAATGAAAAAGGATATCTCTTCAAAGTAGAAATAACGGCAGTTACCACCTTAACCAAGTGATCAAATTTTACTTCACAAAAACAAGACAAACAGACATCATTGCCTCCTGATACAATACAATGCAAGCACACAGCATCATCTGTGTCATATTTTTGGCAAAAATATTTTAACGTGAATCTAATTATAAAGAAGCAATTAGATAAATTCAGATTATAGGGACATTTTGCAAAACACTGGCTTGGACTCTTCAAAATTGTTCAAGTCATAAAAGACAATAAAAAGGCTACAGGGACAATTGAGGAAGTTTAAGTATGGAGTTTATTTTAGATAATACTAGTGCATCAATGTTAAATACACTGGGAGGATGATTGGCATTATATTTACATAAGAGAATGTTCCATTGGTGAAATTGGGTGATGTTAGTGGCTCTTTACACTTTTTTTCAAGTTTTTTGTAGGTTTAATTTTTTAAAAAATTTATAATCTTAATTTTTTTAGACATAATGCCTTGCCCTATTACCCAAGCTGGAGTGCAGTGGTACAATCATAACTCACTAGAACATTGAACTCCTGGGCCCAAGCAATCCTCCTGCCTCATCCTCCTGAATAGCTGGGACAACAGGGGCATGCCAAACCTGGTTAAGTTTTTTAATTTTTTTTTTCTTTTCTGTAGAGATGGAATCTGTCTCTGTTGCTCAGGCTAGTCTTGAAGTCATGGCCTCAAGTGATCCTCCAACCTCATTCCCCCAAAGTTTGGAAATGTAAAGATAAAAGTTAAGAGAAGAAGAAAAAAAAAGATTTAGCTGCATTAACTGCATGAAATAAAAGGCCTAAGTTTTCTCAGGCATACAGCCATGCTGGCTCAATAACCCTGATGATACTGATGAATCTGGGGTGTGCAGGGAACGCAAGGCAAAAGCTGCTCCGCCCCTGCGCAGCACCAAGCAGAACCTGTCTTCCTAGAATAGAAATGATGGGGCAGGTGTGTTAGGTTAGACCGTGAAGGTGCTCCACCCGTGCAGACACAATATGGGTATTTTAAAATGGACTTTTGTGTCTTTCCAAATAGTCCAGTTTCTAACTGGATTTAAAATCTTTCCAATGTTCACCCATAATGCACATTTCCCTTTGCTTTTTACTAGCTATTCAACTTCAACTTTGAGTGAACCCTCTCTTGTAATGGCTTGGGGTTTAAAGAGAAAAAAGTTCAATTTTTATCATCCCTAACTGGGAATTGTCAAATTTAATGTCATCCAATCTGCAAGCTGTTTGGACCTAAATAGAGATTTGTACATCAGCTTGTACTTATGTAACTCAGATTTTTATTTGCCTTCTGTATATCTGACCCGCAAATACGTTTTGAAATTATCTGGAATGTATCAGAATTTTCCCATGTTTTTTTGAAGCGGAACACTTAACTGTGTCACTGGCAAACTTGCACAGCTAGCTGTCGTTTCACTCCCCAAGCCTTGCAGCTGCAAGGAAAACCTCTTATTGGCTGACTCGTCCACACCAGGCAGCCTCCCACTGGCTACTGCGGATATCAGCTGCCTTTTGGAGAGGCTACTCCTATCTTGTTTTGTCATGGAGATAGAGGAGTCACAGACAGAACTGTGATTGTGACCACAGCTGTGATTGATTGGTGCTTCGGCCACCAAGGAGAGGAAAAGAAACCGAGAAAACAGGAAGAGAGAAACAGTGGGGGTGTCTGGGGAAGAGAGGTGGAGAAAAGATGGAGAGGAAAGAAGAACAAGAGAGGAGTCAGAACGTAGAGGAAAACATTCCTGAAGCCAAAAACAGCTTCTTGCGTCACTCACAGATCCAAAGCTCGGGTCTGGACACAGTTGATTCAGGGACAGAGGAACCATGGAAGCTTTGGGTCATTCATGTACGTTTTACAAAAGCTATTTGTAGGGAGGACAAAAGGGAAATACATAGAGGAAAAGGGCAAAAAAGCTGAATGAGAAAGGAGAAACTCTGAGTATCGCAAAACATTCTTAGATGATGCTTGTTTTAAAAATTGCTTTTAGGGAGGAACTTTTAAGTCCTCTTAAACAAGGAATGTATATTCATTTAGTCTTCTCTTGGCATTTTTGAAAAAGGAAAGAACCAAATTGATCCATGAGAAACTAAGCACACTTTTTGACCGTTATACCCGTGTGAGAGGCAAAGGAGAGGAATGATGAGAATGCATTGCTAAAGCCCTCAACAGTTACTATTACTAGTCTCATTGTACAGATGGTGAAACTGAGGTTCTGAGATGTTAAATAAACGAAGGTGACACAATTATTAAGTGTCAAATCCTGGTTTTGAACCTATGAATGCTTGATTCTAGATTTCGTAATTTTTACGTTTTTCCACTAGATCAGTATCTGGTGTACTATATCTTTTTAAAAAATATACATACATCTGAGAAATTTACCATGAAGCATACAAAAGCATATAAGCCTGTACTCAAACTGAGGACATAAGAGGAATGGGATGATGCTGTGTATACACCAAGGAGGTCTGATCAGAATTGCTGATTCTGCGCCCAGTTACATACAAAAAAGAACAGAATAGAGATTCCTTACTTTCTCTTAAAAAAAAATTAGACCAGAGGAGAGAGCTAAAAGCAAAGGCAAAGATTTGTTTCTATGCATTGATATAAAAGTCTCAGAATATCTCCCTAGAGTGTTTCTGTGCATAGTTTTCTGTTTTCCATTGCTGTTTGAGTGGGCTGTTGCTCTTGATGTGGAGATCGACTGGAATGGTTGTCATATGCGATGTTCCTGACTAGGACAAGGAACAGCCTGCTGCTGTAGAAAGAAACCAGGGCTGTGTGACCTTGAGAAAATCGAAGCCTCCCATAATCTTGGTCCTTCTCAGTAAAATGTGGAGGTTGGACTAGATAATTTCCAAGACTCCTTCTGTCTCTAAGATTCCATAACTTAAAATAAATCCCAAAGGAGCAAAAATACGTATGTGACCAGATTGCCTGTCCCAAAGAAGACTTTATCTGTTAGAGTAGATATGCCAGCTTGTGTTCCCCTCTATCTGGTACAAGCCATGAGCATATAATAAGCGCTGCATATACCGTGATTTGGCCAGCTGAATTCTTGCTTTCACCCAGTATTGCTCTAAGGAGGGCTCACTTTGACCGTAGCAGAACACAAAAAGGCAATAACTTGGACCCAGCATCTACCAACTAAATAATTAGCAGCCCGTGAGTCACAAATTGGTGACCTCAGCCCAACTCCTATTGTCTGTGTCATAAAATAATTAAAACTGGTCAACAAACACAGCAGATGCCAAGATGGCCAAGGAACAATGGAACATAAAGTCATGTCACTCTTGCTTCCCATGTTCTTGGAAAGGGATGAAAAGCTGGGGGAAAAAACTAGTAACATTTGTAGGCATGGAGTTTATGGCACAGATGGAATGGAGAAATGAGAGTTCAACAAGGATCTGGTGTGGCAGAGAGCTCAAAGGCAAATCTTCATCTACAGGCCAATGCTAGGTAGAGGATATCTCTGTAAACCAGTTTCTGATTGATCAGGAAACAAAGTCCTTTCTCTGTGTTTTCTAAGCAATGTTAAAAATATCAGGAGCCTCAGTTTTCTGTATATTTCAACACACACAGAAAGTAAAGTGAGCTAAGGTTGGTACAAACTATTTGGTTCACTCGCTCAACTTCATCCACATCTCTGCTCAAAGATTTGCCCTTATCAATCTTCCCCTCTCCATCCCTTTATCTAGCTTTAATGATCATGGTTTTGTTACCGCCTGACTTTATTCTCCAGAGCTCTTGGCTTATGTCTTTACTGTGTGTCTTCCCAATTAGAATAACAGCTCGATGAAGGCAAGGACTTTGTTTTATTCACCACTGCATCCCAGAGGCAAGGACAATGTCTGTGGCCTATAGTAGATGGATGAACTTGAGTCAATGAACTAATGAATGAATGAATGGGTGAGTGAGTGAATGAATAAAACCACTGCTTATCATCACAGTTGTTAGTTTATTTATTTTTAATTTTTTTAATTTTTATTTTTTATAAAGGTAGGATCTCGCTATGTGCTCAGGCTGGTCTTGAACCCCTGGCTTCCAGTGATCTTGCTGCTTCAGCCTCCCCAAGTGCTGGGGTTACAGACATAAGCCACTGCACCAAGCCTACAATTGCTAGTTTATACAGACCAGTTTGCTGTGAAAGCTAACTTCTCAGGCCATCCCTTAGAAACATGTGATATTTAATATTCTGGTCTTAAACTGCGCCGGCCCTCTTCTTTATGAAAATCCACACTGAAATACAAAGATCTTCCAGGTCAGCTCACCTGGAAACTGCATTGTGAATACATGTGCATTTTATGTAGATATATGGGAGAGGTGCACTGAAGTGACCCATGGCTGAGATTATGTTGGCCTTGCTATGTCAGCTCATGACACATTGCCACATGACTCTGTGTTAAATCGAGGAAGATGCAATGTCACAGACTAACTGCCTGGCGGTCCGGCAAGAACTTCCGCCTCTGGGAGAAAGCTCTGGTAAACACCTTTTAAATCCACTAGTGGTGCCGACTTTTAAAGTCATTGCTGTTCATGATGATCTATCTAATTTAAGAGATCTTTCACTTGGCCTGTGGTTTTATGTATTAAAATCTCTACATATTCAAAGTTTTTATCTCCTTCAGCAGACCTCTTTTCATAGATAATATTTTCTCCTAATTCTGTAGAAAACTAAAATACTGATAGGAATGTTTTAACTTGGAAGAATGTGGCTGTGCAAATCACGTTTCTGTGTAGTTTCATACAGATGATAATGTGATCTTTTCTAAAATAGGAAAATTGATCGACTAAGTGCATCCTTATGACATAAAGAGCCAGGTAACACACTCTAAACATCACCTGCTGACGACAGATTGAGGGAATCAGTTTTGTATCCCAAGGCCCACAGTTGATTTTCTCTTTTCAGCAACCCACATATCCTGGCCTTGTTCTGGTTTTTCTTCCTCTTGAGGTGGCACAATATGAGAAATGGATGTTTGTGGGACCTCTACATCACAATGTCCTAGTACATAAGCCCTTCCATTTCTTCCACACAACGCACACAAGGCAAATTGACATAAAAGATAAAAGCTAGGCCTCTGCAAGGACCCTTTATCTAATAGACTAAAGAATATCGGACAATGACATTGAAAGGCACGTAGTAACCCAACTGGGGAACCACAGGCAGACCCAGCGAGGACCTTTGAGACCACCCAGTCCAAGCCTGCCATTTCACAAAAGAATTCCAGTTAATATACCAAGAAAAAGTCATCCAATTGCAATACTACCTAATATTTAATAAGGCTGTTGTGACCGATTATCTTTCTGCTATATCTGTGTTTAGCACTAGGTGTTGCTATACTGCTATTTATAGACCAGCTGTTCTCTGATACCCAGCAGGAGCTTAACCTTCTAATTTGAGTTCCCTTTTGCAAATGCTGAGTTTCTAAAATCGTACTCTGCTAGTATATAGTATGTTACATTGAACTAGCTTCATTTAAATGGAACAGGGATGACATATTTAATTAGCTGAAACAGCTATCCTGGAAAGAAGTGGTCAATAAATGCTAGGGAAAGGCTACTGCAAAGTTAAATTTTTCAATTTGTCCTCATTCAAATATTTACTTAAACTCTGTTTTTATATTATGCGCAATACAGGGGGAATGACATTGTTAGCTGTGCATTTCCTGGAACTGACTAACTGCTACAAGGCCACAGATAAAGTTTGTTTATAGAAAAACAAAATATGAAAAAAACGTTAGCAGTGTTCTATTTGGGGCTTAATAATCCCACATATGCTGAGTGGAAGGAAGGACAGTCCTCTAGAACCTTTCTCTCCCCATGGTAACAGAGGATGAAAATGCTTTAACCCCATCTAGTGACAGATGAGTCATGACTTAGAGTAGTTCAGTTCTTCAAAATCCTGGTGGTAATACCACAGGGAGAAAGAAGTCGTGTCCCAAGAAATTTATAGTTTAGGAAGAGGGCGAATTTTCATTTCACCTTTAGGTTTTAAAGGATAAAAAATTCCCCTATTACATATGAGTCCTCAATATCATCACTTGGTTCTTTAAATTTGGATAAATTTGGCATAAGCTCAGCATAAATGTTCAAATTCTACAGGTCACCTTTGTTGTAATCATCTAATGCTGAGTATAAAATCTTCTGGATATATGTAACAAAGCCATGTCTAGTGTATTGCTGCTAAACACATATTTTAGTTTTGGTTATTTATCAGTAGCTATTTGTAACAACAATGATCAAGGCAGTGATGCTAATAACAGGCCTAGATTTTTACTGGAAAGAAAAGTGGAAGATTGGAGTCCAGCGGGGCAGCATTTTCATCACCTTACGGAGATGAGTAATGTTCATGCAGAGTTAGCTACCAGGATCTATCATATAAACTCTTCATTCTAGTCCCAAAGAGAGGGTTTCTTCTAATTTTTATGGTTTTGGCCTCAGGCTGAAAGGACAAAGTACTTGGCTGAAGTATTACCTTTTTTTTTACAAAATGTTCTTCCCAACTCTCTTCCCAGCACAAACACACCCCTTCTTTTCTGAAGATTTTATTTCCTTTATGTCCTTTGAGGATAAAACTATGCTTGTGGTTTTTATATCATATTCACTTAGGATATTTAAAAATGGAGTGAACTGTATATTTTCTCCCAATTCTTTCTCTACAGGGGTCCTCCTTTCCCCACCACTCAGAGCCTTGATGATAATGCTCAAAAGTAGTACCCACCATTATTTTTGCCCTTCTTCTTCTCTTCATTTTTTTGAGACAGAGTCTCACTCTGTCTCCCAGGCTGGAGTGCAGTGACGTGATCTTGGCTCACTGCAACCCCCAACCTCTTAGGTTCGACTGATTCTCCTGCCTCAGCCTCCCAAGTAGCTGGGATTACAGGCATGCACCACCATATCCAGCTAATTTTTGTATTTTTAGTAGAGACAGGGTTTCACCATGTTGGCCAGGCTGGTCTCGAACACCCAGCCTTAGGTTATCTGGCCACCTTGACCTCCCAAAGTACCGGGATTACAGGTGTGAGCCACCATGGCTGGCTTCTGCCCTTCTTTTGCCATGCTCTATATCAAAGATGGGAAACTTTTCAAAAGTGCTAGGTCAAAACTCTAATTCATGTTCTTGTAAACTTGGTATAAGAGGTGCTTATATGACAAGTGAATTGTCTATTTCCTATAAATTAGAGGAGAGAAATAATTTTTTAAAGAACACTTTGGAAATAAATGTTTAGTAAATGACAGAAAGGCAGGAAGGTAAGAAACAGTGTAGGAAGAATACTGAAGAAGTTCCTGCTATGTTGATCAAACCCACTTTTACATAGATCATTTATAAGTAAATCTATGGGATTGTGTATAGGGGGTAAGAAATAGGAAGATCTATGAATATAGTCTCACCATTTACACACACACATACAGACATAAACACATAAATTATCAAATAATTGCCCTTTGCTTTTCTTAATACTCAGTTGATCAAAGATATATTAAAAAAAAACCCAAAAACCTTTCTAGGGTCATCCACTAATCATTTCCATCCCTTTTTCTCCTCCGAGCAGATTTCATTCACATAATTCCAAAGAGGTGAATCTAGGTCCTGCTCTTGCTTAATCATTACTTCCAGCATAATTTAACCACTCCTGTTTTTCAGTTTGCTCCAAGATTGAGACAAAAGCTCCCTACCAAAAGCAAAATAAAAGCCAAATTCTTATCTTTTTGCCCATTTCGTATTTTATTATACTATGCTTCCTAACATAACACGTTTTGTAAACATGGAGATGGAACATGTTTTGTGTAACAAAGGTAAGGCTCTGCACATTTAATACAAGTTGTGATCCTCAGAAGACATCCACCTCAGGCCACATACAATTTACCTTTTTCTGTCTTTCTTTCATGTAGGAAAAAAATAACAACTAGAAAAAAATCATGAAACCCAACTTTGTGCACTTTAAGGCCAATCATAACTCAAAGGCTTTTAATTATCTACATCAGGGTCAGAGCTGGCCTGAGCTGAAAACTGAGGATTGCTCACTGATGTACAGATGCAATATCCACAAATCAAAAAATAGAGTAATGAGGGCAGACCATGTGATTATAAGGTGCTACTAAAAAGCACGTTAAAATCTAGCATTATTAAAGTGCTAGAAATGTTTGCTTATGACCAACCAAGCCCATCAACACTGTGAAGAATTCATTTTATGTATTAGTAACAACAAAAATTCTCAAAAAAAAAAACTGCTTAAATTTTTCTTGTTAATTCTGGTCTAGAGAAAACAATCTTTTATTATTATTATTATTAAAGACATTTCAAAGAGCACATACACATTTGTCAAATCTGAGAAGCATTTACAACATATATTTAATTACATTTTGAGAAACTGACATATCATTACTGTAGATATTTATGGGGAACGTGGTGGTGTTTCAAAATGTATAATCTATTGTGATCATATCAGGTTAATTTGCGTAATTGTCATCTCAAACATTTATCATTTCTTTATATAGGGAACATTCAGTATCTTCTATTTGAATCTATATAGTCTATTATTGTTAACTATAGTTGGTCTCTAGTGGTATAGAACACTGAACTTATTACTCCTTTCTAGCTGTAATACCGCATCCTTTAATAAGCCTCTTCCTATCCTTACCCTTACCCCCTCCCCTATCCTTCCCAGCCTCTAGTATCCTCTGTTCTACTTTCTACTTCTATGAGATCAACGTTTTTTAGCTTTCACATGAGTGAGGACATGTGGTGAGGAATCATTTCTATAGTTCGTTTTGAAAAACATAATTATTTCAGTTAGCAAAATTTTATGCTCTATTTTCTTAGAAGAAAGACTTGCATCATTTTTGGTGCACTTTTAGTGAATAAAAGCCTTCTTTTTAAATATATTAGCATAACTTTGGAAAGAATAATCACTAGACTCTTTCTAATCTAAACGTGGTGTTTGTCAATAGCAGGCACTCCTAAAGCACAGAGGAGGTGTTGCTTTTACCAGCTTTCCCTCATGAGGAATGATACAGGAATATGCCCTTTGAAGGATGTACACCAGTTTTCTCTTCTGATTGTTTTCCAGAATGATTTAAAATGCACAAGAACTCTGGTTCTCTAAGTTACACTATTTTCTTTGACTTTACCCAGCTGCAGGGCTGCAGGACTCTGTTCCAGGAGACGTCTCCCTCAGGAGCCTGCTCTTCTGGACACACAGGCTCCCACACTCATTTCCTCCAGCTGCCTCTAGGTGGCCCTGGGCCCCAAGCCTTCTTGCAGCTGCTGAAGTGATTCCTCCTGCTGCTTGTCCTTGGCAGATGGTCATAGTGTGGTCTAGCCCATTATCTTTAGACCCAGCTACTGGCCTTGACTTTCCTTCCATGGGAGTTTTCTTCCCCAGTGGACTCTTGGCTTTATGCAGATACAGCTGGCCGTAGAACATCCTTAGTCTTGTCTGAATTTGCAATAGTTTAGCCTGACCTGAGGGCCCTCAGTTATATAAAGATTGGGACTGTCACTATCAATCAGTCATCTACTACATTGTGCTTAGCACTATGTGACACTGTAGAAAGATGAAGGAAGGAAGAAGGGAAGGAGGGAGGGAAGGAAGGAGGGAGGAAGGGAAGGAGGGAGGGAGGGAGGAAGGGAGGGACTAGAAATGAAAATCCCAAAAGGCACATGTTTCCTGACTGTAAGAAGTTTATTGTCTGTTTGATTATAATCACTCATAGCTAATACTCTGCAAATCTTACAATGAGATTACTAAACCAGAGAGCATATCTAGAGGTCATCTTAAAAACTTTTGGTAAGCAGTCAATCAATAGCAATCAGTCCAACCAGCAAGCTCCTGATAACTATCATCGCAAGAAACATTTTCTCCTTCCAGGATCAAACCCAAGTTCATGGTTTTAGCAAATGAAAGTAGAAAACCTCTTCTATCCATCAATCTCAAATCCAATTTTGGCTTAGACTTCAGAACAAAACTTAGCTCTAACAGTTTTTTTAAAGACCTTATGCAATATTTTTTCACAAATACTCTCACAGAGGAGGAAGTTACAACTTAGGGAACTTGCATGAGGTGCCTACTCTTTAGCAGATCGAAGTATTGGGTCTAGAGTTATGTATAAACTCCAAAATCACCATCAGCCATAGCATTGCCCCTCTGGCACTGCAAGGTACCACCCTCCTCCTGCCTCCCCATCCTACACACCCAATGCAATTGGACCAATAAGGGCACATATATGCAAGTGATAAAGCTTGTCAACTAGTCAGAAAATGGAGAGATATCACTTCTCTGTTCCAGGTATGACAGTCTTATGAATACTGCCTATCATCACAGTAGCATTGTTGCCATGCTCTGAGATACCACTGAGCTTGCAGTGAGCTGAACCTCTCAGGTCTTTTATTGTACGAAGTCTTGTTAAACTACCCATCTCCCCAATCCCATATATGTGGAGTTGACTCGTCAAACTTTACACTATTACTGTTTTAATTCTTGGTAATTTTAACCCACTCTCTAATTGAAGTTGAATCATTGCGAATCTTGATTTTGATATTTTCCCTAGTTTTCATCGGCAAATTTAATAACCACAACTTAAAAACTTCCATCTATGTTATTAGATGAAGGGACACAGAGTCCTGTGGCAATTTACTGAAGACATAGCGCCACGTTAATAGTCACACATTATAATAAGCACTTTTTGGATATGCTTATTCAACCAATTTAGCTTTCACATAATAAAATAATCAGAAATCCCATGTATCTGTATTATTCTGATTTACCAGCCCAGTAGGTCTATCCAAATATCATATCAGATTTGTTTACGATAACTCATTTCGAGAGAATTCTTGCCGGCTCATTGTGATTCTTCCTCATCTTAGAAAAATAATAACATTCATCAATAGTTTTCTGTTTATGAAAGTAGTAAGTATCTACTTGTAGAGATGTTTTGAAAACAAATGCATAAGGAAGAAAACAAAGCCACACGGAATCTCACCTCCCACAACGGTACACATTTTGGTTCATTTCTTTTCAGCTTGTTTTTTTTTTTTTTTTTTTTTTGAGACGGAGTTTTGCTTTTGTTACCCAGGCTGGAGTGCAATGGCGCGATCTCGGCTCATCTCCTGCCTCAGCCTCCTGAGCAGCTGGGATTACAGGCGCACGCCACCGTGCCCAGCTAATTTTTTGTATTTTTAGTAGAGACGGGGTTTCACCATGTTGACCAGGAAGGTCTCGATCTCTTGACATCGTGATCCACCTGCCTCGGCCTCCCAAAGTGCTGGGATTACAGGCGTGAGCCACCGCGCCCGGCCTTCAGCTTGTTTTTTATGTTCACTCCTCCCTACTCCATCCCTGACCTCGCGCCTTCCACACATCTCATGAAATCCCCTTAACTGTTCAGTCTGTTCCTGCCCTTCCCCCAGCTCAAACATTGAGAGGATATGAATACAACAAAACCAGAAAAAACGGTGAGAAAATTCAGAACGTTAAGGTCAAAAACTGTAAGTCTAAAATAGAAATGTTTGCATACATATTTATAACAGTGAATATTCTTGAAACCAGGTCAGAGAAAGCCAAGGAAATCTGAGGTACAGACTTAGAGTTATCACAGCCAGGGGCAGACCAAGATCAAGAGAACACAGCCTCAGCCAGCGCAAGTACTACCTGTCATCTGCACCAGGGAGCCACGTGATACCCAGGTAGTCTTGCTGATGTCCAGTGGAAGCCACCAGCCAATAGTGGCCAGTAAATTGTCTTACATCATAACCTATGGCCAAGGCTTTGCTCCACTTGACACAGCCCTTTCTTCAATGGCCCCAAATAATATCATGGAAGAGATAACTCAACTTTAGTGCAAAGTCTTATCTGCATTAAATGAATTTAAGACCCAAGTAAAATCAGTGCCATCTCCCCTCCAACATATGTATTTTGGGGAGTCTTTATGTTTCTGTCAATCTGAGGCTCTGCCAAAACAGCTACTTTATCTCTGCCAAAGGAAGGTGCTGCCACCAACCCCAGAAGCTGGAGACCTACTGAATGCCTTCTTACCCACCCAGCCAAGGCTGCACCCCCAAACATCAACCTCTCGCATTGCTTTGTCTTGATGCCTTCAGCTCACTTGGTGCCTGGCAGCTCAGTGTCTGCTCCGCCGGCATCTAGTTAGATTGCTCTTTTGATACTCACACAGTTTTAACATCTCAGGCACAAACAAGTCAAGGACTTTTCCAGATCCGCCAGAATATGTTTCTTAAATCAGATGCCTGTGATCCTGGTGGCACTCAGTGGTGTGCCAGAGGGACTCAATGCCTCAGGACACACACAGAGCATCTTTTGGAGCATCAGTTTAATGTAAGGATATGAGAAGGAACTTTAGCTTTATATTAAAAATAATTAAGGAAGCACTGCGGATTAAAATGCAAAATGTGAATTTAAAATGGAGACGAAACACCAAGCTTGAAAGCAATTTGATTGCTCCGCATTCTTAAATAACACACCTCTACCTCTAATACCATTTTGGGGTTATGTGATTACTGTCCTCGAGCCTCTGAAGTACATGGGATGACACATTTGAGATCCTTTTCCTGCTGTGCTTGAAACTTGCTAAATTCAGCTCAACTCACCGTCTCCTATTTACTCTGTGACTTATAATCACCCAAGGGCCCCAGAGTCCTTCTCAGCAAGCCCCCTCTTGTCCTCTATTTCTTGTCCGCTATGAGTCTGCTGGACATATCTGTTGTATCTGAACCCGAATGTGGATGTGGTGCAAATATTTTTCCTCAGAAGGCTTTTTATGTCTAACTCCATGCCTGTAAAAGTAATTGAAAGGAAAGGCTTTGCTTAGTTTTACACAGCAATTCTCAGGCCCAGGCCAATCAGATTTTGCAACTTGATTTTAAAATTTAAGTTTAAATTTTGATTATTTTTTTCACATTGGTAACTATTATTCAAAAACATTATTTTAAATAACTTTATGGTATTTTATTATTGTACAAAAATTTAGATACACCTGATAAGATTTTTATGTGATTTCTATTTTTTGTGATTACAAATCATATTATAATTAATATTCTTATTTTTAATTTTTAAAATGAATTCATAGTTGTTACCTTAGGATAAAAATCCTACAATTGGGATTTCTAGGTTAAAGAGTAAGGAAAAAGTTTGAATGTTTTTTTTTTTTTTTTTTTGTTGAGACGGAGTTTCGGTCTTGTTACCCAGGCTGGAGTGCAATGGCGCGATCTCGGCTCACCGCAACCTCCGCCTCCTGGGTTCAGGCAATTCTCCTGCCTCAGCCTCCTGAGTAGCTGGGATTACAGGCACGCGCCACCATGCCCAGCTAATTTTTTGTGTTAGTAGAGACGGGGTTTCACTATGTTGACCAGGATGGTCTCGATCTCTTGACCTTGTGATCCACCCGCCTCGGCCTCCCAAAGTGCTGGGATTACAGGCTTGAGCCACCGCGCCCGGCCAAGTTTGAATGTATTGATATGTATTTGCCAAATTATCCTGAAAAAAGTTAAATTCCCAACGACGAATTCGCCTGCCTGCTTTCCCTCACTCCATGCTGGCTAACAAAGGTCTTACTGACAGCAAAAAAAAAAAAAAAAATTTAGATTTAATACATTTTAGCATGATATTTTATTGTGCTCTATTTTTACGTTTCTAAACTCCCCATGAGGCATGCACTTATTTATTTATTCATTTGTCATTTTATTTTTTTGTTTTGGAAACTGGCTGCTGTGCATCTCATTTTTCTGTTTTCTTTTATGTGTCTACAAATTACAAGCAAGCCTTTTTTTTCCAACTAGTTGAAAAAGAATCTCTTTAAAGCTTAGATTTCCTGAAGTCGCTGAAGAGTCTTGACACTGAAAGAAACAACACACACTAATTCATGCCTTCCCTGGACTACATACGGAATTCCCACTGTGGTAACTTTTCCAACAACATTGTGAAATCCAAGAAATCCCGGGGCTCTATGTGGCTCAGTTTGCACAATCCTAGTCAGAGTCACAATGCAATGATCACAAGCGTCATTTGGAGAGACAATTTTTGACATTTACTTATCATAGTGACTGTAAAATGGGATCCAGTTCATACCCCAAGCAACAAGGGTCTCAAGCCCTCTCTGAAACCACAGTGGATCCTCCGGGCCCCACACTCTAACACTTTCCCTCTCCCCTATTCATATACACATTTTTCTTCCTCTCCTTTGCTCACTCTCCTAGATCTTTATCATGTACATTAGCCCAGCCTCTCTGCCCAAATCCTTCCCACCTTCACGTTTGCCTCTCTGGCCCAGTTCCTTCCTCCTCATTCTCCTGAATATGGATTAAAAACAAATACCTGTAATCCCACCTCTTAGGGAGGCAGAGGCGGGAGGACAGCTTGAGTCCAGGAGTTCGAGACCTGCCTGGGCAATATAGCGAGACCCCATTCTCCACAAAAAGGAAAAAAACAAAAAGACCAAAATAAATAAATAAATAAATAAATAAGCGTAAAAACAAACAACAAGCAAACAAACAAAATAAGGAAGTTGAGGAACGTTCTCAGCACAGAGTACTGCAACCTGCTAGCACCCACAGGCCTTTGACACCACCAGAAACCACAGTCTGCCCCCTCATGGAAATAACTCTGCACAGCACCACAGAGCTATTAACACTTCCCGCCAATTAACTCCCACCCTACCACTCATCCCAGTTATTCTCAGCCAACCACCAGCGCAGATGCACCAGTTATTCATTCTCACATGTGCTGGGTATGTCGTCCCCTCTTACTCATCAGCTCCCATTGCTAACTTAGGCATCTTAATATTAACCTCTTGTGATGGTTAATATTAGGCGTCAACTTGAGTGGATCGAAGGCTGCCTTGGTTGCTGGTATTGTTTCTGGGTGTGTCTGTGAGGGTGTTGCCAGAGGAGATTGACATTTGAGTTGGTGGACTAGGAGAGGAAAATCCACCCTCAATGTGGATGGGCACCATCCAATCAGCTGCCAGCGGGGCTAGAACAAAGCGGGTAAAAAAAGGTAGCATAACCTTGCTTGCCGGGTCCTGTGGCTTCCTTCTTTTTCTCATGCTAAATGCTTTCTTCTGCTCCTCCTGCCCTTGGTTATAAAATCTTAGGTTCTTCGGCCTTTGGACTCTGGGACTTGTACCAGTGACTTGCCTGGGGCTCTCGGGCCTTCAGCCACAGACTGAAGGCTGCACTGTCGTCTTCCCCGGTTTGAGGCTTTCGCACTTGGACTGAGCTACTACTGGCTTCTTTCTTCCCCAGTGTGCAGACAGCCAACTGTGGGACTTCGCTTCGTAATCGTGGGAGCCAATTCTCCCTAATAAACTCCCTGTCATATATACATACATTGTATTAGTTCTGTCCCCCTGGAGAACGCCGACTAATACACCTCTGGAGCCTGTGTTCCTTTGTCCTCTAAACAAGCTTCTCATCTTGAACCTCTCGCAGAATAATATTGTATGCCTCGTGCTCCTGCAATCTACTGCATTCACTGCAGTCCGCCGGAAGGATGCCTCCGTAAGACAGAGCAGTTCCTCAAACAATCCTCAGCTCATCAAAGCTTACCCCTCTTTTTGCCAACAACATTTTGAAATGATTTTATCTTCAGTTTAAAAATGTTTTGACCTTTCTGTTTATGCGTTTGGGTTGCTTACATGCAAAAGTTATAAAGGAAAAAAAAAGCAGCACATAAATATTTGTTAAATTTATGGTAACATTATTTTATGGGTAAGTTACGGATATTCACACAATACATAAAAGAAGGTCACCTCAGTAAAGTGCCCATGAGGACAATGAAGGGCATTCTCTAAAAATGTTAAGAATAAGTTGGCTGGGATGGGATCCAGACATATGATACCAAGTGTAATTCATGTGCAAGGCAAGACCCAGAGTGTGAAGAAGGTGGGATGGGAGGCTTCTCTGATGGATGAAGAGCAAAGGCCTTTCACCGCCAACATGGGTAAGTAAGGCTCTGACAGCAGACACTTTCGCCTGGGCTTTCTATGTCAGACTGCGTCCAACAGAAGAATTCAAAACCTTAAACAAGCAATCTTAAGCCTCCCAAGCTTCCACCTTGAAGCTCCATGAGTTTTCCTGCTGTCCGTTCATCTGTCAGTAAACCTATGAAAGTTGTGTAAGTTGTTTTTTCTTTTTTGAGGGTTCCTGAACACCACTACACAAAATGAACTGCTTGTCCTTCCCCGTCTCCTTGTTTTCTGCTTTTGGTGTAAATACTGGTGGGGCCTTTTGTCTCTGCTTGTAATTCTTAAGACGCTTTGAGGAGGAAGCTGGCTGTAAAAGAGAAATCCATAAATACATTTCACAGAATTTTAAATTTCAGACCCAACACAACCACTCATTCTTCTATTCCGCACTATATGTCTGTTCTGGCTCATTATTCGTTGTTTCAAACTGTGACACAATATTTTAATCCTGCCTCTCCATCTAGCCCCTTTACATCGGCTGTTTTGATTGTTTGCCTGTCTTTTGCTTTTGCTTCTGCCTTTGATGCTATCTCAACAATCAAACTGGGCTTCCAGCTCTGAAATACTTGGAACAGTCCCACCCCAGTCCTTGGATGGGTGAGTTCCCTGGACCCCTCTCTGAGCTCCTGCTTCATCATGAGCATACTGGAACAATACCATGTGGATCCCGAGGCAGTGTGGGGATACTGCTAAATTCACTCTCTTATTTCCCAGTGACTACCCTTCTATCCCTATGCAAAAAACCCTGCTCCTTTGAGGTTTCTGCCACCTGACTGCACCACAATCTTGCCATTCTCATTTTCAATTCTTGACCTCCGGGTTAATAGTCCACTTTGAGTATGGGCTTTAGAGCAGGGTGTACAGTCTGACTCACAATGCCAACTCTTGCTATTATCTGTAGTGCCTTCAGTGGCTTTGTGGATGATCCATTAAATACCCCAGCCTCATAGTTCTTTCATCTCTTCAGCTCCAACAGCTTAAAGCCCCGCTTGATTCTAGACATCATTCTCATAACTCAAGTTTTTCTGTGGCCAGCTGGACTGGTTCAATTGCAATTTGATGCAATGCAAAAGGGTATAAAGAAAGGAGTGACAATCACTGTTGGTGAAAGAAGCCAGAGGCCGTTGTCTGAGGAACAGCAGAGCCTCAAGTCTAGGGGATTAAGGGTAAAGGCAAGAGATAGACAGCTTAAACTGGGGAATGACGAATGATCATGTTTGGTAAATCCAGGGTAGAGAGCTCCAGGACATTAGTACAGATGCATTCACATACACCCAGGCAACTTCAGGGGCTTTAGAGACCCAGATTAAAGATAGCTCTCTTGAAGGATCAAGTTCATATTCCATAGCATGTACACAAGACTGTCTGGTTATGGCTTTCCTCAACCTCCACTGGCAAGCTACAAGTCCTTACAAATGTTACTTTGATTCAACTGAAGCTCACTGAATGTGCCATGCTACTTCTCAAGCTTGTTCCTTTTGCCTTCTCCCCATTCTCATTCCTAGCATTTCCATCTGCTAGTGAAGGTCTTTTTATCTGCACTTAAGCCCTGCCTGCCTCCCCAGGTGCTGTCCCTTTCTACTCTCCACAACACCTATTTCCTGTCTCCATTGCAGCATTGAGCTCTAATGCAGCAAGGTAACTTCTCATATTTTAATCTGGGTCCTCCACTAGAATGCAAGCTACTTGTGGGTTAAGGACCAAAATTTCTTATCATTGTATTACCAAAATCATGCTCAGCATTTGGCATATGTTAGGTGTTCAATAAACTGTGATTGTACTACAGTTCATTAGTACATATTATCTAAAGTCACATTTTCTTTCTTTATGAAACCCTGACGGTGACTCATCTTCTCTATGACTCCTCAGATATTACCAAGCATAAGTTCTTGGAAATGCATCTATAATGTTTTTAATGTCCTAAAATATCAAGCATCTGTGTTTAAAGAAGGGAACTTAGAGAAGCTAAGAGTTGGCTTTCTATCTGATTCTTCACTTACCTTAGACTTAACCTTTGTGGCTGAATTGTTTAGCATGAAAATTATTCCCTTTGGTAGGGACAATGCTAAAATAACAATTAAGTAATCGTGCATTCTCTTTTCCTGGTCTGATGCAGTAATGGTCTCATCTCTTCTTCCTCCCTTTTCTTGCTCCAATTATAGCTTTATGAAATAGTTTTAAAGCATGAACTTAGTATTTGTCATGAGTCTTTTGTTATTCCAGGGTTCCATCTTTTTTTTTTTGAGACAGAGTCTCATTCTGTCGCCAGGTGCCAGGCTGGAGTGTGGTGGTACAATCTCGGCTCACTGTAACCTCCTACCTCCTGGGTTCAAGCAATTCTCCTGTCTCAGCCTCCTGAGTAGCTAGGACTACAGGTGCGCACCACCACGCCCAGCTAATTTTTGCATTTTTAGGAGAGACAGGGTTTCACCATGTTGGCCAGGTTGGTCTTGATCTCTTGACCTTGTGATCCACCCGCCTCGGCCTCCCAAAGTGCTGGGATTACAGGCGTGAGCCATCGCGCCCAGCCAGTTCCATCTTTTAAAAACAATTCTTACTCTTTGAATATGTCCTTGCTTTTGGGTCCGTCTTTCCACCTTGTCTGTTTGTGCTTCAGAGGGACAGAAAACTCTAAGAACTTCCCTTGAAGACTCTCTCAGTACACAATCATGCCAAAATTTCTTTAAATAATTTTTTGAAACCTGCTTTTCCAACGTTTGGAGTTTGTATGTGAGTAGCTTCAGGGTTCCCATTTGTTGTAAATGTTAAGAAAAAAATACACTTTCTGCCAAGATTCTCCTTATTCCTATCTTACCAACCAGTTCATCCTTGTGGGTCAGAATTAAATCCTCAATAGCAGATCTCATTGTTGCAAGCAAGTTATGAACATGGCAAATCAAGAATTTGTTAGACACATCCCTTTTACCAGAGTGAGACTTGCAGAGAAAGCTGTCAGTCTGTCTTCCTTGTGAGCCACAGTTCAGACATTACCCAGAGTCTCTAGCAAGCCAGGTAATTTATAACTTACTCCTAAGACAATTATTTCTTCTTTATCTTTCTCTCCTTTGACTCTCCCCCCTCCCTTTGGTTCATGTCCTCCCTACAAGTTTATGCTTTCCTAATTTAGAGAGTTGAAGATTTAGCCTTTCTGTTCTCTTTCTTTCTTTCAACAGATTTAACTCATTCACTGTTGTCTTCAGTATTTATATGCAAAACTTTGGTGAAACATATGTTATTTGTGTAAGACTACAAACTATCATTGCTTATTATCTGTCTGCTCTAACTGGTGTCCAGTTGAATCACATGGAGAAAAAAACTCCAAGGACAAAAATGAAAGAAAATAAATCAGCATATTCTTCATTTACATCTATTGAACCTAATTGCATTTCAACATTCATTATGACAGTCTATTTCTCTTAAGTGTTAGCCTAATGAATGTTTTAAGTTCTAGATGGTTAACAAATTTATGAGGAAAAATTTCTTTGTTTTACCTATTATATATTAATATCAAATAAATCAATTTTCATAGGGCTCAAGTCTATAGGAATTATTCCATTATAGACAAGAAGACAGAATTTATGAAAGATACTCTCTGATTAGAATTTATTTCTGTTTGTTATCTGTAAAATCAGAATTTCTAGGAGTAAATATTAAATTGCACTACTAAACAAAAGAACACCTAGTTTCACAATTCTCTGCAGAGTAGAAAGCATTAAATTTTAATTTATTTTTGTTTTGAAAAATAAGAAATTAAGTTAATAAAACATGTGGATGAACACAGGCACTCTCTTTTAAGTTTTTCTTGCTGAAGTTTTTTACATTAATTAAAATAATGTAAGAAAAACAATATGGCAACCAAACATCAGGAAATAACTTCGGAAGATGCATAAATAATGTTGTAGAAGAATTTAAGGAACAAGTGTTAGAACAAACTACACAGTGTGGGATGCTTGCTAGAGCGCTGGAGGAAAGAATGGATATTTCTTTTTTTTTTAATTGCATTTTACGTTTTGGGGTACATGTGAAGAACATGCAAGATTGTTGCATAGGTGCACACGTGGCAGTGTGATTTGCTGCCTTCTTCCCCTTCACCTATATCTGGCATTTCTCCCCATGCTCTCTCTCCCCAACTCCCCACCCCCCGCTGTCCCTCCCCTATTTCCCCGCAACAGACCCCAGTGTGTGATGCTTCCCTCCCTGTGTCCATGTGTTCTCATTGTTCAACACCCGCCTATGAGTGAGAACATGCGGTGTTTGATTTTGTGTTTTTTTTTTTTTTGATTTTGTGTTCTTGTGTCAGTTTGCTGAGAATGATGGTTTCCAGGTTCATCCATGTCCCTACAAAGGACGCGAACTCATCGTTTTTGATGGCTGCATAATATTCCATGGTGTATATGTGCCACATTTTCTCTGTCCAGTCTATCATTGATGGGCATTTGGGTTAGTTCCAGGTCTTTGCTATTGTAAACTGTGCTGCTATGAACATTCGTGTGCACATGTCCTTATAGTAGAACGATTTATAATCCTTTGGATTTATACCCAGTTATGGGATTGCTGGGTCAAATGGAATTTCTATTTCTAGATCCTTGAGGAATCGCCACACTGTCTTCCACAATGGTTGAACTAATTTACACTCCCACCAATAGTGTAAGAATGTTTCTATTTCTCCACATCCTCTCCAGCATCTGTTGTCTACAGATTTTTTAATGATCGCCAAAGAATGGATATTTCTATAATGTCTTTGCTTATGCTAGATTTTGCTTTAATTATATATTAGAAGTAATTTCTATACTTTATTTAAGTAGTGGCAATCAGCAGAGGGCATACTGCATCTTTGGGACATTTTGGAAATAGGGGGGCATCTTTGGTCAACACAGTGACTGGGAGGCACTTACCAGCATTTAGTGGGTAGAGGCCAAGCATGCTAGAAGTCCTTGTAGACATGGGCTGGTCTTATTCACTGAGAACTGTCCCTTGTCCTGCGCAACTTCCAATGGTCTTACTGGACATTCAAGTAACTGAAAAACCTATCAACTCTCTAAGCTTATATCTAACTCTGTTTTACATATAAATCTTAAATATTCTTTTCACACTTTTAATGTACACTACATTTTTGGGCAATATATCTAGTATACAAATGGAGGAGAAAATGTACTTTGTTTGGAATTTTGCTGATAGCTGCTCACTACCAACTCTTGCTTATTTAACAGTCGTGGACTCATTGTTCGTAACTTGCTTGGCAGCAAACCTAGACCTGAATTGATTTGAGGCTATTTGGAAAGTTATATCGCCGACAGCAATAGTTTTATCAGGCCACAGTTGTAACTGTCACATTCAAATGTCCATATAAAGAAATGATGCTGACTCTCTCTATTCAAAATGTGGTCCTTGGACCAGAGTATTGGAATCACTCTGAGCTGGCTAGAAATGTTCCACCCTAGACATGTTAAATCAGAATTCATAGTTTCACAAGATCCACAGGTGACTTTTATGTACCTAAAAAATTGAGAAGCAATAATGTAGACAATTATTAGATAAAAATTGTTATACCTTTTTTTTGAGATGGCCTCAACTTGTTACCCAGGCTGGAGTGCAGTGGTGCGATCTAGGCTCACTGCAGCCTCAACCTCCTGGGTTTAAGTGATTCTCCCACCTCAGCTTCCTGAGTAGCTGGGACTACAGGTGTGTGTTACCACGCTAGTCTAATTTTTATATTTTTAGTAGAGATGAGGTTTTACCATGTTGGCCAGGTTGGTCTCAAACTCCTGGCCTCAAGTAATCCACCCACCTCAGCCTTCCGAAGTGCTGGGATTACAGGCATTAGCCACCATGACTGGACCCTGTTATACTTCTTAAATAAACATATATTCATCATAGTACAAACATCTGACCCCTTTATTATGTCTTTAGTGTGGTTTCTTCAAGAATTTTACATATCAAGAGACGTTCTATTTTATTATAATTTATTTTCTCTTATTTTGCTTATTATAATATATTTTCTCTCATTTCTCTTTCATTTATTGTCAGTGTATTTTATGCATTTTTAAAAATTATGAATTAATTTCATTTCAAGATGACAAAGAGAATAATGCAAAAATAAAACGGTGTGTTGTTCTGATAGGGCTGAGAGCTACTGAACAAAAAAGAATGATGTATTGAAGAAGAAAAATATATTTCCAGTGCATATGATTTCCACTGTAAAAACAATGTTTTATGGAAAAAAACTGTCTCAGTTCACTGATAGAACAGCTGCTTTGGCTGGAATAAAACTTAAGTTCTAGGATAAGGATACAGAGATAGCTCCAAAAATAAATTTATTCACTGCTTTTAATAAAAAAGCAAAATGTTCTTGTAGCAAAGAAGTTGAAGCTAGAAATGCGTAAATTTGCTATAAGATTTTATTGATATAGTCGTTGGTTAATTTTATGTGTCAACTTGATTGGGCTAGGGGATGCCCAGATAGCTAATGAAACATTATTTCTGGATGTTTGTGAGAGTGTTGCTGGGAGAGATTAGCATTTGAATCCATAGACTGAGTAAAGAAGATCACCCTTGCCAATTTGATTGAGCATCATACAATCCATTGAGTTCCCAAAAAGAACAAAAAGGCAGAGGAAACATGAATTTACTGTCTCTGAGCTGGGACATTCATCTTCTCCTGCCTTAAGACATCTACATTTCTTGTTCTCAGACCTTGGAACTTGAACTGTGACATACCCTATTAGCTCCCGCTGGTCTTTCAGCCTTCAGGCTTGTACTGGAATGGTATCACCAGCTTTCCTGGGCCTCCAGCTTACAGACTGGGGACTGTGGGACTTCTCAGTCTCCATAATTGTGCAAGCCAATTCCTAATGTAAACCCTATTTTGTTTATCTCTCTATATATCCTATTAGTTCTGTTTCTCTGGAAAATCCTAACACATATAGATAATATTATCAAATACAGGCATTTGTAGTAAACTATTCAGTGTTCTTTATAGAGACGATGAGTGATTATGAAAACATTTTGTATCATGGACAAGATCACTGGTTATATCATGGCAGAGTATGTTTTGCTGTTGTCAAATTTATTTTCCTATTCTGATTTTCTAAAAACATGAGTGCTCTACATTCTGTCTTTTCTATTATAACAAGTATCTTTCAATTCTATGGTAGTAAAGCAGAATTGTTTTTAAAAATTAGCATTGTCTCTTCAAAATAAAGGTGTCACTTTAATAACAAATTAGAGAGTTTCCACTTTTGAAGGCAACTTAGTCTATGGTGAGAGCATTCTGAAAGCAGACCTTTCAAGGTGCTTCTTTCTTAAATGATTAACTTCTGAAAATGCATATCCTCTATAAAACTTGTCATATCGGCTCACTTTAAAAAGCTTGGAAATAGACATTTCTAATTCAGTTAAAACAAATCTTCCCAACAATGACTCTAACTTGGGTTTTGAATCTGATTTTTATATACAATTGTTAAAAATAAAAAAATGCAAAACCTGTGATTAGTTAACAAAAAATATTGATCTCTAAGATACTGAATGAATTGGTTGTGGTGGGATAGTCTTCTTATCGAGTTCTTGCTTGTCTGCCGAGTCTACTCAATTCTGTTTTAATTTGGGTCCACAATCACCTGTTCGTAATTCTAAAATCCAAAATTTCTGAAAACGAAAGTTTTGTTTGTGACTCACTTGGCAGCAAAACCTGATCTGAAATGATTTGAAGCTATTTACAATACATTTTTCCATGCAGTGTGCCTACTCACATCTTTTGCTGCAGAAATATGAGGGTGTTTAACTATAGGGTGCAGCCCCAGACCTCGTCAGGGGTATTACATAATATATGCTGAATGAATTGTATATAGTTTCTGAAATCCATAGAATTATGAATATGATAAATTGATCTTATCTTAGGAGTTAAGTCCCAGCACTGAATAGAAGATGAATAAAGAATTGCAGTGTTCTTGACGTGCAAGGGTCTTTTCCAATGTGTTTTAATGTTAAGGGTCTATAATTCTGAAATTTTTTTCCTTGATTTTTTGTTGGTATAAGGATAGAAGAATCACAGTTTTGGGCAGAGGTTCTGTAATTCAGGGTCAGCATGTAAGTCAAACAGATTGTCCCAATGTGTGTGTGTGTGTGTGTGTGCATATATATATATATATATATATATATATGAACTCCCCTGTAGGAGTATATATTTACATATACTCCTACATATAATACATATTTTTTCCTTGTGGGACAATCTGTTTTTATATATACTCCTACAGGGGAGTTCTGATTCCCAAGAACGCCCTGAGCTTAACTGGATCTGAGACATTCTTTTGCTTTATGTGGGGTGTTGGGAAAGGGTGTCTTTTTTTTTCTTCCTTTTTTTAATTGCATTTTAGGTTTTGGGGTACATGTGAAGAACATGCAAGACTGTTGCATAGGTACACACGTGGCAGTGTGATTTGCTGCCTTCTTCCCCTTCACCTATATCTGGCATTTCTCCCCATGCTATCTCTCCCCAACTCCCCACCTCCTGCTGTCCCTCCCCTATTTCCCCACAACAGACCCCAGTGTGTAGTGCTCCCCTCCCTGTGTCCATGTGTTCTCATTGTTCAACAACTGCCTATGAGTGAGAACATGTGGTGTTTGATTTTGTGTTCTTGTGTCAGTTTGCTGAGAATGATGGTTTCCAGGTTCATCCATGTCCCTACAAAGGACACGAACTCATTGTTTTTGATGGCTGCATAATATTCCATGGTGTATATGTGCCACATGGGAAAGGGTGTCTTGACTGGCCTTACAAACTAGCCTAAGGCATGAGTTTAAAAGTGCACCTTTAATGCAACAGATTGTACAAGTGTGAAAAATGATACCAGCAGCAGTTTAGTGTGAGTGTCCACAGGATGACCTTTCTACTGGAAAATGAAAAATGATGCAGGAAGATGAAATTCCAAACCCCTTGGCTATTAGCAAATGTTTGCCAAGAAAACACTTTCATAATTCTCCAGGGGTTCTAAATAATTAGAAAGGACACAGGCAGGGATCCAACTGACTCTCATCCTGGGAAGTTTTACCATTCTTAACAATCATTAAACAACATTTATAACAAGTCTTTCTATTTGTATTCTTTTATAGAAAACATTTGCTTAGAAAAAGCAATACTAAAATTTATACGGAACTATAAAAGACCCAGAATAGCTAAAGGTATCCTAAGCACCAAGAACAAATCTGGAGGAATTACGCTACCTTACTTCAAATTATACTGTGGAGCCAGAGTAACCAAAACAGCATGGTATTGGCATAAAAACAGACACACAGACCAATGGAACTGAATAGAGAACCCAGAAACACATCCACACATCTACAGTGAACTCAGTTTTTACAGAAGTGCCAAGAATATCCACTGGAGAAAAGACAGTCTCTTTAATAAATGGTGCTGGGAAAACTGAATATCCATATGCAGAAGAGTGAAACTAAACCCCTATCTCTCATCATACACAAAAGTCAACTCAAAATGGATTAAAGACTTTTTTTTGATCCAATGATAGTTTTTCTTACCATTTACAATTAGTTTTCCATTAAAAGCTATTCATATATGTGGCTCCCCTCATAATCCTATGGACTTAACCTGTAAGTTACCATTATCTTTTATCTTGTTTTATTCATAAAATAGATAAAGACTTAAATCTAATACTTTAAATTATGAAACTACTAAAAGAAAACATTGGGGAAACTCTCCAGGACATTGAAGTGAGCAAAGATTTCTTGTGCAGTTTATGGATTTTTTGGAAACTGAATTCAGTTGCGTTTATAGTTCTTTAATACAATTGCAGAAACCATTTGGCATATAATGGTATTATTCCAAACAAATCTTCATTTTAAGTGGCTTTTTGCATGCTTGCTTTTTTACTAATCATGCTAGTTTGCATAAATATGCAAATCCATGAAAAAAATAAAATTCTAAAAGTTATGTAAACATTGAAAATACAGAAATATTTCAAGTAAGTTATAGATGGGGGAGCTGGATCCTTTTGGGCTTGTTGTATACAAAAAAGCTTCACAGGGGACTGATTATGGGTGACTGAGAAGACTTATCTCGGGTATTGCGGGGGGAGCTGTCAGCGTCAGTGTGGGGCCTTTATAGTCACATGGTAGACAGCTCACAAGTTGACCGTTGCTGGAAGAAATGATGAAACATACAAATGGGCCACAGGAAGCTGAAATGAGGATACAGATATACAATGCTCTGTACATCTTGGCAGTATCTGCTGTGTTCCTCATTCTCTCTTGAGATTTTTGGTCTTAGCCACTGTCAGTTTTTGCAAAAAGTTTGAGCTTCACTAACGACACGATTCTGATCTTTCAGTGAGTCACTGTTATGGTGGTTAAAGTGATTTATGTCATCAGGTGACTGGGGATACAATATCTTGCTCTATACTCTGTGTCTCCAAAGATATGTGTGCATTGGTTAATTAACATTAGCAATTAGATATTTGTGAATGAATGCATGAAATGAATGGTTGCTCATCCAGGGACTGTCAGGTGGACCGAAGGGCACAGAAGTTCTACAGACTATGTCAGTGAGGATTATTGGGGACAAACAATGAATGCAGACTTGCTATCTGAAGGAAAAGGGCACCAGTGCCTCAGAATCAAGACAAAGTGGAAGAATAGCAGGAACCAAGGAAGCGACAAACAGATAAAAAAAAGAAAAAAGACCCACAAAACCTAGGAAGTAAAAGTTTCCTAGTTTTACTGGTCAGGGTGAAGCTGCTGCTGGAACTGCCTCTGTCTCTGTTCAGTAAGCTCAACCCCACAGATCACCGGCTCCATCATTTCTTGAGTTTCAGGCCACCTGACCTATAGGGTAAATGGAATGGTGGTGGGACTATGACCTTCACTTTTGACTTTGCTGCTTGAAATTGCTCTCTTGCCCAGGCTGTGCCTATTTGGGGAGAGGTAATTTTCTAGAAGAAAATGGAACTGTCAGACAAGATGACAGATGTTGGTATCCCAAAATGACCTAGATGATCTGGATAGCAGTGTTTATATAAAATGTACCATAAGAAAAAATCTGGGAGAACACCATTAGTATGTAACTTTTATAAAATAGTTCTGTTTCTGCTAGGCACAGTGGCTCATGCCTGTAATCCCAGCATTTTTGGAGGCCAGGGCAGGTGGATCACGAGATCAGGAGTTTGAGACCAGCCTGGCTAACATGGTAAAACCCCGTCTCTACTAAAAACACAAAAATTAGCCAGGTGCAGTGGCGGGTGCCTGTAATCCCAGCTACTCGGGAGACTGAGGCAGGAGAATTGCTTGAATCCAGGAGGCGGAGATTGCAGTGAGCGAAGATCACAACACTGCACTCCAGCCTGGGCGACATGAATGAGACTCCATCTCAAAAAAAAAAAAAAAAAAAAATTACAAAGCAAACAAAAAATAGTTCTGTTCCTGTTGAAAGCATTATTGCAAATTAATAAGAAACTAATTTGCCATAGAAAAGGATAGAAAAAGAACGGGCACTGGACACGAATAGATCCTTTTCAGTAAATGGTACAGATAATAACCTGAAAAAAATAGTGTTCAGCATTACTGATGATAAAATGGTGATTAAAAGAAGATACGATTTTGATTCATGACATTTTCAGGTTGTAGGCAAGGTCACAATACTGGAAGTTATTTTTGCAGCATCACATGGCACCTTAAAAATGTTTCTAAATGTTGATCCAGTATTTCTCCTTTCAGGAATCTATCTGAAGAATTTAGAGATCTTGACAAAGATGATGAACGCAGTGTTCATTCTCACATGATTTGTAAACTGCAATAAACTCTGAAAATATCCTAAAACATTTGACAAATGATTGTAATATTCTTCACCCATAGAAATGATATCTTAAAGAAAATTCAATAATAATCAGTGATACTCAACTTATAAATATTCAGTGAGATAAGGAAGATTCTAAACTCTGTACAGCATGGTGCTAATTTTATAACAAACTTTTAGGCATAGAAAAAATGAGGAAATATACTAAAATGCCAATAGAGATGTGGGGGTCATAGGTGATTTTAATTAAAAGTGTTTTTCTATGGTCTCTAAAGCTTTGCATTGTTCTAAAATATAGATGTAAAGTTATAAAAATTTTTATTAGCAGAAGAAAATATAAAAATTTAAAAGGATTTCAAATACACTTTGACAAAAATGTCAAATGCATATTGAGATGACTGTATAGCATGATTTCTTAGTCATTGTCTCTTGATGTCTTTGAAGATATGAAAGATTTGGAAAAAAAATCACAAAATCTCTCAGGAAAATAAAAATAATTACATACAAAATCATACTACTTCTAAAACTTATGTTTGGGAGTCCATAAGCTTAAGTTCATCTCTAACCAACATATGGCATTTTCCTATGTTATTCCAGGGAGGCAGAAATTCAGTTATGGTAAGGGCACTTAGATAATTTTATTTCTTTTTTTTTTGAAATGGAGTCTTGCTCTGTCGCCCATGCTGTAGTAGTGGCACGATCTCAACTCACAGCAACCTCCTCCTCCCAAATTCAAATAATCCTGCCTCAGCCTCCCGAATAGCTGCGATTACAGGTGCCTGCCACCACCCCACCACCCCTGGCTAATTTTTGTATTTTTAGTAGAGATGGGGTTTCGCCATGTTCCCCAGACTGGTCTTGACCTCCTGACCTCAGGTGATCCACCCGCCTTGTTCTCCCAAAGTGCTAGGATTACAGGTGTGAGTCACTGCTCTTGGCCTAGATAATTTTATTTTTTAAAGAAAGAGTGTCGCTCTGTCGCCCAGGCTAGAGTGCAGTGGCACGCTCTCAGCTCACCGCAACCTCCACCTCCCGGGTTCCAGCGATTCTCCTGCCTCAGCCTTCCAGGTAGCTGGGACTACGGGTGCCCCACCACGTCCGACTAATTTTGTAGTCGCCATGTTGGCCAGGCTGCTCTCAAACTTCTGACCTCAGGTGATCCGCCCACCGTGGCCTCCCAAAGTGCTGGGATTGCAGGAGTGAGCCACTGCGTTTGACCTAGGTAATTTTATTTCTAATTTGATTTAGTAGAAAGACCTATGGATGGAGACAAATGCCAAATGTTTTCATGGTGACAGTTAAAAATTTGGGATGCATTTTATAGACTGCTGCTTCTCAACCAAAAGCATTATAATTTCTAAAGACAAGCTTGTAAGAATGCAGTTACGTGTGCACAAGACTTATCAAACCATCTGTGACTAATAAAGCTTGAGAAAGAGGGGAGGAGAGAGAGTATTCTGCCTTCCAGTAACATGCTTGTCTTAAACTTGCTAAACTCCTCTTAGGCAATACTCTGCTCAGAGAACCATGTGTTTAATTGTAAAAATCTGTCAGTATCACAGGAGTCAAAAGACATCAATCATTTAAGTCAACAAGGAAAGAGTGAGGGCTGTTTGACTCTTCTATCATTAGGAAAAGATGTGCTCAAGACACAAAAATGTGGTCTAAGGAGGGCTGAGCAACTAGGTTACAGGAAAACCGAGTTCCAGACGATAATTTGACCCCCCAATTTGGACTGGAATATTGTATTTTTCATTTCATGTAATGCCATGTGTGCAGTAAGACATTATGTAACTTGGTCAGTCTCGGTTGTGTAATATCCACTAAATGCTTTAAAGTGGCTGACGTTATTAGCAGTTTGGTACATGGGGAGGCCGTTGCTTCCCTTGGCTGTGGCGGGAAGCAATATCGTGTAAATGAGGTTGGAACTGGCCTATATTCAAAATTACATTCCCAAAGGGCTGCTATGCAAGCCACATGACAACTGGTTCTCTTTTTCTTAAGACTTTATTCTAAGTGGACTAAAAACAGCAAAATTGCTGTGTTTGAATACTGCTATGGGTGGAATGGGTCTTTTTCCTGTGTTGCTCCCAATTTATTATTTTATGCTAAGATTTCTGAATTATACCCACTTTTAGAGACATCGGCACACAAATTCCCGTCGCCCTCCAAGCTGTGTGACCTCAGGCTGGTTACTTCTCGATTCTGAGCCTTCATTTCCTTACCTGTAAATTGGCAATAACACTACCCCCTAGGGAGGAGCAAGAAGGCTTATAAGGACGCCCACAAAGCGCCTGTCTCTTATGTCACCTGGGGCAAGTTATTTAGCCGTTTGATTTGCTGATTGCTTACTTCTAAGTTGGACCAGCTGTGGCTACTATCTGCAGTAGTTCGAGAAGAGATGTAGGCAAAGCTCCGGGAGCGGCGGCTGGCCCTGGGCGGTTCAAGAGGACCAGATAATGGTCCTGCTGGGGAACATTTCCTAGGCTGCTTCGTTCGAGTTAAGAAACTTTGGGAAAAAGAGAGAACGAGGAACGCGGGCGAGCAGATGCCGGGCCGCGACACCTCTTGCCCGGCCGGGGCCGGCAGTCTGTGCCGCGCCGCCCCGGGACCCGGCACCGTCTCGCTCCACCCCTGCGAATTCCGGGCGAATCCGGGCAGAGAGATCCTGGCGGCCGCGCGGCGCCGAGCCCCCTCCGGCCCGCCCTCCCTCGCTCCCTCCCGCCCTCCTGCAGAGCTCCAGCTGTGCCCGCCGCGCGCGAGCCCCGAGAGTCGCCGCCTCAGCGCAGGTGCTAGCGGCCCCCTCGCCCTGCAGGTAGGAGCCGCGCTGAGGGGAGCGGGGTTTCCGCCGCCCTCGCCCTCTGTCCCTCCTCCCGCCCAGCCCGGGCAGCTGGCCGCTCCCCGCCCAACTTGGACGGGACGCCAGCGAGTGAGTCGGCGGCGGACTCCCGGGCGATCCCCAGGGGCCTCCCTTTGCGCGCCTTCGGGTTGGACTGCTGCAAGGTGAAAGCTGACAATTCTGGCTTGCACTTTTTGCCGCGCGGGCGGCTTCCTGGAGAGCGGAGCCGCGCTGGCCCCGGGCTGAAGCCGGGGCGTCCTCTGCAGGATGCACCGCCCCGCCGCCGCGGGGCGCCCGGCGCAGGGTGTCTGGTGTCCCCAGGTCCTCTGGGCGCCCTTGGTTCCAGTGCGCGGTGCCATGGACGGGCCAGTGGGGGCGATGGGACCCGCATCCCGTACCAACCAGGAAGTGCCCGTCCCAAGGCTGAGAGCCCAGCCGGCAGAGGTGGACACGGCTGGGCTCTCAGAGGGGGTGTGGTCACGGCTGCTGACCGCGGCTGCCGACACGTGATGCGGCCACGCAGAGTGGGGCGAGGGGGCCTGGGGCCGGCAGCAGGGCGTGTGTTAAGGATCTTGCTCTTCACAATACGATTCAAGGTATTTGGGACCTAGGGCTCAGATCCAGAGTGCCGTGCTCCAAGCCTTCCATAGATTTTCATGACGCTCTTCTGAACCGCCCTTGTAGACTCAGTCCTGAACAACCGCCACGCCTGTATTTGCTTCTCCTCATCTTGAATTACTGCTTTCTTTACTTCCTCTATGGAGCACTAAATAGCTTCTTAAGGACAGACCACAACAGTTTCTGCGTTTGACCGTAGCTAAGTCTCTCTCTCCAGAATGGGGAGTTCCGTTAACTTTATCAGCCAGCCCTGCCGCCAATTTTAGTTAAGATAACCCTTTGTGGGCCTCCAAGGGCCTCTGAGAGACTGGGTACCCAGAGACCGCTGAGGTGTGTTAAATGGTTTAATTGGTGGTAGTGCAACGAAAACTTAAAAGAAGGAAAGGAATCTGCATTAGAACTGTTAACAGACACCACATTCACACACTGCCTATTTGAATAAGAATCTCTTTAGGTATTAAATGTTTTGTGACAGACAAGTGAATTTGTACACAGTCTTTTAGCTTGAATTTGTAGACAGTCTTTAAATATTGTTTGGGAATCTTTGGACTAATTGTATAAGCGCTCAGACTGGCTTCTCAAGAACCAGTACAGTTAACAATCCCTATAAAAAGTTTCAGTGCCGGCCGGGTGCAGTGGCTCGCACCTGTAAAATCCCAGCACTTTCGGAGGCTGAGGCGGGCGGATCACCTGAGGTCAGGAGTTCAAGACCAGCCTGGCCAGCATAGTGAAACCCCCGTCTCTACTAAAAACACAAAAAATTACCCCGGCGTGGTGGCGCTTGCCTGTAATCCCAGCTACTCGGGAGGCTGAGGCAGGAGAATCGCTTGAACCTGGGAGGCAGAGATTGCAGTGAGCCGAGATCGCGCCATTGCACTCCAGCCTGGGCGACAGAGTGAGACTCTTGTCTCAAAAAAAAAAGTTTGAGTGCTAAGGCTTTGAGGAAAAAGTGTCTTTACAATATTTGTCCCTGAATAATTATGAATGATAGTAAGTGCTGTACAATGCTCATTTAGGTTTATAGACTTATTTGTAACCATGTACTGGGGAACCCTGCTTCTTGGAAGTTGTGTGATTACTTAGTGTGTTTCTTAATTGAAAACAGTTACAAATTTTGTTTGCTTTAACTCTTAAAGGGTTTTTAATTTATTTTTGTTCCAAAGGAAAAGAAGGACTGTCATTATTATTTTTTAAAATAATTTCAAGTTTTATTTTAGATTCGGGGGTAGATGTGCAGGTTTGTCACAGGAACATATAGCATGAAGCTGAGGTTGAAGGTACAATTGATCGTGTTACCCAGGTAGTGAGCACAGTACCCGGTAAGTTTTCAACTTTTGCTCTCCTTTCTCCCTCCCACCTTCGGTAGTTCCCAGGTCTGTTGTTGCCATCTTTGTATCCATAAATACCCAATGTTTACCTTTCACTTATTAGTGAAAACATGCAATGTTTGATTTTCTGTTCCTGGATTAATTTGCTTAGGATAATGACTTCCGTCTGCATCCATGTTGCTACAAAGGACATGACTGTGTCACTATTTATTGCTGCATGGTATTCTATGATGCATGTGGACCGCATTTTCTCTTACCCGGTTCACAGTTGATGGGCATCTAGGTTGACTCTACGTCTTTGCTATTGTGAATAGTGCTGTGGTGAACCTGTGAGTGTGTGTGTGTTTTTGGTAGGACAACTTATTTTCTTGTGGATATATACCCAGTAATGGGGTTGCTGGGTTGAATGGTAGTTCTGTTTTAAGTTCTTTGAGAAATCTGCAACTGCTTTCCACAGTTGCTGAGCTAATTTACATTTCAACCAACAGTGTGTAAGTGTTCTCTGACAGGGTGTTTTTAAAAAGTTTTTTCGGGCCGGGCACGGTGGCTCACGCCTGTAATCCCAGCACTTTGGGAGGCCGAGGCGGGTGGATCACGAGGTCAAGAGATCGAGACCATCCTGGTCAACATGGTGAAACCCCGTCTCTACTAAAAATACAAAAAATTAGCTGGGCATGGTGGCGCGTGCCTGTAATCCCAGTTACTCGGGAGGCTGAGGCAGGAGAATTGCCTGAACCCAGGAGGTGGAGGTTGCGGTGAGCCGAGATCGTGCCATTGCACTCCAGCCTAGGTAACAAGAGCAAAACTCCGTCTCAAAAAAAAAAAAAAAAGTTTTTTCTTTTAATTTCATTTTTGTTGTGGTAAAATATGCACGACATGAAATGTACCATTTTAGCCATGTTTAAGTGTACATGTAGTGGCCTTACATACGTTCACATCGTTGTGTTATCACCATCATCCATCCACAGGACTCTTTTTCATCTTTCTTACAGGGTTTCAATAACATTTCAATGATAATGATTGTGTTGTAGGCTTTAGTTTTTTATTTTTATTTTTTCATTTTTAAAAAATTTATTTAACTTTAGGTGCCTACTATATCTGGCATTTCTCCCCATGTTATCCCTTCCCACCCTCCCCTCCCTTCCCACCTGCTGCTGTCTCTCCCCTAACCCCGCAACTGCCCCCAATTGTGATGCTCCTCTCCCAGAGTCCACGTGTTCTCGTTGTTCAACACCCACCTATGAGTGAGAACATGCTGTGCTTGGCTTTCTGTTCTTGTGTCAGTTTGCTGAGAATGATGGTTTCCAGATTCATCCAAGTCCCTACAAAGGACATGAACTCATCTTTTTTTATGGCTGCATAGCATTCCATGGTGTATATGTACCACATTTTCTTTGTCCAGTCTATCATTGATGGGCATTTGAGTTGGTTCCAGGTCTTTGCTATTGTACACAGGGCTGCAATGAACATACGTGTGCATGTGTCTTTGTAGTAGAACGATTTATAGTTCTTTGGGTATATGCCCAGTAATGGGATTGCTGGGTCAAATGGAATTTCTGTTATCACTATGCAAGGTTTGAGTTTCTTCTCCTAGCATTAGAGAAGTGCAACTTTTAAACTATTTTTTTGAGACAGAGTCTCACTCTGTTGGCCAGGTTGGAGTGCAGTGGCACAACTTCGACTCACTGCAGCCTTGACCTCCCAGGCTCAAGTGATACTCCCACCTCAGCTTCTGAGTAGCTGAGACTACAGGTGCGCATCACCAGCCTTGACCGGTTTTGTGTGTTTGTGTTTTGTAGATATGGGGTCTCACTGGTTTTTTGTAGATATAGGGCTGGTCTTGAACAACTGGGCTCAAGCGATCCTCCTGCTTTGGCCTCCCAAAGTGCTGGATTACAAGTATGAATGACCAGACCAGCCGAGAAAAGCATTTTTTAAAAGAGGAAAGGTAAAAAGCCATGGTCAGACTGCTTAACAAATCTTATCTACAGCAGGAAAGGCCTAATACATTACTGTTTGAGGATAAGGTTGTGAAGTATTTAAATTTGTGTATAAGAGTATTACGTGGTTTAGGTATCAAGAGGAAGGAACACGTAAGAGAGTTATTATTATTGATCATTTCCTCTCCTGAGTATCAGAAAAATAACAATCGTCAGTGTTATTCCCTTTAGCAGTGCAGTAGTACCTATCTAAATGATACTTGAGCTCAGGTAGTGTTGCCTTTTTAGCAACTAAAAGCAGCGTCCATCGAGCTTGAAGCTAGATGTAGCAATTTCCTGTCCCTCCCAGAAGTTTACTAAAGATCGATGCTGGGGACCCAACACATAAGATATGGCTCTTTAAACTTGCAGTCAAGCTGAGTCATTGCGTTCACAAGAAAAGCTGTAGCTGTGCAAGGTCTGGTTTTATGTTTCCAATCCTCTAAGTCTTAGGACCGCAAAATAAAATTTATTTGCTAGGGTGTAGTTAAAAGTTGTTGCAGGGTTAAAATGAGAACCATGTAAACCTAACTTTCCCATAAGCCTGTGACATTTCTGATTACAAAGAGAATCCTACAAATCGCATCTTATGCTTCAGTGGGGACACATTCCAATGTGTTAGTTTCCCAAAATTCACAGTGCAGTGTAAAATCTGGATCCCAGCTGTTTTACTGCTGGATTATTAAACAAAAGTGTATGTTATGTAAGTGTTTCATAGTGTCACAGTTTTTTTTTTCCTGTTGTGAAACTTTCTTAATTTTTAAATTTATTGAGCAAACATTAGACAGAATAAAATGAATTATTTATTTAATAAACACTTATATTGTATTTATTTTGTGCCTTGCACTAGTCTAAGCATTTTATAAACATGAATGCATTTAACCCTCAAAACAACCCTTAAAGTAGGTAATCTTATTATGGCCATGTAGTTAATTAATTTTTGTTTTATTGCATTTTGTTTTGTAGAGATGGGGTCTCGCTATGTTGCCCAGGCTAGTTTCAAACTTCTGGGTTCAAGTGATCCTCCTACCTTGGCCTCCAGAAGTGCTGGGATCACAGGCATGAGCCACTGTGCCTGGCCTATGCCCATTTTATAGATGAGGCAGTTTGAGGCACGGTGAGATCCCACAACCAGCACGTGGCCGAGCTGGGGATCCATCCCAGGCAGCTTGCACCCAGAGTTTTGGCATTGCTGTCTGTCTAGAAAAAAGATAACCTGTGATTCCATCCTCCTAACAAACTTTTTTTAGTTTTTTTTTTTTTAGACAGAATTTTGCTCTTGTTCCCAGGCTGGAGTGCAGTGGTGGAATCTCGGCTCACTGCACCCTCTGCCTCCCAGGTTCAAGCAATTCTCCTGCCTCAGCCTCCTGAGTAGCTGGGATTACAGGCACCCGCCACCACGCCCGGCTAATTTTTTGTATTTTTAGTAGAGACAGAGTTTCTCCATGTTGGTCAGGCTGGTCTTGAACTCCTGATCTCAGGTGATCTGCCCGCCTTGGCCTCCCAAAGCGTGGGGATTACAGGCATGAGCCATGGCACCTGGCTTTTAGGTTTCTTTTTATTCCCATTTTGTCCTTGTTCTTTGACATAATCACAATTATAGTACAGCTCAGACAATCTAGTCAAGTCTTTTATTTTTCAGAAGAGGAAATTAAGGTGGAGCCATGAGTATGTCCAGGGGTAGAAGCAGGGGAAGCGTCCTGGAGACCGTCTGCTGGGCCAGGCCTTAACTCCTGATTGTGAGGAGAGGGGAGGCTCTGGGAGGCTAGGGTTTTATTTGGGAGAGGTTGGGTGTTATTAGCCAATCCAGAGGGAGGCATTTCAATATTTTAATAATTGTTATGACCATACTGAAGCTAATCTGTTAAATAAGGGCCCAGGTTATGGCCGACTGGGTCACGGGAGGTCTTGCTCCCTAGCGCTCCAGAATCCTGGATTGCTTCCCCTTTGCTGCTAATGCCCATGACCCTCGGCTCCCCTCTGGATGAGCGAAATATTTTATTCTGTACTCAATCAGTGTTTGAACTTTTTGGATCTAGAGTTGGGAACCTTTTGAAAGCCCCTGACGCACAAAAGAAAATCAGCCAAAAGCAACATGGAAATCAAAATAACTTGGTTTAGTCGGTTCTTTTGTTAAGAAAGAGAGAGACTTCTAAGGGCATAAACTTGCGAACTTTAAATCAAGAACAGGAAAATAAGGGTCCAGAATTTAACAGTGATCTTTTGCAAAGTAGGCTTTTACAGATGGCACATTTAGATGAAGGCGAATAGGAGTAAACATGGGGAAAAGGAAAGTGCTAGAAAGGGAGGAGAGAAACAAACGCAGAGATGATGCATTGGCAGAGGGCCACAGATTGGGAAGCAGGGAGTGAAAACCTTTGTCAGTTCTTTAGAAAAAGCCTTGTGTCTCAGCGTGTTACTGCAGGATGATGCCTTCAAAATATCAAAAGCAGTTGCAAATGATCTTTCCTTTGTTTTATCTTGATGGGATCTTCATGTTTAAACTGTCGCTAATCAGCAAAGCCTGTGGACAGTCAGACACGCGGGACCTCTTAGCACCTGACTGGGATCTTCATAGCAGTCTGGTCTAGTTTGGTTGTCACTTTGCATGTGTGGGTTTTATATGCAGTGTGATATTAGAATCACTGGATTTGCCTTTATTTTTTCTATGGACTGTCTTCTTTGTGAGAGGGCAAAAGGTCCTTGAGGTCACAGACTGTATTTTTGTCATTTTTGTGTCTCCAGGTCCATCGTAGTGTACGATAGATGTTAGCTGAATGAAAGGGCACCTTTAATGGATGAAGGGAGAAGGTGGAATCCATTTTATTCAAAATAAATAGGTAGTTCCGGAAAATAAGTCTTCATAATTAACGTTTTATTTATTTATTTGCTCCTTGGTACCATTTAACCACTCTTATAAATGTGTAGATGTGGAGTGGACACTCTGTGGCATTTTGGGTAAACAGCTGCACTCACTTCACTGATATTTTTCTGCCCAAGTTCTGATGAAGGAGTCCTTTGAAATAAAGAGTTTGAGTAGGTAGCCATGGGTTGGGATTGGGGATTCATGACTTGAAGCAGAAAAGCATTTCCAGATGTGTGGAACAGTTGTCTGCTGAAGATGCAGACCCAAAATTGAGAAATTTAACCAAAGGGGCTAAGAATGGGGGAAAAAAAATTGAAGATAAAGTTTTAGATATTGTTTTTTAAATATCACCATTATTCCTGCTTTGGACTAAAAAGAGACAAGAGGTAATGTAAGAGTACAGAATTTGGGGATGAAGTATATTTTTGGCACTAACATCACTGTGATGTTAAAAATATTTTTAAAAGATAAAAAATACCCGCACCTCTGACTTACTAATTATTTTACTAAATCAACTGCTCTCTATGCTATTTCTGCCTATTGTTTCTATATGGTGAAAATACTGTAACTATTGCACATCTTCCCCAAACTGCATGTTCTAGTGATACCATGTTGGTAACTTGGAAGTGGCTGTGGTAGGGATTTTTTTCTTTTTTTTTTGAGACAGAGTTTTGCTCTTGTTGCCCAGGCTGGAGTGCAATGGCATGATCTCGGCTCACTGCAACTTCCTTCTCCCAGGTTCAAGGAATTCTCCTGCCTCAGCCTCCCAAGTAGCTGGGATTACAGGTACATACCACCATGCCTGGCTAATTTTGTGTTTTTAGTAGACACAGGGTTTCACCATGTTAGTCAGGCTGGTCTTGAACTCCTGACCTTAAGTGATCTGCCTGCCTCAGCCTCCTAGGAGTATTTACACCATGGAAATTGGCAAACACTACAGTTAGGGCTTCTCCTCCACCCGGAACTGGTTGCTAAGCATTTGTCAGCACACCACAGTGGCTTTGCCCAAGGAGGACATCCGAGCTTCTCCATCCCCTCTTTCTTTCTCATTATGACCAAAGAGATTTGTCCTGCACTTTTCTTTCAACCATCACAGTGGTTCTGAATTTGGGGATGTGGTTTGGGGGAAAGGAATACACTTAGTTATGCAATGTTCTTATCTCTCTGTGCCTGTCATCCTGTACAGTTATTATTGGTACCAAATATTTTAGGTTTCAATTGCATTCAATTTAACCCTCGTATCCTTTTGTAGATTTAGAATTCTCCCTGCAACCTCCTGAAGTGCTGTCCTTCCCTCCTTCTCTATCACGATAGTTCCAAAGTTTGGCAAAACAAAATCACCTGGGAACTTATTAAAATACTAATTCCTAGGTTCTATCACCTATGTAATAAATTTGGGCAACCAGGTGTGATGGCTCATGCCTATGATCCCAGCATTTTGGGAGCCCGAGGCAGGTGGATCAGCTGAGGTCGGGGGTTCAAGACCAGTCTGACCAACATGGAGGAAACCCATCTGTACTAAAAATACAAAATTAGCTGGGTGTGGTGGCACATGCCTGTGATCCCAGCAACTCAGGAGGCTGAGGCAGGAGAATTGCTTGAACCTGGGAGGCGAGGTTGTTGTGAGCCGAGATTGAGCCATTGCACTCCAACCTGGGCAACAAGAGCAAAACTCTATCTCAAAAAAATAAATAAAAAATAAACAAATTTGGATTCTTGGGGTATGGGACTCATAATAGTATTTTGTAAGTTCCCTTGGGAGTTTGATGATCACCCCATGTGCCTCTGGGCCCCTCTCGTGGGCTCTTCCTCCCCAGCGCTGGCACCTGTGTACCTTGCTTAGAATCAGGTCCTTTGGGCTGCTGGACCCTGGCCACATTGTATGGTATCCTTGACTTTTTTGTTTGAACTCAAATTCTGATCCTGTGAAACTCAGAGACCGCTCTCTGTCCCATTGGCCTGTCATTCACACCAGAGGCTGATTTCTTGTGCTCAGTTCTTTGGAGCCTGGGTTCCTAGCTAGAGAGGCAGCTAGTGTGTTGCAGAGCGACTACCAGAAGCGTCAGATATGCTAGGTTTCATTTCTACTTTAGCATCTGTGCGACCTTGACAAACTCGTTTTTCACTTTTCTGAACTAGTTGCCTATCTCCAGAGTTTGTTAGGAAGATTGTGTCTGGAACACATCCAGCTTTGAATCACGCTTTCCCCTCTGCCTGGAGCACACGTCTCCTGCCTTTGCATGGCTTGTTTCTTTTGTCATTTAGATCAATGACAAACAGTCAAATGTTACCTCCTTGGAAAGGTTTTCCCTGACCATTGAAAGCTGCCTCCCCTCACAGTCCACATGGCTTTGTTTGCTACCTGATCCTGTTCCAGCTTTTTACCTGAGGTTATTTTCATGCTAGCATTTACCGCTATCTGAAATTCTTTTTCTTTTCTTGTATTCTTGTTTATCGGGTTTTCTACACGAGAGCTTAAGCTTTACGAGAGTAGAGACTTGCCTGACACGTAGTAGGTGCTCACTACTTGTTGAATGACTACCTTTCCAAGTTGTTATATAAATATATGATGTTAGTGTGAACCCTGGTTCTCAAGCAATTCGTTTTCCTAATTGTTCTTTTCTGACCTCACAGATGTTGCTGTTTTTATGACATGATTCATTGCTGAGATACTACTGCAATTTAGAACAAGTGCTGCTCTCACCTGATGAGAAATAAAATCTGTAGCTCTGTATGTCAATGCCTCATTTTGTTTTCAGAGAGCTTGCAGAAACTTGTTTCAGTTGCATCTGTTTGTCATGTGGGTGTAAAATCTGTGATAGAATGGATCGATTAAACACGAAGTCACCATAACATAAATGAGACTGATTTGGGGAAACTCCTGTTTCCTCCCTTTTTTGAGCTCTACCAGGGGTGGTTTTTGGTTGAGTGATGAGGACTAGGGAGGTGTGTATCACTTTGTAAGAAAGGCAGGGCATAGACTGGATGTGGTGGCTTATACCTGTAATCCTAGCACTTTGGAAGGCCGAGGCAGGTGGATCACTTGAGGTCAGGAGTTCAAGACCAGCCTAGCCAACACGGTGACACCTCATCTCTACTAAAAATACAAAAATTAGTTGGGTGTGGTGGTGGGTGCCTGTAATCCCAGCTACTTGGGAGGCTGAGGCAGGAGAATCGCTTGAACCCAGAAGGTGGAGGTTGCAGTGAGCTGAGATCGTGCCACTGCACTACAGCCTGGGTGACAGAGCAAGACTCTGTCTCAAAAACAAAAACAAAAACAACAAAAATAAAGGCATTCCAGAAACACATTTTGGATATGTTCCTCCTACCTGATCTCACCAGATACATGGGGTAGGTTTGACTAATGGTTAAGTAATGTTTGCAAATCCATTTCCAGGAAGGCCAATAAGGTTGGCAGTGAAAGCTTTCATCCTGTATTTGCAATAGTCCGTCTTCAGGATGGTGCTGAACAATTGATCACCATAGAGGCTTTTTGGTGCTAACACAGTACTAGACCTAGGCTAGTGAGTCTAAAATGTGGTTCCAGCCCCACAGTTGATAGTCTAATGCAGTCACCCAAAGGCAGGACGGAATTGTGTGGCAAAATCCCTCCAGGCTACCTGAAATGGACTGTCTTTTATAATGATAGTGTTCCAGTTTTCCTTGATAGTGCCTTTCAAACTGCTTTGTTTTGGGGCAGTGCAGTGGTGTGAATGTTTATGTCTTCCTGAAATTCATATGTTGAAGTCCTCACCCCAAGGGGTGATGGTATTAGGAGGTGAGATTTCTGGGCAGTGAGTAGGCCATGGTGGCTCTGCCCTCATCAGTGGGATAAGTACCATTATAAAAGAGGCCAGAGAGGGACCTCTGACTCTCTTCACTATATTATGTGAGGGATCAGTGAAAAGGCAGCCATCAGGAAAGCAGATTTTCACCAGACACCAAATCTGCAAGCACCTTGATCTTGGACTTTCCAGCTTCTAGAACTGTGAGAAGTAACTTTCTGTTGTGCATAAGCCACTTAGTCTATGGTATTTTGTTATAGTAACCTGAATGGATGAAGACAGGTGGGCTGGAATTCGAGTAGAGATTGGGTCCAGAGATGTAGACAGCAGAATTCTGGAGCATCTCTAAACTCCATATTCAATCAGAGCATCTCATTTAGAAAACATACTATTGTATATTTGCCTTTTAAAAATTATGTTTGAGCTGGGCATGGTGGCTCACGACTGTAATCTCAGCACTTTGGGAGGCCAAGATGGGTGGATCACTTAAGGCCAGGAGTTCAAGACCAGCCTTGCCAACATGGCAAAACCCCGTCTCTACTAAAAATACAAAAATTAGCCAGGCATGGTGGCACGCACCTGTAATCGTAGCTACTTGGGAGACTGAGGCAGGAGAATTGCTTGAACCAGGGAGGTAGAGGTTGCAGTGAGCCAAGATCACGCCACCGCACTCCAGCCTGGGCGACAAAGTGAGACTCCATCTAAAAAATAAAGATAAAAATAATAAAAAATAAAAAAATAAAAATTATGTTTGTTTTAGATTTGCAGAAAAGTTGTGAAGCTATTACTGAGAGTTTCAAAGAAGTACACAGTTTTCTCTATTATTTGCATCTTACATTGGTATATGATACATTTATAATTAATGAACCAATATTGATGCATTATTAAGTAAAACCCGTATATTTAGATGTTCTTAGATTTTCTCCCATGTCCTTTTTCTATTCCAGTGTCCTGTCCGGGATACCATGCTGCATTTCAGAGTTGCGTCTCCTTGGTGCTCGCTTGGTTATCATGGTTTCTCAGACTTTCCTTGTTTTTTAGGACCTTGACAGTTTTGAGGGTTACTGGTTTGGTATTCTGTAGAATGTCCCTCAATTGGGATTTTGATGATGTTTTTCTCATGATCAGATTGGGATTATGGGTTTGGGGAGAAATATGACAGAGGTAAAATACCACACTTATCACATCATATCTAGGGCACAGACTGTCAGCATGACTCATCACTGTTGATGTGGACTTTGATTGCCTAACTGAAGTTGTAAAGTTTTCCATTCTTCTTCCTCCCCTCTACACTGTACTCTCTGGAAAGAAGTCACTGTGCACAGCTCACAATTTTAGGACTTAGAGAGGGAAAAATGTCCTAAAAAGGTTTCATTCCCTTTACTTCCTTTAATGTTACAGATTTTCTTTTGTGTTTCATTAATTTTGGTCCAAAATAGAAAAGTGGTACACGTAGGTGGTCTTGTTTCTGTGCTAGTTCACAAACACAGAAACACTTTAGAAAGTGGTTTTAGTTGCAGGCAAGTCCCTCTTTTTTTCTTTTTTTCTTTTTTTTGAGACTGAGTCTTGCTCTGTCTCCCAGGCTGGAGTGCAATGGCATGATCTCAGCTCACTGCAACCTCCGCCTCCCCGGTTTAAGTGATTCTCCTGCCTCACCCTCCTGAGTAGCTGGGATTACAAGTGTGTGCCACCGCACCCGGCTAATTTTTGTATTTTTAGTAGAGACAGTGTTTCACCATGTTGGTCAGGCTAGTCTCGAACTCCTGACCTCATGATCCACCCTTCAGCCTCCCAAAGTGCTGGGATTACAGGCGTGAGCCACTGCTCCCGGCCAAGTCTCTCTTTTTAAATGAAAGTTGTGGGCAGACAATTATGCTCAGAGAGCATAATTTTATCTTTCTGGTCAAAGGGACCAGAAAGATGTCCCTGAATCAGGTGTTGGTTAGTGGCTTAGTGTGTGGTAGGCTACCCATGAAGCCTTTGTGCTCTGATGCCTGACTGAGGACTCAGTCCTCCTAATAAAGAGTATGAGGCCCATCCCAGCATGGCTGACTCTCTAATGGCCAAGTTCACTTGGGTATCTGTGGCTTAGCTCTCAGGACGGTCAGGTCATGTGCCCAGAGCTGGGCCTTGGGACCTGGCTAGACAGACCTAAAGAGTTTTCTGCTGCAATCAAATAAAGGATAACAGTATTAATTTGGAACATGTTGAGAAGTTATTGTTGTAATTAAGCACAAGTTGAGCATACATAATAAAATAAGCACTTCACATAATTGACTAGAATTATTTTAACACAACCAAAGCAAAAATCCAATTTTCAGTCTTTCTTTTTCTCATGCCAGTGACCATTATTGACAGTGTCTCCTGATTTCACCTAGAATTTATTTTTCAATTTACTTGTTTATGCTCTAAGTCATAGCACTTAATATGATGACTTCTATGTAGCAAAGATTTCCTTATGCTTGATTTCCTAGGACCAAGGACTCAAGGAGTCTGTAAAATTTGTCTATAATTTTAAATTGGCCATATGTTCAATGAGTAGGAGAGTTGATATGAAGTAAGGGAGGTATTATAGCCCCAGCCTAAAAAGGTCTCTAGACCCTTTGCTCTGTGCTGCAAAAATAGGTTTAGAATTTCTTTTCTTTTTTTTTTTTTTAAGATGGAGTCTTGCTCTGTTACCCAGACTGGAGGGCAGTGGTACAATCTCGGCTCTGCAACCTCTGCCTCCCAGGTTCAAGCAATTCTTCTGTCTCAGCCTCCTGAGTAGCAGGATTACAGTCGTGCACCACCGTGCTCAGCTAATTTTTCTATTTTTAATAGAGATGGGGTTTCACCATGTTGATCAGGCTGGTCTTGAACGCCTGACCTCATGATCCGTCCACCTCAGATATGTGTAAGTGATTGTAATTCACTAAGTACTCCCTTATCATTTAGTTCTGTATCCCACCGCGTTTTCATCATTCTACTTCGATCCTGTCCGACCCACTTTCCTGCCATTGCTGATTATATAATAGGACAATCTTAAGCAGGAGTGAGTGTTACCTGGATTCAGTGGCCTGAGAATTTTTTCATTCCCTTTACTATTTCTTTAGGTTTCACATTCTGAGGGTCAGTGACACTTAATTGTTATCTATTCTTTCCCAAATGAGTCATGGAAAAATGGAAAATGAGTTTGAAAATTATCCTCACATGGCAGCCATCATGAAACTTATAAGGAAAAATGGCAGTCAAGAGAGTAATAAGCCTCTAAAAAATTCTGAAGATTGAGGGGGAAAAAAATAAACCCTCAAAGAATTTAGCAGACTTCAGTCAGTTTTAAATAGGAGGCCCAAAATAAATAAGTGAGAAATTTGAAAACTTCATTCACATCAATACATGCCAGCTTTTTTCATATTATTAAGATATTTGCATATATTTTGGTTAAAAGCTACTTAAAATATATATTCAGAAGAAAAATGTTCATAATATGCTGTAGTATATATTTTTTTTAAAAGACAACCTTCTAAGTTTGCCTCTGAAACTATCCTGGGAGCAACTGCCCTCTGGGGATTTATGGTCTAATGCAGTGGTTCTCACACTCCGCTGCACACCAGAATCCCTTGAGGACTCAGGAGAACCCGGAGCCCTGGGCCTAACCCTAGAGTGTCTGATTCAGTAGGTCTGGGCTGGGCAGAGAATTTGCATTTCTAACAAGTTCTCAGATAATGCTGATGCTGTTGGTTTGGGGACTACAAATTGAGAATCACTGATCTAATAGTTTAGCTGACACATCAGTAAACACAATTCAAAGATTAAATGTTGTAAAATAAGTACAACTAACATGCAATGGGAAATCGGCTGTAGAAAAGTGAGGCAAAAGATGAATGAACAACTAATCGGAGAAGCCATAGTGGAAGCGGGAAAGGTTAAGCAGGATCTTGAAGCCTTGGCAGGTAGGGCAGGGCATTTGGAGATGACATTCTCCTATTGGGAGGGAGAGTGTAGTCTAGCACAGGTGGAGAGTAGGCTGGTGTGAAGGGACGAACAACCATGAACAGGTGGAATTGAGAATGAGAGAGCTGGAAAGTTAAATGAACATGTTCTTGGTTTTTGGAGTTTGGCAGCAATGTAAAAGCATGATCAGAGCTATGCTTAAAAAGGGCAGCCCTGGCATTCCGATGGATGGTGTAGGAAGAGAAAGAGTGATTTCGGGAGAATCAGTTAAGAATTATTGAGGCAGCCCAGTCCAGGAGCAAGGATAGGCTGAAGAAGAGCATGAAGGTGGGAGGGATACAGTCATGTGAGGCGTCTGTAGCAGAAGCCACAAATTTGGTAGTTGATTGGTTCCTGAAAATGAGAGAGAGGGAAGGGTCGAGGGAGAGTGAGGATTCAGTCTGAATTGTTGGAGAAGAGTGTTGGTGGTGACCGGATCTCTCAGAAGAAATAGTTGGATAGAAAACAAACCTTCTGGGCCTTGGTTTCTTCAGGAGGGGAGTGGACTAGATACTCTTAAAGGTTTCTTTGTAATTGTCATTAAGGGTTTGAGGGTTGTTGGTTGTCTGAAATATGATAGAACATAGTTGTACAAAAAATTAATGGCTTATATATAACAGGCACTCATATATTTGTTGATTGGTTGATCCATGACAATCATTAGCTCTGAAATAGTTACATCTGCAAATAGTCTTCTTTCTGAGCTCTTCATTTTGCTATGCTTTTCTTACTGTGTTGACTTACTCTTCCTCCCATTTTATAAACTATGACTATCAACCTTTTTTTGATATGTGCTCTATGTATATATTATTTATTTATTTTTAAAGATGGGGTTTCACCATGATGGCCAGGCTGGTCTTGAACTACTGACCTCAGGTGATCCACCCACCTCGGTCTCCTAAAGTGCTAGGATTACAGGCGTGAGCCACTGCGCCCAGCCTTCTATGTATATATTTTAAATAAGTACAACAGGTAATTTAAACATCTCTTTGGCTGTTTCTTACATCATAATACTTATACCACATATTGAGATATTTATACACAACTCTGTCTTTCCCACTGGATCATAAACTCCTTTTGGGTAAGGGACACCTTACTCATTTTTGTCTTCCTCGCTGCACTTACCGTAAATACTTATAAAAAGTGGCCAGCAAATGTTTGAGGAATTGGATTGAATCATTGAGTGAAAGTAAATTACTATCTGTTCTTTTGGAAGAGACAATGTCTCAGACAGTAAAGAGTAATAGTTTAAAGGGAAATGGAAGTCCACATATCCTAGGAGATAGAAAGAGGAAACACATTTAGTTCAGTAGACTCTCCGAACTAGAGTAGAGATATTTATGGGTACTTTAGGGACTAGAAGCAAAAGCCCATAAAAAGTAGCCAGTGTTTAGCTCTACCCTAAATTAGCCATTGAAAATCTTGGGCCAGATCTTTTCATGCAGGGCCTCCATTTCCTCCTTTGTAATATTGAGGTTGTACTAAACTACAAAGTTTCGGAAATCTCTGAACACCCTTCTGGGAAGCATTCTAAGCAGAGGGAACAGCATGATGAGTAAAATATAAGAGATGAGTAATAGTAAGTGTATTCTTTGTGACCAGGTGTGACATGCTCGGAAATTAAGCAGGAAAGGCAGGTGGAGGCCTTGTTTCAGAGGGCCATTTCTCCTAAGGAGCCTGGACCAATCCTACCGTGATAGGTGGTGTCCTGTGCAGAGATTTGTGCCAGATGGTGTAATTGGGAATGTCATGCAGGGAGGAGGGGTGAAGGGCCAGAGACAGTCATCCAGGGAAGGAGGCAAAGGTAATACAAGGAGGCATTACTGAGGTGCCATTGCTATAGGGAGCTGGTTGCTTTATTCCAAGAAATCATCTGAGAAGTTCTATGAAATACACTCAGTACAGTTTATATAGAGGAAAAAAGGGAGAGGGTTTTATCCATGTTTCTTGTCTCCCATTGAATAAAGGCGGATTGTACTTCTGGATTGCACATGTGTGACTTCCACGTTCCCGTGGGGGACACATGAAGCAGCAACGGAGGAGTCTCGGGCTGACTGGGCCTGTCAGGTTGCACTTGTGTGAAGCTGGTTAAATTCTTCATGGAACTGGCTGCAATGGCAATGCAGGAATAAGAAGCAAGTGTGAGAGGATTTGAAGTAGCGCATAAAAGGAGGCCAATACAGGGAGCTACTGAGAGGTTTTAAACAAAGGAACACCTAATCAGAATTACGTAATGGTGTGCTGGTAAGTGTTTAACAACCAGCTCTGCAGAAAATGTGTGTGCAGGTACATATAATAGACGTGTCTATTATAAATTGTACTGATATAAAAGATGTGTAGCACACAATTTACAAGTAGTAATACAATACTCTGTATCATTAAATCTAGCTAGCTAATTGATTTGGACAGATTTCTGTTGGTTTTTCTTGAACTCTTGTATCCATAGCCTAGCTATGGTTACAATTGATGAAAGAGCATATTGATACGTTCTTTTTACATTATTAGGTTGAAAGTAAAAGCAGCAAAGGTGTATCCCAGAACTTTACTTGTTCATGAAACATCTTTATGAATGGGCCAGTATGTTTTTAATACTAGAAGAATATTTCCTCCTTTTTTTTGTTTTATTCATGATATAACTACTACAAGCACTACACATTTGATTAACATTTTCTCTGTCACCTTCTTCAGCCTGGACAATTAGCAAAACAAAAACGATGTGATTATAGTGTTTGTCAATTTCAGTATGAAACTATCCTTATCATGGCTAATATCAAGTTACAGGGAATTGGGAAGAGAGGCACAGTAGCAGCACAACACAACATTATAGTCTTTTCACATCAGTGGTCTGCCCTCAGCCAAGGGGGAAATGCTCCGAGATCCCCAGTGAATGCCTGACACCTCAAATAGTACTGAACCCTATACACATGATGTTATTTTCCTATATATACATACCTATGATAAAATTTAATGTATAAATTAGGAACAGTAAGAAATTAACATAATAATAAAATAGAACAGATATAATGATATACTGTAATAAAAGTTATGTGAGGCTGGGTGCGGTGGCTCACGCCTGTAATCCCAGCACTTTGGGAGGCCACAGTGGGTGGATTGCCTGAGCTCAGGAGTTTGTGACCAGCCTGGGCAACATGGTGAAAGCCCGTCTCTACTAAAATACAAAAAAACTAGCTGGACGTGGCAGGGTGCACCTGTAGTCCCAGCTACTGAGGGGCTGAGGCAGAAGAATTGCTTGAACCCCGGAAGCAGAGGTTGCAGTGAGCCAAGATCGCACCACTGCACTCCAGCCTGGGCGACAGAGCAAGACTCTGTCTCAAACAAAAAGTGATGTGAATGTGATCTCTCTTTCTCTCTCTCTCAGAATAGCTTATTATACTGTAGTCTCCCTTCTTGTGATGGTGTGAGATGATAAAATGCCTGTGTGAGATGATGAAGTGAGGTGAACGGCCTAGGCATTGTGGCATAAACGGAAAACACCAGAAAAAAACAAGTCACATTATACGTTGTACAGCATTCTGAGTAGTGTGATGAAATCTTGTACTCCCCCATTTCTTCCTGCCAGGATTGCTAGTCACTTGGTAGCCATCTCTTGGTAGTTATCAGATGGTGGTATCAGTATCACAGTGCTTATGTTCAAGTAACTGTATTTTACTTAATAATGAATATAAATTGCAAAAGTAGCGATGTAATATTTTTGGACCATGGTTGACTGTGGGTAACTGAAATTTTAGTTACATGAAACCAGAGATAAGAGGGGACTGCACTGTAGCTAAAACAGGCATAAGTAACGTCAAGACAATAGATATTATTAAAATGTAGAAAAGTAATAAAGAAGTGATAAATTGAGGACTTTTACTTTAATACAATTTATTTTATTATAAGTTTATATAATTTAATTTTTAATAAATTATTGCTGTATTTGACCACTGACTGGCAAAATTGCTGAAAATTTCCCAAACTTGCTGAAAATTTTCCAATCTGCTCTCAGGAGCCTGTATGAGCCAGCCCAGAACACCACTGGAGTTATAATTTTGGAAGACGACCTTGGTAACAATCTGTAGAAATGTTTTGTAGGGGAGCTACAGTCGGAATCAAAAGTAGGAGACAGATTATGAAATACCTTCAGACCCTGCTGGCATGAGGGTTCAAATGATGTCTGGTCAGTGGAGCTCATGCAGATTTCACTGGTTTGTGTTTCCACGTGAATCTGTAGGACCTTTAATGAAAGTCTCCTCCAGGTATTCCTGGTGGTGTCTTGGTATTGTCTCACATGTATTTTGAGAGCCCCACTCCCTTGGGGGTCCTTCCGCTTTGGCTTCCTTGTTGATGACCATGGGTCAAAGGGCTTTGTGGGTGAGGCTCCACCTCAGCCATAGCTGGTGTCCTCCTGAAGAGGATTTATGCCAAGGGGAGTCACGCATCATGCCTTGTTTTTTTGAGTTTGCAAATCTGGGGGATGGGGTCAGAGCTCTAGAAAGATGCTGGAACCCGGTATGTGCCCTGCAGAAATGTCCTTGACTCCCTTTGTCACCAGGAACCTGAGGTTACTGTGTTTTTCTGTGACTCACAGAGGCAGGGGGAAAGACAGTCCTCTCCACTTCTTCCTGTGCTACTTGCTGCATCAGCCTCAGCTAGTCTGGGGCTGGGCAGGGAAACGAGTCCTATTCCTTCTCCTGGTTTGCCCCCTGCTTTGCTCAGAGAGACCTTTGTGTCTGAGGGCCCCCTTTCTCACCTTGCAGATCAGCCGGTGCAGTACTGAATGCCTGATGGAGAGCCGGGGGCCCTGATCCATCTGCATTCCCAGAATGCAAGAATCTCATTTGGGGCCATCCAGCCCCCACTACTCTTAGTAGATGAAATAAGGTGGAATAGATAAGAGGAAGGAAGTGTCCCTTGGGTACGTGATGGGGTCAGTAATGGAGGTACAGCGTGCATATGTGGCTGGGCTGTGAGACAGGGAAAGAGGGTGGAATTGAGATGCAAGGTAGGAAAGCATGACTGTGTTCAGTTTGGAACTTGATGAAATAGGTACTTGTGGGGCAGTTCAGCAGGCGCTGGGCCTTCAGGAGAAAGAAGGAAGGAATGGTGGCATTGGGAGTAAAGTTGTGGGTATGAATGAATGTCCATGAGACTCCTCTCCTATGAGGATGTAGAATGAGGAGACACAGTCTGCAGGTAGACTTGTTCAGAAGCCCAAGAACACCAGTGTTTAACAGATGGTGTTGGGAAAGGGAGCCAGGCCAGCCAGAGAGGAATGCTCAGGGAACTCTGAAAGGAAGGAAATGGCATGAACAAAGGAGCTGGGGCACAGCAGTGGTGACTCACACAGGGAACACTTTGGCCCATTGCGTTTATGCTTATAGTTTCCCAAGTTTATCTACTCAGGGTTATAATTATGTTAACCTCACCTCCCTTACTCCCTTTAAAAAAAAACCAAAAACCAAAAAAACAGTCAAAGACTCTTCGGTATCTTGAATGACCCTGGGTGAGGAAGACATCTGATACTTTTATATCATGTCAATACTTCGATCCAGCCTTTTATAGTCAGTGTGAGGAGAAAACAAATTTACTTGAAGCTAAAGGCCTGGGAAGTGTCAGCTTTTTCCTGTTTGATGTTTCTTGTCATGTTTTCCTTATTAATCACTTCATTTTCCCCTTGGTCACAGGCCTGATATTGTTTTTCCCTACACATGTCAGCTGCCTAGTGTGTCAGGCAGTTTTTCACTGTGATATAGAGACACAATAGAGCTGGAGCTGGCAAGGTTACTGCCAGAAATGTGTGTCACTCTTGATGGTTATGTTCACGAGCATCCAGAAAGCCCAGTGCTTCTGAACTGAATTACAGGCTTTGAAATGACCATGTGGTTTGCATTCAGCAAAAAAATATACCCCAGACATGTGCAAGGGTTGCTGGTTTGGGGAAAATTAGATGACTCCAACGTGAAAAGACAGAGCTTATCTAAAGAGATAGGAGAGTGAGGTTTTTTTTTTTTTTTTTTTTTTTTTTACAGACCAAATCTGTTGAATAAGTAGATTCGGATGTAACCACAGGCTTGCCATATGAAATTCCATTCCATGGGAATTAAAGTTTGTGGCTTTGTGCAAGCACTTATTGCAGACTATGAAAATTTCTCATATTCTTTTGCCAAAACATAGAAACATGGAGAAGTACGAAAAAGCTTTTACTGTGGCTGTCTCCTCTAATCCTCTTAAACACTTAACGTGTCCCATGTACATAGCAGGGAAATGAAATACAGCTATTCCTGAGAGTGTAGCAACTTAGATGTGGAAGGCTACTGCTAAGGGAATAGGAAGACTAAAGAGAACAATTCTTGTATCGGTTAGGAATTGTGTTTCACTGCATATCAGAGCTCCCAGGTAGTGGCTTTATCTGTCATGTCTAAGCAGTCCGGAAGTAGTCCATCAGGAGCTGGCATGATGGCTCTACAAGTCATCAGTCTCTAGAGCTCTCCAATCTGCCACCTCCAGGATGTGGCCCTTGTCTGATATGGCTGCTGGGGCTCTCAACATCACATTTACATTACAGACAGAGAATGGAGGAAGAGGGGAAGAGGGGTATGCCACCTCCCTTTGCAGGCCCTGCCTCTTAATTTCCAATACTCCCAACTACATCTCATTGGCTAGAGCTGAGTAGCATAGCCACACCTCACTGTGCACCTCTAAATTTTCATAAATCTCATTTTTTGAAAAATTAACTCACAATCTTCTCTTGTCCTGACCAGTATTGCAAGAGATTGGGAGCGTGCTCGTACAACAGTGAGATTCTTTAGTGACTTTCTGGATGATTCCATGCCAAGAGGTCTTCCTCTGTGTCCTTTCAACGGTAATAACTGTAACATCACGAATCAGTCAGGGTTTACCAAAGATGCAGACTTAGCAGGTTACACATATTAAGGGATTTATTACAAGGAATTGGCTTACTCGGTTGTGGGACTGGCTAAGCAAGCTTGAAATCCACGGGGCAAGCAGGCAGGCAGGTAGAGCAGGCTGGAGCCCTGTGAGTGGAGCTGAAGCTTGGAGTCTCTGAAGCCAGGGAGGGCCTAAGCCCTCTTTTAAAGGACTTTCGGCCTACTCAGGATAATTACATCGGTTCTCCTCAGGATAATCTTCCTTTCAACTAACTAAAATCAATTGATTCGATATCTTACATCTGCAAAATCCCTTCACAGCAGCAGTAGATTAGTATTTGATTGAATAACTAGGTAAAGGCACGTGTGTACACTTGTGCCTCCTTTCTTTTCTCAACTCTCAGGAGAGAATATCCTTTCACCCTAAGTGGACACCTACAAGAAAGGGAATTCTGGGCAATGTAGTTCAGCCCAGCCACATCACGTACTATTATTTAGTAGTAATGTAGAGAGAGACCTAGGTAAAAACAACAGTTAGTATTTCTTCATTCTGATATTAGCAGCAGGTGAGTCATCATTATTGGCTAAAATCAGGAACTGGTATTAATGCGTTTTGTTTTCCACTTTGTTCTTCTCTGTCATAGATAGTGAAGAGTTAGTGAAGAATTTGAGGGTCATCAGCCATTGTGAATTCATCAAAGTTAGTAGCACTTAAAATTTACAGACACTTTTCAAAAGAAGACATTTATGAGGCCAAGAAACATGAAAAAATGCTCATCATCACTGGTCATTAGAGAAATGCAAATCAAAACCACATTGAGATACCATCTCATACCAGTTAAAATGGCGTTCATGAAAAAATCTGGAGACAACAGATGCTGGAGAGGATGTGGAGAAATAGGAACACTTTTACACTGTTAGTGGTAGTGTAAATTAGTTCAGCCATTGTGGAAGACAGTGTGGCGATTCCTCAAGGATCTAGAAATAGAAATACCAGTTGACCCAGCAATCCCATTACTGGGTATGTACCCAAAGGATTATAAATCATTCTATTATAAAGCCACATGCACATGTATGTTCATTGCAGCACGGTTTACAATAGCAAAGACCTGGAACCAACTCAAATGCCCATCAATGATAGACTAGACAAGGAAAATGTGGCACATATACACCATGGAATACTATGCAGCCAGAAAAAAGGATGAATTTGTGTTCTTTGTAGGACATGGATGAATCTGGAAACCATCATTTTCAGCAAACTGACACAAGAACAGAAAGCCAAACACCACATGTTTTCACTCATAGGCGGGTGTTGAACAATGAGAACACATGGACACAAGGAGGGGAACATCACACACTGGGGTCTGTTGCAGGTGGGAGGCTAGGGGAGGGATAGTGGGGGTGGGAAGATTTGGGAGGGATAACATTAGGAGAAATACCTAATGTAGAGGACAGGGGGATTGAAGCAGAAAACCACCATGGCAAGCGTATACCTATGTAACAATCCTGCAAGATCTGCACATGTACCCTAGAAATTAAAGTATAAGGAAAAAAAATTTACTTTTAAAATGAATGAAAAGGTGTCCAAGTTTTGAATAGCACAAATAATTTTTTCTCATTTGTACCTTTTTTTGTCTTCTGTATACAGATATTTCCACTGTGGCCACTGCCCAAAGGGGCTATTATCTGAGGAATACTGCTGACTCTGTGTCCCCAGGTTTACAGAGCAATCTTTCTGAAGCACAAATTAGATTACATTATTCTACAGCATAAATCCTTCTGTGCATGTCCCATCACCCAAGAGTAGATCTCAAACTCCTTACAGTGGCATTCAAGACCCTGCTCAATGTGGGTGCCTTGCATTTTTCCCAACTTTATTTCCAGCCTTCCAATATACATAGATACATCTTCCTCCCACATCCTCTGCAGGCTTTTCAGTGCCATATGCTTTTCTCCTCTGGGGCTCTTTGAATAGGATGCCCCTCCTCCCGTGTGTGTTTATAGATAGAAACATCCTATGCATTGGCGGGGGTCTGCCCTGAGCACCATTTTCCCAGCATGCTGAATTATTTCTGTTCCTCTGTGTTTGCACAGCTTTGTTTGTGCACAGTAGAGTTTTGTCAGAGCCATGTAGACTGGCCTCCTTCATGAGTTTGCCAGCTTTTTGAGGACAATGTCTGTCTGATTCATCATCGATTCTCAGTGCCTAGCAGAGTGCATAGCACAGGGTGGTTACGAAGTAGATATTGAAGTAAAGGAATACAATTAAAATAAACAATCTCGTTAACAGATGCGAACCAACTCCTCTCATGACAGCAGAGAATCTAAGCTCACACAAATGATCAGAGTTGGCAGTTGAAGTGCTATACATAGACGGAACTTAATAAATGTCTGTCTTTGTCTTAAGCCATTGATGATAGTGATGTGTTTTTGTAAATGTAGATAACCACAAGCAGATGTGTCAGAGGTCTTTTGTCCAGGAATAAACTGAGTTTCGTCATCATCTTGACAGCACTTTCCTGGATCAGTGTTCAGGAAACATGAAGAGTTTTTAGAACAATTCAACAAATGCGTAATAAAAGTTTGTTATCTTATTTGTTGTTATATCGTCTCTTGGCTTGGGTTTTTATTTGGGAAGCTAATAGAGAGATGGGATATTACTGCTGGGGTTATTGAAGCACTAACTGAATGAATGCAGGTATATCAATAATCCAGGAATCCTATGCATTAAGGAAAAATTCATTTCTATCTCCTTCATATTGTTGTTACCTTGTGAACCTGCCTTGTTTTTCTCAGCAGTTGGTAAACTGATAAACCTGTTTTTCACTGTCATTTACCTCATCAGTTTACCAGCCCAGAAATCCTCCTTTCAGTCATTCCAAAAAAAAAAAAAAAAAAATGCAGATGCACTCCCAAACACAAAAGTTAATTTTCTTCTTCCTCTTGTTCTTTTTTTTTTGAGACAGATCTTTGCTCTCGTCACCCAGGCTGGAGTGCAATGGCGCCACCTCACTGCAACCTCTACCTCCCAGGTTCAAGCGATCTTCTGGAGCAGCTGGGATTATAGGCATCCACCACCATGCTGGGCTAATTTTTGTATTTTTAGTAGAGACAGAGTTTCGCCATGTTGGCCAGGCTGGTTTTGAAATTCTGACCTCAGATGATCCACCAGCGTTGGCCTCCCAAAGTGCTGGGATTACAGGTGTGAGCCACCATGCCTGGCCAAATTTTGTTCTTGAGGCTGATAAACATACTATTTTTTCTTTTTTTACAAAATATTTTTGTTCCCTTTTTAAAAAACTAAGTTGGTTCTAGTAATATCTAAATTTCATTAAGTTATCAGGGAAAAATATCTTCTTTTCCTAAATGAGAATTCAGAGATAATATGCTTGCTGCTCAGTAGAAGGTGGCTGTTCTTTAATTTGCATCAACCTTCCTCATTTGTACCATGCCCCCAGTGCACATGCACATACCACACCATACCATGAACATTCACAAGGGAAAAATGGCCTGAATTTTATTTTCTGGGAATGAAGACATTCAAATGAGTTATAAAATATGCAAATATATTTTAGATTCCTGGTGCACAAATCCATAACATTTTCTCCTAGGTTGATAATACGGTCATCAAGTTCTTGGGTGCTGCATTTTGTACTGTCAACTCTTGCAACATGAGAGAACCATCAGCCACTTGGGGGCATGGAGATATTTACTTCATGAAAAAACAAAAGAAGGCATTGCCAAGGGAAAGTAATTTGATCACAAAAAAATAAGAGAAAATACTCGAGGCAGTTAGTCTATTCCAACATTATGAATCCAGAAAGTAGGCCTGTGTGGACAGAGATGACCATGCCCTACAGACATCTAATGTACCATACAGACTCAGTAAAACCCTGGCCACGGGCCTGTTAGCTGGTACTTCGGCACAGGCCTGCAGCCTGAGAGACAGAGGGGGCCAGAGGTGGACAAGCAGAATGGGCAGTGATTGGCAAGAGAATTCAACTGTAAGCTTTCCAGGGCAGAGACCACATTTGGTTGACTCTCTGTTGTGTACTGGGTGCCTAGCACTCTGCTATAGATATGAACTCAATAATATTTGTTTAATGAATGGCTGGCTGGATGAGTTGAGAGATTCTAGAAGGAATCTAACAGGGAATGGATGGACAGAGACTGGAAGGTTTAAAGCAGTGATAACTTACTGATGAAGGGAGTTAGCATGAGGCATCACTGTGGAGGCATTGCATGTATTGAAAGATCTCTTTGATTGGCTGGAATGTTTGCATAAGAGATAAGAATTCATAAGGAAATTCCCATGTTACTTAGTCTAGTTGCAATTTTGCCAGATGAGATATTTTGTTATATTTATTATATATAAAATAAAGACTTGTTGATTCGTATTTTGAATAAGTAATTAAAACTACACAGAAGTTCAACCGACATGGAAGCTTAATTACAAATTATGGTACCATCCTGAACAATAATGTTGCTTTGAGCGAAAGAAATTCTGAAGTGCTGTTTGAGTCCTCAAACAGAATTCAATTATGATAAAAGTATCTTAGTGTTCCTAATTCTTTATTCTGTCTAATTCTTTGAAATTAGGATAATTACGTCTGATACTTTGGATATCCAAGTATTTGCTTAGACAGCTCACTTGCTGCATTTCTCCCTGGCTCTGGGCAGACAGGATTCTATAATGCAGAATCAGTCTAACCAGCCATTTCCAGATGGACTTGAGGGTGGCTGCTGCTTCGTTTAGAAAGACAGTCTTACTGGATCTTTTCTTTATCTTCCTGGACTCAGAAATTCACTTTCATTAGTTCAGCCAGGGATGAACGAACCCTACAGGTTTGCCTAAAATCAGATCCACTGGGGATTGATGAAGACCAGGATAATAGTTAATTATCCTGAGAAAGTTATTTCCAAATAGTTGGAATAGTTTGTTGGTGGGTAACTATTCTTCTGTCAGGAAAATCTGCCATGAACCTACATTAAGGTGACAAGATAGTTTGGAGAGTACTGAGCAGAATAAAGGGAGCCTGACAGACTTAATCCTACAGTACTGTTTCCAGTTTGGAAAGTCAACCCAAGAAACATTTATTGAGGGTCTGCTGCATGTGAAGGAAGAGAAGCTGGCCGTTATTGAACCCCTCCTGTGTGGTAAGCACTGTTTAGTTCTTTAACAGTTTGGTTTTTTACATGCTTGTTGCATTTAATCTCATTTAATGGGTAAATCACTGTGGAGAGTACGGGGCTGAAAGAAGCAGCCTCTAGCCCCAGAGACGTTCTAGACCTGTACTGTCCAGTATGATGTCCCCTAGCCACATGTGGTTATTTGAGAATTGAAATGTGACCTGTCCAAGTTGAAATGTGTTCTAAGTGTAAAATAGACACTGGATTTCCTAGTACACAAGAAATGTAAAATACCTCGTTAATAATTTTTGTGTGGATCACATTTTAACATTACACAGTATTTTGGAAAAATTTAGGTTAAAGAAACTGTCATTAAATTGTTTTCACCTATTTTATTGTACTTTTGATGTGGCTACTAGAACATTTAAAATTATATATGTGGCTCCTATTTGTAATTCATACTGTATTCCGTTGGAATAGGGAACAGAATAGAGGTAAGATATACATTGCTGAGATCAGGGTTCCCTTCCAACCTTATGACAAGCATTTAAATTCGGGTAAACATTTTGAAGGATACTTTGGCAGTGTCCCACAACAATAAAATCTGGATCTTTCCAGGAGTTACTATAGTATTCCTGTAGTACTGTGTCTGTACTTCAGACACAGAATGCCAAGCTTAACATAGGTACACCTAACATTGTATTTAACTTTTCCTTATGATTCCCTCTAAAATATATATTCGTATGTTATTAGCTGTTAATTGACTATAATATGCTGGGCACTATGTGAGGGGTCCACTACAGTGGTAGGTAAATATGGAGATCCAGATTCAAATATTAGATGATCCTCTCTAAGGTGGAAGGTTCTAGAGCTATTCGCTATCTATAAGTAGCTATGATACCAGATACAAAGTGACAGATGCCTTATGTGTGGCAAGTAAAGAGCTCTGGTGGTTCGAGAGTGTGGTCACTGTCTGGCTTGGAGCCTGTTGAGCCTGAAGGACAATAGGATGTCCTTGGGCAAGATTGGGCGGGTTGCGGTGGTGGTGATCCAAGGGAGGGAACAGCAAGAGAAAGGCTCGGAGGTGAGACATTCTTTGGGAAGAATGGGGCTAATTCGTTTGCCTGGGACATGGCACGTGTGCAGGGCAATGATAAGAGACTGGACTTTAAAAGTGGACGGCCAGGCTAGGGAATGTGGACATTTTTCCTGAGTACTTAAATGTTATTCAAAGGGTTTCTTAAATACACAATTAGCGGTTCCTCTAAAATTATGAATGCCTGAAAGTGTCTTTTTTTTTTTCCCTTCTGAAAGTGAGCTGACTTAGTGCTTACATGTTTTTAAAATAAATTCTGTTGAAATAATTACTTTGAGTCTAGTTTCTTCAGATCCTCCAAATGTGGTATTCATTTTGTTCCAAGTAGCAACATGTTCTTTTTAGGAATGAGAACTGTAAGACACAAAGAGATGTGCTGAGATGGGAGGATCCATTTTTCTCTGATAGCCAATTTGATGAAGTGTTTAAAAAAGTACGCCAGCTCTTTATGTCTTATATTTTCCATTCTATGAAAGAAAAACACTTCCATAGAAATTATTTTTAAGACTATGAAGTTAATAATACCCGCGAGTCTTGAAAAGACCAAATGGGTACACATATTGTCCAAACACAGAGAGTGTAGGCCAAGAGTCCTGAAAGTGCTGGAGAGTGTTTCAGTTCAGAGGATGGGTGGGGCGCAGTGGCCCCAGTCCATCATGCCTGTAATCCCAGCACTTGGTAGCCTGAGGCAGGCAGATCACTTGAGCCAGGAATTTGAGACCAGCCTGGGCAACATAGGGAGACTCCATCTCTACAAAAACATTAATACAAAAACTAGCAGAGTGTGATGGTGCATACCTGTACTCCCAGCTACTCGGGAGGCTGAGGTGGGAGAATCACTAGAGCCCAAGAGGCAGAGGTTGTAGTGAACCATGAATATACCACTGTGCTCCAGCCTGGGTGACAGAGCGAGACCCTGTCTCAATAAATAAATAAACGAGCAAGCAAGCAAAGAAACCCTGTTTCAATCAATAAAATAAAAACAGGAGGCAGATGTTTGGATTTAAATCTCAGCTCTACCATCTGCCAGCTTTTCTGCTCTGTCTTCTAATATCCTCAGATCAACAATTTTATGTCTACTCCTTTGACTCCGCCACGTTTTTACTTTCCATCAATGCCCTGTGTAGTCTAACGTTCCACTTTACTCACCTTATCTACTTGGTCCACTGTTGTGGTTACTCTACTTGCCTCCTTCCTCTTTCTGTCCTACTCTTCTGCAAAACACAACCCTGGTTAAAATCAAGGTTATTGAGGCATAACTCTGCACTTTCTTCCAAACAACGGAGCACACCTGGAAAACACACACACACCACTCTGATGACATTAAATTAATCACTCTATCGTCCATTCCTGCCTCTGCTGACACTCAGCCCTCTCTGGCAACCCTACTGTATTTCCTAGTAAATAGGAAATAGTTTCCTAGAAACTAAAAGCAGTTTCCCAGCTCCCATATCCTCCTGCATCCACCTATCATCTGTCCCCCATCCCTTTCTCTTTATCATAGACACATGTCCATCCTCCTGGTTGAAGTCCGTTGCACCCCAGTGTACCCGATCTGTTGCACTCACCTGTTCAGAACTCTGCTTCCACAGCATCTGCCCACTAGCTTCATTAAAGTTCCTCTTTTTACAGGATCATTCTTATTCAAACATTCTATAATGTCTCCCTTCTTTGCAAATACCTCCTCTTAATTCTTTATCTCCCTCCAGATTTGCCTCATATCTTTGTTCGTCTTCAAAGCAAAACTCTGATAAGTTGTCTGTTCTCACTGTTTGCAATTCTGTACCCCATACTCTCTTCTAACAATATCTTATAAACATTTCAAACATGCAGGAAAGTTGAAAGAATTTTAAGGTGAACACTCGTAAACCACAACCTAGATTCTACAATCAATAGTTTTCTTTATTGCTTGAGTATACGTCTTGTCACCCATCTATCGCTTTATCCTTTTGTCCCATTCAATTTATGTTTTAGATACATTTTAAAGTAAGTTGCAGGCATCAGGACACTCACTCCTAAACATTTCAGTCCACATATGATTCATTTGCTTCCCTATTTGTTTCTGGTTCTCTTTTGAAGTAAAATTTATATACACTGAAATGTTCCAATCTTTAGTGTACCATTCAGAGTTCTGAAAAATGCATGTACCACCTCTGCAATCCAAACCCTTTTCAAGGTACAGAACACGACCATTGCCACAGAAAGTTCCCTCATGTTCCTTCCCAATTCGCCCCCAGACCATCCTCTTATACTCTGCCAGAGGCAACCACTGTTTTGATTTTTCCCCCACCATGTGATTATCAAAATTGAATCATACAGTATAAGTACTCTTTCATGTAAGGCTTTTTTCACTCAGCGTAATGTTTCTGAGATGTTTTCATACCATGTGTATCAGTAATTCATTCCTTTCTGAGTGAATCCATTCCTTTCTGAGCTGCTAAGTATCATTTTATCGTTTGATTATACAACAGGTTGTTTATTCATTTTTTTATGGGTGGATGCCCGAGTGGCTTCCAGGTTTTGACTATCGTGAATACACCTTTTTGTGGCTGTGTTTTCTTTTCTCTTGGATAAACACTTCGGAACGAAATGACTGGGCCATAGGATAGGTGTATATTTAGTTTTATAAACAATGGCTAGTGTTTTTTCTAAGCTCATTGTAGTTTTACCCCCTACCCATGGTGAATGTAGTTTTACACTCTGACCCGTGGTGAATGAGAGTTGTGCTCTCTCTGCATCCTTGCCAGCATTTGGGTTTGATGGTCTTTTTAACGTTTACTTGTTCTGGTGGGGATGTAGCGGTACCTCATTGTGTGTTCTTAAATTTCCTTGATGAATATTAACATTGAGCACTTTTTCACGTGTTTATTGATCACTAGTCTATCTTCCTTTGTTGATGGCCAGTAAATCTTTTCTCACTTTTATCAAATTGTAGGCGTTCATGATGTATTTGAAAATATTAGTTCTTTGTCAGATATATGATTTGCACATATTTTCTCCCAGGCTGTAGCTTTCCTATTTATTTTTTAAACGGTGCCTTTAAATGAACAGAAATTTTAAAAGTTGCCTATTTTTTCCTTTTATGTTGATTGCTTTCTGAGCCATATCTAAAAGCTTGATAATTTTAGTTTTTACGTTTATGTCTATGATCCATCTCAATTTTTGAGTGTGGTGTGAGGTCGGGGTTGAGACTTATTTATTTTTGCTATGTAGATATTTAGTTATTTTAGCATCATTTGTTAGTAAGTCATTTTTTTCACTGTTGGATTTTTCTCTCACCTTCATGAAAGTTGAATGAGGATATAAGTGTGAGTCTATTTCTGAGCTTTCTATTATGTCTCATTCATCTATTTGTTGATCCTGTCCTAGTACTCCACTGTCCTGATTACTGTAGACTTAGTATGATGTTTTGAAGTCAGGTAGTGTGAAGTCCTCCAACTTTGGTTATATTTTTTATGACTGCTCTGGATAGTCTAAATACTTTAAATTTCTATACACATTTTAGAATGAGATTATCAGTTTGTACAAAACAGTTTGATGAGATTATAACTGGGATGGTGTTGAATCTATAGATCAGTTTTTGGACAATAGAAAACTTAAAAATATTGGTCTTTTAATCCATGAACATGGTATATTCACTTATTTAGTTCTTTAATTTCTCTCAGCAATCTCTTGTCACATTCTCATTCGAGCCCACTTTTTAGGCTTTTGCATAAAATTCCCCTGAGCCCACTCTTGAGGACACCAGTGACCTCCATGTTTCTACATCCAGTGGTCAGTTCTCAGACTTATGTATCCAAACCCCAGTCCTGAATCTCAGACTTATGTATCCAAGCCTCAAACTTACATATCCAACTTCCTACTGCTCTTCATTTGGGTATCTAAAAGTTCTCTTAAACTTAACCTACCCAAAATGGCACTCTTGATTTGCCCCTAAAACTTACTGTTTCTCCTCAGACCCCCCCACCCACAATGTTCCCTAGCTTAATAATTAGACTTTCCTGTTACTCATTTGAGTCCTAGAGTCTTCCTTGGCATTTCTCTTTCTTTTACATTCTGCATCACAACCCACATCAGAAAATCTTCTTGGCCCTATCTTCACAGTAGATCCTAGATCTGACTACTTCTCTTCATCTCCCACCTGGACTACTTCAGTGTTCTCCTAAGTAGTTTGCCTTCTCTCAGTCTATTCTATTCTTTTTTTATGTTTATTTTTCATTGAGACACAGTCTCTCTCTCTTGCCCAGGCTGGAGTGCAGTGGCACGATCTTGACTCACTGCAACCTCTGCCTCCCAGTTCAATCAATTCTCCTGCCTCAGCCTCTTGAGTAGCTGGGATTACAGGTGCCCACCATCATTCCTGGCTAATTTTTGTATTTTAAGTTGAGAGGGGGGTTTCACCATGTTGCCCAGTCTGGTCTCGAACTTCGGACCTCAAGTGATCCGCCTGCCTCAGCCTCCCAAAGTGTTGGGATTACAGGCGTGAGCCACCATGCCCAGCCCCTCTCAGCCTATTCTTTACCTACCCAACTCGAGTAATCTTTTCAAATGGCACAGTGTTTCACTGCCTTGATTAAATCCTTTCAGGGCCTTTTCATTATATTTAAAGAAAAAACCAAATGAAACTACGCAATGGTTTACAAAGCCGTGCATGATCAGACTTCCCAGTTTCTTCTCTCACTACACCCTCTACTGTCGCCCTTTCTTTCACAGCACTGACTACACTGGCCTTTTTGTTGTTCTTGAACACACCAAGTCTGTAGCCTTTGCAGTTTCTGTTTCTTCTGCCTGGAACCTTTTCCCAGGTGATTACTTAGCCTGTCCCCTCTCTTTGTTCAGGTCTCTGCTCAAGTGTCATCTCCCCAGAGAGGCCTCTTCTGACCACCTTATCTAAGGAGTGCTCCACCTCACCACTTACCCCATCTCTCTCCAGTCCCTTACTCTGCTTTGGTTTTCTTAACAGCACTTAGTATTATCTGGCTTTATATATATTTGTTTTAATTTTTGATAGTCTGTCTTCCCTAATAGAATATAAACTCCCTGAAGATAGAAGTTTTCTGCTTTCATCATTAATGCTGATAACAATGCCTGTCACATAGTAGCTGCTCACTAAGTACATGTTAAATGCCTGACCTTGGGAAATTTAAACTTTCTGGTCCCATTTTCATTACCTGAAAAATGGGGAAAATAATGGTATCTAACTCATATGGCAGATGTGAATGTCAAGTGAGATATTGATTCTAGGAAGATATTATGACAGTCGTGTTGGCTGTTGTTTGGTAATTATCATTAAGTAACATAAATGATTTAAATACCTTATAAGCTACAAATACATATATGAGTGCAACGTAAGGTAGCATTTTTGTTATGTGCTTTTTACAATGGTCGATTTCAGAGATATAACTCGTAATATGTAGTTACTGATAACTAAGTGGGAGAAAGTAGACATAAGTACACGAAAAGTTAAATGCCATTGCTATTTAAATAACCCATCCATTAAAATAGAAAGTCACAAGGCATAATTTGTTGCCTAATGGATTTGCTACTGCTGATTGCCATAGTTGTTGAGCGATTTTTTTTTAAAGCAGGGTAACCTGAAAACACTTTGTAGGGGACACGGGTTTGGGCTGCCCCTTGAAATGCTGGGGAGGATTTGACTCCTTTACTGCTGAGGACGGGGAAGGGCATGGACGCAGTTGGGACAGTGGCACAAACTCAAAAGGAAGGAAGAACTGGGCAATTTGAAAAATGGAATAAGCCAGTTTGGCTGGAAGGCGAGGTCTTGTGAGAAAGCAGATTCAGAGCAACACAAAAAACAGGGTAGGATCTAAAGCAAATGGCTTCAGGTTAAAGGAACTGCCAGGGCAACAGGAAACCCTTCCTTAGGTTGGGTAAGCAAGGAAGGAAATGCTTCTGGGCAATTAGGAAAGAAGGCAAATTATCAAGGGCTTGTTCCTGCCAGGTTTAGTACCCTCTTCCCTTATAGTGGAGGCAGCTGTGAGTGAAGCCTCCGCCTTTTGTATAGCGGATGGGTGTGCCATGTCCAGAGGAAGGCCAGCTCTTCTGTTCCTGGGATGCAGGAAGGCCAGCTCTTCTGTTCCTGGGATGCAGAAACCAATTCTGAACCATTTTTTTTACCCACAGAAATTCTCACTCTAGTTTTTAGGTGACTGATTCGAAGGCAAGTGACAATTTTCACTGTGGCTCCTTATTTAAAAAAGGAAGAAAATAATAAGGAAATTTGGAAATGAAAGATCCATCAATCAACATAGTAATTTACTTTTTAACTGCATATTAAGAAATGTTCAGCTTTTTTTTTTTTTTAAGCAGAAGTTACTGTATTGTGTCAGATTAGTTATATAAAGCCACATTCTCATTGTGTAAAGGGAAGTCATGTATTATATGAAAAAGGTCCAAAGTCATCTGTGAACTGATCAGGTTATTTAAAGAGAGAGCTTATCTAGTTAACCATGAGATAAAATTTGTTTGAAATTATACAGTGTTATGTAAAATTACAGTAATTTAAAAGGGTACCATCCCATGCACCTTCAGTTTTTTGTTATTACAAAGTTACAAAATGATGTCACACTTTGCAGCGTTAGAATAGATTTCAGAGCAATTTGTAGTAATTAAGAATAACCTTGTAAAAGTAAAAGAAGCAAAATAAAATATAGACGGGAGCCATGACAGATGCTGCAGAATAGGGAAGGGATGTGAAGACAATAAGCGCTGTTGTCATTACCGCAGCCCTGGCAACACGCGTCACAGATTAAATAATGAATGCCAGTTCGTGGGCACAGAGAAGCGAGAACAGAGAGCCCATTGTTTCAGCTCATCCATCTAATTTCAAACCAATTGCTTAAGTAAAGGCTTCTCTCTCGGTTAGGGCCAATGGCAAATTAAAGAGCTGAAATATTGCAAATCTTGTAATTCACCCTGAATCACTAATCAGAAGAACTAAATAAAAGAGATTTGAGCACAGAAACGAATTAAATTCTTAGCCCTGCCTGCAAATAGAAGCCTGGAGAGAAGTGTAACTCAGTCATTTGGGTGGGCAGCCACTGCGCCCTGCTCTTGCAATCAGGTTCTAGCTAGTGTGGCATGGGGAGGGGCTCTCATCTCACTCTTCTGTGCCCATGACTACTGCTCCATAGAGTGGGGTGACAGGTCCCGCCGTCCGCTGCAGGAATGGTGCAGTGCGGGGGCCCAGGAAGGACTGTCTTCTTAGATGGCAGCTTCTGCTGATGTTCAAGGCAGGTTTGGTTTCCTGCCTTTTCCAACTCTGGATCACTGTGATGAACTAATGAGCTAATACATGTGAAAACACTTTTTTTTTTTTTTTTACACAAATGAAGGGTTTACTGTTTTTATAATTTAGGGTTTGGAGTCAGGGTGGAAAGAGTGCAAAGTCAGAGGTCCTTGGTTTGCATCCTAGCTTCGAAAGCCGGCTCCATCTCATACTAGGTCCCCCTTTTCCCAATGCTGTTTTCAAGTGTTTTTCCTGTGCCTTTTGCTTTTCCCTTTCATTTTAATTAATTAATTAATTTTGAGACAGAGTCTCGCTCTGTCATCTAGGCTGGAGTGCAGTGGCACGATCTCAGCTCACTGCAACCTCTGCCTCCTGGGTTCAAGCAATTCTCCCACCTTAGCCTTCTGGGGCCTGCTGGGTATCCTCCCTGGTTGGCTCAGAGGACCTCAAACCCAGCCTCCTATAGTGAATTCCTTGGCTTGGGCATCCCACCACTCTGCTCCCACCAGCCTGCCCTTCCTCCTTGTCCCTAGCTCTGTGAATGCCATTAGCAACCACCACGTGGCTCCGGCCCCGAGCTGGCTTGACAAGCGAGCCAGTGAGCTCATGCTATTGCCAGGGTTACTGCACAAGCCTCCTTGATACAGTTTGTGAAGGCATACACTTGTACGTTTTACAGCACTGTCCTGTGCTTGAGTTTACCTGGAATGTACGATTTCTTCTCACCCAACAAGGCCTCATTCCTCCTACTTATCCTTTCAGCATGCATATCTGGTCACTTTCTGGTTTAGTATCCCTTGATGACACCTCTTTGCTCCATTATGTGACACGAGAGGACTCCGCCTTCCTCACAGCGTTTTCTTCTGCTGGGCCCTGAGCCTTACTAAGGTCCCTGCAGGCAGTCCCTGCAATGGCCCCCACCCCACTTACCCCTTTGCTTTGGCAGACTGAGCAAGTGCCCTCTGCCTCGGGACCCCTTCTCTTCCATATCGCCTCCAGGTCTCAGTTCTGTGGCTGCTTCTCTGGAAAGCCTTTGTGAGGACTGTTCACAGTGCATGCGTTGTCTGTTGTCTCCCCGTCCCTCGCATTTGACCAGGGCCTGGCAGGGTTGAAGTGGTATGCCCTCAGGAAGACAGAGTTATGAAAGTACATGGCTAGCAGCACCGACCTGGGTTCTAATCCCAGCTCTGTCTCTAACCGTGCGATCCTGCCAGTGTACTTACTACCCTTTGGATGCCTCAGTTTTCTATCATCTGTAAAACTGACATAATAGAGTGGTAAGGTTTAAATGAATTAACACTTATAAAGCACTTTAGAACCAAGCTTGGCTCATCATAAGAGCTTAAATAATAGCTATCCTTATTCAGTTTAGTTTTAGTAGGACTCCGTGGGCTCATTTAAAAGTCATATGGTGCTGTACTCTTACTATTGCTGGGGTTTTATTAAATAATATAGTGTAATTTGGGACCCACGACTTAACTTGTCATCTTCATTAAGGTTCATATCAGATATTCATTTTGGTAGAATTAGTTTATATGTGACAAAAGGAAATAAGTTTTTACTGAAAGATAAGAACAATTCTGGGAATACAGACATACAGAATCATGGAGACACAGTCCCAACAGTAGTTTATCTAGCTGAGTTGGAGATTTATTCACATTTCTTCCATTTCAAAGATTGTGCTGGTCTCCCAGAAGTATTTTTTGAAGCTCTTTGTGCAGAGGAGAGATCAATATTATTTATCAGAGGATTTCCTTGGCCATGCAAATCATCATGTATGTTTGCAAACCAGCGCCACGTAAAAGAGATGGTTTTGAATATAATTACTTTTGTTTTGCATGAGCATTTTTATATCCTCTAGAAATATTTCACTCTTGTGGGGAAACAATTTAATAATCTTTAGTGACATATTGTATGTGACATTAATGCGCTCGCATAGCTGATCCTTCCCTGTTTTTCTTCCAACATCAAAGTAATAACATTTCCCCCGAGGTTCGCTCAAGTCATCCAGCCTTCTCTTGCTTTTGCCAGCAGGTGGGGTACGAGCTCCTTTGAAAGTCGTCAGCACATGTCTTCAGGCTTGTTTTTTCTTCCAGAGGTGGAGTTGATTGTCCTGCCCACTCATTCTAAAGTGACCCCATGAGATCCTGTCGAGCTCTGATCTGGGAGTGGGTAGAGGAGGTGGGCAAGGTACGTGTTAGATCTAAAATAGCCCCCAGGATTTTCGTGGCTGAATTTGTTAAGCTAATGGCTTATATTTCATAGGTTTTGAGTAACTTGAATTTTACCAGAAATTCATGTAAATCAATTTGGCAACAAGTGAATCAAATTTTACTTGGCATATTTTAGTCCAATCTTATGGCTTAGGAAAAACAATAATTAAAGTTCAGAAACCTTGACCCTTATGTTAAGATAAGTCTTACTATTTAAACAAACACAAATCATGGCAACAAGCCGTTAGAATTAAAACTGTTCTTGGAGTTGAAAACTAGGGGAAAATATATACTGTGAACACATTGTGTAAAAAGCTAAGCATAGATTCTTATTCTTTTTTTTTTTTTTTTTTTTTTTTTTTTTGAGACGGAGTCTCAGTCTTGTTGCCCAGGCTGGAGTGCAGTGGCACGATCTCTGCTCACTGCAACTCTGCCTCCCGGGTTCAAGCAATTCCCCTGCCTCAGCCTCCCGAGTAGCTGGGACTACAGGTGCGCGCCACCATGCCCGGCTAATTTTTTGTATTTTTAGTAGAGACGGGGATTCACCATGTTGGCCAGGATGGTCTTGATTTCCTGACCTCATGATCCACCCGCCTCAGCCTCCCAAAGTGCTGGGATTACAGGCGTGAGCTACCATGCCTGACTCCAGATTCTTATTCTTTCTTAAGCAATATGCTAGAACATACTGACTGCTTTAACTGCTTCAAGAAATTGATCAACATTTTACTAGAATGAAAAATAAGTTTAATTTCTTTGAAATTATAGTGAGTGGTATTAAGTTCCATTTTAAAAGGCAACTAAAAGTTTCTCCATGTTAAAAGACATGTCGTAGCTTATAAATCTGTTCTAAATGTAGGTGGTGCAACTGAATTATAAGAATGTTTTTAAGATTTACAGACACCAAGTCAGAATCAGAAATTAGAAGGTTCTTTGGCAAATTTTTCTCTTGAATTTAAAATTAATCTTTGGGTTCGATGAGGTTTTTAAGCTTATTCAGTGTTATCTGGAAATAGTATCTACGTTTGATTCTCAGAAACGATAACTTCATATGTCCCTCTTCTGCAATGCGAAATTACACTGCTATATGTTCCATAACTGCCACCCAACTTGGCCAACATAAAAGTCATGTCATGGCCCTAATGGAGGGCAGACTGTATTCCCTTGTTTAAAATAAATCAGTCACTTTAATGCAGCGTCTGATGGGAGAGAAGGGAGTAAGAGTTCTCTTTGTTTTAAGTTTGTGTTATGGTTTTCTTGGGTAGCAAGTACAAGCCTGAAGCTGTAGCTCATGCTGTCTGTGGGTTTTATTTCTCACAGCAGTCCAGTGTCTATTTAACATATGGGGAGTGGTTTCAAGTTCATTACTAAAGCTTATAGGCTAAAGTGCTTTCTGGGCTTGGCTATGACTTAAGTCGCCTTTGGGGAGTCAGCCAAAACTGGGCTTGGGAACAGGAAGGCTTTCTCCGTTTATTTGGATTCTCAGGGTAATCAGTTTTGCCCCCTCTCAGCTATCAGCTGCTTTGGAGATTGGTTTCATAGTAAGGATTCTTTCTTTAAAGTGATATGGAGCGACTACTTTCACAGGGGCACCAGGTTAGTAAATGACGTTTCGCACTTTCGGCTGCATGTGTCAGATTTTCTTTCTGAGCTCATGGTGTGATGATAGGACAGACGGGGTTGCTGCGTTCTTTTAGAAAATAATGTGAGTTTGTTTAACCTGTGGAGGTATAGGCAGTTATGTTTCTCTTTGTAATATATGTATTGTTTGACCATATTAAATACAACTGGAAGCCAAGAGGAAATGACATACTAATATGTGTGTTAGATTTGCAGTCTAGAGGTCTTGTTAGTAAATATCAGTCCCCCCCCAACCGTTTTTTTTTTTTTTTGAGACAGGGTGTTGCTCTGTCACCAAGGCTGGAGTGCAGTTGAATGATCATGGCTCACTGTAGTCTCAAGCTCTTGGGCTCAAGCAATCCTCCCACCTCAGCCTCCCGAATAGCCGGGATTATAGGTGCATGCCACCACACCCAGCTAATTTTTTTTTTTTATACTTTTTTATAGAGATTGGGTTTTGCCATGTTGCCCAGGCTAGTCTCTAACTCCAGGGCTCAAGCAATTCGCCTGCCTCATCCTCCCAAAGTGCTGGAATTACAAGCATGAACCACATTGCCCGGCCCTGTTTCTTTCTTATCATTACTTTCTTTGTGTCCTCGCACTAGATCTGCTAGGGATAAGTATGATTTTATCCGCAGTGGATTTTATTTTTTGAAATGTTAAGCAGCATGTGTTGTGCCCGACCTGGTGTTGTCCTCCCTCGCCACACTTGTGCACGCTTGTCTGATGCACGGTTTTTCCTCGGGCCTACTCCTTGGAGTTACAGTGAACCAGAATATCATTTTCATTTTCTCTTTGAAAAGTCTGGCACTTTTCTGGAATGCCCCATAAGATACTGGCATGAGAATTGATTCAGGCAGAGTGTACAGGTGGATTAAGCCTAACTGAATCCCATCTTCAGTTTTGCTGTTTTTATTTTGAAGTGATTCTTCAGAATATGAGATTACCTTATGATTAAAGAACAGCTGTAAAAATGAAGTGTGACTTGTAAAACATAAACGTATTGTTAACAGTAATTAAGAAATTAACTCAATATAATTAAGCACAGAGGAAGACATTGTCTGTATTAATCTCATTGATTTAAAGATCTAAAGAGCAATTCTGCCTCTGTTAATTTGCCACCAAAGCAATCTGGCATGAAATTGTTCTATAGGAGTAGAATTTGGTGTTTTAAAGTTTGCAACGCTTTATGAAATATAGTTTCTCTTGTTTTTATGTTATTTTAAGTATTCTTTAGTTCAGGGTAATGTAATAGTGTTTTAAAATATGCTAATATGCTTCTGTTATTGCAATTTTATTCTCCTTTTTTCCCCACTGGGAAATACAGTGTATTAGAAAGGGTCTATTCTTTCATGTTCTTCTCTACTTAAAAAAAATGAGGCAGAAGGGAGATAGAAATAGATACTAAAGAAAGTTCTTTGAGGTGATATGCTAAACTTTAAGGCTACCTTTTCCATGAGTGTAAGTTGAAGTTATAATGTTTTGGCTGCATGCCACTTACACAAAATTCACTATATTTTATACCCCAAAGACACAACTGTACAGCTGTGTTATTGCCCCTGCCTCTGCAGATATCTTCTTTAAGAGGAAGTTTATTATGTCATTTTAGCTTTCCCAGAAGTGCAAAGATTACTAAGACTTTGCTTAGTTTTATATATATGTATATATATGCCATATATTTGCTATTACTGCACATACATGCTATTGTGCAATTATTAATTATTAAATGGTATTAACTGACATTTTAAGGAATGACTTGTCCACCCGATTGTAGCTACCTGATGATTTTAGAGAGAAATAGTAAGACATTTTATTCGTTGATTACTTGTTTGTGTTTGATGGGTGCAGACAAATATCTTTAAAAGCTTTACGTAAAACTCATTTGTATCTTGGAGATCTCAGTTTCTGTGTTCCCAAGTGCTTCATAGCTTTTCATCTAGGGATAGTAACAAAGCAAAGACCATTGATTAAGAACAAAAATAATGTGGCAAAGGATTGGCTAACAAAGAAACTCCCTGAAAACCAGATTTTAGGGTTTTTCCAGAGAGTATACACATTTAAACGTTTCCTTCAAATGTGGGAGGAAAAAAAAATGTACTGTTCAGTAGAAGTTCAAAATCTGTAAATTTGAGATGAAGTGTCTAAGCAAACCTTTGATTATTCCTGGTTCTAGGTTTGGAACACACATTGCATTTTTGTTCTCATCCTGCTGGACTGGCTTAATTTTGTTACATCTGGGTCGTCTGGCTAAGAAGAGATGGGCATTTATCTCATAACATCCATCTAATCTTCAGCAGAGCTTTGTGCTAATTAACTTTTATCCAGCATGCTTTCTTGTTGATATTCAAAGTGATTTAGATGTCTCACACATCTCCTGTGGTTTATGAACTTAGCTATGACCCAGCAGCATGTGATACCTATTTTCTTATAAAATGAACCGAGTGCTCTCTTTGGCAGCACATATACTCAAATTGGAACGATACAGAGAAGATTAGCATGGCCCCTGCACAAGGATGACATGCAAAGTCATGAAGTGTTCCATATTTTTTAAGAATTATAATTCGATATATTATAAAGACACATGCACACGTATGTTCATTGTGGCACTATTTACAATAGCAAAGACCTGGAACCAACCCAAATGCCCATCAAAGATAGACTGGATAAAGATAATGTGGCACATATACACCATGGAATACTATACAGCCATAAAAAAGGATGAGTTCATGTCCTTTGCAGGGACGTGGATGAATTTGGAAACCATCATTCTCAGCAAACTGACATAAGAACAGAAAACTAAACACTGCATGTTCTCACTCATGGGTGTTGAACAATGAGACACATGGACACAGGGAGGGGAACATCACACACTGGGGTCAGTTGGGGGTTGTGGGGCTAGGGGAGGAGTAGCAGGGGGTGGGGAGACTGGGAAGGAATAACATTAGGAGAAATACCTAATGTAGGTGATAGGGGGATGGAGGCAGCAAACCACCATGGCATGTGTATACCTATGTAACAGTCCTGCAAGATCTGCACATGTACCCCAGAACTTAAAGTATAATTTAAAAAAAGGTTAATCTGAGTTTCAAACTTGGAGGTAAATCCTTAGGCAGACTTTTAAAACTTGAATTGGTTATGCCCCAAATGTTGAGGAAGTTGCATGGCAGTGGAAGATCAGGACTCTGAGGAAGGAATTGAAGAACTAGGAATAGTGATGGTATTAGAGATGAATGTTCTGACTGCGAACCTCGATAGATTTTCATCTGATGGACCAATTCCCTTCACACCCCAGATCACTCCTTGTTCCAGAGTGATCACACATAGTCTTAATCTTTGCAGCATGTGGTTTGGGAAGTGTAGGCATTTGATGTGCAGTTTATAGCCTTGTCAGCTTCACGTAATGATTAAAATGAACAGTGCCACATCTGCCTTTCCATGCCTAACCTCCTGGTTCTTGACCTCTTCAAGAACCAGGTGCTTGTGTGCACATAGGTCTTATGGTTATGTATCAGAAAATGTGGGAGACGGTGATGCCACCCACCCTGGAAATTCACTATTTTAGTAATGTCACTAAATACTTACCTTCCCAGAGGGATTGCAAAAGCTGAGGACAGAGTATACTCCTGGAGCTGATCTGATCACGGAACTCCCCAGTCGCCTGTTTCTTTCTGAAGGACCCAATTTAATCTTGACCTGGCATTTTGGGGTGGAGAGGCAGTGGTGGTAGTAATAGTTATAGCAGAAGTGGCAGAATAGTGGTAATAATAATAATAATAATAATGAACACTCAACAGACATTTCCTAAGTGCAATCACTGTTCTAATCTTTTTTTTTTTTTTTTTTTTTTTTTGAGGCAAAGTCTCATTCTGTTACCCGGGCTGGAGTGCAGTGGCATGATCACTGCTCACTGCACCCTCAAACTCGTGGTCTTAGTTAACCTCCCACCTTGACTTCCCAAAATGCTGGGATTACAGGCATAAGCCACCATGCCTGGCCTGTTCTAAGTCTTTTACTTAATCCTCACAACACCGTAAGTGGTCGCTTTTCTCTATTATCTCTGTTTTATAGTTGAGGAAGCTATCCAAGAAAGTTAGGTTGACCCAAGTCAGAGCAACTAGTAAGCAGCAGTGACAGTGTTGTGCATTAGAGTGCTGTGGAGGGGGAAAAACTGAAAATATAATCCAGTATTGCAAAACTATAAGAAAAAAATATAATCCGATACATTTCAGATTATACTATATCCAATATAATCCAGTATTTATTATTGAGATATTGACATCTATGCTGCTCTTCCTTTCAAAGATGCTCCGTTGACCTACTGTCAACAAGCAAGGGAAGCCATTTGTGTCCTTTCTCTACTTAGGTTGGGGTGAGCTTGTGCTCCGCCTTCTCACCTACTCCATTCACGACCAGTGGCAAGAGCCTGGAGACTGACGGCAGGGTATAGAGGTTGAGCATGGTCCATAAATGAGACCAGTAGTGACCGGTCAACATGGAGAATAGCCCTCTGCATTGAATACTGTATTTTAACTACTTAAGCTACTCTTGGGATTTTAGAGACTTTTTAAGGCTAAAATAATAAAACCACTAAAGCTAGGAACTTGGACTTTCTGATTGTTTAGCTATTTGGCCTGTATGAGTGTCCTCTTTATTTCTGCGCACTATGACTTCCTGCTAGTAATCAAAGCTGTGGTTATTTTGTCAGTCTTGAAGGTTTTCTTAAGCTTAATGGGTAACCAAGATTATGAGACATGTATTTTTTTAAAAGACATAAATGTGCATTTGAAAATATTGAAGAAACAACTTCTACCCAATTTGGCTAAAATTTAAACATGTGATGAATAAGTTTGGAACCTTTAGCAATATAGAACAATACAGTCCAGACAGATTAAGGAGCTAACTTAAAAGAAACCAAACAATAAAACTTCTGATCTTTCAATGGGTAAGCACTTTCTCTTCCCAAAATCAATAGAGGAAATCACAAAAGGAAAAAGTCAATCGATTTAAATTTTTTAGGTAGGAGTGTAGAAGCTTTAAGTATAAAAATTTTAACTGAAGGATTATTTATTACCATGAAAAGTTGCAAATAATAAAAACATAGAGTAGCAGAAGAAAATTGCATGGTAGACCATTACAATTTTATTTATGAAAAATTGTAATAGGAGGAAATGGTGATGACAGATCTTTAAGTTAAAATCCTGGATATTAAACTATCTATACATCACACATCTGAATGTGTTTAAAATAGACCTTTCTATGTGTGTGTGTTCTGCTTACAGAGACAACAAAGGGTGATCACCTTAAGTTAACAGGGATTTAGGGGTTAGTTTAAAGGTGGGATTTCTGATGATTTATATTTTGTTCTTACACATTTTTCTACATATTGGTATTTTTAAACATGATTATATTCATTTAAAAAAGGGAAAAATTATTCATGGAGAAAAGAATGAGAATATACCAACATTTAAAAGTGGAAATAGACTAACATTACTGTTAATCTATTGAAGGTAATAGCTGTAAGACTGATTTTAATTTTCTCAAATTTTTACATATTTAAGGTTTTCTTAAATAAGAATTTATTTTTATAATAAAAATTAAAATCAATTAGAAGTGACAGGTTAGAGTTGAGGCGAAATGAACTTTTATAAAGGACAGGATCATTTTACTTTGGAGAACAATTATGTTGCTGCCGTTATACATCATGTTAGGAAACATACCAGGTCATGTTTGTGACGAAAGGGACACATCAGCATACCAAGGCAGTCCTTAGTAGGGACGATTTCACTGGAATGCTGAAGACAGAAGAAAAGCTTAGAGTAGCTGACTTCATTCTTCCCCTTCCTCATTTGATAGATCAAGTCACTGAAGCCCAAAATGATTGTGTCCTCAAGGCTACAAAGTTGTAGTAGATTCGAATGGAGGCTTTTGGGGTCCTTTGACTCCCCCTTTGCTACTCTTTATAATATTCTGCTCATTTTCACACACTTTAGTAATGATGAATGAAACTACATTTCCATTTATCCTAGGTTGGTAAAAAGAAAAAGCTAACGCATTCAGCACTTTACTTAATGATTGAGAAAGAGGCGGTTGGCTGATAACTCCTCCTGAGGAAGACCTACCAACTTCACCAGCATGCTCATTGTTCTCACCATTGTTACTGGAACATTTTGTTCTTAGGTACAAGCTTACTTTACACACATCTGGTTTCTGTGTTTGCTCTGGAAGACACAAGCCACATGGAGTGCCTAGAGAACACTTGATACTGAGCCCTGGGAATCATTTTTTTAACAGCTTTATTGATATTGTATAATTTACAGATCATAAAGTTAAGCCCTTTAAACTATACAATTCATTGGTTTTTCAGATATCTACAGAGTTGTGTGACCATAACTATAGTCCATTTTTTGAACATTTTCATCACTCCAAAAAGAAACTTTGTACCCATCCTCCCTACCTCCCTCTTTTCCTCCCCTAGCTCCAGGCACCTATTCTACTTTCTTCCTTTCTCTTCCTCTCCTCCTCTTCTCTTTCCCTCTCCTCCTCTCTCTCTCTCCCTCTCACTCTCCCTGTCCTCTTTTCCCATTTTGAACATCTCACATGAATGGAATCATACAATATATGAGAATCCTGAAAATTTTGATTTGATTTTCAAAGACCTGTAGGCAAACATGACCTGGTTACTTTGCAGGCCTCATCTTCCCGGCAGTGTCCTGAGTATGAGATGAAAACCAAATGAACTCTGTCAGTGCTGTCAATTATTTTATTAGATTAAATGACTTGTTTTTGGCCTCTGGAGTGTCTAACTCTTTAACTTTTCAAAGTTAAATAAAAGCACATGCTCATTAATGTGAGTCTGTTGTAGGCCATGTTGCAAAATTTCTGGGTGAGACCATTGCTTATTAGCTGTGACCTTGAGCAAATTACTTGACTTCTCTAAGACTCAACTTCCTTATCTATAAAATGCGGATAATAATATTACTTATCTTAGAGGGTTCTTGCAAGAATTAATGAAATAATGTATAGAAAAAGCTTATCATAATGCTCAATAGATTATAAGTGTTAAATGAATATTAGCAATTATTATGTGTCATTGAAAATAAACTAGACCAGGTGCGGTGGCTCATGCCTGCTGTAATCTCAGCACTTTGGGTGCCTAGGCAAGAGGATCACTTGCGCCCAGGAGTTTCAGTCCTCCCTGGGCAACATAGAGAAACTCCATCTCTACTAAAAACATAAATAAAATTAGCTGGATGTGGTGGCATGTGACTATCGTCCCAGCTACTTGGGAGGCTGAGGTGGCAGGATTGCTTGAACCTAGGAGCTCAAGGCTACAGTGAGCTTTGATCACTCATTTTAGTAATGGGAAATGAAATTATATTTTCATGTCTCCTAGGTGTGCAAAAACTAAAAGCTAATGCCATTCAGCACTTACCTAATGATGTTTGAGAAAGAGGTGTTAGGCTGATTACTGCTTCCTAGGAAGACCTGTCAACTTCATCAGCATAGAGACAGAGTGCGACTCTATCTCAAAAAAAAAAAAAAAAGGAAAAAAAATAGAATAAGCTGTAGAATGTTATTTTATTCTATATTTATGACTTTATGCTATACTAATTATTTGAATTGGCTTGCAAGAATCTTCACATAACATTAAACATATACACATTCATTCAAGAATAAAACATTAAAATCAGGGATCAGGAATAATTGTGTTAGTAGAAAGATAATATCAGAGGAAATAATAACGATAGTAATGATAGCCAACATGTATATAGCAGGTTCTCTTTTCTTTTCTCTCCCTTCCCTCTTCCCTCTTCCCTCTCCTCTCCTCGCTTCTGTTTTAGAGACAGAGTGTTGCTCTATTGCCCAGGCTGGAGTGCAGTAGTGTCATCAAACTTCACCACAGCCTTGACCTCCTGGGCTCAAACTCTCCTCCTACCTCAGCCTCTCAAGTAGCTAGGACTACAGGTGTGAGCCACCATGCCTGGTCTATAGCAGGTTTTTAATAAACCTTTCTTTCAGCATCTTTCCTTGTGAGTTGAGGGAATAATGCCATATCATAAATGAGCAGAGACAACCAATGAGAGTCCCAGGCTGGGAAGAACCTTCGATGGTTTCTAGCCTACACTCACGCTGGTGCATGAGACTTTGCCACAGATGACAATTTGGTGTGGTATGGTGATGGAACTCAGAGTATGAGAGTGAGTTCACCAGCTCACAGTATGAATAGCTATTATTTATGTGTATCTTAAGCACTTACTAGGAGCTAAGCTAGAATTAGAATCCAAAATGATTCCAAATCTATATAATCAGGATGTAAAATTGCTTACTTACCAGTTTTCCTGTTAATAGTTCTGTTTTACAGAATGTTCTCACACATGTTAAACTGAAATTTACACTCTTGTAGCCGCCCCTTCACCCTCCCAAGTCTTATAGTATCTTCTACATGGAGAACCAAATGTCTAATCAGATAGTCCTTCAGATATCTGAAAACAATTATCATGGCCTTCACCTACCTCACTTTCTTGCTCAGACATCCAGAGATACATGTACTGTTCCTTAGATGACACAGTCCAACCCACCACACCCCTTCCTCTTTCCTGGAATGAACTTTCCACTCACATGAACTTCGAAGTGGTTTTCAAGATTCCTGTCCAGGGAGCTTTACCAGCGGCAACCTCCCCAATGCCCAGATGTTGAGTAGCTCCTCCACTGGGTTCCCGCTACACTTCTGTTCACACGCCAGAATTCACTGTATCCTCCCCTGGCCTGTGAGCCCCTGAGGGAGAGCTCTGTTTATCTTTCCGTTCTAAACCCCATCCTAGCCCCTGACACTTAGTAACTTCTCAACACAGTGGAAGAGAGAACTTGATCTTACTTCATGTGGACGCCTAACTATATCTGGTTTTAGAGAGGTTGCAACTGTAAGAAATGTTTTTGGATACGAACTGTGTAGGCAACCCTTGATTAACTGAGGGCTGAAGAAGATAACGAAAAAGCCTGTGGCTTCTCCTAGACCAAAAGTAGCATTATCTAGGGAATAAGACTGTGAAGGCTTTTCACTTGGTTACTGCACCATTCATTTTCACTTGGTAAAAGTGTCTACTAACATCCTGATGTAAGTAAGGTGATTGTTGGACAGGGTTGATACCCACCACCTTTGCTCAGAGAAATGTAGATAACATTGGCCTATATCCAACATTGTGACATTTTACATATGGTTGAATGACAAAGTTCATAGTAAACTTGATACCGGTGTTCAAATGAATGCTGATAAGAAGATACAGTCCAAAGTTATGTTTCTGTTTTAATCAGAGACCTTTGCAGTTTTCATGGAGTATGTATAGAGATTGTTTCTTAATGTGTGGATAGAGGGTTAATTTAAGAAAAAGTGCCCAGGCGCAGTGGCTCACACCTGTAATCCCAGCACTTTGGGAGGCTGAGGCGGGTGGATCATCTGAGGTCAGGAGTTCGAGACTGGCCTGACAAACCTGGAGAAACCCTGTCTCTACTAAAAATACAAAAAATTACCCGGGCATGGTGGTTTGTGCCTGTAATCCCAGCTACTTGGGAGGCTGAGGCAGGAGAATCGCTTGAACCTGGGAGGTGAAGGTTGCAGGGAGCCAGGATCACGCCGTTGCACTCCAGCCTGGGCAACAAGAGCGAAACTCCATCTCAAAAAAAAAAAAAAAGAAAAAAAAAAGTGTGTTAACTGTGGAAACAAAGGGACTGGCCTATATCTAAAGGAAAGAAAGTGGATCTTACTCAGGGTTTGTTGTGATTGATAAAAACTGGCCCACATCTTAAATGGATTAATTATGGGTCCAACTGGAACATTCTACACAGAATGAGCCCAGGTGCTGGTTGTTTTGTCTGGGAGTCTCAGGACTTACCACGTGCCTACTCTGAGCACTAGACTTAATACTTTCCCACTCTGTAAATCCTAGGAAGCACTGCTTCTTGACACCTGGGTTTGAATTTGCCAGGCTTCTCCATCCAACTTGAGTCTGCCTACCTTGTGCATGGTTACAGCACCAGACACCCCAGTGAAACCATCTTCTTCTCCTGGCTTTTTGCTGGTTTTGCCCTGGTGGAGATCTGGCCTAAGTGTGAAGGAGGAAGAGGCTGGTTTGGAATTCTGAAGTTGAGGTAGATGCCAGGGTGCGTTTTCTGAGACCAAGAAGGAGGCTCCTCTGGAAAGCGCTGGCTCTGGGGAACTCAGGGGCTGCTGGAGCATCTCCCTTTTTTAGGAAGCTCTGCATTTTCAAAGGCCTTTTAACTATTGGATGGCTTGATGTATTAGAAAGTTAGTAACTTGCCATGGTCTGTAGAAGGGGGATCCAGACCCTGATTTTTCTGACTATAAGTGTGTTCCTACCCCTTGCTCTGCTCTTTCCCAAGTAGCCCTCTTGTGAAATTGACTGATCCAAAATTCCCAGGGCTTTCTCACAAGAATAGCTGCTAGTCCAGGCAACTGCCAGCCTATACATGTATGTGTGTGTTTAAACTTAAATGAGGATGTATGAGTTTATCTTATTCAATTTTGTTTAGCAAGGAACAACTTCATGTATGTCCCTTTTCCCATATTTTTACAGTGTGATTACCAGATCAAAAAGTATAAATGCTTCTGTTGCTCTTCAAACATCCTACTAAATTTTGCCTGATAATGGTGTCTCCATTAATAATGCCACCAGCAAGAGGTTGGTTTAGCACAATAGTGACTAGTTTTTAATACAATCTGTTGCCGGTCTCATTTGGGCTGGGAACTTGGGTCTCTTGTGGAAAACTCATGCGTTTGATTCTCTCCTGGAGTTCCTCAAGTCCCCGTTAAGCCCCCATCACTGAGGCTGACTCAGGCTGGTGAAGTACCCTGTCAGTGCTCCCTTGGAAATTAACAAGTGCCTCCAGGTTGCAGTGGCCTCTGGATTCCTCCTTGAGCCAGACACTTTGGGGCTGCACTGCCCCAGACTTTGCTCTGCTTGCCTCTCACCCTCTGACTGTCAGCATGCTCACTTCTTTCCTTTTCCTTCATTGTAAAATCCTGAGTTATTTTAGGCAGTTTATAGAAAATCTCTGAAACTAAAGGATGTCTCATGACAGTGGCAGAGTAAGAGTGTTGAGAATTAAAAACTATTCTTTTTGTAGAACAACGGCAGTTGAACGAGGGATGTCTTGCAAACTTTTTAATACCTGGATGATTAATTAGCAAGAAATCCATTCTAATTATTCTCATTATCACTAGATGAAGGCAGGGAAAGTGACAGCAGAAAGTGTGAAGAATGTATAATTGAAGGCATTAAGGAAAAGAGCCCACCTAGTAGATTTTAAATCACAAAAAGGATGAAACTCAGAAAGAATTTCTACCTGTATACTGTGTCATTCTCTTAGTTCTAGGAAGTGTAGATTTGTAAATCATGTAATTTTAAAAATTAAATGTAATTTATTTTTAAAATGGGAATAAAGAAAAAAGTCAAATACACATCTTGGCTTCTACTGAAACCCCTTTCATTATTTGTATGACTTGTATAGGCGGAGTTATCAGGGTTCGAGAATGCTATTTAAACGGGTAAGAAATATTGAGCAAAATGAACTCCATCAGATGCTTCCTTAAATCCTAACTCACAGTCCAGCATCACTCAAATCTCTCATGAGAGGACAGCTACTATCCTGAACCTCTCAGCCAAAAATGCAGGCCACCTTCTGCCTGGATAAGGCATGCCACTTAAAAAGAAAACCATAAACCTTACTCAAAAAACTCATTTAGATCCATTTTAAGTTCGTTTGTTAGGTTTAGTGTTGCATATGTGCCCAACAAAATTGTGTTAATATTTAAAAGGAAAAAGTGACCTTGACAAGAAGCAGCTTCTGGATTGTGAAGGAAGGTAGTCCTATCAATCCACAGGGCAGCTCTACTACGCTTGATGAGTGATTCAGTATTTGCCAAAGTCTCGATGTATTTTTATTGGCTACATGATACATGCTTCTAAAGACGGGTTTGGAAATTTCAGAGGAGAGTAGAACTCTAGATATACTGCCTATAGGTTCAGTTACTACTTCTGTCATTTTCTCTGGGGATCTTCATAGGTCCTTTATAAATATCATATGCCACTATCCAGGAGAAGGAAGGTCCTGGGGCAGCCATAGCCAGTTGGTTTTGTCCTCTCTGGGCACAACGCTTCTGTCATATTTTCCTTCTTGGACATTCTTTCCTCCTGTCATGAAGGAAGTGTATTACTTTGGCGCTAGCTTAAATCAGTGTCTCAGAAACTGATATGCACGTGGCTCTCTTGGATGTCTTGTTAAAATGCAGATTCTGTTTCTGGAATATGACCAAGGTTCTGCATTTCCAACAAGCTCCTGGGTGATGCCTATGTGGCTCATTCATGGACCACACTCTCAGTAGCAAGGATCTCTGGGTTTCTATTGTCAACTGTCCCAGAGAGACAGATGGCGGGGAAAGGTGAGCAATAAAACAGACATTAAATGGAGGAGCAACATTTGTTCATTGATTACTGTGATTACTTTGGCCAGTGTTCAGGTGCGTTCAGAGAGGCAGCAGTGCACATTGATTAAGAACTTGGGCCATGCAGTCGTCTTTCTGCCATCCACCAGCTGACTCATGTGAACACAAGACCAGTCTCTCTAAACCTCAGTTGCTGAAGTTGTGACACACAAATAATATAAAAATTTACTTTATAGGGTTATCTTGATGATTAAGTAATATAATGCGTATGCTTAATGTGTGCTTGCTAACTATTAGCTGTGAGTGTAATAATCCAGGAAGCATTTCTTGAACATGCCTGGCATATTAAGGTAGGGATGGAAAGATTAAAAGCCAACTCTTTAATTTCAGAGGAGATTTAGTTGGTTTATTTGGAAGTGCCACAGTTGAGGTAAGATCTAAAACTTTTGACTCCGGGGCCAGTGTCCTTTCTGTCTGCATGCTTATGGGCTATTTCTCATATTCGGTAGATGTACAAAAACAAAGCTGGTTTCCGACCAGCTTTAATTAGGTAAAACCCATGTGCTGATTCATAGTGAATTGAACGCGTGCTGACTTTTAAGGTCAGGTGATTTGCATTTGGTGCCTGTGTTTGAGTGAGGTATTTCTGAGGATGGGAGTTTAAAGGGCAGGTTTTTGTTTTATTTTGTTTCTTTATCAGCTGAACCTTTTTCTTGGGCAGCTAGAACTGAATGGTATCAAAGGCAGGTATAATCAATTTTTATTCTGGTGGATCAAATTCTGAGCATATACTTGCCTTACACTTTTGGCATCTATCTTTTAAAGTGATTTCAAAAAGACTCTGTTTTTACGTGAGCTAACTTGTTTTTCTAATAGAGACTAAAAAATTTGCACCCTGCGTCTTTTCCAACAATTGCCTGTCATGAGTGCATGTGTGCCTTTGAGGAGCTGGGTATTCTTGCTTTGTGGCCATGTTTTGTACATTTCTGTGGAACCCTGTCTTAATAAGGAAATGATCACTGACCCAGAATTTCTCTTTTATCTAATTGTTTTTTCTAGTTATTGAGCCTTGCACTTTTTCTGAACTTATAATAGTTTTCTTTGTGATACGTACTTTTGTAGTTTTTTAAAAGGCAATAATAGTTCCCAGTATGATTTTTGTGTTTGTGAAAACATAATTATCTCACTGAGCAGAGTTTTCAGGAGGAAACAGTGGATATTCAATATCGACGCTGATAGATTGCTTTCTTTAAGTTGTTTTGACAAAGTCTTTTCCACTTTTTATTTTAGATATAAGCAATTTGTCTATTTTTGTTATAAGAAATGTAAAAATGATTTTTGCCCCGGTTTTTCTGCTGTGGGATCAAGGAAAATTACCTCCCCTTTCTTTGGATACTGATTGATTTTTACAACTCTGCTTATCATTCCTATGCCATTGCTGATTTAAAAAAATTCTTTATTGGGATATAATTTATAAACCATGAAATTCACCCATTTAAAATGAACAATTCAAGGTTTTTAGTATATTGACGGAATTGTCTATGCAGATTTTTGCTAGTGCATTTTTCCTTTCTTTTTCTACTGTGTATGCTTAAGGTTCTCTGTATTAACATTTCTTTAATGAATTTTGCAACTATTTATAGTTTTGGGCAGAAGTAAGTACCATAACGATGACTTTTTAAAAGCTACTAACTTAAAGCACATCCTGATTACATCATGTGTTTTTGTTCACTTTACATTATTGCCATTTTAATAGTGAATCAATAATCTATCAACTATGCCCATGTGTTCGTAAGCCTGGCATGTTCTTCATTACCCCTTCCATCAACCTTACTGTTGACACACATCCAGTTTACCTTGTTCACCTTAAATATTGCATTCTTAAATGTGACAGACAGAATTCTGGTGGTCCCATTAAGGAACTTTACACAGCTGAAACTCATCTGAAAATCATTGTTCACTGTAGCAACTTTATAAAGAGAGCTGGTTTTCTGTTTAGCAGAGTATCTTTTTATATTTGTGAAAGGACATCATAGTTTAGCTGGGTAATTAAAAAATAACCGAATAAAAGTGATGTTACTTATCCTACAAGGTCATATTTGGGGTAGCCCAAACTTATTTTTACTAAAGACTTTTAAGCTCTAGGACCACAGCATTAAAACCACTCTAGGGAAAGGGGGCTGTTGAGATAAAGTCTAAATGCCTTAACATCACGTCCCTTGTACTCTATGTCCAGGAAAACTGCACCTTTTTCATTTCTTCAAACCTGTCATGGTTATGGAGATAAAATATAGTGGTCAGATGGGAGAGGTATTTAGAATTTGGCTGGATTTATTAACTGCATAGAGAGAGTTAAGAAAGATAATTGCTAAGGCTGAGTTCCAGGATTCTGGTTTATGCAGCTGGGTAGATGACATTTCCAGTTCTTTTCAGAAAGAAAACATAGATAAAGGGAATGTTTTGTGGTTAAAGGATCTTGAATTCTGTTTTGAGCTTATTGAGATGCTCTATGAGATTACGCAGTGGGGAAGTTCCTAGGGGGTTGGATAGATAGGTCTGAAGATCAGGACAAGGAACACAGTTGGAAACGGTTACTGAGGGCCCAGTAGATGCTAGTGACAGAGAGATGGGCTCTCTTTTCAGGGAGCTCCCAGTCTTCTAGGGGTGACAGAGCCAAGGGGAAAGGAATGTACTCAATGGTTGTATCCTTGAGGAAAGGAAACATCAGCACGTATTTTAACCATTGGAGTGGATGAGATCACCCTGAGAGGTGTGTAGAGTGAGAAAGAATAATCCCAGGACCCTGAACAATATTAGCATGTAAGTTTTGAGCATAAGAAGAACAGCATCAGAGAAAACTCCATCTCAGTTGCCAGAGAGGGAGGAGGAAAACTAGAGGAGTTCAGTGAGAGCATAGAAGCTGAGGAGACCCTCAAGAAGAACGCAGTCAAGGGTTGTGCCAGAGAAAGATTGAGATAAGAATTGGGGAGTGCCCTTTAGATTCTGAAATATGCAGGTGGTTATGAACTTTGGAGACAGCTGTTTGGTGCTGTGTGGAAGTGGAGGCCAGTGGCAGCGAGTTAAAGATGGAGGAGAGATGAACTAGAAGGAGCAAGTAGACAACTTCCTTAGGAAGTCGACTTTGAAAAGGGGGTGAGAAACATAGGTGGAAAGCCTCATAAATGTCAGTCTGTGTAGCTGAGTGCTTTTTCTCCAGCCTTGAGTTAAATGCTAAGGAGGCAGATAATTGATGTGGCCCAGGACTGAATTTTTCCAGATGACTGCAAAAGAAGGACACATAAGCAGAGATTTTTGGGCAAGCGAAGAGTTAGAGATGGGCTACATGCTCTTAGCTGGATGAACAGGGGTGTGAGGCCTAGAAGGAGCTGGTGGCGAGTTAACACCTTCTCAGAGAGTCAGTAGTAGCTGAATCTCAAGGGTGACCTTGGATTAGAGTTGCCCGCACAGCTGTCCCATCAGATAGGATGGAGATTTTTTTAATAATGAGTGAGTCACAAGGCAAATTTCTGGTCATTTTGTCATAAGCCCTATCTTTGAGATGTTTTGCTGGCTTGGAAGAAGGATATAATATCACTAATATTTATGTTCATCCATCACACTGGAGGAAAATGGAAGTGTTATCGCTATTGTTCTGGTTATATTATTTTCTTTTCTAGCTTCACTTTTTTTTTTTTTGTTAAAATTAACCAGAATGGATTTATCTTCAGTTCTAATAAGGAGTTTGGTTAGACACAAGGCGAGAAAACTGGTTTCTAGACGTGAGATTGTACACATCTGAATATGAAGGCAGTAACTTGTAGGAAAAGGAAAAAGCAGAGAACATGAAATTGAGGGGTCAGGACTGAGTCTCAGACCAACAGTTTCACAGTATGACCTTAATCGTTTTGAGTTATTGCTTCTTCAATGAAAAGAAGATTAAAAATAATAGTTTCCCCTGTAGGATTATTAGGAAAATTAAGATGTATGTGTATGAAATGCTTTGTAATCCAGAAAGTGTTATGCACGTGTTCTCTATACTGCCCAAACTGTGAGCAGTTTTAAGTCTTATTCATATTCATTCATTCCCATTTGATTCATTCAGAAACAGTGACAGAGAACCCAATAGACACCAGTGACTCAGGATTTAAAGACAGCCTCTCCCTTCAGAAAACTCAGTCTTCCAGAAGAGTCAGAGGCCAAGTGGAAAGGAAGGTACTCAATGGACTCACTTGGATGCCACAGAAACACTGAGAGCAAAGGCATCTAAACCAGACTGGGCTATCAGCGGAGGCTTGCTGGAGATGTCACCTGATACGAGTCCCAAGGGATGATAGGAATCAGTCAGGCAAAGAAGGGGTTGGAGGAAGGCAAAGCTGCAGAAGGAGCAGCATATTGCAAGGCTGAGGCTGTGGAGTGTGGAGCATGTTTGGCTCAGTCCAGCTGAGCAGGGAAACCTAATGCAAAAACCGCGACTGTGAGTCACAGCAAGAGAGAAGCGACGGAAGGGAACATGTGTAATTGAGATACTTGGGAATGTTTTAAGTGGTAATAGGGGAAAGCCACAGGATCAGGAGAAGATGATAAGGGAGTTTATTGGTGAAGTAATGAGAGGAGGCTGGAAACAAGCAAAGGTGGGAAACAGGAGAGGCAGAGGAGGGGCTCTCTTCCAATGTTTTCATGGGAAAGGAGTCAAAATCACAAATAAGGTGAGGGACATTGAGAGATTCTGTCTTTAAAGCCTCCCTTGTCATGTAAAGTGAAATGCATGAGGTTATTTTATATTTCAGTGCCTAGCATGGTGCTCAGCACATAGTAGGTGTTCAATAAATACCTACTGAGTGAACTACTGTCATCCTGAGAAGCTGCTTAAGAAGCCCTGCAAAGCAGCTGGACTGGAAAGCAAGGTGGCTTATCCATCTGGCTGGTGCACACTGACTTCCTTTCCAGTTCATCAAAGTTTGGCAGCTTGCTTTTTAACTTGCCATTTCTTGTTAGTATTGATGCAACCTGTTTGCTTCTGACCTTGGGAATGCCGCAGGAGTCAGGTGTCCCGAGAATATCTCTGTTCCTTAGCACCATGCATAGGAGCAGTGGTTTCTTGAACAAAGATCAAACTAGTTTTTTCCCAGTAAGGCTGGCAGCCCGTCCACACCCACTGAGCAGAATCTGGCTGCAGCTCAGTCAAAAGCAGTTTATCCTGTCTGTCTGGTTGTCTTTCTTACACATTTCAGACATGGTTCAAAGCTGCATTATAAGGAAAGAATCTGCCGCTGAAACAGATTTGTATGGGCAAGCAGGATGCAACAGACGTGTGAGTTCTCGTCTCACCAATCCTTTGTATGATTCTGAGCCTTTGTCTTCTCAGTGCATGGAAGAGGTTGGACCAAATGAATGCCTACATCATCCTGTGTGCCAGGTATTACAGACCAAGTTTTGTATCACCCATTGGTTTCTTCAGTCTAAAAATTGTATAATCAGTTCTCACTCAGTGTCTGCCACCAAATACGTGCACCATACAGGTTTTGAATTGAATTGAATTGCATTAATTTCTGTTCTTTCTAAGACACATGCACACACATAGTAAAATACTGCCCACTGGTTATGTAATTCACTTCCCTCATTTAATTCATTTCTTCTCAACAAATACTAAAGATATGAGAGAGATCAGATTTGACTTCTTTCAGAGATGGCAAGATCTTAAAGCCTCTGAAGTGTGGAGTAAGAAGAACTAGGAGGTGTATGCAGGCTCAGAAAAAGTAGGCTGTGATCACAGATTAATGTTTGCCATGGAGAAGTAACTGGGAAGTCTGGGCATAAGTTTCATTTATTATCATTCTGCTTTCTCAAGGAGCTTACAGCTCAGCAAGACGGAAAGAGCTGCAAATAGATAACTTTGGTTTAGCCAAAGGAAAAAAAAAAAGCCAGATTTGTATGACAGAGACCACAGAAATGAAAATGCACTGAGTCCCTTTTGTACTCCTTGCTAACTGTGTTCTTTTCCCTCCTCTCTTGCTAAAGGTTACCACTCTTCTAAAGTTATTGTGTGTCATTTCCTCAATTAGTTTTTATGTCATACATCTATACATATTTATCCATAGACAACATACAGGATTGTTCTGTTTTGAAATCGTAAACAAAAACTGTAAGCTGGCTTTTCCCCACCAAACTTTGATTTGACATTTATTCATGTTGATATATGTAGTTCTAATGAACTTATTTTCTCTGCTGTATAGCATTTCATTTAAAACATTAATTTACCTATTCTCTGATAGGTGGATATTTTCCGTTGCCTAATTTTCTTTATTGTGAATAATGCTTTAGTGCCCATTTGAATATATGTCTTCTCATACCATAGGGGTATATTTTAATGGACATACTTATGGGAAGAATTTCTGGGTAGTAGGTTCTATCATCTTCAAGTTTACTAGATATCGTGATATAGATATCATGAAATTACTTTCTAAAAGGTTGCTTTAATTCACACCCCTACTCGCAGCATATGAGAGTTCCATTTCCTTACCAATACATTTTAATTTTAGACTTGCAAAAATTTTACCAATCCAATGAATGTAAAATGGTATCTCATTGTTTCAGTATCACTTCCCTGATTACTGGACAGGTTGAGCATGTTTAAAGTTTTATTGACAATTTAGAATTGATCTCCTGTGGGTTGCCTGTATGTGCTCCTGGCCCTTGTTCTTTGGATTTTTTATATTTCTCTTATGTATTTATATGAGTTCTTTAAACATACTACTTATGTCTTCTCCCAATCTGGGCTTCTTAAAAAATTGTTTTGCGTGTGAAATTTTCCCATTTGTTCAATGGACGTTTTAAACTTTAGAGTAGTTGAATATATAAGCTTTTCCTTTATGGCTTGTGCTTTTTATTCCTTCCCGACTCTAAGGTCTTTAGAACATTCTTCTATATTTTATTTCAAATGTTGAAATTTTTGTAGTTCATGTTTAGGTCTTTAATCCTAAAATTACTTGTTGTTCACATTTGGGACTATAACATGGAAACTATTTGTATTCAAGGTTTGAGGTAGAGAACTAATTTTATTTTATATTTCCCTGAATTGCCAATAGTCTCAGCATCATTTATTAAAGACTTCATTTTTCTCTATTATTTTTTTCATTTCACTTTTGTCATATGCCAAGAACTCATATTTGAATAGGTTTTGGGGTCCTTATTCGGTTCGGTTCATCTATTTCTGTGCCAATAATGTACAATTTTATTTTTTCAGGTTTGTAATTATTGATCTATCTGATAGGGCAAGTCTTATCTACTTATTGGTTCTATGAGAAATTCTTGGGAATTTGAATTAGTAGATTTCCTTTGAGGAAAAACAACCTTTATTTACTCATTCAAATCCCTTGAGGAAAAACAGCCTGTATTTACTCATTCAGTACCACATTTATTGAGCTTTAGGATGTTATTTCAGTCTTATGGTCTCCATTTATTTCTAATGAGAAGTTCATAGTTATTAGTCTGGTTCTCCTGAACACAAGTTATTTTTCTCTGGTTGCTTTCAAAATTTTCTTTTTTCTTTACATGACAGTAGCTTGACTTTAATGAACCTAGGTGTAATTTTCTTTGTATTTAATCCTTGCTTGGGATTCACTGAACTTCTTCAACCTGCAAATTTATTTCTTTCACCAAATTTAATGATTTTTTAAATCATGATTTCTTCAAACGTTTCTTTTTCTACCCCGTTTTCTCTCTATCCTTCTGGGATTCAAATTACATGCTTGTTAGATTTTTAAAATATTATCATTTACAATCCTGAGGCTCTGTTCATTTTTAAAAAATCTTTTCTCCCCTCTGTCTGTCCTTGAGACTGGATAACTTCTGTTGTTCTGTCTTCAGATTCACTGACCCTTTCTTCTGTCATTGCTATTCTGCTATTAGGCCCATCCTGCAAAGTTTTTCTTTTCTCTGGTGAGATTTTTCTACTTATTCCTTCACCAAAATCATATTTTGCTTTACATCTTTGAGCACTGTTATAATAGTTGCCTTAAATAATCCTTCTCAGCTGATTTCAACCTGTCAGGATTGGTGTCCATGGGGAGCCTCTGCTCTTCACAATGAGTCACATCTTTCTGTTTCTTCTATGTGTGATGGTTTGAGGCGACATCCTGACTGACATGTTGTAGAGACTCTGGATTCCATTATACTTCTTTCCAGAGCTGGAATTTTTTCTTTAGTTTAGTTTTACACCCATTTAACTTGCCTTGACTCAGACTCCAAACCCCATCTGTACTGTGGTGGGCAGCAGCAGAAATATCTGTTAAAGTCAATTTAGTACTACTAGCTGAGTTGCTTCAGAATGCATCCCACGCCTACATAGTTCAAGCGTGAGCCTATGCAAAATCTGGGTTCTCTCCCCTTCTCTGGCTCTCTTTTTTCTAGGATTTCTGGCCTCACTTTTCAGCTGCTATGATTGCCGTGAAGTCTGTTCTTTGGTTGTTCAAGCCAGAAATCTATGGACTTTCTATCCCAGTTTTAGTCACTCAAGTTGACATGATCTGGGACCAGCCCTTAAACAAAAACAATGCTGTTTCTTTTTTCCAAATGTAGATTTTCTTCCAGTTTCTGCTAGATTTTGGTTGTTCTTCAAGCAGTATTTTAAAAAATATTTTGCCCAAAATGTGTAGTTGTTATCTGTGGGATGGTTAATCTAATAAAAGCAACACCTCTGTTACTTTGTAATGAATTTGTAATTTGTCTATAAAGCTAGACATTGTGATCTCGGATAATTTTTATATACAGTTTTTCATTTTGTAGTCACCACAGTTCCATGTGTTTTCTTCCCAGGGATGCTGAATATGGTGACTTAATCCCTTTTAAATAGATAGTTTAGCTCTTTGAAGCCCTGGGTTTTTTGTAAGACTGTCATTTCCAGGCCGCTGCCTCCCATGGTTCTGGGATCTTATCTCCTACAATTTATGTGGGGGAAGAGAATTGTAATATCAGATGCTTACCTAAGATCCAGAACTGGTTGGGCCCTACAGCTTCAGTTCCAGTGTGCCCATCAGACTTTAGTTTCCTCATTCTTAGACACCGTAGGTTTTTCCTTCATTATTGTTTTTGTTGGTGCTGCCACTGCTGTTAACCTTGAATAAATCTTTTCTTAAAACAATTACAATCTACTTAGCAATTCTGTGTTTTCAGTAGAAAGGGGGCATATGTATTAGCTTGATCTGTTTAGTTTCCAGAAGTTTGTAGCAGTGTTTTCTGTAGTGGACAACATCAGACCATTCCCAGATCCAATTCTTACTGCTAGTTGCTGTGCTTGGTGGGGAAATGATTCAGGTAGGAATAGATGGACTTTGGGCAGAGATCTTATTGATAGCTCTTAGAATAACTAGGGGCATAGGAGCAACTAACATTATTTTAGCATCTAGTATAGCCCAAGCTCTCAGCCACGCAGTATTACTTCCATTTTACACATTATGAAATGGAGACACAGAAAGACCTAAATAATTTGTTTCGCCCTAAGGAGAGTCATACTGCAAGTTACTTGACTCAAAATCACATATCTACCATGGTACTGTACTGCCTCAACAAACATGTTTAGTAATTTTGTAGAGGGCAAAAAAATTGAAATTGTGCTATGTCCACTAGCAGTTGTGACAGAACTCCAAAGCTAATCAGCACTGGAGAATGTGTGGAGGAGATTACAATGTGTGTTTGCCAGATCCATGCTTCTCATAGGTGAAATTCATGAGATATCATTGAAAACACTCTCTGTACTGCCAAAACTCACACTAAGAGGTTGTTTGCCTGTTGCTTTGAAGAGAAGTGAAAGAAAGGAATGCATGAATAATCTATTCTTGGCCATAAAGAAACTGAGTGTTCATTTAACATCCAAGGATGTTAATTTTAGAAGTCTGACCACAGTTTTTAGCAATATTAATTACCTTTCCTTTATAAAGAAGGATTTTCCCTTTGGGATCTTTATTGATTTACCTCAATCCAGGAGTTGGACAAAGTCTCTAACTTAAACCTAATAAACTTATTAACAGGCTTTGAAGTCAGGAATGAGCCTCCCATGTTTTCTCTTCAAATACAAATCTTTATAATGTGCCTTGTCATTTACAGGGGCAGGAATAAATCTTCTTAGATGTTGGCTCAGAATCCTCATGTAAACGCCATTGGCATTTGGGCTAGGTTTTTATCTTCTAGTTGGGGTCACTTAGAATATGCTGTTTTTTCTGACATTCAGCGACGTTGAGAGAGGAGTTTTGAAAATTATAATGTATCTATTGTAAAGTCCTAAACACAGACAACTTCATATTCGTGTAAAATAGATATTTTAATTTTCAGTTTTTAGGTGAGGAAGCTGAGCACCAACTAAAGTGCCCAAGTTAGTCAAGGCAGAAATAATAGCAAACTAGATCAGATGGTTGGGTGACCTTGAGCAAGTCGCTTGCCTGTCTGTGCCTTCAGTTTCCTTGCCTGTGAAAAGGGGCTAAGAAGAGCAGCTACTTCATAGGTCTGTTGAAAGGACAGATTGAGTTAATGCATGCAAATCACCTGGATCACTGCCTGGCACATAGTCAACATTATGCAAGTTTGCTTTTTTTTTTTTGAGACAGAGTTTCGCTCTTGTTACCCAGGCTGGGGTGCAATGGCGCAATCTCAGCTCACCGCAATCTCTGCCTCCTGGATTCAGGCAATTCTCCTGCTTCAGCCTCCTGCGTAGCTGGGATTACAGGCACGCGCCACCATGCCCAGCTTATTTTTTGTATTTTTAGTAGAGACAGGGTTTCACCATGTTGACCAGGATGGTCTCGATCTCTTGACCTCGTGATCCACCCGCCTCGGCCTCCCGCAAGTTTGCTTTTTAAAGATTACTGTTAACTTCAGCACACATGGATTTCTGCAGGAAGCAGGATGTTTCAGAAAAAAGAAAAATGAACAAACAAACAAAACATGGGCTTTGGAATCCTGGTTCTAACATTATCCTAGCTCGAGTTTTCTGTATAGAGCCTCTGAGGTTGCAAAGTAGGGTTGAATGGGAGTAGTTAGAATTCTAGAGGAGAGAAAAAAAAGAGAGGAAGAGAAGAGAGGCAGGGAAGAATGCAAAGCAGTCATTTCCTGGCTGGCCATAGCTTCTCACAAAAAGCAGTCAGTGGTTCTGTCACATAGAGCATCTTCCAGATTGACCGTTTTGTACCAGTGTTTTCAGCACAGTCGAGACCAGAAGGAGAGGGGAGAGGCATGCCCTGGTATCACAGGCTGTGTGACTTGGTTACCTGTTCTCCTCTTCCCCCTCTGACATACAACTCCTAAAGAAGCAAGAGTGCATGTCCCTCGTGCGGCACTTGAACTGAATCCAAAAACATCTGGATGGGCCAGTGCCTCGGAGGGTCCGGTTGGAGGTCAGTGGAGCCCGAGTGCTGTGCTGCATGCCACGGAGGCTGTGCCAAAGCCCTGGCCTCGCCCAGAAGGAGGCTGAGATGGTTGGTGGCAATAGAAGGAATAGGAGCAGTCGTGACCGGGGATCTTTACGGAGCAGAGGCCAGGGAGGCAGACGGGACCCAGTCCATCAGGAGGCCTACATACTGGAACCAGTTCCACCACTCACAACTCTGCAGCCTCAGTAAGCTCCTGTGGCCCCAGTAAGATTGTTGTGAGGATTGGAAGTAATACATGTAATGCGCCTTTCAGTACAGGTACTCAAGAAATGACAGATCATATCTTCCTAACCATCAACATTTGAAATAGATGTCAATTTCCTTTAGCATTTGTATTTTACCCTGGAAGCAAAGTTTGAATTCAGAGATATGACTGAGATGACCTAGAAGCTGATACCACTGCACAGAGAAAAATATTTAACTCTAGGACATATTAAAGGAAATTACTCAGAAAGCTCATGCCAGAGAACAAATGACGTGGCTGTTTTTAAAAGGCCATCCAAGGAGGTCAAAGGATTTAGGAAAAATCATGAGGAGCAAGAAATGACCTTCATGCCCCAAAAGACATGAGTTGTATCCTAATTCAGTATTGGACAGTGAAACAGCTGTCTGGAAGGTTGTCCCTTCTGGAAACCATGAGGTCTTGCAGGATTTCTTTGTGACTTCAGGGCATGAAGCTGCCTTGTTTTCCTTGGACTATTATTAAAAATGGCTGGGAGATATCATTATCAGAATTATCCTAATAACATACTTACTAGTTCAGATTAGCTAAAGGCAGAAATTTTAGGAATTTTAAGAACTATGTAACCATTTTGCTTTATGTCATTATAGATGTGTTTTTGTTTGTTTGTTTTTAGCTAGGGAAAAAAAAAGAGAAGATGAGTTCAACTCCTATTCTGTGGGCAAAGTAAGTCCAGAGTGTTTAGCACTGGTCTGGGCATCTCAGGGAGAAAAGCAGCATCGTATTAAGCCAAGTGAAGGGTTTGATATAAAACCAGGAGAGAAGGATAAGTAAGTGGAAGATTGCTGGGCTCTGGCCTCCCTGAGATCAGACTAGACGTGGAGCTCACTGGAAGCGCGGTGTTTGAGAATCAAACTTCTGACTCTTAGAACCATAGACATGATAGCAAGCTGGACTCACAGGTTATGGGCAGGAGAGGTGGCTGGGTGATTCCACGTTTTGGCATCTCCTTTTCCTGGCACGGGGGCAGGTGGAAGGCAGAGGAGGAGTAAGCGCGTGGCTTTCAGGTCAGCCAGAGCTGGGCTGAGAGCTGGCTTCCTGACTTTCTGACTCTTCACCTCTGTCAGACTGTCTCACTGTCTGCAAAGTGGGAATGATGATAGTACTCCTCATGAAGTTACTGTGAGGATCATTTGAGATGATGCATGAAAAACCCTCAGCAAAACCCTGGCACACAGAAAGCTTCACGAGCAGTTTGCTGTGTTAGCTATGATTACTTTGGCAGACAATCTGTTTCTTACATGTTATACGCCTCTCGGGGGCTTTTCAACCAGAAGGCTTCTGCATCTGAGTCTGTCTGTGGTATGCAAGGGAAATAATCTCTGTGTCATTCACTGAATAACCTGGAGCTGACAGCCTTCTCTATGGACAGCTCAATGATTATGTCACTTAACAAACACGTGTTGAGCAGGTGCTCAGCTGGGTGTCTGTTGTGAACGCTCATGACTCTAACCCTCCTCCCCCAGGAGTGTCAAAGACAGGTGTGTCACTGCATCAACTCATGATTGCAGCTCAGTGGATGTGCTTCTTTACCTAAAGGTCTTGAGGGTAAAAACATGAACCTATGAAAATACATGCAAAATGCTGTGTGTGAGCCCATGCGCTTTTTTTTTCTGGGGTTGTGGGTTCATAAATTTCATCAAAGTCACAAAGGGTGTTGGACCTCTAAGGGAGCAGGAGCCACTGTAGTGAGAAAAGTGGAGAAGATAGAGAGTGCTATGAGATGCCAAGGAAGGACTGCATGACCAGCCAGGGAGACCAGGTTGGATGAGGCCAGGAAGACATGCAAGGAAAAGGAAGGGCATTAGCTGGCTCTGACTGGCTAATGCGTTCCATGATTGTTTTTGCAGAGGAAGGCTTACTGGTTTCTCTTTTTTTTAATTAAAAAAAGAGATATATATTATTATATATAATGTATATATATTATATATATTTATTAAAAAGACATTATATATAATGTGTATATATTATATATCTATATCTTTATAAAAAAAGATAAATATTACATATATTTATATATATATTAAAATATATATATTTTATAGCACTTTAGGTTCTGGGGTACATGTGCAGAACATGCAGGATTGTTACATATGTACACACATGGCAATGTGGTTTGCTGCCTCCATCCCCTATCCCTATATCTGGCATTTCTCCCCATGTTATCCTTCTATCTCCCTACCCCCCACTGTCCCTCCCCCATTCCCCCCAACAGATCCCAGTGTGTGATGCTCCTCTCCCTGTGTCCATGTGTTCTCATTGTTTAAAACCTCCCATAAGTGAGAACATGCAGTGTCTGATTTTTTGTTCTTATGTCAGTTTGCTGAGAATGATGGTTTCCAGATTCATCCATGTCCCTACAAAGAACACAAACTCATCGTTTTTTATGGCTGCATAGTATTCCATGGCGTATATGTATGACATTTTCCTAGTCCAGTCTATCATTGATGGGCATTTGGGTTGGTTCCAGGTCTTTGCTATTGTAAACAGTGCCACAGTGAACATACATGTGCATGTGTCTTTATAATAGAACAATTTATAATCCTTTGGCTATATACCCAGTAATGGGATTGCTGGGTCAAATGGAATTTCTATTTCTAGATCCTTGAGGAATTGCCACACTGTCTTCCACAATGGTTGAACTAATTTACACTCCCACCAACAGTGTAAAAGTGTTCCTATTTCTCCACATCCTCTCCAGCTTCCGTTGTCTCCAGATTTTTTAATGATCGCTGTTCTAACTGGTGTGAGATAGTATCTCAGTGTGGTTTTGATTTGCATTTCTCTAATGACCAGTGATGATGAGCATTTTTTCATATATTTGTTGGCCTCATAAATGTCTTTTGAAAAGTGTCTGTTCATATCCTTTGCACACTTTTGAAGGCGGTTGTTTTTTTCTTGTAAATCTGTTTTAGTTCTTTGTAGAGTCTGGATATTAGCCCTTTGTCAGACAGGTAGATTGCAAAATATTTTTTCCCATTTGGTTGTTTGCCAGTTCACTCTAATGATTGTTTTTTTTCTGTACAGAAGCTCTGGAGTTTAATTAGGTCCCATTTGTCTATTTTGGCTTTTGTTGCCAATGCTTTTGGTGTTTTAGTCATGAAGTCCTTGCCTATGCCTATGTCCTGAATGGTTTTACCTAGGTTTTCTTCTAGTGTTTTGATGGTGTTAGGTCTTAAGTTTAAGTCTTTAATCCATCTGGAGTTAATTTTAGTGTAAGGTGTCAGGAAGGGGTCCACTTTCTGCTTTCTGCACATGGCTAGCCAGTTTTCCCAACACCATTTATTAAAAAGGGAATCCTTTCCCCATTGCTTGTTTTTGTCAGGTTTGTCAAAGATCAGATGGTTGTAGATGTGTGGCATTGCCTCCAGGGCCTCTGTTCTATTCCCTTGGTCTATATCTCTGTTTTGATACCAGTACCATGCTGTTTTGATTACTGTAGCCTTATAGTGTAGTTTGAAGTCAGGTAGCGTGATTCCTCCAGGTTTTTTCTTTTTGTTTAGAATCGTCTTGACTCTATGGGCTCTCTTTTGTTTCAATATGAAGTTTATGGTGATTTTTTCCAGTTCTGTGAAGAGGGTTATAGGTAACTTGATGGGGATAGCATTGAATCTATAAATTACTTTGGGTAGTATGGCCATTTTCACAATATTGATTCTTCCTAACCATGAGCATGGAATGTTTTTCCATCTGTTTGTGTCCTCTCTTATGTCCTTGAGCAGTGGTTTGTAACTCTCCTTGAAGAGGTCCTTTACATCCTTTGTTAGTTGTATTCCTAGGTATTTTGTTCTCTTTGTATCAATTGTGAATGACAGTTCGTTCTTGATTTGGCTGTCTTTAAGTCTGTCATTCGTGTATAGGGATGCTTGTGATTTCTGCACATTGATTTTGTATCCTGAGACTTTGCTGAAGTTGCTTATCCATTTCAGGAGATTTTGGGCTGAGACGATGAAGTCTTCTAAATATACAATCATGTCATTTACAAATAGAGACAGTTTGACTTCCTCCTTTCCTAATTGAATACCCTTTATTTCTTTTTCTTGCCTGATTGCTCTGGCTAGAACTTCCAACACTATATTGAATAGGAGTGGTGAGAGAGGGCATCCTTGTCTAGTGCCAGATTTCAAAGGGAATGCTTCCAGGTTTTGCCCGTTCAGTATGATATTGGCTGTGAGTTTGCCGTAAATAGCTTTTATTATTTTGAGATACGTTCCATCGATACCTAGTTTATTGAGAGTTTTTAGCATAAAGGCTGTTGAATTTTGTCAAAGGCCTTCTCTGCATCTATTGAGATAATCATGTGGTTTTTGTCTTTGGTTCTGTTTTTGTGGTGGATTACATTAATAGGTTTGCATATGTTGAACCAGCCTTGCATCCCCTGGATGAAGCCTACTTGATCGTGATGGATAAGCTTTTTGATGTGCTGTTGTGGTCGGTTTGCTGGTATTTGATTGAAAATTTCTGCATCTATGTTCATCATAGATAGTGGCCTGAAGTTTTCTTTTTTTGTTGAGTCTCTCCTGGATTTTGGTATCAGGATGATGTTGGTCTCATAAAATAATTTGGGAAGGATTACCTCTTTTTGGATTGTTTGGAATAGTTTCAGAAGGAGTATTACCAGCTACTCTTTGTATATCTGGTAGAATTCAGCTGTGAACCCATCTGGACCTGGGCTTTTTTTGGTTGGTAGGCTATTAATTTCTGCCTCAACTTTAACCCTTGTTATTGGTCTATTCAGGGTTTTGACTTCTTCCTGGTTTAGGCTTGGGAGGGTGCAGGTGTCCAGGAATTTATCCATTTCTTCCAGGTTTACTGGTTTATGTGCATAGAGTTGTTGGTAGTGATGGTAGTTTGTATTTCTGTGGAATTGGTGGTGACATCCCTTTTACCGTTTTTTTATTGCATCTCTTTGATTCATCTCTCTTTGCTTTTTATTAATCTGGCTAGTGATCTGTCTATTTTGTTGATCTTTTCAAAAAACCAGCTCCTTGATGTATTGATTTTTTGAAGGGTTTTTTGGGTCTCTGTGTCCTTCAGTTCTGCTCTGATCTTAGTTATTTCTTGTCTTCTGCTAGCTTTTGAGTTTTTTTGATCTTGCTCCTCTAGCTCTTTCAATTTTGATGATAAGTTTTCTGTTTTAGATGTTTCCTTGCTTCTCATGTGAGCATTTATTACTATAAATTTTCCTCTAGACACTGCTTTAAATGTGTCCCAGAGATTCTGGTATGTTGTGTCTTCATTCTTCTTGGTTTTGAAAAACATCTTTAGTTCTTCCTTCATTTCATTGTTTATCCAGTCAACATTCAAGAACCAGTTGTTCCATTTCCATGAAGTTGTGCGATTCTGAGTTAGTTTCTTAATCCTGTGTTCTAATTTGCTTGCACTGTGGTCTGAGAGACTGTTATGATTTCTATTCTTTTGCATTTGCTGAGGAGTGATTTACTTCCAATTATGTGGTCAGTTTTAGAGTAGGTGCAATCTGGTGCTGAGAAGAATGTATATTCTGCGGATTTGGGGTGGAGGGTTCTGTATATGTATATTAGGTCTGCTTGGTCCAGAGCTGACTTCAAGTCCTAGATATCCTTGTTAATTTTATGTCTCATTGATCTAATATTGACAGTGGAGTGTTACAGTCTCCCACTATTATTGTGTGGGAGTCTAAGTCTCTTTGTAGGTTGTTAAGAGCTTGCTTTATGTATCTGGGTGCTCCTGTATTGAGTGCGTATATATTTAGGATCCTTAGCTCTTCCAGTTGCATTGATTCTTTTACCATTATGTAATGGCCTTCTTTGTCTCTTTTGATCTTTGTTGGTTTAAAGTCTATTTTATCAGAGACTAGCATTGCAACTCCTGCTTTTTTTTTGCTCTCCATTTGCTTGATAAATCTTCCTCCATCCCTTTATTTTGAGCCTATGTGTGTCCTTGCATGTGAGATAGTTTCCTGGATACAGCATGCCAATGAGTTTTGACTTTTTATCCAATTTGCCAGTCTGCGTCTTTTGATTGGGGCATTAGCCTATTTACATTTAAGGTTAGCATTGTTATGTGTGAATTCGATCCTGCCATTTTGATGCTAGCTGGTTGTTTTGCCCATTAGTTGACGCAGTTTCTGCGTAGTGGTTGTTCCTTTCTATGTTTAGTTCTTTCAAGAGCTCTTGTAAGGCAGGCCTGGTGGTGACAAAATCTCTCAGCAATTGCTTGTTTGTAAAGGATTTTATTTCTCCTTTGCTTAAGAAGCTTAGTTTGGCTGGATATGAAATTCTAGGTTGAAAGTTCTTTTCTTTAAGGGTCTGGTAGTTGCCCAGGTTACACTGATAGTAAGGTTAGGTTGTTTGATCTTTCCCTTATACCATTAACATTTAATTTTCTGTCCAAGATACATAGTCACCTTCCATTGATATTTGTGGAAGCAATGTTTGTTTTTTTTAAAAAAAGTCAAAGATCCAAGTAAACATCAGAAGATATTTAAAATGTATTTTCTCAAAATATATAGTCTGGATTGTAAAATATGGTGATATCATTTACTTTATTAAAAGTTAGCTAAATTCAAAAAATATTTATCCAAGGCTTATTATATCACTAGAGATTGAGTTTAGTACTTGAATCCACATTTATGACTTTTATATCTCAGTGAGCATCAAGTCAGTTCCAGATAGAGAGTTGCTATATGATGTGTTTTTAAGGGTTATTTATTATAGATTCTTTAATTTATTTCATCATGATGGAAAAATGGGAAAACAAGATATCCACATAACTCAATTTGGTTTTGAACTATCTAATCATAATTCTTTTTACATTCATACATTATGATATGATCTTTGGCTTAGGAATCCATTGCATTTCTCTTAGTAACTACAATAGCATCTGGAAAAAAAATTAGGGAATTTTTGCATATTATGTTGGAAAGGAAGCAGTAGGTAAATCATAACTATATTCACAGAGTGAATGTTGATTGTTGTTCTTTTAAAAATTGTTTTACTTTTTAGCCATGCATAGTGGCACATGCCTATAGTTCTAGTTACTCTGGAGGCTGAGGCAGGAGGATCACTTGAACTCAGGAGTTCGAGGCTGCATGGAGCCATGATCACACTGCTGTACTCCAGCCTGGGAAAGACAGCAAGACCCTGACTAAAAAAATATTGATTTTAAGAGTATATGAAGCAAAGTGTAAAAGTCTCCCAGTGCTCATTTTTTCCCACCCCCAGTCCCACCTCTGGATTGGTAAGTAGCTGGGCTTTGAAGTAAGATCAATCAAACTTGATCGCCAGCTTCATCACTTCCCAGCCGTGTGGCCCTGCCAAGTTTCCTACCTTCTTTAAGCTACTCATTAAAAATGCTGGTAACAAGGGGACCCAGCTCTTAAAGTTATTGTGAAGATTAAACGAGATCATGACATTAATCTCTTTGTACAGTACCTGGCATGTAGTACATATTTAGCAAATATTGGCTAGAGTTCATATTTATGTTAATATCAATAATTATAGTTAATAATTTTTTTTTGTATTTTGGCTAAGGCAATGTTTGTCTGTTATCTGAAAAGGAAAGTATTTGCTTCTCTTTGATGTTCTACTTCCCAATCTTGTTGAAAATTGAGAAAAGAAAATTCTCTGACTTCGTCACTGAATAGCTAGAGGTCATTAGATCTTCCCTGCCAAGATTTTCAGTTCTATAATTAAAAACCAGAAAACAACCCTTATTTACTTCCCAGATACAAATGCAAACAGAAATAAAACACAGCTGCCCTTATCTCTCCATAGGCACCATCTCTTCTTGGTACTGAAAGAGATAATGATCTTGCAGTTTAATTTTATAAGGAGGTAACAAAATCTATTACATTATCTCAAGTGTAAACACTGAAGCCCTTATCCCATTGCTGGCTAATATTGGCTGTGCCTGTGGCAGCTGCTCACCCCCTACTATAGATTATTTTATATGAAAGAAAACATTGACTGATAAATGAAGATTTGACAACATAGGAGCATAGATGATTTCACAGCTTGATAGTCAAGAATGAAACCAGCAATACAGTGGTTGGATGAAAACACAGAATGTCCATGGACACAAGTGAAGGTAGAGATGGACAAATCACTTGATTCATCTCCCATTATTAAATAGTAAAGTGTTTACAAAAGCATGAACAAATATGCAAGTGCTTCGGGTCCACTGAAGTTCCACATGATCTTATAAAACATTATAAACCATAAAAGTAAAAGGCTAAGAAGAAACTCAGGAAGCTGTTGAGATACATTGTTTTCATAATTGTAGGGACTGTGGGATTAGCTTGATCCCTTCCTAGGTGATTAAAGTAGAGGACATCTCTTGTCACAGGGCTTAAACTTCATATAAAAGATTAATTTACATTTATAGACATTCAAGCCCACAAAATAAAGTTAACAATTATGGACTTCTGTAACAAACTCTGTTAAGATTTTAGACAAATCAGACAAATCTGCTTTATAAACTCAGCACTGACACTAGTTGAGTGACCTTGGACAATTGCTTGACTAAATCTCTCAGAATAATCATACCTACCCTGTAAGGTCATTGTGAGTATTAACAAACCTAATTGTGCTAAAATTGTGCTTAGCATGTAATAAACACTTGACAAATGATAAGAAGTTTTTTTTGTTTGATGCCTCTTCAAGTTTTTCGTAAGTTAATATGCTTCTTTTTTCTCTATCTGAATTTGGATATTTATTTTAGCTTGATGCAGTGGCTCTGTAACATTGTGTAGATTACTGTAGTCTTTATTTTTCTTAAAATTAACAGGCATTTTTTAAGATTAGCACATAGTTCAAAAGGAAGGCTACTTGGAGCAGCCTTTGTTTTTCTTCATTATGTTAAGAAAGTTGGCAAAGTTAATAATAAGTCTGTTTAATCAATAAAAAAATCTGAAGTCTTTAAAAATTAACAAGCAGTAATGATATGATATAATTTCTTATCTGTATTTCCTTGTCTCTTTTTCTCTAAATTTTTCATTACCTTGTATTTTAAATAAAGTAAAAGCTGACGCATGGTTGGCATCGAATAAGTGTTTGTTGAATGAAAAGGAAAGGCCATACATATTTTAATTTTGACCAAAGGCAGTGGCTCCTCAATGGAGGCTGAATAGATCCTAATTAAATTACTCAGATTAGAAAACATTCTGCTACCTGCTTCTCTTACTCAAATGCAAAACTACTCTGACTAATTTCTTGGGATAGGAAAAGGGTTAAAGTAATTAAATTATAAGGGAGGCTGAACACTTTTATGGCATCTTTTATCTACAGTTAGGGTTTTAGTGTTAAAAGAACTCTAGAGATGGAATACTCAACCTCTTCAATTTATAGAGAGGAAACAGAGACCCTGGGAATCTAAATGGCTTCATCCTGTGGTAACTGACTTGCAGGAGTTTATTTCCAATTTTTCTCATTACGATCTGCTCTTAAATGGATTTGCCCCAAGGTACTTATTTATATTAACAGTTCCATCTATTCCAAGACAGTTACATATATAAAAAGAATAGATAGCAAGATTAAGATTATGGTTGAGAGTATCGGCTTTGGGGTTAGAGAAGCCTGAATTCCAATCCCTTCTTCACCACTTCCTAGTTGTGTGAACTTGGACGAATTGTTTAAAATATTGGTCAAGTTTCTTAGTCTTTCTTTGCCTCAGTTTCCTTATCTATAAAGAGGGGATGACAAACTCCTGTCGTGCTCAAAATAGAAATAATAAACCCTCACAGATTTATTATTAATGACAAATGAGATAATGTATATAAACAATTATCACCAGCCAGGTGCATTCTAAACAATTAGTAGCTATTAACTATTATAATATAAATTAGAAGAGGGAGGGAAAGTTGAAGGGAAGAGATAGTACTATACTTTGCTATAGTAGGCCACAAATTTGGCTCTAAGCTTTCTTACAGGCAACACAGAGAAAGAAACATGATTGATTACACAGTTTCAGGGAACTTAGATATATTAATTTTACATATCTGGCCAAACCAGAACTTCCCTCCTTCAATCCCATTTTTGAATTTCTAAACACGGTCTCTTTCTCGTAGACATAGCAGTATAGGTTGTAGAGACTCACTGAGTTATAATAAGGGCTGTGTAAGTTTGCCTGAGACTTTCTTAGCATTTCCCATATAGCCACTTAGCTTGTTGATAGCACCTGAAGGAAAGACCCAGCAAAGTGTCTTCCCATGGGTGAATTTCATTCTCAAGAAGCCCAAGACCTTGGAGGGGGCCACTGGTGAACTGAGGGTTATATGCCTCCTTTCCCTCACCCATATCAGGTGCTCCTTAATCACAGAGACCTGCCTTATTCACCTTCACATTTTCATTCATCTCATCTCACACTTGGTGGATGCTCAGCGTTTGTGATTTGCAGTTATACATGAACATGTGCTGAAGAGTTACTGGTGTGAGCGTCCTTCCATTTTAAGGCTTGGTTTTATTTCTACATCAGGCAAAACGGACGTTTCATCCAACTCTGATGACAGTGTGCAAAGCTTAAATCTCAATATTTTACATGAAAAATAATACCCATGTGAACTCTTCTGCCTGGCTACTGATGTGCGATGACTTGTGTTATTGAATGTCAGAATGAAATAGAACTAGTTTTCTTTAAAACAAACAAACAAAAAAACAAAAAAGGAGGGAAGTATATTCTAGCACCTTAGATATCTTTCAGAATAGGTATATTAACTAGTTTGCTTTCGAGACACATACGTCATTATACCTCATGTCAAGTCGTGGCCAAAATCTCATTTTTTTCTCGAAGAGGTAATATACACTTTGCTTTGGATATTACCTACAGAGAAAATGTAGAAAGGTTATGCTATCATAAAAACATTTCTAAATATGTATATTTCGATATGTGAAATACTCTAAATTTTCTTTAGGAAATAGAATTGCTTATTTTGCATGATATTCTTTCTTCAGCTGTATTTATTGCAGCAAATAATCTGTTTCTTTCTCTGAATCAGCTTTCCCAAACCAATCTCCCTTGAATTACTTAGCCAAGTTAATAAAGTTGGATGAGGGAAATGTTGCCATTCAATGTGGTGTTTCTTTTTTTTCTTTTCTTTTCTTGTTTACAATTGAGTACTCCATTTTACAAGTTAGGAATTCTTTAACTCTTAAACAGGAACATCAACTAGAGGGTTGTTTGGGATAACTGAGGCTCACACAGAGCAGGCCAACTTGTTTCCATATGCTGTATCTAAGTCTGGATTCAAATTGTGGAATAGCATTTTATTTTATCAAAATGGTAAGTCTTTATAACCCTTTTCTTCTTTCCTAGCCCCTTTGCTTTTACTCTGTCCAAACATGTCACTGGTAAACGAGCCACGGGTAAATACCTCTGCACTGCAGAAAATTGCTGCTGACATGAGTAATATTATAGAAAATCTGGACACTCGGGAACTCCATTTTGAGGGAGAGGAGGTAGAATATGACGTGTCTCCCAGCGATCCCAAGATACAGGAAGGTAAAGATGGATGATCTGAGGGGGAAGAAAAGAGTTTATCAGGGTTGGTCGGAAGAGCACAAATTTGCAATAACCAGCAAATGATTGATTTTCCTTGCAGATGTAACACTGGGCTCAGATCATTTTATAAGAGGCTTACTTGTTTTAACATGTGATTCTTAAAAGAATGCCTGTAAAAGGCAAGTTATGCTAATCATATATTGCAATAACTTTATTTACTTATTTTTTAGTGTCTATCCCCTTCTCTGCTATTTATAACACTCAAGGATTTAAGGAGCCTAATATACAGACGTATCTCTCCGGCTGTCCGATAAAAGCACGAGTTCTGGAAGTGGAACGCTTCACATCTACAACAAGGGTCAGAGTGATTTATGGACTCACCTTTTTTTTGTCAATATATGTGAATTAGTACATAGCCTTTCATTTTCCTTCCTCCTAGCTATGATGATGTTTGTAGGTTTTTGTTTATCTATCATTTCCAAATCATTGTCACCTGTCATGTTTTTGCCTCCTTCCCATTTAATCTCCATTCTTATATTCTTCTTCTTCTTTTTTAAGACAGAGCTCGTTTTTTAAAAAGGTATTAAGGCAAATTAACTTCAATAAATTGCAGAGTGCCTCTCTTAATCTTCTCTCCCCAGTTTTCTGTTTCATTTGGACTCTTGATGCATATTCATCCCACCTGGCACGGCAGGTATAAGTCTACAAAACGTTTAGCTTTCCTAATATTTATTTAGCTGAAAATGTTGGCGCTACCTGGCTTTTAAAGAAAAAAAGCCAGGATACTGGACTGGCCAGTGCCATTACCCCAAAGCACTGTTGAGAAAATTCTGCAGGCATACTCTGCCTCTCTGGTTCCTAGAAGACCATCCTTTAGTCCTCATTCCCGTGCTTTTTCATTGAACACTGAAAAGGCTTTGGAGTAAAATCTCTTCAACAATCAAAGTTACACCCTTTGAATGGACAAGAAGAAGCTGTTAGGGTAGCTACTTTTCTCTGTTCCTGCCTAGATTTTGCAGTTGTTAAGTCTCCAGGGGAGGAAAGTTGCTGCAGGGTGCTGACCTTTGTCCCTTCAGGCTAATCTCTAGCCATGGCAGAGTAAGGCTACCATTGCCTCCTGCCTCCAGGGAAGCATAAATTACTAACCAGCTGTCAGGCAGGCTTTGTCTTCCTTTCCTCCTTGTCTTTTGGAGGTGGCATGTTATTGCTCTCTGGGTGGTTTTGCCTGGTGCTGCTGTCCCGCTCCCTGTGCACGTACTGATGATGCCCAGCTCATAGTCACTCGCTGTCCCGCTCCTGGCGCACGTACTGACTCCTAGCTCACACTCGCTGTCCCGCTCCCTGCGCACGTACTGACGCCCAGCTCACACTCGTCATGCTCCCTGCACACGTACTGACGCCCAGCTCACACTCGCTGTCTTGCTCCCTGCACACGTACTGACTCCCAGCTTACACTCACTCACTGTCCCGCTCCCTGCGCACGTACTGACGCCCAGCTCACACTCGCTGTCCCGCTCCCTGCACATGTGTTGACTCCCAGCTCACACTCGCTGTCCGACTCCCTGCCCCACTCCCTGCACACGTACTGACGCCCAGCTCACACTCACTGTCCCGCTTCCTGCACACGTGTTGACTCCCAGCTCACACTCACTCGCTGTCCCGCTCCCTGTGCACGTACTGACGCCCAGCTCATACTCACTGTCCCGCTCCCTGCGCACGTACTGACGCCCAGCTCATACTCACTGTCCCGCTCCCTGCACACGTACTGACTCCCAGCTCATACTCACTGTCCCGCTCCCTGCGCACGTACTGACTCCCAGCTCATACTCACTCGCTGTCCCGCTCCCTGCACATGTACTGACTCCCAGCTCACACTCACTATCCCGCTTCCTGCACACGTACTGACTCCCAGCTCACACTCGCTGTCCCGCTCCCTGCACACGTACTGACTCCCAGCTCATACTCACTGTCCCGCTCCCTGCGCACGTACTGACTCCCAGCTCACACTCACTCGCTGTCCCGCTCCCTGCACATGTACTGACTCCCAGCTCACACTCACTATCCCGCTTCCTGCACACGTACTGACTCCCAGCTCACACTCGCTGTCCCGCTTCCTGCACACGTACTGACTCCCAGCTCACACTCACTTTGGCATCAGCCTCTGGTTTAGGCTTTCCCTGTGAGTTGGGTCCATGTCTCCTTGATACACAACTGAGCATAACTCACTCAGAAATGTCTCTAAGATGAGCTTTGTTTTCTTAATTCACCTGCCAGCTTTTAGATTGAAAGAGAATAATGTAGGAGTAAATGACAGACTCTAGAGCTAGACTGCATGGTTTAATTCATCTTTGCCTTGTGATCTTGAATGAGTGACTGAACCTCTCTGTTTCTGATTCTTCTTCTGAATAAGGGTTATAACACTGCTTACTTTGTAGGTTTGTTATGAAGATTTAGTAATAATAATACATATGTATTATATTGTATTATTATGTGTTATGAGATGTATTATCATGTATTATACAGAGTATACAAGTATTCTACACAGTACTGCAGTCACTTTCTCCACCCAGCCCTCCTTAACACTGGTGGTTCCTTGGGGTGGGTGGGTGGTATAGACCAGGCTGGATCTTGGATGTGTTTCACAAGAGGAGGAAAGAAGGCATGTCATACCATTTCTGAAGAACAAAAAAGAGCTAAGATGGAGCTCCTAGTATACAATACCTCTCACCCCTGCCAATTGCCTGGTTCACTGCTTATATTTGTGGACTGGACCCCTGAAGGCTAATTAGAACCTTCTCTCATCATCTCCTCCACCTAGTTCCTTGTTTCAGGTGTGTGCACATGGATGCACACACACATATGTTGGAGGAATAGCATTTGTAGGAATTCGTCTTATGTGTGATTGGAAGTTTGTCTTATGTAATTTATCAAGTGAACATTTAGAGAATATTATTTCTGTAAGTGGCTGCTTTTGAAAAATATTTACTTAAGTACTTACACAAAAGAAGTAGGCTGGACTTAAGTATACTTCCCTGTTACTTACTATTTAAATATTGTTCATTGAAAGCTTTTGGAATTTTTGTTGTTATCTAAAATATCAAACATTTTTATGTATCACTGTAGGTACCGAGTATTAATCTTTACACTATTGAATTAACACATGGGGAATTTAAATGGCAAGTTAAGAGGAAATTCAAGCACTTTCAAGAATTTCACAAAGAGCTGCTCAAGTTCAAAGCCTTTATCCGCATCCCCATTCCCACTAGAAGGTAACCATTTTGGAATTAATTATGCCAGTATACAAGTTGGATGGAAAGTGTATTTTGGCTGGGTGTGGTGGCTTACACCTGTAATCTCACCACTTTGGGAGGCTGAGGTGGGAAAATCACTTGAGTATGAGACTAGCCTGGGTAACATAGCAAGACCTCCTCTCTGCAAAAAATTTAAACATTTAGCTGGATGTGGTGGCACGTAGGGGTAGGTAGTAGTCCTCGCTACTTGGGAGGCTGTGACGGAAGGATTGCTTGAGCCAGAGATTAAAGCTGCAGTGAGCTATGATCACACCACTGCACTCCAGCCTGGGCAACAGAGCAAGACCCTATCTCTAAAATAAATAAATAAAAAGTGTATTTAATTCACAGTATAGGCTAACTAGTCTATTGTTGGTAGATATTTTCACTTAAATAGTCTCTTAAAAATATGACATCTCATGAAAGATACACTAAAGTCATAGTCAAAGACTAATTTAATAAGTATTTGCATTCTGGGTGTTTGTGTTTTAGACACACATTTAGGAGGCAAAATGTCCGAGAGGAGCCTCGAGAGATGCCCAGTTTGCCCCGTTCATCTGAAAACATGATGAGAGAAGAACAATTCCTTGGCAGAAGAGTAAGTTGCTTCACTATTCTATTGTTTTGAACATAATTTTGCAGTGCTGTAGAAACATAGCATCTGCCCAGGGGTGAAGTAGGTGTGACTGCAACTCCTCCCATCCACTCATCCATCACCCAGGCTGGTTTAGCTTTTCTGGAACTAGTTAGGCATTTCCTTCTTTCCCCAAGCCATACAGTGGTTGCATTTTCTCAGAAGAGGAAGAGTGTTCTTGGTTAGGACTTAACATTAGGAAGAAGCTGTGCTTCCTGCTAGAACGTCCTTGGGCTTGTTGTGAGTCAAAGATTGAACTCATTGTTGTGGGTTTTGAGATCTACTTTTTAAAATAATATATTTCCATATATGAGCTTCTGTGTTTGTAATAGCTCATCTTAAATATATGTAAAATCTCATTCCTAAACTATAGATGGAGCAGTCAGGGTCTGAGAAGAGTATGACGGAGTACAGACAGGCACATACTCCTGGACAGAAAACTCCAGAGGAGGGGCGCTTCTACCTGCCCTGCTTCCGAGACGGGGCGCTGCGGAGTGTGGATGATTAACTTTTTTCTTTTTTGTTTTTTACTAGAAAATGAACAAGTGTTTGTTAATTTCTGTCAGTTCTGTTTTGTAATCTGAAACATTTATGTTCCAGAGGGAATGTTTGATTTCTCCTTCGTAGTTGTCATCTTGTTTAAAATCTGTCTTTGTAAGTGTCTGGGCCAAATATTTTCCAAGATACCTAGAAGTATAAAAATAGATAGTTGGCTCATGCCTGTAATCCCAGCACTTTGGGAGGCCGAGGCGGGCGGATCCCGAGGTCAAGAGATCGAGACCATCTTGGCCAACATGGTGAAACCCGTCTCTACTAAAAATACAAAAATCAGCTGGGCGTGGTGGTGCACGCCTGTAGTCCCAGCTACTCGGGAGGCTGAGGCAGGAGAATTGCTTGAACCTGGGAGGGGGAGGTTGCAGTGAGCTGAGATCTCACCACTGCACTCCAGCCTGGTGCCTAGCGACAGAGCAAGACTCTGTCTCAAAAAAAAAAAAAAAAAAAGAAAAAAGAAAAAAGATAGTTTGGTTTACTGTGTGCACATGTATGAATTCAACTGAAAATGATGCTTAGTGATTCAATAAAACTTCTCTAGATTTTATATCATGGTCAATATGATTGACATATGTTGCCCCAGTGCCCCAAGCCTATATCCCTCTACTCCTCATCTCCCCCCACATATGGTTTAGCATATTTAAAATCAGTACATTCTACTAGAAAGTCTTTAACCTTTCCCCACTTTTTTTTTTCCTGAGAAGCTGTTTAAAAATTGTAGTGTATCTTTTATAATAAGTCCAGTGTTAGAATTGAAAAAGATGTAAGTTTTTGGTAATATCAACAAATGCTTTAAAAAAACTTACTATGAGCAAGTCCTGCTATATAATAGCTATGGAGGATTAAAAGAATATATAGTTCAGGGCTTGTCAGCAGTTTATAGAAGACCTAAGCATATGGAAAGTTTAAATAGCAACAAGATATTTAAATAATGATTCAAAAGAATTATGGAAATAAAACTTTGATGCTGACAGGATTCCTTGCCCCATGATTATATTAATAAATAATTGAATAACTTATAGAAGATGATAATGATGATCTCATCATTGTCACTACTATTTAATTTTTTAAAATAAGTATGACCATGTTAACACGTATCTAAAATATTTGCATTACAGAAACAACTGGAAGATTACTTGACAAAGATACTAAAAATGCCCCTGTATAAAAACTATCATGCCACAGTAAGTACCAGTCAGTGATTGAAGTTTGAAGTAATTTTCACTATAGTAAATTGTCAGCTAAATTTTGGATCATTTTATTAACACAAGTGATTATATCCACATTTACATTCGTCCTTGAATTAACATAAATTAAGTGAATACAAAGTTGATTGGACAGCAAGGATCCAGTTTACAATGGTGTCATGCTGTTTAAAAAATGTTGAATAGAACTTAATATGTCTTTAACAATAGATTTAAATGAGCTTGAAATGCTGCTGTAGGCTAGATTATCTAGAAATCAACCTTCTCAGGTTTCCAGGAAAGTGCCAAAAAGCATGTTTAGCTCCAAAGAATAAATGTTGAGTAGGAAGTGATGAAAACAGTTGAGGGGCGTTGAATGCCCAAGGAATTTGTGGTGCGGAGGGAGATGCCATCTGATTGGTTTCTGATGCCTGTTAAAGGCCTGTCTTTTCATGTGAAAGTGAGAAGCATGGGAAAAGCTAGGAAAGAAAAAACGCTTGAGGAATCCAAGTAAAGAGAGAAGAGGTGATGGGGCTTAGATGCAGCCACAGAGAGTAAGCTTGGGGTGTGCAGCTGGCAAGCAGGGTGGGAGTAGGTTTTCTAGTGTCAGCAGACAATTAGCTCTGCACCGTTAAAGGTGGGGTGTTTTTAAAGGTTTAGCCTTCAGTTATCCAGAGGTCTTGATAACTGAGAATGCCCTGGTTTATTATATGTATGTATACATTTGTATGAATTATGTGGTGATGGGGGTTGTATGCATCTATATTATATATGTGCAGAACTCAAGAGCTGGTGCAATTGTGATTTGGCTGCTAGTTGAGAGAATGGCATCACATAAACACATAAACAGAAAGAGGAAAGACCTTAGTATATTTTAGAGAAGATGCGAGAGCGCTTGGCTCTGTAAGTTTCTCATGACAGGAGTTGCCTTCCTGCTGCCTTGCAGCATACAGTCTGCAGTCTGGTCCAACTATACATCCAGCTTGTCCCCTTTACACACAGCTGACCTGAGTCTAGGTGGTCACCACTTACCTCCTGCAGCAGCTTGCACTGGGGCATTCAATGGACTTGAAGGAGCTTCAAGTCCTGGAGAGCTTAAAAAACCTGGAGAAGGATTTTCTCAGGAAGACAGGAATTTGGGTTCTACCAGAGGATCTCAAGAGAAGGATGATGGGAGGCAGGGGTTTCTTTTCTTCTAGGACTCAGGAACTTGTATTTTGAAATAACATAATAAATAAGGATACTACCACTATTGTTATTAAAAATGATATCTCCTGTCGTATTGTCTGAAATCAGACATGCTATTTTCTTTAATAGACAATGATTTAAATGTGTATGAGTATTCCTATGCAATAATTTTCCATTTCTTTTACTTTTCTGCCTGCCTGTGACTTTACTTTTACTATTTCTTTTGGCTTTATCCGTTCTTGGTGAGTTCATTCTTCTCTTTCCATGTACTTTTCTACATCTGGGATTCTACTATTGACTGAAGAATGTTTACATTTATAAAATGTTCATTTTAATTACTTTTCCAGTCATAAAAATATTTTCAAAGTTAAGCCATATTGTATTTAGAAATTCCAGAGTGACTTATAAACATTTCCTTTGGAAGGGAAAGCCTCCTTAGCAACTGACTGAACAGATTCTCTCTCTCATTTTTGATGGTTCCTGAGATTATTCTCTTCAAAGCTGAATTGTTCAATATGATTCAAGCATAGGATACAATTTCATTACATTAATTCTCTAACATTCTTTTTCTTTAAATGTAGTCTGGCCTAAAGACCAGATCTGTAGGCCTCTGCCTCATTTGTGAAATAAGATACGAATCCACGTGTTTCCTTCAATAATTGTGAGAAATACTAAAAAGTATCTGTTAAAAAAAATGCTTTACCATCTATCTGTAAAAGGCATATTAAAAGTTATTTTAGCATGCATATCATAAATTTATACTTTTATAATCAAACAAATCTATTTTAAGTTAATTCAGGTCCTAAAGCAGATGGAATCATGGATCATAGGTCAAGGGACTGAATAGGATATGATCTTAATCTCTATAGGGCCATCCAAATCTGTATTTGCAACAAGTGTGTTTAACAAATAGCTCAAGTGATTCTTATCATCAGGAGTTTGAGAACTAAACTAAAATGCTATGGTCAGCTTAGAAATGTCTTGGTAAAGTTATACCACTTTAAAAAGTGGAGATAGGGCTGGGCATGGTGGCTCACGCCTACAATCCCAGCATTTTGGGAGGCTGAGGCGGGCAGATGACCTGAGGTCAGGAGTTCAAGACCAGCCTGGAAAACAGGGTGAAACTCTCTGCTAAAAATACAAAAATTAGGCCGGACGTGGTGGCTCATGCCTGTAATCCCAGTACTTTGGGAGGTTAGTGTCAGCGGGTCATGAGGTCAAGACATTGAGACCATCCTGGCCAACATGGTGAAACCCCGTCTCTGCTAAAAATACAAAAATTAGCTGGGCGTGGTGGCGCACAGCAGTAGTCCCAGCTACTCAGGAGGCTGAGGCAGAAGAATTGCTTGAACCTGGGAGGCAGAGGTTGCAGTGAGCCAAGATCACGCCACTGCACTCCAGCCTGGTGACAAAGCAAGACTCTGTCTCAAAAAAAAAAAAAAAATTACAAAAATTAGCCTGGTGTGCTGGTAGGTGCCTGTAATCCTAGCTACTTGGGAGGCTGAGACAGAAGAATTGCTTGAACCTGGGAGATGGAGGTTGCAGTGAGCTACGATTGTGCCATTGCACTCCAGCCTGAGCCACAGAGCACGACTCTGTCTCAAAAAACAAAAACAAACAACAAAAAAAGATGGAGGTAGATTTATTATAAAGGTATTTGTATAATAGGATTTTCCTCAAAGGAATTTGGTTTTGGGTTCAAAGCACTGACTTTATTTTTCTTAAATGGCCTTTGAAATTAGACATGGGCAGTTCTTTTCTCTCACTTTTGTATAGTCGTTGGTTGAGTTTGTGCTCAGACCTTTTCTCTGTGAAGACATCCTCTGCTTTTAATTCTTTTTTTTTTCTTCTTGTGGTTCTGCAAAAGAGAGCTTCTTCTAGTGTTTTAGTGTCGTCATCATCAGAAAGTTAATTGGTGATTTGTTCAGTTTTCTTTGCTCATTTGTAAAATGGGGACAAACGTATTTCCCCTTTTCTCTAAGCATAAATACATTAAAAAATAGCAATATCCAAGTTTTGTAATAACATAACAAAAAAATCTCAAACTGGAATTCCTTTTGTATTCTGAAATTGCATTAGTGCTGGCTGTAGTAGAGAACTCACTAGCAAGGAATTTTAATTAGTAACTGGAAAATCCTTATCTTCCAGGGAATTAAAATAAGAGGAATAAGGAGAAATAAATGTACCTTTTTCATACTTGAGATTAAAATCTAGAAATGGAACAAATTGCACAATTTCCAAGAGAAGGGCCCTAAGCTGATAGGATCATATCTCTACCTTGAAGTAAATCATTTAACTCATGTGACTCAGATTCCTTATCCCCAAGAAGGTAATTAGTTTGATATCTTGAATAAAACATCCCACAGATCAATAATACTGTGTTCACCTCTTCCTGGTTTTGTAAAATGAACTTGAACTTGAGGGGAAGAGTAGGTGAAGAATAAACATGGACACAGTGTTTTTATTCCCACAGGGAAAAGCTGTACTAGTTGAACAGCTGCGTCTTCAAATTAAGGGAAGTGTTTTCTTTCTTACGATTGAGTCTTCGCGTTGAGAAGGACTTTAGGCCTTTGTCCACCCTCCCAGTTTCTTTCATAGATTAGGCGTCTTCTTTGTTCCCTGCCTTTCCTGGAGTACCAGAGTCTACAAGGACATTGCCCAACTCAATGCTTTTACCTTCCTTATATCTGATAATTTTTCACCTGGCCATTTGCTTGAGTTTTTGCTACCTGGGAAATAAAAGGAGTCTCTGAAAGTCAGTCATCTCTTACTATACAAAAATGAGTGGTAGGGACAGTGTGTACGTGATTGCCAAGTAATTTTCAGGCTTTTTTGTTAACCATAGGGTTTGTTGCTTGTCTTTTGGCATGGAAATATTTTTGCTTCTCTGTTTCTCTAATTTTTTACGTATCCAATTGGTAGATCATGTTGGAATTTTTTAATTGAGATCACTTTCCATCTAGTGTCAGGAGCATTATTTCATTGCACATTTTACAAATTTCTTTGCCAAAAAATGAAGACAAAAAGGCATTGATTATATGTTACTCAAAAGATCAATGGAATAAGCCTTGTGAAATATTGTTAGGCTAAATTGATCTTTAGATTCTTATTCCTGGGAGTCACCTGCCCAAATGGAGGGTGGAATTCTTATCACTGAAGACGTACTAAGAAGTTTGGAGAACATCATCTTTGTTAAATTTCAATTTTTATGAGTTAGGTTTGCCTCTCAGTTGACCTTGACACATTTACTTTCAATTTGATAACTCTGTATTAGAAAAATGTTTATTTCCGAGTGTATTTTTTTTCTGTATGATAGGGCAGGTTCCTTCTCGAAACCTCTCTCCAGTCAAACTTTACTAAGCTATTAGGATAAATTAAATTTCATATTATTAATGTGTAACTTTTAATTTTCTACATTATTTTGTGCTTTTCTACTTAGATGAGTCTTTACACTTAGCAATTTTGTTACGATATTCCAAAAGTTATGATTTCTGAATGATTTCAGAGAATATTTCTGTCGTCAACTATATGATAATAACAGCTATATAAATAAGAAAATATCCAGGCATGAGATGAGTGGCTCCCTTGATTTTTGTTTTCATTTCATATTCTTCCCTTAGGCTGTTCTGTGACTTTGCATAAGTTAGTTACGCCCCTGTAGTAGAGTATATTCTTCAAATGTAAGCTAGGACTGGCATTATATGTCTCTCTCTAGAGATAAAAGGAAAAGTTAGGACTTTGAAATATTGTGGATTTTATGACTGACAATCTGTATGTCATTTCTAATAACCCATGGGTTACTACATTTTCTAATTAAGCGTTTTCACAAACCAGATAAAAATGCATGATACTGAGTGAATTACTTGTTTATATGACACAAAATTTAAAGACCTTGAGGGTTTTTTTGTTTGGTTTGTTTTTTCCTTTTTTTTTTTTTTATTTGAGACAGTCTCCCTCTGTCACCCAGGCTGGTGTGCAGGGGTGCAGGCTCCACTCACTGCAGCCTCTGCCTCTGGGGTTCAAGTGATTCTCCCGCCTCAGCCTCCTGAGTAGCAGGGATTACAGGCATACACCACTCCGCCTGGCTATTTTTTGCATTTTTAGTAGAGATGGGGTTTTGCCATGTTGGCCAATCTGCTCTTGAACTCTTAACCTCAAGTGATCTACCCATATCGGCCTTGCAAAATGCTGGGATTACAGGTATGAGCCACCATGCCTGGCTGAGACCTTGACTTTTTACATTCTCAATTTAAAAAATGCTATATGAAGATGTGTTTGACTTAGGATTTTAAAAAGATATTTAAGTCCTTTTGGATTTTAAAGACCTATTTTCTGCAAATAACCCTAAGAAAAGAGAAAAATGCATGCATTTAAATGAACCTTACAAGGATAGACAGCTTTGAGATATTTATAATTTTTTTTACAAGAGTAGTGTTAGATACATCTAGTCACATATAAAACTTTCATGGAAAACTTTTGTTATGTTTTGTTAATCCCATTGACAAACCTAGACCAAATATCCCTGCGTCTGTGATGTCACATCAACTAGGAAGTGGTTGCCCTCTACTACTCTAGACCTCGGTAACTACTTTCACATGTATCTAGTGTGGTTCATCTTATAGAACTTTGTTGAGGGGAGTGTTTTCCATGTCTGGTCTCTCATCTGCTTTCTAATGCTGGGAGAGTATCTTTTTAGTCTTTGTTTTTCTATCAAAGTTGTTATTGACATAGTCTAAGGATCTGAACTTATTGTTGGTCACTTTTTTAAAAAATCTGCAAATCTGCATATGCTAAACACTACATAATGTTGATTTGGTTTTTTTCCCCTTTATGCCTCCACATTTACATCTAGCTCTTACCTACCAAGAATCTGCAAGGAACTCAATTTGAGTAAGATAAATGTTGAATGACTTTTTGCTTTTGCAGCTTAGTTTTGAGGACGCTGACTTTGGTCTGACTTCATAGTGAGTTAATCATACTGAGTTAATCCCTTCCTGACTATGTGATCTTGGACAACTTACTTGACTTCTCTAAAACAGAGGCTGGCAAACTAGGGCTTATGAACCAAATCCAGCCCATTGCCCATTGCCTGTTTTTGTATGTTCTGTGAACTAAGAATAGTTTTTATATTTTTAAGTGGTTGAAAAAAATCAAAAGAAGAGTACTATTTTGTGACACATAAAAAATAGATTATCTTGGTATTTTACATTCATAAATAAGGTTTTATTGGAACACAGCCACAGTCATTCATTTATGTGTGTGCCTATGGCTATTTCCATTCTACAACAGCAGAGCTAAGTAGTTGCAAAAGGGAATGTATGCCTACAAAGCCCAAAATATTTACTCTCTGGCTCTTTGCAGAACATTTTTGCTTAACCCAACTATAAACCTCAGCTTCCTCTTCTGTACAATGGGAAAAATAGCACCTGCTTCAAAGGGGTTTGAGATAATGCATGAAAAATGGTTAGTATGATACCAACACATAGTTAGCACTCAGTAAATATAGCTGCAGTTGTTGTTATAATATTTACAGTTTTCAGCCTTCTAATACGGTGAAGATGGGCCTAAAATTCTCTTCAACTCCTTAAAAATAATTCTTTTAGTTATGCCTGATGTTCAAAGCCCTTTTCACTCTCTTTTCAGCCTACATTGCTGTTTAATTTTTCATTCTTTTCCTTCATCTTATTCGCTGTAGCCCAACTGTACATCCTATAACCTTCTTAGAACTTCTGTTCTAGCCCCCCATTCATCTCTCATTTCTATGTGCCCAAAAATCCAGTCCATCTTCCAGATCCTGCACAGATATCATTCCCTTCTCACATTCTTATATTGTTTGAGTGTATACTGTGCCACACAATCCCCACCCCATACAACAAAAACAAACATAAAAGAATACTGGGAATAAACTCTCTCTCTCTCTCTCTCTCTCTCTCCAAGCTTTGATTATTTTATCTCTACATCTTAGGGCACACATCACTCTTTTGAGATTTAGAAGGTCGAGTAGGGTGCGTCTTAATAATTTATATACTTCTAATCTGCACTCTTTCAGGGCAATGCCATTATTATTGATCTGTATAGTCTGTAGAGTACATCAAACAGTATTTACACACAGCTATACCTAATACATGTTTTGTAATGCATACATTTGAATTTCTTTGCTTGCTGAAGATGGATTTTTTTGCCTCTTTTCAGACAGAGTTTCTTGATATAAGCCAGCTATCTTTCATCCACGATTTGGGACCAAAGGGCATGTAAGTTCCAATGAACATTGAAAGAGAAGTATGGAAAGTTGATATGCATTAACACTTAACGTAGCAGCATGCCGTGGTGATGGAGTCCTCCTGGCTTTACTGCTAGCTTCTCTTCTCACCAGTAGAGTTAGAGCAACTGATGGAATCTATTCATATGAGTCAGAGCGTCTCCTGCGATAAACAATGGTAGCAACGGCTCCACTGTCTTTGTCGTGTGCTTACAGCACAGATTCTTTCTAACCCAACAGTGGAAGTGTTCAATACCTATAGCAAGTATGATGTGTAGAGCAACACATTAAAAATCAAATATATAAGATCTCCTTTTATAATCCCTTGTAAAGTTAAATGTTTACTACTCATTTTGATGTTTATTTAAAAATAATGCTATATAAAATATATGTTGTATAACCAGATGGAAATTTGTGATCATTTTCCTTCACAGTATTAAAGCTTGAAAACATAAAGAGCTTAACTTTCAAGTTCTAGTTAAGAGCATTGTTAGTAGTTGTTTCAAAAAATTTTTTTTGTTTTGCTTTTGTTATTGCTTTTTCTTGTCATATTTTTCAAAATTAAGATATTACTGTTTTCAAAACTAGTAGCTGTGTTCTGCTTCCTTTGGCATGGCTCAACTAGCTCAACTAGTTTTCTAGAACTATGTGTGAAGAGACACAGAAATGGCCTGCCATCTGTGGGTGAGACGCACCATGGTCTCAACAGCGGTGTAACCACCCCTATGTAGGCATGTGGAAATGCATGGGGTCTCTCTTAGTTTGTCACAGTGTCACAATGTTGAGGAGGGAACACTCAACATGTAGAGCCAGGAGACAGGATGCTTAAGGTCCTATGTAGTGCACAACAGAATCACGCCACCCCGAATGCTGAAGGGGCTATATCTCATGACTGTGTTTCAAGGTTAGACTCTAGAGTACCCAGCCTAACAATTAGAGCACTGAGCTAGTTGAGAATGAGGAGGAGAGAGTAGGGAGGAAAGTCATGTGAGAATGAGATGGTTTATTTAGTCCCATGTTGGGAGGCTGTAAAAGCTAAGTGAGAGTGTAAAATTTGAAGGTGATGAGTTAATTTTATGTCTCTTTCAGAGAAGGTATGATAATGAAAAGATCTGGAGGACACAGAATACCAGGTTTGAATTGCTGTGGCCAGGGAAGAGCCTGCTACCGATGGTCAAAAAGGTAGGAAGTGAGTTTTGTGTGCTAGTTTGTTTTAATACACTGGGTATTTGGGCTAGTTTTACATACCAGTTTAAAATTATAAGTCCTTAAAAGCCATGGCAGAACAAACTTTTAATTATATTTTAAAATCCAAGTTCCAGCATTCATTTCAATATTATACCCAAAGCTGATCTTGTAGCTAAAGCGTACAAATTACATACGTGAAAACCCAAGGACACAGAATCCAATTGGGCTGCCAGATTGGCCAGCCAAAGAAGATGTAAAAATGGCCAATAAGTATATGAAAAGATGCTCAACATTACTAGCCATTAGGGAAATGTCAATCAAATCCACAATGAGATACTCTTTCACACCTGTGAGGATGGCTATAATCAAAGAGATGGACAAAAACAAATGGTGGTGAGAATGTAGAGAAACTAGAATATTTTCTGTAGAGAAACTTCAGATATTGCTAATGGAGATGTAAAATGCTGCAGCCACTTTGGAAAACACTCTGGCAGCTCTTTAAACCGTTAAACATAGAGTTACCACATGTCCCAGCAATACCAGGGATTCACCCAGGAGAATTGAAAAACATATGTCTACACCAAAACTTTTTCATAGCAGTATTATTGATAATAGCGTTACAAGTGGAAACAACTCAACTGTTCATTAATTGATGAATGGATAAACAAAATGTGGTATTCCCATACAGTGGAATATTAACCAGCCATGGAAGGAATAAATCACATCAAGTTAAAAAGCTTCTGCACAGCAAAGGAAACAATCAACAAAGTGAAGAGATAAACCACAGAATGGGAGAAAATACTTACAAACTATCCATCTCACAAGGGATTAATAACCAGAATGTATAAGGAGCTCTACTAACTCTATAGGAAAAAAAAGTAATAATTTGATTTAAAAATGGGCAAAAGATCTGAATATATATTTCTTGAAAGAAGACATACAAATGGCAAACTGGTGTATGAAAATGTGTTCAATATCACTGATTGTCAGAGAAATGCAAACGAAAACTACAATGAGATGTCATCTCACACGAGTTAAAATGGCTTTTATCTAAAAGACAGGCAATAACAAATGCTGGTGAGGATGTGGAGAAAAGAAAGTCCTCATACACTATTGATGGGAATGTAAATTAGTACAATGACTATGGAGAACAGTTTGGAGGTTTCTCAAAAAACTCAAAATTGAGTTACCATATGATCTAGCAAATCCACTCCTAGGTATATACCCAAAAGAAGGAAATCAGTATGTCAAAGATATATCTGCACTTCCATCTTTATTGCAGCACTATTCACAATAGTCAAGATTTGGAAGCAATCCAGGTGTTCAACAGATGAATGGATAAAGAAAATATGGTACATATACACGATGGAGTACCATCCAGCCATATAAAAGAATGAGATCCTGTCATTTGCTACAACATGGATGGATCTAGAGGTCATTATGTTAAGTGAAATAAGCCAGGCACAGAAAGACAATCTTAGCATGTTCTCAGTTACTTGTAGAAGTTAAAAATTAAAACAGTTGAACTCATGGAGATTTTTCAGAGGCTGGGAAAGGCAGTGTGGGGGTGGGTAGTGGGGATGGTTAATGAATACAAACAAACAGGATAATTAGGATCTAGTATTTGATAGCACAACAGGTGACTATAGCCAATCATAATTTAATTGTACATTTTAAAATAACTAAAAGAGTGTAATTGAATTGTTTGTAGCATAAAGGATAATGCTTGAGGTGATGGATACCCTGTTTATCCTGATGTGATTATTACATATTGTTAGCTTGTATCAAAATATCTCATATACCCCATAAATATATAAGCCTATTATGTACCCACAAAAATTAAAAATAATTTTTTTTAAAAAAAGAAAGGAATGAAGACTACTGATGGTCATGGAGTTTCTTTATGGGGTGATGGAAATATTCTGAAATTAGATAGTAGTGATGGTTGCACAACTTTGTGAATATGCTAAAAACCATTGCATTGTATTAAGAGGTAAGTTTTATGATATGTGAATTATATCTGAATTCAAATAAAAAAATTAAATGAAAAAGGATATGAAGTTCTGATACATGCTACAATCTGGATGAACCTTGAAAACATGATAAATGAAAAAAATCTAGATACAAAAAGGCACATATTATATGATTCCTATTTATATGAAATGTTCAGAATAGACAAATCTGTAGAGACAGAAGTAGATAAAGTGTTTCCAGGGAATGGGGAGGAGGTTGCTTTCTACTAATTTGGTACTGGTATGGGCTTGTTTTTGGGACAATGAAAATATTTTGGAATTAGATAGTGGTGATGGTTATGCAACTTTGTGAATATGCTAAAAACCAAACTGAACTATACATTAAAAAAACTTAAGTAAAATTGTGCAGACTTCAGGGAAGATAATTTTAGACTTATATTCGTGAAAAATATTTATCATGGTAGGTGTAATATAGACAGACAACTTTATTTTATATCTTATGTCTTACCAACTAAAAACTCCTTGGGGATATAAAACAATATCATATGATTCTTGTCTGTATCCCCCAAGTTTTACACATAATAGGCAATAACTGTTTGTTGCAATAGCAGTGTACTGGGATTTTGAAAAACTAGTAAAACACTTAAAAATCAGTTATAAATATTTTATATCTATATATAATATTTTCCCCAAATTGAAAATGATAAATGTATTTATGTGTAAATGTTGAATTGAGCTATGTGTATATTTAAAATATATAAAACTAATACTGGCATCTACCTTTGCACATATCAATTTAAGATATACTACCAATGAAAAATACCATTAAGTTGGGCCTTTACTTTCTGGGCTTTGAAAGGACAGAATAAATTACAAGGCTGAGATGGGCGGATCACCTGAGGTCAGGAGTTCAAGACCAACCTGCCAACATGGTGAAACCTTGTCTCTAAAAAAAAAAAAAAAGAAATACAATTAGCTGGATGTGGTGGCCACATGCCTGTAATTCCAGCTGCTTGGGATGCTGAGGCAGGAGAATCGCTTGAACCCAGGAGGCGGAGGATGCAGTGAGCCGAGATCCTGCCATTGCACTCCAGCTTGGGCAACAAGAGTGAAACTCCATTTCAAAAAAAAAAAAAAAGAAAGAAAAAAAAGAAAAAGGAAGAAAGATCAGAAGATTAAAATTAAAAACACTGGAAATTTTTGTTATGGAAAACAATTTTACTAAAATAAGAAGGGAAATGATATACTAGAAAAAGTATTTGCTTTCAAATATACTTCTCTAACTTCTAGAAACTTGGGGATTCCTCTGATCACTCCTCCCTAGTCATTTACTTTGCCCAAATCAGCTGCTACATGCCAACCACAGTTTTCAGACTGTAACCTTAAGCATTCGTGGTTTTTTGACCAGAGATTCTCTAGGCCGTCAGAACCCACCTGTGTGCACAGCAGACTAGGAAGTATCAACAGCTGCCCAGAGCAGCCATCAGCCAAGAACTCATCAGAGTCCAGCCTCCTCCCTCTGCCTCAGTTGGGATGATTCTGCAGTATTTTCTACGGTCTCCCAAAACTCCCCAGCTGGCTTACAGCACAGTTGCCCACAATAAAATGCATGAAGATACACTCTCTGTGGCTTCCTTCCTTGCTCTTTCTTTCTGTCCTTCCCTAATGGTGCTTCTTGGCACCGCCTCCTTAACATACATACATCTTTATCTCGTAGTTTACTTCTGGGACAACCCAACAGAAGGCATCTACTGAAGGAATGGAAGCCATGGTCTGGATTATTCAGTCATTTATCGAGTGCCTAATGTATGTCAGATTGCAGCATACTGTTGTGAAAACAGTAGTGAAGAAGATGAAGTCTCTGCCCTCATGGAGTTCTATTAGAGGGGAAATGCAGGCACGAAGCCAGCAACTAATGTAAATGACATAAATTCAGGTAGCGATGAGAGCTTTAAAGTGGAAAAATGGTTTGTGAGGGATTTGGAGATTGGAGAGAATGACTTTAGCTCTGGGAGTCAAGGGAAGGCTCCTTGAAAAACTGACTTTTGGATTTAAACCTTATGAGAAGTAGCAGCTAGGAAAAATGAGGGAAAGACTTTTTTACTTAAAAGAAATATGCCCCCTTGTAAGGTCTGTTCTCGCCGAGGATAAAACGAAGAAACTGAGGCCAGCACGAAAAAATCCAATGTGAAGGAATTTATTCAGGCTCCCAGTCGAGGTTCTGCGGTCCGACAGTAGGGGCCAGAGAAGTTGCACAGACTCCTCTCAGACGTGGGGTTTTATAGGGAGTGAAACAGCTCGATTGGTTGTGGGAGAGCAGGACTGCTATTGGGTAAGTTAGAAGCCTTGACCTAGGACTTGGCTTGTTGTTGGTTGGAATTACTCGGCTGCTATTGGTTGTTAAGACTTGGCTGCTATTGGTCAATAGGGCTTGACCACTATTGGTTAATAAGAAGCTATGGTTACAGCACCTTGTTTGCATACTGGGCTCTTCAAGGAAAGGTCAGGCTGTGTAAGCATGGGAGAAGGGAACATGCCCGAGCATGTCTGAGCTTGCCCGAGCTTTTCCGGGCTTTTTCAAGCTTTTGAAAAGGGGGGTGGGGTCTGCGTCCATGCTCCCGGCGAGGCAACCGGCCTTACACCCCTCTTTTTAAACTTTGGATTAAATCATAAGTCAACCAGGACAATCTAAAAAGATATGATCCTCCCTGGAATGAAATGTATGCTCACTGTAAATTGTGTAAATTTTTCTGTGAAGATTAGAGCCCTGGTTCCATATTAATAATAAGTATTTCCTGAGTCACATTTTTGTGATTTAAAATACCAGAAATCATATATAAATGATAAAGCGTAGTTGACAAAATTAGTTTAGAAAGTTTCTCACAGTTGAAGACTCTTTTTTTTTTTTTTTTGAGACAGGATCTCACTTTGTCACCAAGGCTGGAGTGCAGTGGTATGATCTTGGCTCACTGCAGCCTCAACCTCCTGAGCTCAAGCAATTCTCCCACCTCAGCCCCCCATGTGACAGGGATACAGGTGCACACCACCACACCTGGCTAATTTTTGTATGTTTTGTAAAGATGGGGTTTTGCCGTGTTGCCCAGGCTGGTCTTGAACTCCTGAGCTCAAGCGATCTGCCCACCTCGGCCTTCCAAAGTGCTGGGATTACAGGTGGGAGCCACAGCACCTGGCCAAGAAGACTATTTTATTAATGTCTAAATGACACTTACTTTTAAAGGGGACACTCCTTCATAACTTTTTTCATTTGTACCCATAAAAATACATTCTTATCACTTTTTAATTTATGCTATGTTGACAAATTGAAGGAAGGCAAACAAGGAAATTAAACTTTCAATCAGATCTCATAATGACCTTACCTCAGAGTTGAGTTTAAAAACAAAGACAAACAGAGAAGATGTTTTACATTTCCTACAATGTAAAACATCTGCTTAAACAGCACATTTATTGAGCAACTTCTCTGCACTTGGTAGTAAGGTAAGTTTCTTATTTCAAATAATGTGTTAAGAAAAAGAGATGTATAGATGTTAAGAAATAAATTTAGCATTTATTAGGTGGTACAAAAGTAATTGTGGTTTTTGCCATTACTTTTGATTTCTTAGCACTTTCTTAATGTTTAGTGAACTATGAGCTGTACCAATAATTAAAATTTTTAGACAGTGATAGTGTCTAAATAGTTTTATTTACTCTCTGGAATCCATTCATGCAACCGTTCTTTAGGGGAGATGGTGGCCTTGCCTGAAGGCTTGCTCTGGGCTGCTAGAAGATAATTCTAGGCATTGGGCGGATAGTGGTAGACATGACAGCCACATTCCCTGTTCCCAGGAATCTTACACTGTACTGTAGGAGACAGATATAAGCAAGCAGAAAAATACTTCCAGCTGTACTGCAAAGAAGCTAAAGCAGGGCAACATGATGCAGTAGAGGGTTGAGGCAGGGATGGTGAAGAATAGCTTTTTTTGAATCCAGTAGCCCGCTTGTAGAAGGATTTTTAAGGAGAGGTTTGATTGACAAGAAGAGATCATCCACGGGAATGTCTAGAAGAAACAGTTTTTAGGCAGAGGTAGAGCAACGATAGAGCCCAAAGAAGACTGGCAAGTCTAAAGAAATTAGAGACAACAGTAGGAGATGAGGCTGAGAAGGGGAGAGCTGGCATAAGTGGGCTTATCTGCATTTTAATGCTATGACAAGTAGTAACACAGGCAGGAGGTGTCTTTTTAAAACAGATCATAATCTCACATGGTTTAGAACAAGATTAGTTATAATAGTTCACATGTATTGGGGGCAGGCACTGTGCTAAGCATGCTCATGAGTCATTTCAGTTAATCCTTCATGAATACTTAGGAACCAGATGTCGTTGTTAGGTCCTCATGTTACAGATTTTGACATCATGTTCAGTCACTGAAGTTTGCACAAGCAGTGAGTAGCAGGTGGAATTGGAGCCCATGGAGGCTGACTTCAGGGCAGGCACTTGATCCCTGTGCAGATGGTGCTGACTCCCAGAAGTCTGGTTGATCAAGCCTTTCTTGATGTATATATTCCGGAGAAAGAAAAAAAATCTTGTTGAGGAGTGTCGCATCTATGTTAATAAAGGATATTTGCCTGAGGTCTTCTCTTTTTGTTGTGTCTCTGTCAGGTTTTGGTGTCAGGATGATGCTGGCCTATGGAATGAGTTGGGTAGGAGTTCTTCCTCCTCACTTGTTTGGAATAGTTTCAGGAGGAATGGTACTAGCTCCTCTTTGTACATCTGGTAGAATTTGGCTGTGAATCTGCCTCGTTCTGGGCTTTTTGTTTTTGTTTTTGTATTTTGATTGGTAGGCTATTTATTACTGATTTTAATTCAGAGCTGATTATTGGTCCACTCAAGGATTCAGTTTCTTCCTGGTTCAGTCTTGGAGGGATGTATGTGTCCAAGAATTTATCTGTTTCTTGTAGATTTTCTAGTTTCTGTGCATAGTTGTTCACAGTAGTCTCTGACAGTTATTTGTATTTCTGTGGGATCAATAGTAATGTCCTCTTTGTCATTTCTAATTGTGTTTATTTGGATCTTCTCTCTTTTCTTCTTTATTATTCTGGTTTTCGTCTATCTTACTAATTTTTTTTTGTTGATCCTTTGTATGATTTTTCATGTCTCAATCTCCTTCAAACCACAATCCAACAACATATCAAAAAGCTAAACCACCACAATCAAGTAGGCTTTATCCCTGGGATGCAAAGTTGGTTCAACATATGCAAATTGATAAATGTGATTCATCACATAAATAGAACTAAAGATAAAAATGACATGATAATCTCAATAGATGCAGGAAAGGCTTTTGATAAAATTCAACATCCCTTCATTTTAACAATCCTCAATAAACTACACATTGAAGGAACATACTTCAAAATAATAAGAGCTATCTGTGACAAACCCATAGCCAACATCATAGTGAATGGACGAGAGCTGGAAGCATTCCCTTGAAAACTGGCCCAAGAAAAGGATGCCCTCTGTCACCACTCATATTTAACATAGTATTGAAAGTCCTGGTCAGAGCGATGAGGCAAAAGGAAGAAATAAAAGGTATCCACATAGGAAAACGGGAAGTCAAACTATTCTTGTTTGCAGATGACATGATTCTATATCTAGGAAACCCCATAGTCTTTGCCCAAAAGCTCCTTGAGCTGATAAACAACTTCAGCAATGTTTCAGGATACAAAGTCAATGTACAGAAATCACTAGCATTCCTATACACCAACAACAATCAAGCCAATTGTGAATGGGATTGCCTTCCAAACAAACCAGGAAGGCAACCCCATTCACAAATGCCACAAAAAGAAAAAAATACTTAGGAATACAGCTAACCAGGGAGGTGAAAGATCTCTATAATGAGAATTACAAAACACTGCTCAAAGAAATCAGAATTGACACAAACAAATTGAAAAATATTCCATGTTCATGGATAGGAAGAAATAATATTATTAAAATGGCCATACTGCCCAAAACGATCTACAGATTCAATGCTATTCCTCTCAAACTACCAATAACATTCTTCACAAAACTAGGAAAACTATTTTAAAATACATATGGAACCAACAAAGAGCCTGAATAGCCAAGGCAATGCTAAGCATAAAGAACAAAGCCGGAGGCATCATGTTACCTGACTTCAAACTATTCTACAAAAAATAAAAAATACAGTATGGTACTGGTATGAAAACAGACACATACACCAGTGAAACAGAATAGAGAGCCCAGAAATAATACTGCACACCTACAACCATCTGATCTTCAATGAAACTGAAAAAAGCAATGGGAAAAGGACTTACTATTTCATAAATGGTGCTGGGATAACTGGCTAGCCATATGCAGAAGATTGAAACTGGACCCCTTCCTTAGACTATATATAAAATTCAACTCAAGTTATATTAGAAACTTTAATGTGAAACCTAAAACTATAAAAACCGTGGAAGACAACCTAGGAAATACCATTCTGGACATAAGGACTGGCAAAGATTTCATGATGAAGACAGCACAAGTAATTTCAACAAAAGCAAAAATTGACAAACGACCTAATTAAACTAAAGAGCTTCTGCACAGCAAAAGAAAATATCAACAGAGTAAACAGACAACCTACAGAATGGGAGAAAATATTTGCAAACTATGCTTCTGACAAAGGTCTAATAGCCAGTATCTATAAGGAATTTAAACAAATTTACAAGCAAAAAACAAACAATTCTATTAAAAATTGGGCAAAGGACATGAACAAACATTTTTCAAAAGAAGACATAGAAACATTTGAAAAAATGCTTACCATCACTGATCATTAGAGAAATGCAGATCAAAACCACAATGAGATATCATCTCACACCAGTCAGAATGGCTACTAAAAAAAAACAAAAAAACAACAAACAGATGCTGACGAGGTTGCAGAGAAAAGGAAACACTTATATGCTGCTGATTGGAACATAAATTAGTTCAGCCATTGTGGAAAGCAGTGTGACAATTCCTCAAAGAACAAAAACAGAATTATTTGACCCAGCAATTCCATGATTGGGTATATACCCAGAGGACTATAAATCATTCTACCATAAAGACACATGCATGTGTATTTTCACTGCAGCACAATTTACAGTAGCAAAGACATGGAATCAATCTCAATGCCCATCTGTGGTAGACTGGATGAAGAATATGTAGTACATGTGCACCACAGCATATGAAATCATGTACTTTGCAGCAACATGGATGGAGCTGGAGGCCTTTGTCCTTAGAAAACTAATGCAGGAACAGGAAACTCAATACCACATGTTCTCACTTAGAAGTGGAAGCTAAATAATGAGAACTCATGGATACAAAGAGGGCAACAACAGATACTAGGGCCTACTTGAGGGTGGTGGGTGGGAGGAGGGAAAGGGAAAAAAAAAATACCTGTCAGGTACTATGCTTAGTACCTGGGTGACAAAGTAATCTGCACACCAAATCCCCTTGACACAAGTTTACCTATGTAACAAACCTGTATATGTACCTCTGAACCTAAAGTAAAAGTTAAAAGAAATATATATATCTATTGATAAAAAAGGAAGAAGTCAGAGGAGTTTTTATGAATGGCATAATTAAGAGCTTTCAATAAAGGCCAAGAAGAGCCTCCAATAAAGGCCAAATTACTTGATATCTAATGACTATTAAAGTACCTGGTATCTAATGACTGTTAAATGACAATTAGCCTGATATCTAATGACTATTAGAAAGAACAACTACAAAACAGATATCTAATGACTATTAGAAAGAACAACTACAAAACACCGATGAAAGAAATTGAAGAGGACCAGAAGAATTAATAGTATTAAAATGACCATATTGTCAGAAGCAATCTATGGATTCAGTGCAACCCTATCAAAATACTAATGACATTTTCACAGATAGAGAAAAAACAATCCTAAAACTCACATAAAACCACAAAAGACCCTGAGTAGCCAAAGCAATCCTGAGCAAAAAACAAAAAACAAACCAAAGCTAGAGGCATCACACTACCTGACTTCAAAATATATTACAATGCTATAGTAACCAAAACAGTATGGTATTGATATAATAACAGACACACACCAAGTAGAACAGAATAGAGAACTCAGAAATTAATCCATGTACCTATAGCCTACTGATTTTTCCAAAGGTATCACAAACATTATTTAAGGAAAGTGCACACTCTTCAATAAATAGTGCTGGGAAAACTGGAGATCCATATGCAAAATAATGAAACTAGATCTCTATTTCCCACCGTATACTAAAATCAACTCAAAATGGATTAAAGACTTAATTGTGAGACCTGAAACTATAAAATTGCTAGAAGACATCATAGGGGAAATGCAACCTTATGTTTAGTGTAGCCCTGTTCACAATAGCTAAAACACTGGTCTAGACAAAGATTTTATGGCTAAGACTTCAAAAGCACAGGCAACAAAAAAATAGACAAATGATGGGACTATATTAAACTAAAAAGCTTCTGAACAGTAAAGGAAACAATCAACAGAGTGAAGACACGACTTGTACAATGGGAGAAAATATTTGCAAATTATTTATCCAACAAGGGAATAATGTCCAGAATCTACAAGAAACTCAAACAATTCTATGGTAAAAATACAAATAATCCCACTAAAATGTGGGCAAACGATTTGAGTGGGTATTTCTCAAAAGAAGACCTACAAATGGCAAATAGATATATGAAAACATGCTCTACATCACTAGTTATTAGGGAAATGCAAATGAAAGCCACAATGAGATATTATCTCACCCCAGATGGCTATGATCAAAAAGGCACACACACAAAATAACCAAAGTCGGCAATGATGGGGAGAAACAGGAACCCTTCTACACTGTTGGTGGGAGTGTAAATTAGTACAGCCATTATGGAAAACAGTATGGAGGTTGCTCCAGAAACTGAAAACAGAACTACTATACAATCCAGAAATCCCACTACTGGATATTTATCCAAAGGAAAGAAAATCAGCATATCAAAGGGATACCTGCACCCCGACATTTATGCAGCACTATTCACAATAGACAAAACATGGAATCAACCTAAGTGTCCGTTGACAGATGAATGGATAAAGAAATGTGGTGCATATACATAATGGATATTTATTCAGCCATAAAAAGAATGAAATCCTGCATTTGCAGAAACATGGATAGAATTGGAGGTCATTATGTTAAGTGAAATAAATCTGGGACAGAAAGGCAAACTTCACGTGTTCTCACTCAGATGTGAGAGTTAAAAAGGTTGATCTCATGGAGGAGGAGAGTAGAATGGTGGTTAGCAGAGGCTGGGAAGGGTGGATGAGGGGATGAAGGGAGGTTGGTTAATGAGTACAAGCATACAGTTCGATAGAAGGAATAAATGCTAGTGTTTGATAGTATAGTAGGGTGAATGTAGTTAACAGCAACTGATTGTATATTTCAATATAGCTAGAAGTGAAGATTTGAAATGTTTCCAGTGCAAAGAAATGGTAGATGTTTGAGGTGATAGGTATCCTGAATACCCTGATTTGATCATTACATGATGTCTACATGTATCAAAATATCAGATGTACTCCATAAATATGTATGATTATTATGTATCAATTAAAATATTTTTTAAAAACCATTAAACTCATCATAATCAAAACAGAAATCATTACCTTTTAAATTCAGTTTTCAACATCTAGTTGTCAGTGCTAACCAGCATATTTCTAGACGGCCACAACTTGGAGCAGCCAAAGTGGAGCTATTTACATAGACTACATACAACATGAATGGCACCCACTGGAGTCGAGCAGTGCCCTGGCTGTGCAATATACCCAGCCATCTTATTTCAGTTGCTGAACAAGATGATGTATTGCCTATGTGGAACTTTTGTGAGAATTAGAGAAAAGCTTCCCATTCCTGCAGGATGATGCAGCCTGCACCAGACCCCTTCTTCAGCAGACATTGTGCAGGGCACACCTGGACAGTTGTATCTGCAGCCTAGCCCTGAGGGCATGTTTTGTAGCCTTTGACCCTAGTAGTTAAGCCAATGAGCTTGTGTTCTCAGGAGAATCTCTCAGATTTGTTTTCTAATGCCAATGGTGGGAGCTTGTTCCACCTGGATATGGGTCACCCCCAGACTGTTTTCTGTGGTGTAGAGGTCTGACCAGAGCTGGGGCTGGTGCCATTCAGGTATTTTTTACTTCCAGGCAGCAAAGTCTGGGATATTTGACATTCTCCTCAGATACACAGCTCTACCAGTTGTGGTTCACAAAATCTGTGGCACCTTCCTAGTCAACAGTGTAGCACACCAGCTCTCCGAGCCTGGGCCACTTTGTGCCATAATTTGCATCAAAAGTCCAGCCGAGAGGAAAGATTGCAACTAAAGAACTTTGACAGCTATGTGATGCGTCTGCTCTCTATTAGCCTTAACCACAGTTTATCAACAGGCAGCTACAGGCCTAGACTCATAATTTAGGCCCATCAGGATCACTGAGTTACCCTTTATATTATAGCCTTGGTATTTGTATTGAGGAGTGTTACGAGAACTCTTATAAAATGTATAATTTCTGTATTTGCTTTGAAAATTGTCATCGGGAATATTATTCATTATGTTGTTCAGTTGTCTTATGTTAGGTTCCAAATGAGAAACTGTTTGGAATTTGGTTTCGGAGGAAATCCAGTTATTTCTTTAATTTATTCATTTGACAAGAAAAACCAGGAAGCTTATACCCAACATCATTGTGTCATCTCTGTAATTATATTTACCTTTATGGTTAGTTATTTTAGGTATTTACTTTCCGTGACCTTGACATTTTTCCTTTTTTAACCATACCACATATGTTCTTTGCTGTAAGTTATCCTAAATCCACCCTAGGCCCTTTTATTAGGAGGAATATAGCTTATGTATTAAAAAACAAATACATGAAATGAAACTATGTGGAAATCAATGTAGGTTGGTCTACATTAAATTCCAAGTTATAAAGCCATTAACACAGAATGCGATCCCAATTTCAGTAAAGATTTATTACAGATATATTTTAAATACTGAGTTGCCATGCTATATTTACAGTATTACCGAGTTTACATTCAGATATTCCAACCTTACTATTCCATAATGTGGAAGTGCTTAGAGTACTTTACTTGGTTTGATATGCGCTGTTAAATAGCCCATTTTCTTACTTCTCAGTTTTCAAATGGTTCAGTCGATCACTCTGCAATTGCAAGGCAAATAGGAATACATGTTGTTATAATTAGCCTGATAAAGTTACCGTTTGCATTCACTGTGAGTGGATCCCATCTCCTCTGTCTTGTGCTTTCCATCATACATCCTGTGAGTGCTACCTGCCAATATTAGGGACATTCCTTCAGGTTTTGCCATTTATGTTTAAAGAGCTAATGAATGACTGTGAATTACTTGGTACGCTGCTTCTTAGAAAAATGTAATAGAAAGGATTTGTTGTTTTTTTGTTTGTTTGTTTCATGGCGATTAAAAAAAAAAGTCTCCTGTGTAGAAAATGTAATTATGTTTACAGTCTGCCAGAGTGATTATTTAAGTCTTGTCATAATAATTAGTTCTTCTCGTTTCAGTTATTCAGTACAACTTTACAAGTACTTATTACCTTCTTACAGATGGTTAATAGTGAAAGATTCCTTTTTACTGTATATGAAACCAGACAGTGGTGCCATTGCCTTTGTCCTGCTGGTAGACAAAGAATTCAAAATTAAGGTGGGGAAGAAGGAGACAGAAACAAAATATGGACTCCGAATTGATAATCTTTCAAGGTACAAATTTCAAATATTTTAAAAAGATTTCTACAAAAATATCTTATAAACAATCTTTTCCTCAACCTTAAGTAAAAAAGGAGTTTAAAAAGTGGTAGAAAATTGTAATTTAGAGCTCATCCTCAATCAATAGAAATCAAACCACTTTTTTTCTTGTATATATTTTAAAGAATATCCTATGTGCAACAGAGTCAGAATAAACAATCCCATATGTAGATGTTTGCCTATGTTAACAGAATTTTCTACTCGATTTGCCAGTATACTAAACAGAGAGAGTGATAGTTCGCATTTTAAAAATAAATTAAAATTTTATAAATCAATATTCTTTAATTAATAAAACACCAATAGAGTGATTTGATTTATAAAAATTCTGTTACACACACATTTTAAGAAAGATATCTTCTTCTTTTTCTTTGAGACAGGGTCTCACTCTGTCACCCAAGCTGTAGTACAGTGGTGCAATCTTGGCTAACTGCAACCTCCATCTCCCAGGTTCAAGCATTTCTCCCACCTCAGCCTCCTAAGTAGCTGGGGCTACAGGTGCCCGCCACCACACCCGGCTAAATTTTGTATTTTTTGGTAGAGATGGGGTTTCATCATGTTTGCCAGGCTGGTCTCAAACTCCTGACCTCAAGTGATCTGCCCACCTCGGCCTTCCAAAGTGCCAGGATTACAGGCCTGAGCTGCCACGCCCGACCAAGAAAGATATCTTGAAAGGACACTCATGTACACTTATTATAGATTTTATTAGTGAGTACATGTGTATGTGATCTTTCTGGAAGATTGTAGTTATACCAAGTATGTGTGTCTTTATATGTATAGATCCATTTGTCTCTATATAGTTCATCATCATGTATATGAATATATATGCATTTCTCTCTGTACACAGCGACATAGCTACATATTCCCTTACTAATTGGTGTGTGTGTGTGTGTGTGTGTGTGTGTGTGTATGAAAAGATGCTGAACTTCCTGATGATATTCTGTGAGAATGGAACATTTAAGATTGTTAATGGAAATATAATGTGCTGCTGTTACACCTTCCTCCTGCATTCCTCTTTTACAGTGAGCCACAGACATCTGGCCACAATTCTCATTGGTTCCTAACTTTACTGGCCGCTTTGTCTGCATTTACCACCCTTGCTTACTTGTATGTCACTGCCGAATGAGGCCATTCACATCCAGGTCTCATTACTTTCCTTCCTGGCATAAGATTCCACCCATCGTTTTATCAGATAAGACCAAATTCCCCCACTCATTATTGACAGGCATTTATTTCCCTGCCTTTATTTGAAATTCCTCCCTAATACGCCTTGCAGGTTCTATGGAGGCAGGATTTTTTCCTTGCCTCTTTCCCTTTGCTTTTCTTATGCCCATGTTTGGAATAGTTATTTTTTTTTTCTCCCTTGATTCTGACTCACATCCTGTCATAATGTCTTATCTTGTCTCTTCCGCATAACTGGTTTTCAGATGCATTTTAGCTCAATTGGAGTAGTGCTTGCAGGATGGGTCAAGCCCAGGCACCTTCTGTGCCCTCTTGTCTCCATCCCTAGAAACCCCTGTCTCCTTTACCACGTGTGATGGGGATGCTTCACTCCTCTCAGCTCCAGCATGTCTCTCCTCCCGTCTCCACAGCCTGGCAGCATCGGCCTCTCTCTGATGGCCTAATGACTTTTAGACAAAAGCCAGCATCTACCACTGACATACCGAGGAAAGCAGTTTGGACATGCCTAATCTTTATAAATGATTATTTCAGAATCTGTGAACACAGCCTCTTCTCTGCTTCTCATCAGGATCATTGTATTTCCTCAAAAAAGCAACCTCCCTCCTCACTCACAGTCTTCTTACATTGGCGTGGTGGTAGATTTCTGCCTACATGGCAGGAATACAGCTGGCTGCAACACTCTGTTTTCCTTCGAACTTCAAATTTGGGTAACTTATTTTTCCCTCTTGGTAATAGGCGGAATTCTGACACTTGACATTAAAAAAACCTTTCTGCAATCCACTCTAATTTTTTTTTTAACATTTATAAATCTGTAAGAGTTTAGGATCGTTTAGTTATTAGTGACAGAAAAATCTAATGCAAACTGGCTTACCCCAAAGAGAACTAAATAGCCATGTTGAGTATGACTGATTTCCTTGTAGCAAGATGGCCACCTCCCACACTCACACCAAATTCTGAGGAAGCAGGAGAGTCCCTTCCTGGCGTTCCTGAGCAAGTCTTCACATTTGCTTAGGAATGGCTGAAAGAATACTCATGTATATTTGTTACAGGAATGGATGAACAAATGTATGTTGAGTGTCCTTTTTTCCTGGTATCAATGTTTAATCGATTACTATTGCAAAAGAACAGTTTTCCTATGATTAGTGAAGTAGAAAATTCACAATATATTTAAGAGTCTGCTTTGGGAGGCCGAGGCGGGTGGATCACGAGATCAAAAGATCGAGACCATCCTGGTCAACATGGTGAAACCTCGTCTCTACTAAAGATACAAAAAATTAGCTTGGCATGGTGGCACGTGCCTGTAATCCCAGCTACTGAGGAGTCTGAGGCAGGAGAATTGCCTGAACCCAGGAGGTGGAGGTTGCAGTGAGCCGAGATTGCGCCATTGCACTCCAGCCTGGGTAACAAGAGCGAAACGCTGTCTCAAAAAAAAAAAAAAAAAAAAAAAAAAGTCTGAATTTAGATGCTGACCGGGGGTTCAAGCTCCTGCCAGACTGTGACTTCATCCATAAATTCCTATCCTAAAGCTGCATGAATGGGTAGAACTGGCTCACACACTCATGCCACAACCACCTTCTGGGACCAGGGAGATGGAATATGCTATTTTGCTTAGCTTTGGTGAAGAGAAGGGATGATATTTCCAGAAGCTGAGGGAATGATACCGGGCATCACAAAGGGAAGTGTCCTCTAGAGCAGGGGTCCTCAACCCCCTTGGGGTATCAGTCCAAGGCCTGTTAGGAACTGGGCCACACAGCAGGAGGTGAGCAGTGGGCGAGGGAGCATTACCACCTGAGTTCCACCTCCTGTTAGATCAGCCATGGCATTAGATTCTCACAGGAGCTTGAACCCAATAGTGGATTGCACATGTGAGGGATCTCGGTTGCACGCTTGTCATGAGAATCAGATCACCTGCTCATGACCTGAGGTGGAACAGTTTCATCTCGAAACTACTCCCCATCATCCGCGGAAACATTTCCTTCCACAAGCCTGTCCCTGGCGCCAAAAAAGTTGGGGACCGCTGCTCTAGGGGAGCCAACAGCTCTCTAACTAATACTCAAAAGCAGAGCCTCGCTTTACCCCTCTTCCTTCATCCTCCTCATGCGCTAGCACACAGTTCCAGGTCTATGGTAAGTACCTTTCTGCGTGTTTGCGTGAGTGAATGAATAAGTAACCTGAACGTTTATTTTTGTTATATTGAATATATTTTTAGAAAGCAACCTTCCTCCTCAATCATAGTCTTCTTATCTTGGTGTGGTGGTAGAAATGTACCCCAAAAAATGTTAAAATGCCTGCTTTTTTGATGTTCTTTGCCTAAAATTTTCAGTTTATGTTTGGTATACTACCAAATAAAAAAGAACATGAGATAGAACACAGAGTGACCATTCTTTTCTACATTTGGCTTTTCTTTAAAGGACACTTATTTTAAAATGCAACAGCTATAGACATGCTCGGTGGTGGGGAGGGGCTATAGAAGAATTCATCCAGAAACATGGCACCAACTTTCTCAAAGATCATCGATTTGGGTCATATGCTGCTATCCAAGAGAACTCTTTAGCTAAATGGTAAGTTATTATTGCCCTAAGGCTGTCAAGGCAGTCATACATAGCGTCTAATATTATGCTGGCCTAAATTCACCTGGAATCAATTTTAAAACCTGTGAAAGATTATGCATCATACCTAACTAGGGCTTCTTTTTATGTGATAGTTATGGCACTACCTCATCATAGATTAGTTTTTCAATCGTTGCTTTTAAGATTTTTCACAGTGAGCTTAGCTAGCTTTAGATTTTGAAGTTTGAATTTTAAAGCTAACTTCACACTTTTCTTTAATGATGGAAATGGAAGATTTATTTAAGTCATTAGCCATAATTTAGGAAAAAGCATTTACTTGCTAGATATTTCTTTTAAATAAAATCACACTTAGCATGTTTTTCTACCATTGAATTGGAAGCTAGTTTGCTTTCAGTCTCAGAATAAAAACTGTAAGTTCAACATGATAGAAGAATTCATTCATCATCATTCGGATGATGAGGCTCAATACATTTGTTGTTCTCTAAGCAGAGAAAAATCAGGCTGTTTACTACTTACGACCCTTCCTAGGCCGGAGGGAAGTTGGTATTTTCAATCCTTGTTTTCCAGTTACATAAAGTCAACTACATAGTGTTATGTGGACCCTCTAGGCAGTGGCTACCATGCTTTGCTTTACCGTAAGATATGTTTCTTTTGTTTTTTGACAACAAAAAGGAACAATAAACTTGTCTTTCAGGTATGTTAATGCCAAAGGCTATTTTGAAGATGTGGCAAATGCAATGGAAGAGGCAAATGAAGAGATTTTTATCACAGATTGGTGGTTAGTATTTGTCCCTGGGAAGTTTTTCTGGATGTCTCCGTGTTTGGAAATGGACCGTGGTATAGTGCTGCTCAAGAATTACACATTATGAAAGTCAGCAGTATCAATGGATGGTTTGGCCAGAGTCTCAACCAATGAACTAAGCCTTCAGTGAAAGGCCTTTTCAAAAACTTTGGCCTCAACAATATTCTTAAAATACTTAGTTTGAACAATTTGGTTTTGTATTTGCATTTGGGAGCAGACTTCGAAGTATTCATTTCAGTAAAGATTATGCTGTAATGTAAGTACAGTTATAGAGGTAATGGTGTCTTTGGGTGTCTTTTTCTTATTTTGGTATGTCTATCATGAGGTCCAGTGAATATACCTCTTCTAAATTGTCCCTTTGATATTGAAATAGTTGCACTTGCCTGTTACTGTAAAGATATCCTCTGTAATGACCAGGCCTGGTCAGCTGTTCTAGAGATATATCAGATTTCAACTTTGTGACCACCTTAAAAAAATGTCCATAAGAGTCACTAGGCTTATTCAAGTCACCAGAAGCCTCATATCTGAAACTCATTTAGTTCTTGGGAAATTTACTCCTGGAGTTCGTGTAGGCATTTTAGTCTGACTTCAGTTCCAATCATTCATCTTCCTGGAAAGTTAAAACCCATTACACTTGCCAACACTGGCTATGATGGAAATGGAAATGTCTAAAATGTGTTTCCTTCTAGGAACTTATTAATAGTTGCCTGAATGCGTCTTATTTTACTCTATCCAGTTTCCTTCCAAAAGGTACCTTATATGAACTGTTACTATATCATCATAATTTATTCCCTTCGAATTCTAGGTTTTGTGGGCAATGTCAATATCTAATTCAAGAATGGGAACACATCTTTTGCTTCAGTTGTCTGGAAATCTACAATTCTAAGGCATGCTTTCTTACCCTTGGCCCTGTTGACACCTTGGGCCAGATAATTCTTTGTTGTACGGGGCTGACATATGTGTAGGATGTTTAGCAGCATCCACTAGGTACCAGTAGCAAGTTCCCAGTTGTGACAACCAAAATATCTTCCTACACTGCTGGATGCTCCCTGGTTGGAGTCGGGAGAGGATACAGGATCCCTGTTGGTTGGGAATCACTGATAGAGGAGACAGGGTATATGTTGACCAGCATGTTCATGCTGGTGGCGGAGCTTAATTCTGGTCTTCCTATTCTTGCCAACCTTTATCTTTTCAGTCAGTTACCAGGAAGAAAAAAATGTTTCATACTTAGGAGCTGTGCCGTTGGTTGAATATATATATATTTTTTTGAGACGGAGTTTCGCTCTTGTTACCCAAGCTGGAGTGCAATGGCGCGATCTCAGCTCACCGCAACCTCCACCTCCTGTGTTCAGGCAATTCTCCTGCCTCGGCCTCCTGAGTAGCTGGGACTACAGGCATGCACCACCACGCCCAGCTAATTTTTTGTATTTTTTAGTAGAGATGGGGTTTCACCATATTGACCAGGATGGTCTCGATCTCTTGACCTCGTGATCCATCCGCTTTGGCCTCCCAAAGTGCTGGGATTACAGGCGTGAGCCACCGTGCCCGGCCAGTTGAATATTTTATAAACACTTGTGATAATAAATTTGTGCCAGTGAGTACTATATATATTCTTTTAAAAATATATTTCCGGGCCGGGCGCGGTGACTCAAGCCTGTAATCCCAGCACTTTGGGAGGCCGAGGCGGGTGGATCACGAGGTCAAGAGATTGAGACCATCCTGGTCAACATGGTGAAACCCCGTCTCTACTAATACAAAAAAAAAAATTAGCTGGGCACGGTGGCGCGTGCCTGTAATCCCAGCTACTCAGGAGGCTGAGGCAGGAGAATTGCCTGAACCCAGGAGGCGGAGGTTGCGGTGAGCCGAGATCGCGCCATTGCACTCCAGCCTGGGTATCAAGAGCGAAACTCCGTCTCAAAAAAAAAAAAAAAAAAAAAAAAAATATATATATTTCTGAAAGTTTGGTGAAGATATGAGAGAGACTAAAAGTAGTTTTTCTATTGAGTCCAGATTTTCATGCTTTATGTCTGAACACCAATTTTTTTTTTTTAACTTTTAAATTCAGAGGTACAATTGCCGTTTTGTTAAATACGTAAACTTGTGTTATGGGGCTTTGTTGTACAGATTATTTCATCACCCAGGTATTAAGCCTAGAACCCATGAGTTATTTTTCCTGATCCTCTTCCCTCTACCCTCTGAAAGGCTCTAGTGTGTGTTCTGTGTGTCCATGTGTTCTTATCATTTAGCTCCCATGTATACGTGAGAACATGTGGTATTTGGTTTTCTGTTCTTGTGTTAGTTTGCTAAGGATAATGGCGTCCAGCTCCATCCATGTGCTGCAAAGGACATGATCGCATTCTTTTTTATGGCTGCATGGTATTCTGTAATGTATATGTGACACATTTTCTTATCCAGTCTGTCACTGATGGTCATTTAGGTTGATTCAATTAAACATATAAGGAATGGAACCCTGAATGTTTTCCACTCTACTTTCAGCAAGAGAATGAATCAGGAGTTATTTATTTTTCATGACTGCACTAGGATAGCATTTTATTACAACACACCATTAGAAATAAAACCTTCACAGTAATTTCCCTCAACAAGTAATGAAAATTCTTATGCAAGCATATTGCAAAAAGGAGCAGTCAGAAACTTAACCAAACTCTAATATGCAAAGATCAGAGAGAGTGGGGTTATCTACCACAGTCTCTGTACAGTCTATATGGTAAATGGACAAAATAGGATTAATAAAACAGAAGAATACAAAAGAAAAAAAGTGAACAGAGATTTTTAAAAGAGGGAGTTTGTAAAGGATAGAGAATAGAAGAGACAAAGGTTGGGCTGGAAACAAAGGTTGAAAGAAAATAAATCAGCATTGCATTACTGACTGGCTCACAAACAAAGGCTATTCTAGGTAAGAGAATATATGTTTTCAATGTATTTAAGTTGATTTTAAATGCAATTTTTTAAAGTTGGTTTAATATTGTCAATGTTTTTCAAATGACGGGTTGAGCTTCTTTAGTAATTGTTTATTAAAATAATTTAGTAGGTTGTGACCAGCATTTTTTTTTTTAAATGGCATAGGATTGGAAAGGGAAGGGAAAAGAAAAGAAAGGAAGGTGCATTGTAAGTGGTAATAAGGGATACTTAATCTGGAAACTTTCATTTCAGTTGTAGATAGATAGAAACTTTTATTTCAGTTGTGGATGGCTAGATAGATGATAGATAGATGATAGATAGATAGATTGATAGTTTGATAGATAGACCAGATATTGGTTTGGGTATATAATGTGTTTCTTTCTGCAGCTTATAGTCCAAAAGTTTAAAAGTTTGAAAGTCACTGACTTCCACAAATGGTTAGCAAACTTTTTATGTAAAGAACCAGAGAGTAAGTATTTTTTTAGGCTTTTCAAATCATGTATGGTCTCTGAAGCATATTGTTTTTTACAACTCTTTAAAAATATAAAAACCATTCTTAGCTCACAGGCCATACTAAAACAGTCTGTGGGCAACATTTGGCTTGTGAGCTATAGTTTGTTGACACCTATCTTAGAAGATAGATTTAATTTACCACATTTTATCAATACTAAGAGCTAAATGTAGCGTTTTCAAAAGTTGTACCATTTTACATTTTCACCAGCAATGTATGAAAGTTACAATTCTTCCACATAATTGCCAGCACTTACTGTTGTCCATCTTTATTTCAAAGGGTATACAATAGTGTTTTATTATGATTTTAGTTTGTATCAGCAGTATCATTTCATGTTTAGCAAATTTTCATATGATATTTGGACATTTGTTTAACTGTTCAAATCTTTTCCCTTTTTTGAGAGGGGGTTTTGTTTGTCTTCTTATTTAGTTGTAAGAGATCTAGTTAAAGTAGCTGTTCCATTTCATTCTGGCCTCCATGATTTCTGTTGAGAAATTCGCAGTCACTTGAATACACTGTTCCCCTTTAAGTGTGTGTTGCTTTTCCTCGGAGTGGTTTCAGTATTTTCCCGTCTTTAGTTTTCAGCAGTTTGGCTGTGATGTTTGGGGTTCTCTGAGCTTTTGAATCTGTAGTTTTATATCTTTTGCCAAATTTAAGAAATTGTTAGCCATTATTTCTTTACACATTTTTTCCAAACTTTCCTCTTGCTCTTCTCCTTCTGAATCTCCAGTGACACAAATAGTGTCTTATTTATTTACCTTGAGATTCCTGGACTCTTTCCTCCATGACAGGGTCCCCAGCCCCCAAGCCCAACCAGTCCCCAGACTGTTAGGAACCAGCCCACACAGCAGGAGGTCAGCCAGTGGTTGTGCGGGGAGGTAGCAAGCATTAGCATTCCTGCCTGAGCTCCGCCTCTTGTCAGAGCTGCCGTGGCATTAGATTCTCAAAGGAAGGAACACGAACCCTATTGCAAACTGTGCATGTGAGGGATCTAGGTTGCTTGCTTCTTATGAGAATCTAACTAGTTCCTGATGGTCTATCTGAAGTGTAACAGTTTCATCCAGAAATTATCCTTCTCTCAACTTCCTGCCCATGGAAACATTATCTTCCATGAAACTAGTTTCTGGTGCCGAAAAGGTTGGGGACTGCTGCTCCATGACCTCCATTCTGGTATTGAGCCTGTCATGCCAGGTTTGAGGGATTTATTGTTTCATTTTATTTTTCTAGTGCTTTTGGTAATTGTGTTTTTCACTTTGAAAATTTGTATGTGGTTCTTCTTTATATCTTTTTCTATGAGACATTTTTGTCTTTCCATTCATTTTCAGAGTGTTCACCCTTACTTAGAGCATTTTAATAATATCTGACAAAGCCTTAAGTAGGTAATTTCAGTATCCCTGTCATCTTGGTATTAACATCTGTTGCCTCCCTCTTCCAAACAAGATAACTTTTTTTTTTCCTGGTTGTGTGCCTGGTACTTTTATTGTATTCTAGAAAATTTTAATATTATGTTATAAGACTCTGAGTCTTGTTTGAATCCTGTGGATAATGTTAGTATTTTTGTGTTAGCAGGCAATTTACCAATTTCAGCGCAGGCTTAAAGTTTCAAGCAGCCTTTTATGAGTGTTGTTTTAATGTTGGTTTTGTTGTTAATGCCTTTGCGGTTCTGTTCAGATCTGTCCCATATGTGTGCCACCTAGTGGCCAGCCTGGGACTTGGGTGGTGGTCTATTCCTCAGTTCGGTTCTCAGCCTCTTTGGTGTGATGTTTAGGATGAAATCTATGCATAGGCAGCTTGGGAGTAAGCCAGGAAATCAGAAACGACTTTATGGAGCTGCTTTTCTGAACTCCTCTCCCTTGTTTTTAGTTTCCCATGGCTTCCCTTTTTAGTCTTCTAGCCTGAAAGGTGGGGTTTTTATTTACAGTGCTCTTCCATGTGCTTTCTCTGATGACACCCACGTCCAGAGCCAAGCCAGGCGTAATTACATCACCATTGGAGAGGAAATTTCCTCTCCCTCAGAGGTTTTAGTACCTTTGGACTCTCCACTGCAGCCCTGTCACTACCAGTGGTCCTTTTCTTTCTCCTCAAGCCTGAACTAGAGGATTTTTGAAGTTCTGTCTGTGCCAATGCCCGTCTCCAAGTTTTCCTGCCAAGTCAAGGAATCAAAGGGGAAAAAGGTGGTTAACTTATCACTGGTTAAGTGATGCTTCAAATTCTGTTCTTCTTTTTCTGTATTGAGGTTTCCACTTATTTAGCTCTTATGTAATATTCCTCAGCAATGTTTTGTATTTTTCTATGTATAGGTCTTACACATATTTTGTTAAATTTTTCACTGAGTACTTTATGTTTTTTTGATATTATTGTAAATTGTATTTTAAAATTCATTTTCCAATTGCCGGCATACAGAACTAGAAATACAACTGATTTTTGATTTTTGCATATTAACCTTATATCTTGTGACCTAGCTAAATTCATTTAGTGGTGCCAGTAACTTTTTTATAGATTGTTTGGATTTTCCTATAGATGATTATGTGATCTATCAATAAAGACAGTTTTACTTCTGTTCTAATCTGTATGCTTTATATTTTATTTTCTTGCCTTGCTGCATTGGCTAGTATCACCATAAAATGTTGAATGAAAGTGGTGAGAATGATCATTTATGCCTTGTTTCTAATCTTAAGAGGAAAGCATGCAGTTTTGTTATCATTATGTATGATGTTAGACATAGATTTTTTATAGGTACCCTTTATTACACTGAGGAAGTTTTTTTTCTATTTCTAATTTATTGTTAATGGATATTGAATTTCATCATTTCTTCTGCATTTGTTGAAATAATAATATTTTTCTCCTTTTTGTTGTTACTGTGGTGAATTATATTGATTTCCAACTTTTAAACCAACCTTGTATCTTAGGATAATCCCACTTGATTTTGATCTAGTATTATTTTTATAAGTTGCTGTGTTTTTGGTAAATATTTTTACTTCTGTGATCACAAGGGATGTTCTTTAGTTTTCTTTTCTTGCACTGTCTTTGTTTGGTTTTAGTATCAGGATAATGCTGACCTCATTAAATAAGATAGTAAGTGTTTCCTCCCTTGTTTACTCAAAGAATTTAGGTTGTACTAATGTAATTTCTTTCTTAAATATTTGATAACATTCAATCATTTAATTCTGTAAATATTTAATACATTCTGTAAAGTTGGCACAGTCTGTAGTTTTCCCTGTGGGAAAGTTTTCATTACAAATTCAGTTTTTCAATAGCTATAAAGTCAGTTTCAATTTCTTTTTATTTTCATTTTGAAATTATTTTATTCAAGGAATTTTTTATTTTATCTAAAATACCACAAATAATGGCATATTTTTAATAGTTATTATTTATTTAATATAATTTTAATGCCCCTAGACCTTATAGTGATTTCCTGTCTTTCATTCTTTTTTTTTTTTGAGACAGGGTCTTGCTCTGTTGCCCAGGCTAAAGTGCATTGATACGATCATGACTCACTGCAGCTTCAACCTTCTAGGCTAAAGCAATCCTCCTACTTCAGCCCCCTGAGTAGCTGGAACTACAGACATGAGCCACCATGCCTGGCTAATTAAAAAAATTTTTTTTTTGTAGAGACAGGGTCTTGCTTTGTTGCCCAGGGTGGTCTCAAATTCCTGGGCTTAAGCGATCCTCCCACTTTAGCCTCCCAAAGCGCTGGGATTATAGGTGTGAGCCCATCCTTGCAATCATTTTTTTGTCATTTTTTTTTTTTTAGCCTTTGCAGAAGTTCACAAATTTTATCGATATTTCAAGGAGCCAACATCTAGTTTCATTTAATTTTCTCTGTGGTTTTTCAGTTTTATATTTCATCAAGTTCCATTCATTTGTTTTGCCTCCGTCTTCTTTTACTTTGGGTTTAATATCTTTTTTTTCCTGTCTTTTAAAAGTGGAGGGTCTGATCATTAATTTTACAATTTTTAAAAATTTTTTTCTTTCTCATGTAAGCATTTAAAGTCATTAAGTCTTCTAAGTGGTACACTTACTTGGAGGTACATTTTGACATCTCTGAAATCAGGGATGCATCTTACATTCTTACAGTAATAGTTGTCATGATTTTTTCTTTCTTAGTGGTACATGCAGTAATGATGCATCCTACAATCACTAGTGTCCTAGATTCAATGAAATGTAGTATTAAACAATTCTTTTAAACTTTGTTTATAAGTAAGTAAAGATCCTTACATAATAATGCTTGGTAAGTTATAGCTGCTTTCTTCTTACCATGTAGCCATGGTTTATACTTCATTTATAGCATGATATAACAACATCTTTTTTCTTTTTATGCATTATCCTCAAAAGTGAGGGCTCCTTGAGGGCTATCTTAAGATTCTTCAGAGTATCCAGTAGAATGCTCAGTATGCAAGTGTACACGTTTCTGGATTAACCAAAATAAATGATTGGTAAAGACTTAATTGCAGAGTATAATATTAAAAGTCACCCCCAAACTGAAGCTCTTTGAGCCCATATTTAATGTATACATCAAAAAATTGCAATTGTGTATATGTTATCGGTTATCTCACTTTTGGTGAACTGGCAGTGCACAGCAATGTGTTTTACTGTTTAAAACAGACTTCTTTTTAATGCCTCTATGATCTTTTCTGATCAGTTGCTGTGCTTTGTTTATTTGCTTGTTTGGACATAGATTACCTTTGAGTTTGTTTCCACTCTAAATTAAATATGCAAACACTTACACTGTCCAAACTCTTCCTTTGTCTGTTTCCTTTTTTATTTTACCCAATAACATTTCCTTTATAAACTTTATCTCTGGGTTTTTATTTCCTTTAACTGAATGAAATAGAGCATAACATTGATTTCTTTTAATCTCTTCAGCTCCTTAAAGCACTGTTGATTTCACATGCTTAGGGGACTCCCTGGCAAGGCAGTACTCCAGTGCAGAATTCCATAAGGCTTTCATCCTTACAGAGTCTACCCTGCTCCCTCAGGTCTAGCAGTTCAGTGGACAAAGGACTGTTTTCTACTGTTTCTTTTCTCTCATGACAGGGAAGCTACATTATGTACATATTTAACTCAGAAACTAACTTTAGAACCCAGCCCCAGGGGAAAAATGATTCTATTGTACTCTTAGCTGCCTTATGACACTACTGAAGGAGAAGATCCTAGGAGCGCCCTCCTGCACTGGAAAAACTTCATCTATCAGCCTACGTTCCTTCTCCTCTGTCCAGAAAGCCCCAGGTTCCCACAGACGCTGCTTCTTTGTATAGGAAGTGTCTGTGTATCCATTATAATGCTTTTAGTGTGGGGTAACAGAATATTCAACTAAAGGGGCCTTAAACACAGAGGATTTATTTTTCACATTTAATGTTAAGTCTAAAGTTTGGTGATTCTGGGTTGGCGAAGTGGTCTAGTGATTCTGGGTTTACGGTCCTCTCCTTAAAATTTCAATATTGCTGCACCTCTGTAAGCATCATACGTCCATCCGTACAACATCCATCCTAAAGCTGGAAATGTGGGCAGGGCTTTCTCTGAGAGAGAGGGAGAGAGAGAGAGAAAGAGAGGGAGATGGATAATGAGTGAGGGAGAGAGTGTGTGTTTGTGTGTGTATTTCAGGGAGAAAAAACTTTTCCCATTAACCCCCCTGTATACCTCCTCATATATCTCATTCTTCAGGATTGTGTCACATTGTGCTCTAGCTGCACAGGAGTCTGGGAAAGCAAATATCTAGAATATTTAGAGTCTGCAGTGGGAGAGAGGCTCTGACGGCAGGGAAGAAGTTGGAGAGAGAGAGAGAGAGAGAGAGGGAGGGAGGGAGGGAGGGAGGGAGAGAGAGAGAGAGAGATATTTTGTATGGCTAAAGGCTATTTTTCCCATATGAAGTTGCACTTAGACTCATAGTGAAACTTTAGAGTACCCACCACACTGGAGGATGATAATGGCATTTGGGCCGAAATTACCTTTATTTTCTATGACACAATCAGAACTTCGTATTTTGTTTTAGTTACTTGAAATCTTGGTTTCATTATTTCAGGCTGAGTCCAGAAATCTTCCTGAAACGCCCGGTGGTTGAGGGAAATCGTTGGAGGTTGGACTGCATTCTTAAACGAAAAGCAGTATGTACTTTCCCAGAAAATGCTGATACAATTGTTTAACTCTCTGTTGTCTCTGAAATGCTTTTCTTTTCAGACCCTTTAACACGTATAACTTTTTACTTCAGAGGTTGATGAAAAGTAGGATAACTAATGTTTTCCGGTTCCTCTGGTTCTATTTTTTTCCTATTGCTTTGAGTGCATAAATGTTTTAGACTAATTCACAGCATGGATTGTGTTAGCATCTCTAATTTTTATTTTTGAATCAGTTATGGGCAGTTAATTTTATAGGCAAAAAATTATAATAAAATTTCATCATTGAATAATAAATGATGAAATGGAGCAGAGCATTTAATTGTATTCATTATTTTGTCATTTAAGCAAAAGAAAAACTCATCTGGTGAATGGTTTCAGCTAAATGGGGCTAACATGGTGTAGAATAATATTAAAGGGGTAGGAATAGTCACAGTTGGTGGTGTTTTCACTCCAGTTAAGTTCATGGTAATAATGTGAAGCTGTTTCCTGAGTAGCTGACCCTGTACATTCTGGGTGAACATTGAGTGTGCGCTTTTTGGTTATAAAAAGTAAATAACTAAAGCATTCTAGGCTCACTAATGACTACATTCATATTTCTAACGGTTTTTTAAATGTAATAGGCCCTTGACAAAATTAAATTAGTTTAAAATAAAAATAGATCTGGATTGATTATTTTGCATGTCCAAATTAGGAAGTGCTAACTTTTTACTATTATCAGAAACTCTCTTAACCTTTTTTTTTCTTTTTTAGGACAGGTTTTGTTCTTTTTTGCTCAGGCCGGAGTGCAATGATGCGGTCTCCACTCACAGCAACCTCTGCCTCCCGGGTTCAAGCAATTCTCCTGTCTCAGCCTCCCAAGTAGCTGGGATTACAGGTGCCTGCCACCACACCTGGCTATTTTTTATTTTTATTTTTATTTTTAGTAGATACGGGGTTTCACCATGTTGGCAGGCTGGTCTCGAACTCCTGACCTTAGGTGATCCATTCACCTCAGCCTCCCAAAGTGCTAGGATTACAGGTGTGAGCCACTGTGCCCGGCCAACCATTTTTTATCCTATCATTAAACATGGTAGCAGAACTTTCCTATCCTCTACATTCTACTTTTCCTTTCCCCATTCACTTTCCCCTTTTCTTTCGGTATCTTTTCCCCATGCATTCCTTGAGGATTTCTCAGGATATTCATAGATATAGTCAGACCTCCAGATCTCACTGCAAATCTTGAAAGCAAAAGAAATTGATAATCTTTATTTGAAACACGTTCTGCCAAAGAACATCATTTTGATGGAGAGTGTAGTTTGTTTCATCAGTAGAATTTCATTTACAGAATTGGACATTTTGATTCTGAAAACATTCACATATTTATTAAATTATTCATTATACAGTTCCTGTCTCCTATGAGTTGGGTTTTACAGTAATCACTAAGAATGCCACCATGAATCAGATTTGGGCCTTGCCCATGGAGAACTTGCTGAAGGATTCTTGTTTTTGTTTTTTTTTTTTTCTGAGACGGAGTTTTGCTCTTGTTACCCAGGCTGGAGTGCAATGGTGCGATCTCAGCTCACCACAACCTCTGCCTCCTGGGTTCAAGCAATTCTCCTGCCTCAGCCTCCCGAGTAGCTGGGACTACAGGCATGCGCCACCACGCCCAGCTAATTTTTGTATTTTTAGTAGAGATGAAGTTTCACCATGTTGACCAGGATGGTCTCGATCTCTTGACCTTGTGATCTACCCGCCTCGGCCTCCCAAAGTGCTGGGATTAGAGGCATGAGCCACCATGACTAGCCAGGATTCATGTCTTGGGTTCAGTCCTAGCCTTACCAGACTTCTTTCTACCTATTGAATGGGCAGTAACTTTCTCTATGTTTTTTTCAGTGAAATGGCATCTTTTCCATTTTCCCTAAAGATTCTATTTTGGTACATTTTTCCAGCCTTGCCTAGCAATCTGTACTAATATTAGTATGTTTTTTCCTTATAATATTTGATCAACACCTCACTGTTTTAGGTTTCAATCAATATGTATTTATTGAATGTTTTCTATGTGCAGGGCATTTGGCTAATCATATGAGGATGTACATAAATAAAAGCCATGATTCTTAAATTGAAGGAGCTTATAAAATCTACACAAGTGTCAGTTGGGTGCAGAAGCAGTTCCTCGATTTAACAGCAAGAGAGAAAGCATTGAACAGGTCTGGCTGGGGAGCCCATCACAACGTGAAGGATGTGGGGCATTTAGGAAGGGCAAACATTTTTAAAAAGGAAAGAAGAACTTTCTAGGCGTGGCAAGTGTTGTGAGGGAGCAGCAGTGCCGAAGACTTTGTCAGGCACAGTAGGGAGGTTGATCACACCTGAGTGTTAGCATACCTGGATGGGGGATTAAACTGGAACTATAGTTGCAGCTAGGATGCAGAGGCTTTGTGAGCCGAGCTAGTGGTTTGACTTTATGGGAGACAGTGGGGACCATACTTTGCGGGGCAGGGAGGTGTGGGGAAGCAAGGGTGGTCTGATCAAAATGGTGTGTTGGGAAGGTGACTCTCATAGTGGAAGAAAGTGGGAAGAACTCTGATTCAGAAAGCTAAGTTTTAGATCACTTGAAGGTCCAGGGTCTACAGGACATCTACGTTAACTTGAGAAAGCTAGTATATGCCCAGGCAGGGCTCAGGAGGAAGATCCTGCAGACCTGACTTGCACCTCTTGTTTGCTGGCATGTCTCTGCTAGTGAAGAGGTAACCTCTTCTGGTTATCTCTTCACTAGTGTGGCTTCTCTTTTTTTTAATGGCCCATGAACCATGGTGAAGTCCCTGGCGGACACCATGGCCAAGTAAACATTATGGCCTGATAAAACTGCTTTGTTTTCATTTCATCCACTTCTTGGAGCTTGTAATTTTTAAGTTGTGGGTAATGATTTTTAAAATTTCCTAAAGAAATAGTAATACTATTAAAGATTGATTTCCTGCTGGAACCTTTAGCGGAGTTGCTCTTCCTTAATCTCATTCCACTATATTATTACTTTGTTCGTAAATTTTTTAACACTTGGATCATTCCAAATTGACATTTTATATGCACATAAACATGGCTTCACATAAATAATTTAGTTTCTGAAAGCCACACACTAGCTTTGCAAAGTATGAGGTTGAAACATAATATTTATTTTTTGCATTAATGAGTCCCAGAGGCTCACAAGGTTTATTAAAATGAATGTTTCATTTCCTTCTATCCGATTGTGCAGATTTTCTGAGAGGAATTTAGGAAATGTCTCTGCTTCATAGCCAACCTCTGGCAAACGTCTCTTATACTGGCTATTTTTTAAGAAAAAATACAATATTTTATTTATCTAGTTAATAACCAAGTCGATCTTTTCCTATTTCTTTGGCCTTCTGATGTGCAATGTCATCATTTAAAATAATAAAAGCCAATCTTGAGAGGCAGACGGTTCACAACTCAAAGAAATCAGCATCTCAGGGCTTTCCACAGTTCTGCACTTACTGTACTAAGAGGTGAGATAAGCTGCATCATAGTTATGGCAACCAAATCCCCACATGCAATTCTGTGTATCTCAACCTTAAAAGCATGTGATATTTCCTATGAAACTTGGACCAACGGGAGAATTTGTCTTCAGGTTGATTGGATCACAAGGCACAATGGAGAGTTGCAGTCAGTGGCCAATTAAAGGGAAAGGTGTCCAGGATTGAGAAATGAGAGGAGTAATCACATCTCTACATAGAAAGCCAAATGAGTCTTATCAAAGTGGTGGGCTGCAGTGGCTTACAGGAAAGGTATCTTCAGCTTTCTAGAATGTGCTTCAAACAAAATTGGTTTTTAAAAACAGGCACGTGTGCTTTTGTGCTTGATATCCCAGTGCTGCCTGCTTTTAAATGGTGAAGAAATGATATCTTTATATCCTTTACTTTTAATATTCTTAATATATTGTACCCCTTGGGGAAGTCCTTGGCAAGTGACAAAAAAATATCCTGGGTTAGGGGGGTGGTGTGGGCTAAACTGTCTTCAGGCAGTGGACAAACTTGGCTGCATTTAGAAAATATTTTCACTGTGCTACCTTGAGCAATCAGAAGAAAAGTTAACTAAGAAACAAAATCTCTGATTTCCACTATAAAAATTTTCTTTTCACTGTCTTTCCATGTATTTTGAATCTCTAAAATTCCTAAAAATTTCTACTGTTTACAGTGTTACGTCTGCTCTACTAGACAAAAAATTGATTAGAAAAGAGGACAGAATTTTCATCTTTTAAAAGTCATGTTTTATGAAATGTGTTCTCTGGAAGCTTTAGAAGAGCTGAGTTCACCAGACATAAGAAACATTACATTGATAGGCAATTCCAGGCCATCTGTTTTCCTATTTCTCCTATTAATAATTTCTGTCCCTTTCTCTAAGCAAAAAGTAATTTCCCCAAGGGTATTAAAAGGCACTAAAGCATGGGATGTTTCGAAAGTATATTTTTTTAAATTACAGAATTAACATCAGTCTTTTTTTTTTATGTTTGGCTTTCATTTTGCAAAAGTATTTCTTACATTTTGTATAAGCCTGCACTATAACAACCTGGAAATGCCTTCATTCCCAAGGAATGATTCTCCTTTGCCCTTTATGGTTAGAGTTTATAATAGACTTGTAATACCTTGACCAAAAGAAAAAGAAGGCATTGCTTTATTATCACAGGAATCTTGTCACTAAGTAACTGTTTATTGTGGCAGCAGGTCTAGGTAAATAATTATAAACCATATAAAAATGAACTTTCTGTATTTAATTACTTCCTTATAAGTCATTTACATTTAAGCTAAAAAGACAAAGTCTCTACGCTATTTCCTTTAGAGATATTTCAATGAGAAAAGACAGTATAAAAGAAAACGTCAGGTATTAATAAATGGAGAGTAGTAATGGAATCCATTAGTGTTAACATCTCTATTATTTCAAAAATCCGTTGATTATGCAGATAAGTGGAAAACTGTAGGATTCAGGCCAAATTCCTAATTTGCAACTTCACGAGTAATAATGTGTTAAGCCTAAGAAGCAGAATTTCATCATGATGAAAAATGTGAGGTGTCATGTTCTACGATTTAGGTTGAAATTTTGGGTTTTACTCTTTGTATTTTATCTTTTACTGAGAGGCTGTTTTTTTGGTAACCATTATAATGCTTAAAAATAACCCATTATAATGGTTCAAAGAAAACAGCTTCTCAGCAAAAGATATACAGTGACTTCCAAAATATTCAAATACCAAAAATATAGCTTAACAGTGGAGGAGAAAAATAAAACAATCTTGAAATTTTCCTGTAGAGCCCTTCATCACTGGTTCATTGCAGAGCACTCTCTGGCCAGACCATTAAAATTAATCTGTTCACTTCTTGCTACACTTTCACTTTTTTACTGAAATATGTATTTATATTCTTGATTGTAATAGTTGTTGCATAATTGTAATAAGTAATTAGCAAGTTCTAAAAGCTAGCTGTTAACCAGAGAAATAGAATGACATATATATTCTTCCTGATCCTGCTTTAAGAGCAAGAATAAGTCTTTTCCTAGTACTCAAATCTTGTTAATGCACACCGAATGTAAATTGTGTACCGCCAGAAATGCATACACCTTTAAGATATTACTAACACCAAGAAAGATATAGTGTTAGTATTTCAAAGTGATGTATTATTAAGGAATTTAGAGTCCAAAACATGCTTGTTAGTATTGGCAGAACAATATTAGAGGAATCTTTATGTGTTTGGTTTGCTGTGAGATTTTGGATCCCGTGATCTAGAACCTAAATATATTAACTTATGTTATATCAGATAGTGTAGAATTGCAAAAATTTTTAGTTCTTATGAAATAGATGTGTTTAACCCAGTAAGATGTCTTAAGTTTTTTATTCCAATTTTTCTTGTAAACAATGACTAATCTGCCATAGCACCCCAGACTGGGTGACAGAGCAGGACTCTGTCTCAAAAACCAAAATTAAAACCAAAACAAAAAACAACAACAAAAAAAGAAGAAAATAACAATGATGAAGAGAAAACATTGATTTTTTATGTGGAGAGGACACTTTTTTCCAGGCTGCAAAGCTGAATCTTGCAGAATTTAAAGAGAAATTCTGCTGCTTTAATTTCCTAATTATTTTCATTTTTTCCCCCACTTTTTATGTTTATTCTAACTATGTATGCCTCACAGCCCTTTTTCTTGTTCTGTTATGGCTACAGGTTTCTCACTGTGGTCTACGTACCATGTCATTTCACATGGTACTTTGTAGGTTCTGATGAGAAAGTTGGTACTTTTTAATGCACTGAAAAATTGATTTTAACTAGAAAGTTTGCTTATCAGTATAACTTTCAGATCAGTTAATTAAAAGACTCATTTTCTACAAGTGAGAAGAATATATCAGTTAGCATGGTTTTATTTGTTCATAAAAGAAAAGCCTTATTAGATTCTCACACAAAGTGTGAAAAATGTAGTGTGCTAAAATATATATATATTAGAAATTTAATTTTCAAGAGTTGATTGTAAGTGAACAATTTCAAATTTAATTTTTTGTGATATACTTATAGCACAACTTATGTTTCTATGCAGAATCTTCCATTTTCAAGTGTGAATGTTAAAACTAGCAAAATAATAAAATGACCTGGATTTGAAAAAAAATTAACTAATCACCATGGATTATTAAACTGTAACAAAATTATTTTTGTCATTATGGTTTATTAGATATACTTGTGTCTGTAATATTCTAGAAAGTATTATGGAAAAATTCTTACCTTTAATCTCTAGGATATTAAATGCCAGGTGTTATTTAGATCCGTAATCCAGTAGGTATGCAAAATGTTTCAGAATGCTTTCAGAGCTGCTGGGTACAAACAATGCAAATTAAAATGGTGCAAAATGTACAAAAATACGGAGGATCCGAGCCTAAAAATTAAAAAAGCAATCCACAAGGCGGGGGTGAATAAGCCACAGTTTCCTGGAGGTAATACATTCTAGACTGTACATTGGACGGGGGGGGGGTCATTTGAGTGGGCAGGCAGAAGGAGAGGAGCAGTCCAGTGTGGGGCAGTTTAGCCTAGCCTGAAAGCCCATCACCAACCAGAACTAGAATGGAAAATACCAGTGCTTTTCTATACTATTAGCTATTGGACCTTGTCTTTTGGGGTTTTGTAGAATAGTTTTTTCAGATTAGATGGGTAATGTGCAGATGTCGTAAGAAGGTTCGAGGGTGGCACATCTCACACATGTGCGTGAACACACAACCATCATGTTCATGAACTACAAAAGGATTGGACATTGTCTTTTGATGATTAATATTAAATAATTGTATTATTTTTATAGCATGTTAGCATCTACAAGGCACTTTTGATTTAATTTGGCTCAATTAAATAGGCCACAGTGGCCTTGCCTATTTTCTTTTAGACCTGAGGTCTAAGGAAGGATGGATCAATGTTAATTTGAGTGTCCATTTTATACTAAGGCCCTACTAAAACTCAGAGATTTTTAAATATTTAAGAAGCTTACTTCTGAAGAAGTCGTTTCACTAGTGAAACAGACATTAATGATGTAATTATAGGTTAAGAGGATGAACTAATGCATTCATCTTTGAAGATTAAGAAATGGTTTTATCCGCTTAAGTAATTGTTTTCAATAAAGAAAATTTCTATGAAAATATGCCCAGAAACATTTAAGGGATATTATATTTAAGAAATATTTAGCACAATTTACTGCTTCAAAATTTCTTATCACTGTTCTTCCAACTAATTGAGGTATAATGTAAATAAACAAAAACTCTAATCCTACAACATGAATCAGGTCACAACTTTCCTCAGTGATGGGTGTTTGGTAATGTTAAAAGTTGTAACACTATCAGACACTTTTAACAGCTGAGGTTACAGTTTTCATTTTGGATCTTTAATCAGTTACTGGCATTCCTTCTTGATATGACAAATTGTAAGAATGGAAAGGAGATAGATTTTTATTTTTAGTATTTGGGTCTCAATATGCACACTTATGTGTCACTTCCTTGTATTGCCTTTTTCATTAAAATTTTATCATACTTGCTTATAAGAGAAGTTAGAAAGTACAATGCAGGCTGGGTGTGGTGGCTCACACCTCTAATTTCAGCACTTCGAGAGGCTGAGGTGGGTGGATCACTTGAGGTCAGGAGTTTGAGACCAGGCTGGCCAACATGGTGAAACCCTGTCTCTACTCAAAATACAAAAATTAGCTGGTGTGGTGGTGCACCTGTAGTCCCAGCTACTGAGGAGGCTGAAGCATGAGAATTGCTTGAACCTGGGAGGTGGAGGTTGCAGTGAGCTGAGATTGTACCACTGCACTCCAGCCTGGGTGAAGAGTGAGACTCTGTCTCAAAATAAAAAAAGAAAAAAAGAAAGATAGTACAGTGTAAAGGAAAAAGAAAATGAAAATTGTAACTTTCCTCCAGAGATACCCATTCCTCAATCTGTTTTCTCTTGTGACAGCAACAAGGGGTGAGGATCTTCATAATGCTCTACAAAGAGGTAGAACTCGCTCTTGGCATCAATAGTGAATACACCAAGAGGACTTTGATTCGTCTACACCCCAACATAAAGGTATTCGGGTTCATCTTGATGACAGCTGTTTCTCTATAGGATTTTTTTTCAGATATGTTTTGTTCTGGGCAGTAATGATCTATAGAATTCCCAAATGTATATTTGGTTAAATAGCATTGTGTCCTCAGAAATAAAGCAAAATACTTTACTTTCTTATCTTCCCTACATTGACGGGGGTAAGCAGACCTCACATTTCTGCTTCTCTGACACTTCTCTAATTGAAAGTGACAGTCTAGACAAGAACGTGCTTCCTGCAGTTGTTTTGATGTTCATGAGCCCAACAAGTTCTCACGCTTCTCATTAAGATTATTCTGGAACTTCTTAGATGTGATCTCCCTGTGACATCCCCTGATCACTGATAGCAGCACAGAGATCTCCTCTAGGATTTAAAATACTTAAAAAAAAAAATCAATGGCACCTAGTATAAAATGCTAATAAAGTAAATACACATGAAAAGCAATTTGAAAAACTTCTTTGATATTTTGCCAAATACCTAAAACCTACCAATAAATATAACCCAGTCGTTGCAGTACATCAAAACATAATGAATTAATAAACCTCCAGCAGGCTTGAGATATGTAACAGTTGTATGTTTCACTTGGTTAGAAAAAATTAAAGTGTTTTCCCCCAGAGAATGATTTATTAGGTTGCATAATTTCTATATTTTATTTATTCATTCACCAAATTTTTATCAAGTACCCACTAAAGATGTAATTTTGCAGCACCAACAACTGTGAGGAAAGAGCTGTTAAAGGAGCAGAGATTTGTATGTTACTGAAGTTAAACTGGTATAAATTCAAATTAGAATGTCACAACTTCAGGATGCTACATGTAACTGCAAAGAAAATGGCAGTCAAATATATAGCTGTTTAACAAAAAGAAATGAGAAGGGAATTTAAACATGTCATTACAAAAAAATCAATCAAACAAAACAGAAGACAGTAATGCAGAAAGTGAGAGCCAAAAAAGCTATAAGGCATGTGGAAAATAGTAGCACAATTACCCAAGTATCTTACAAATAATTACTTAAAGTTAAATGGATTGACTTCTCAAAAAACAGATTGGTGGACTGGATTTTAAGAAAACATGATCCAACTATATGTTATCTGTAAGAGACTCACTGTAGATGCAAAGACACAAATAGGTTGAAAATGATGGAAAGGATATTTCACACAAATAGTGACCAAAAAAGAGCAAGGGTGGCTAAACTAGTATCAGACAAAATCGACTTTACATCAAAACATGGTTACAAGAGACAAACAAGGATATTATATATTAATAAAAGATTCAATACAGCAGGATGTAAAAATTATAAACATTTATGTACCTAATTAATAACAGACCATTGAAATAGATGAAGCGAAAACTGACAGAATGGAAGGGAGAAAAAGACAGCCTATAGTAATGGTTGGAGACTTCAACATCCCACCCTCAGTAATGATTAGAACAACCAGACAGAAGGTAAGTAAGAAAAGAGAGGACTTGAACGCACAGTAAACCAACTGGATCCAATGGACATACAGAATGTTCTACCCGACAACAGCAGGATACACATTCTTCTCAAGTGCACGTGGGGCATTTTCCAGGACCATCTGTTAAGCCACAATGTAAGTCTCAATAGATTTTAAAAGGTAGATAAACAAACCTCTGTCTGACCACAACAAGATAATGTCACAAATCAATAACATAAAGACAACTAGACAAGTCACAAACTTGTGGAAATTAACACACTGTTAAACAAGCAGTGGGTCAAAGAAAACAATCACAAGGGAAAGAGAAAATACTTAGAGACAAATCAAAATGAAACAACATACCAAAACTTATGGGACACAGAGAAAGCAGTGCAAAGGGGGAAATTTACAGCTGTAATTGTGAAAAGAAGAAAGATCTCAAAACAGCAACCTAACTTTACAATTTAAGGAACTAGAAAAAGAAGAACAAACTAAACCCAAAACTAGTAGAAGGAAGGAAAGAAAGATTGGAGCAGTGAGAAATAAAACAGAGGATAGAAAAATGATACCGAAAATCAATGAAATTAAGTTGGTTTTTTGGAAAAGATAAAATTGACAAACCTTTAACTTGATGGGTTACTAAAATCTGAAATAAAAGTAGAGACATTACTACCAATTCTACAGAAATGATTCTAAGAGATTACTGTAAGCAATTGTATACCAATACATTGGATAACCTAGAGGAAATATGTTCCTAGAAAGATGAAACCTACCAAGACTAAATCATGAAGAAAAATAGAAAATCTAAATAGATCTTTAACTAGTAAAGAGATTGATTAGTAATTAAAAATCTCCCCTAAATGAAAAGCCTGGGACCTGATGGCTTCACTGGTGAATTCTACCAAACATTTAGTGAGGAATTACCACCAATCTTTCTCAAACTTTTTCAAAAATTGAGGAGAGAAGACTCCCTAACTCATTATCCTGATAGCACTGAATTGTATACTTAAAATGGTTAATATGGTAAAATTTATGTTATGTTTATTTTGCTACAATGTTAAAAAAATGTTATTAAGAAAACAGTAAGGCCAGGTATGGTGGCTCACAGCCATGGTCCCAGCCCTTTGGGAAGCTGAGGTGGGAGGGTGGCTGAGTTCAAAACCAGCATCGGCAACATAACGAGGCACCCATATCTACAAAAAACAAAGATTAGCCAGACGTGGTGGTACATGCCTGTAGTCCCAGCTATTCAGGAGGCTAAGGTAGAAGAATTGCTTGAGCCCAGGAGTTGCAGTGAGCTATGATTATGCCGAAAGAAAGGAGGAAAGGAAGGAAGGAAAGGAAGGGAAGGAGGGAGGGAGTGAGGGAAAGGAAAGGAAGCAAAGAAAGGGAGAAAGAGAGGAAGGAAGGGAAGGAAGGAAGGAAAAGAAAAGAAGGAAGAAAAGAAAGAGAAAGAAAGAAGAAAGTAGTTGCCAAAGCTTTTGTAGTATTTTTACCTAAAGGCAAATGAAAATAAGATAGGTCAGACTGGGATAATTTTGAAAGCAAGAGGTTACTAACTTCTTAAGGTACCTTTTAAATAAAGAGCTGCCAAAATATCTGTGTGCCTATTATTCATATGCTTAGTATTTCAATTCAACGACTGACAGAATATCAATATAATTCGTTACAAATTTTTCCAGAGATAAATAGTAAATATTTTTAATGTTTTAAAAAATATATTAAATTTAACATAATCCTTATGAGGGAAGGGAACCAGCTATCAAATTGAGCTGACCGTTTCCTAATGTATTGGCAGACCTCAAGCTAAATGGCAGCTGCCCCAAAATATAGTATCTGGGGTGGGAGCTTCAAAAATAAATAGGAGTCTTTTTTTCTGCTAAATGCTTTCTTTGGTGTATACATTGTACATTTTGGTATTTGAGTTATAGAAAATGCTTTTCAAGGAGAAAGCAGATCTATTTCATTATGCCAGGAAGGAGGTTTTAAAAGCATATTCTAAGTGGGGATTTTTCGCTCTCAAGGTGATGAGACACCCAGATCATGTGTCGTCCACCGTCTATTTGTGGGCTCACCATGAGAAGCTTGTCATCATTGACCAATCGGTGGCCTTTGTGGGCGGGATTGACCTGGCCTATGGAAGGTGGGATGACAATGAGCACAGACTCACAGACGTGGGCAGTGTGAAGCGGGTCACTTCAGGACCGTCTCTGGGTTCCCTCCCAGTAAGTACATTTCACCTTGATGGAAATGAATAACACAAACATAATTTGTATAAGTTTGTATTAATAGCATGGCTGATTGATTCATTGAATAAGAGATGGTGTCTCTTGGAGGAGAAAAGAACATTGAGTCCATCAGGAGGAAGACCTGGTTTCAAATACCAGCTTCCCTACCCAGCTAGCTGTAACTTAGCATAGCTGAGTCTATTTCTTTTCTTGTAAGAAAAGAAAACAGATTCAGTGGAATTTTTTTTCTGTCCCATATTCAGCTTTGTTTTCCATTTAAATTAAGATTTATTTTTTATTCAAAAATAAAGTTCTTAAACAAAAATATGTGTCAGTCAAGATTTAGGTAGTAACAAGACTTAGGTATCTGTCACAGTTTCTGGAAACTTCCTACTTAAAGATATACAAAAACAGTATAGATCAGTCTGGGTTCATTTCAAAGGAATTTGAGCCAGAAGTGAATAACTTCTCGAAGGGCCTTTTAAATAGAGCTGCCAAAATATCTGTATGTGTATATCAATCAGCTTGCTATTTCAACTAAATGGATGCCAGAATATGAAAACACTTATTAAAAATGTTGATGGGCTTCATCTTATTTACTGCTGGATATGTTGATGACTCATTTGTGCAAAAATAGCAATTTAGTGCATAGGTGACAGTGAAAATGATTGACAGAAGAAACCTTGCTTACTTAAGGGTTAATGCTTATCAGAGGAACAAGTTCAGGAACTCAACAGTGACTGTAACCCATGTAATTGTATTTGAGATTAAAGGTTTAATTGGAGTGAAATTTCAAGAATTTGGTCTACTGAAAGAAGAACCATAGCAGAACCCCTCATATTCCTTTGGTAGTGTTTAAACAGCTCACAAGAATCCACCACTGCCCTGTGGCTGACGTCAGACAGTATTGCATGCCTGTTATAGAACCTCCATCATTTGTAAACTTTATACCTCAGCTCTGCTTGAATCAAAGAACCATATTGCAGCATGTCTTATGCAGTGTCTTTTTTTAAAAAAAATAATTTTCTCAGGCTGCAGCATCAGAGTCTGTGGCATCCTTAAGCCTCAAAGATGAAAATGAACCTGATCACATTTTACACATCTGGAAGAATGCTGATGATACGGATGCAAAACTGAAAGGAATAGGAAAGCCAAAAAAGTTCTCCAAATTTAGTCTCTACAGACAGTTCCACAGGCACCACCTGCACAACACAGATAGCATCAGCAGCATTGACAGCGCCTCCAGTAAGTCATGGCCTTTGCTAGAATTTATCTTAACTACATCCTGTTCTTCCATTGCCAGACACTACATACCTGTTTTTAAGATGTCTTTCTGTAATGGAGTAGAATGAGCAATGTTGAGAGGTACCATATCATTCTGTTCAACATCCCATTTTGTGGCTTTGTTTGCCTGGTTTTAGAACAGATTTATTGTTTGATCCACCCAAGAGTCGTAACGACCATGATTCCTGCTTCTAATGGTAGCAGAATGACAAAAGGTTTCTAAAATACACCAAGCCATAAAGGAAAAAGAAAGGTATTAGATGTACTTTATAAACTTTTCTTAGAAGAAATTATATTTATCTTCCTATCCAGAAATATATCAAGCTTATGTCTTCAAACATCAGACTTTCTACCTCTCATAAATTTACTATTCCTTTGAAATTCGTCTTAAAGCTCTACAGTTTTCTGTTGCACAGAATCTTATGACTGATGTTATAGCTCTGCCTGGTTTTAAAAATGATCAGCCCTGCTTTCCACTTGAGAAAATTTGATATATGTATTTCTTTATAAAAAAATTCTCAATTTCTTTAGGTTATTTTAACCACTATAGAAGTCATCAGAATTTAATCCATGGTTTAAAACCCCACTTCAAACTCTTTCGCCCGTCCAGTGAGTCTGAGCAAGGACTCACTAGACCTAATGCTGGTAAGTGATTTGTGAAGTGGCAGAACTCCCTTAGGCTTCAGCTTTGGTGGTGTTGTCTGCCGCATGGGCATAGTGAATGTGTTTCCAGATTGGCTTTCTGTTTGCAGGTCTTATGCTACGTATATTATTGAGAGCCTGCTTGGTGCAAAGCATTCTGTAGTATCCAAGATCCCTACACCGTAAGAACTTATAGCAGCAAAGACAAAAACACACCTAATAACAGCAAATGCATGGCACATGCAATTTAATAGTGTTGTAGAAGTTCTATGGAAGGTGGGAGGAATTCCTTTCTGATGACCCAGAAAGACTTTTTAAGGAGGGGACATTTGGGTTCGGCCTGGAAGTAATTTAATTGGGGTAGGTAATAGAAATCATGCAGGTGAGGGAGGTGAGTTGAGCAAAGGTGCTGGAATGGGGAAGCACCAACCAATTGTTTTCAAATCGTAGAAAATACATTATTTGGCTAAGAAGCAGTTTTTGATATGAGACTAAGAAGAAGACTAGAAATGCATTATTTGCTTAAGATGCAGTTTTGATATAAGATTAGGTGAGTTGAGCAAAGGTGCTGGAATGGGAAAGCACCAACTGTTTTCAAATTGCGGAAAATGCATTATTTGGCTAAGATGCAGTTTTTCATGTAAGATGGGGAAGATATATGACAGTCACATTTGGGAGTTGGAATTTTATTTGGTTAAATTATTATTATTATTATATATATATTTTTTGAGATAGAGTCTCACTCTGTCACCCAGGCTGCAGTGCAGTGGGACCATCTCGGCTCACTGCAACCTCTGTCTCCCGGGTTTTTTAGCTGTTCTCCTGCCTCAGACTCATGAGTATCTGGGACTACAGACACACATGACCATGCCCGGCTAATTTTTGTACTTTTGCTTGAGATGGGGTTTTGCCATGTTGGCCAGTCTTGTGTTGAACCCCTGACCTCAAGTGATCCACCTGCCTCAGCCTCCCAAAGTGCTGGGATTATAGGCTTGAGCCACCGCGCCAAGCCTATTTATTTATTATACTTTAAGTTCTGGGATACATGTGTAGAAGGTGCAGGTTACATAGGTATACATGTGCCACAGTTGTTTACTGCACCCATCAACCCATCATCTACATTAGGTATCTCTACTAATGCTGTTCAGCAACTATGTGCTGATCTTTTCCTTTTAAGCAATATTAAATAGATAAGTGAGGGAAAAATTATTTTTGCAATTTAGTTGAGACAGGCTTTTGAAACTTGAGTGTCTAGTCATAGGGGATAATATTAAGCTATTTCTAAACTGTTCTTAGAAGTGCAATGGATAGGATGTATAAGATTCATTTTGTGCAGTTAAATGGCTTGTTATCTAATAGGCAAGCATGAGTTTTAAATATTTTACAAACCTAATATTTTAGTAATTCATTGAGTAATTCATTCATTTAGTAATTCATACTCCTGCTGCAAGAGTTATCATTAATCCACAGATGAAATACAGTTCTATAAACCCTTAACCACAATTCTATAATCCAAAAAATTTTGAAAACCAAAATATTTAAAAAAATGTAACTTGTTGAGTACCTGTATTGGAACTGGCCTTCAACATGGGTAGAAATTCAGTAGGTAGAGACTAAAAAGGTAGAAAAAGAGGTATTTTAGGTAGATACTACATCTTTTTTTTTTTTTCTTTTTTTGAGACGGGGTTTCGCTCTCGTTACCCAGGCTGGGGTGCAATGGCGCGATCTCGGCTCACCGCAAGCTCCGCCTTCTGGGTTCAAGCAATTCTCCTGCCTCAGCCTCCCAAGTAGCTGGGATTACAGGCGCGCGCCACCATGCCCAGCTAATTTTTGTATTTTTAGTAGAGACGGGGTTTTACCATGTTGACCAGGATGGTCTCGATCTCTTGACCTCGTGATCTACCCGCCTCGGCCTCCCAAAGTGCTGGGATTATAGGCGTGACACAGATGTAGGAAATGCAAAAGTATTTATTTCGACATCTCAGATCTGAGTGTAAAATGTGATGAATACATATAGGTCTATAGTCTCTCATACAAAAACCTTGGAATCAGATTTCAGAAATCAGAAAGTTCTGGATTTTAGAAAGGTAATACAATACTTACACCCTCTATTATATTACACTCCCAGCAGGATCCAGGAAATCCCTGGCATATAGGCAAACGATTTATGTTTGTGCAACACCAAGTGGGATCGATAAAGATAATAAATAAACTCTTGTCAGTTCAGATCAGGTTTTGCTGCCCTATGAACTATGAAATGAGCTGTGAAAATAAGCTATGAAAAAATGAATTGTCAGAACTTTCGGAGTTTTGGAATTGTGGTTAAGGCCTAGTTAATTTGTGCAGATTGAACTGGTGGGATATATCTGTAGCAGTTTATGGAGGACCTAGAAAATCAGCCTGAGACATTCCATTTCTACCATTAAATGTTGGAAAATCCCTGGGGGCAGAGAGCAATTAAGGGCGAGGTTTTATAACGTTTGTAATAAGAGACACAGGGAGTCTGACAAGGTTGTGCCAGTGAGTTCAAAAATGAAGTAAATGGGAAAACCTTTTTCTAAAAGTAGAATCAGCAGATTTTCATCATGATCTGGGAAGCTGTGGGGAGGTGGGTGGAGAAGTCAGTGAAGAATAAAGGAGTCAAAGGTGATTTCAAGGTTTGAGCTTGAGTAACTACACACAGAGAGCAGAAATCTCAAGGAAAGACTTGATTTTGTAGAATGGTAATGATTTTAGCGTTAGACATAGTTTTAAGGTTCCGGTGGGAACTAGGTAAGCAATGTCAAGTGAGGCACTAGAAGTGACCGTAGAGCTGGAGTCCAAAGCAGAAGCTAGGCTTGCAGGCGCACATTTAGGAACTGCACAGAAAAAGACAGGAGAGAGGGGAAACCCTGTTAGTGAAGAGGAGCTAGGAAAGAAGAAAAAGAAGGGTGGAGAAATGGTAGAACAATGGAGACGTGGAAGCCAAGAGATGAGGGAAAAAAAAAAAAAAAAAGGATGTGGCAAGACCAGAGGACACCAGGCAAGGAGCAAGAAGACCCCCTTCTTACAAACTTTAGCAGCTGAAATCTGAGCCACTGATGGAGGAGGATGCAGAAAATTGGCATGACAAATCTGTGCCAAAAGACAAGGCAGGTGCAATTATGAAATCATCTGGGAGCCAGATAACAGCCTAACGAGACCCCCTTGGGTCAGGATTGTTGATGCCAGAAGTCCTCTCGACCTGCTCATCTGTGCTTATGCAATTCTGAGCTGTTGTTTTCACAGGAACTAGTATTTGGCTCTATTGCCTTAATAGTTTACTTGTGCTGGGGAGGACCATAATTTATGTGGAATAATTTTTAGGCCATGGCTAAAAACGAAAACAAATTCGAATTGTGAGCAGGCTGAATTCAGTTAGCACCAAGATACTTTTCTGAGACTAAGAATTTGTTTTATTTTCCTTATCATAACTGGTTTTTAGGTGAAAGTTAATTTTTAAACGAGTGTATGTGTGTTTATGTAAAGCCTTAGCTTCGAGTTTTGCAACTGATGAAAGCAAATTGTATATATATTTTTTATAGTTGAAATTTGAAATATTATTGATCTCATTTTTGGTCCCTTTTGTTTCTTTTCTCACCCTCATTTTTTCTTTTAACAAAGTGCTATGTTAATGATGAAGAGCCTACAGATGAGCACACAGATCTACCAGTACTTTGGCCCCTCAGTCTCATAAAGCAGGAAAATAAATCGCTGGGAGAAGTCAATAGAAGTCTATTTTTAACATGATTTCATTTTGTTAGTCTATGGCATTTCAAGTCATTTTTCTTCTACAGAAAATTTCAATAGCCTTTGGAAGGTTAATTATTAAGTTCGAGATAGAATATTAGCATTGTATGCAGTGAGTACATGAAAACATTAGTTCTGCAAATATTTATTGATTGCCTGGATGCTTGGAGCTACTGGCAGTGAGATTTGGTCCCCACTCCCTCAAAGTTTATAGACTGGTGAGGGATTGTGGTAGAGGGGGAGCATCCTGATACAATTGCATCACAGAGTCAGAGGTATTGGGGCAGTTGCTAATGAGATGACAGCAGTGCTAATGACTGACTCCCTTACAGGGAGCTGGGAGGTCTCTCTAGGGCAGGTGACAGCTAATGTGCCCCTTGAAGGACAATTAGGATATCAGGCCAAGAGGGAGAAAGGAGCATTTCAGGTAGAAGTCATAGTCTTCCAAATGCGTGGTGACATGGCAGTCTATGCCTGTTGAATTCTAGTGAAACATGTGCTTTTTATGGGGCCTGGGGTTGGGTGGGGAAAAACAAGGACTAGAAAGATAGATTGGCACCATTTTGGGAAGAGCCTTCTATGCACACTAAGCCCTTAGGACTTGAACCTTCTGTGGGCAGTATGTGAGCCTTCTAGGGTTTTAAGCAAAGAGTTTGCCTTTTACAAAGACAGTTCTGGGACAGTGTAGTGGTGGTGGGACCAGTGCATTCCTCTCACTGGCCACTGCAAGCAGTACCATTTATTCATTCAACACATATTTTTGCATTCAGTGTCTATTTGTTAAATTCAGTGTCTATTTTGTGCCAAGTGCTGCATTTGTGATTTGTAATTCTGCTAGTCTTTTTACTTCATTGTCTTCGTATTTAGCCTTAAATAAATGATCTCGTCACAGTTCTTTGTGAAATGCTGCAGTAGATTGCTGCTTTTGCACCTATATTGTAAGCTTTCCGTATCTGTTGTTTCCCGTATCTGTTGTTGCCATATTTTTTTATAAATGCCATCTATGATTTGAAATATATAAATGTTAAAGTGCAACAGATTGTAGCTGTTATCTAGGCCAGATTCTTGATTTTATGCATAATGGATTTATGAACTAAAAACTTGAAGCTCACTGTCACTTAACTATTTAATTCCAGGGCTGGAACATGGGCTATCTGTAAATTTGAGGTTCTTGCTTTAGTGCAAAAGAATTATGCATTAGGAGTGCACTATGTTGGTTGAGGAAAAAACAAGTGGCATGGTATCTATATTGACTCTGCATCTCAGGTTTCTCCATCCCCCCCGCCCCGCCCCCTCCACCCCCGCAAGGCCCCCCACCACCTCTACTGCTCTCTCATAGTGCCCCCTGGTGAGTTCTTTATTCACAGTTGATTCTGTGATCAGTTCTTCCAGCAGTCTAGTAGGTGGTGGGAATAAGTTACTCAACTGCCTGAGAAGGTCAGATTTCATTGTTTAATGATGAATCTTGTTATAGCCCCAGCTGCCCACTAAAAATAAACTTCTAAGGACTGTAAAACCTTGTTAGTCCACAGCCTCTAATAGAATGGACAGATGCCACCCTAGTTATGTCTTAAGAAATTACAAAACTTTTAAGTGTTTAATAAATGAGAGTTGAGCCTCCCTTTCTGGGACCCACCTGAACCACAGTCCCTGAGGGGGTCTTGCTGCGTTTACAGATACCGGGTCCATCCGCAGTTTACAGACAGGTGTGGGAGAGCTGCATGGGGAAACCAGATTCTGGCATGGAAAAGATTACTGCAATTTCGTCTTCAAAGACTGGGTTCAACTTGATAAACCTTTTGCTGGTGAGTGTTATGGTGGTGGGATGCTGGTTGTATTTTGTCTTTTACCTTTGAACATCTCAACAAGTATACATGTGCGTGATATCGATGCCTTTTGTTTTGCTTCTGTTTATTTTTGAAAATTTTGTAAAACTTTGGAGATTTGATTTAGTCATTAGTCACGTGCATAGGGACTTTTTTTTTTTCAGTTATAATAAGAAGAGAACATGAGATAGAGTAGACCTGTCTGAAGCCTCCAGATTTTTTATAGGCATATTTTTGGGGCAATAATCTGTAATTTTTAAAGAAATGGTAGGCTTCATTTGATCATCTTCTATTCTGCTTATTTCCTGCGTTTCCAGCATGAGAATGGCATATTTTCAGATTATCACTGGGTTCATATGTTTAAGAGGAGATCGAGATGGCACTGCCTGCCAATGTTTCAACAGGATAAAAAAATATAATATCAAATACACAGCCTTAGATAGTTTGTACTAACTCACATCTTGCCATGTCTAGTGATTATCTAATACTAAGTGAAATGGAAACATATTTGGGGAGGTACCTGGGAGACTATGACCCTGAATGTGAAATCTGTTTCCCTTGATTATAAAAATATAGTTCTATGCAAGACGAGAAATATACACATAGTGGGCACTAACGCACGTTTCCTTTTAGTATCATGGTTGGAGTCACAGAGCCTCTACCCCGGCACAGAAGTTAATGACTGATCCTTGCCTGGTGTACCGGGCAGATTTCATTGACAGGTACTCCACGCCCCGGATGCCCTGGCATGACATTGCCTCTGCAGTTCATGGGAAGGCGGCTCGTGATGTGGCACGTCACTTCATCCAGCGCTGGAACTTCACGAAAGTACTTGGCCGTTGCTGTCATGGTTTATCCACATGAAAAGAGGCAGGCCTAACTAGAGAAGACGTTCAGAAGAGGCTATTGGCAAGAAGAGATTGTTGTGGCCACAGCTGTGTCACTGCTTTGCCGTTGGCTACATTGATGTCAGGGTGCTCGGGCGTCTGGGCAAAAAAAGAGGGAAACGTTCCTGAACGTGCACACCACAGACAATTCAGAGTTCCTAGGGATAGGTGCTGTGGTGTGGGTCCTGATTTTAATCTTTTTAATTCTTGGACACAGTATTGACTAGCCTGGGCTTGGTAGTCATTTGGAGGGCCGTTTTAGGGGGATGGGAGCCTGGTTTGGATGGGAGGGTTTGAGCTTTAAAGTCCCATCCAGTCCTGGAGTTATACTGGGTTTATGCTGGTACGGGATTCTGCGAGTTGGTTCTGAGCAAAGCAAGCCGTATTAAGAAGGTGGGGCCATTTTCCTTTTCTCCAGATTGTGTCCTCATTACTTTTAAGAACTTCACCTAACATTCAAACTTAACATTCATAAGTTAAGTACATGTCATTCAGGCAGGGTGAGGTGGCTTACTCCTGTAATCCCAGTACTTTGGGAGGCCTGGCAGGTGGATCACCTAAGGTCAGGAATTTGAGACCAGCCTGACCAACATGGTGAAACCCTATCTCTAATAAAATACAAAAATTAGCTGGGCATGGTGGTGGGCGCCTGTAATCTCAGCTGCTCTGGAGGCTGAGACAGGAGAATCGCTTGAACCTAGGAGGCGGAGGTTGCGATGAGGCAAGGTTGTGCCACAGCACTCCAACCTGGGTGACAAGAGTGAAACTCCTTCCCAAAAAAAAAAAAAAAAGTACATATCCAGATGTTACTATGGTTTCACTTTATTTGCTTGAAATGATAATGAGGCATGTTTCCCCTTGGTTATTTGGAAAAAGAATTTAGTTTTATCCACCACTTAGAGTCTCACTTCGTTTTTCGTTCACATAAAGATTATAAAAGTTCAGTGACGTTTTAATGGGAATATTTTTAAAAAAAATTTAGGGGAGATGGATGAATAAACAAATGGGATATTACTTTTAACCTGCTGTACTGGCAAAGATAAAAATCTCTGCTAATACCTGTAGTTAAGTTTGGGTGGTTTTTGTGTGTGTGCTTGTGCACGTAATAAAATTAGAAATAGCAGAAATGCTTACTAGTAGGAATTTATTAAGCAGATGATTCTTTTATACCATTTTACTATGAAGTTATTAAAAATAATGATATCCCACTATATTGCTATGGTGAGATATCTAGAACATAATCAGTAAAAAATTAGTTTATAAAACAATAGTCTCATTTTTGCAGTTATAAACTTCAATAGCTACAGATTATATTTAACCTTTCTTTACAAATATAAAACAATATGTGCTCTATAAAAGGTAAAAGCAGGATTATGGTAAATAAAATAAATGCAAATCGTCTGTAGCTCTTCACTTAGAAATATCCATCATTAACATTTTTCTTTTTCAAATAAACCTGAATTTCCTTTTTTTTTTTTCTTTTTTGAGATGGAGATTTACTCTTGTCACCAGGCTAGAGTGCAATGGTGTAATCTCGACTTACTGCAACCTCTGCCTCCCCGGTTCAAGTTATTCTCCGGTCTCAGGCGCCTGCCACCGTGCTTAGCTAATTTTTGTATTTTTAGTAGAGATTGGGATTTCACCATGTTGACCAGGCTGATCTCAACCTCCTGATCTCAGGTGATCCCCACTTCTCTGTCTCCCAAAGTGCTAGGATTACAGGTGTGAGCCACTGTGCCTGGCCATGAATTTCTTTTATAATCACAAAATAGGGAAGACGAATCTTTTTCCTCATTTGAATATTTTTTATCTCTTTTTCTCTATTTTAGATTATGAAATCAAAATATCGGTCCCTTTCTTATCCTTTTCTCCTTCCAAAGTCTCAAGCAACAGCCCATGAGTTGAGATATCAAGTGCCTGGATCTGTCCATGCTAACGTACAGGTACGTTCTGTCTTTTATTTTTGACGAAATGCTACTGATTAAAATCACTGTTATTCTAAAGCAAAATTAGGACCTTTTAACATTTAGTATTAAATTTCCTATAATATATTATTATTATTAGATATATAATATATAATAATATATTTCCTATAATATAACATTTAGTATTATGTTTCCTATAATGTAATGATTCAATTCAGTCTCTTTTTAAAACCCTAATAAATATAATAAATGCATGTCCTTAGAAAAGGCCACAGCCAAGGAAAGGCTATTCCTGTAATTCCTTCTGAAGTGACCTTAGCAACATGATAAACAATAAACCTGGACCTGATACTGCATAAGCACCACGAACGTGGTTGAAACTTAGCAGCTAGGAAGCTAGTTGTAGGTCCGTCTAATTTTAGTTCCTGATTAACCAAATGTCTCCTACAGGCCCTTTTAATGGAATAAGGAATTTGCTTAATAGAGTCACAACAGTTTACCACATCCAGTTAAACTGTCTCCAGCTACAAATAAGAAAATTCAGACCCAGTGGGGCTCTGAGGCTTATCTAGGGCCGGCCAACTAGTTATCAACAGAAGTGGAGCTTGAAATCCTAGTCTGGTCCAGAGTTACACAGTCTGCTTCCTTTACCAACTATAGATCAAATATCTTGAGATTATGTGGGGACGGGGACAGACGTTGGATTGGCCACCTTTGGCATTGCTGCTTGTTTGAAGTCATCGCTGTGGGCATCAGAAGAACTGTTTAAGTAATGTCCAGCAGGCTGCTGCTGCTACATATCATCAGTAGGGACTTGTATAATGCAGACATGGATCCTAGTGAACATGATGATATAAATGAAGTGTCTAAGTCAGTTATTTTGTATTGTGTGCAATTTGAGGTATGTGTATATAAGAAATAAAGACATTTCAGACTGTAGATCAAATAATAGAACTTTTTTTTTTAAAAAAAGAGATAAACCACTTGAGAGAAGTATCAGCAGCAGATACTTAGTCATCCCAGGCTAAAAAGAAAACTAATTTAAACTTGGAGGCATAGATAGCTATGATTTATATGTAGACTGATGAATATTTTATGAACCTGTTTAATTTTATTCTACATGAAGGAGAAAAAAATTACCCATGCTAGAATATAAAATAAGAAACTTGTTATTAGAAAAATAAGAATTTAAGATTGAACTTGTATTGTAATTGATGGGGTGGTCAATTCATCAACGTGAGCTGATGTTAATTAAGTATCTGTTGAAAATGGATTGCTGGGAATTAAGTATTTTTGTAATCAATGAGGAAGTTTTAGCATAGTGTTGCATATGTATATATTTTCCACTTCACTGTTGGTAAAGCCCTGACTCACATAGTCTCATCCGGCTGCCTTGGTGAGGTACATAGATACTCTATAAAACGCTTCTCTTCATTCACTTTTTCCACATCACTGGATGTTGTGTGAGAAATGACACTAGACTGGATGTGGTGGCTCATGCTTGGAATCTCAGCACTTTGAGAGGCCAAGGCAGGAGGATTGCTTGAGCCTAGGAGTCAAGACCAGCCTGGGCGACATAGTGAGACCCCATCTCTACAAAAAGGTTTTAAAAAATTAGCCAGGCATGGTGGCACATACCTGTGGTCCTAGCTACTTAGGAGGCTGAAGCAGGAGAATTGCTTGAGCCCAGGAGGTCGAGACTGCAGTGAGCCGTGATTGCACCACTGCACTCCTGCCTGGGCAACAGAGGGGCACTCTGTGTCAAAAAAATAAAAAAAGAAAGAAAGAGAAAAATGAGACTAGATCTGATAAGCTCATGTGTTTATCCCTCATATGTTCAGGTGACCTGGACTCAGGAATCTACAAAGGAAGGATATTTAACAAGATTTACTCATTCATTCATTTATTTAGCCAACATATGTTTACTGAGTGTTGTCTGTTTGCATGGTGGAATCATCAGAGCATACTTGGGTATTGAGGGGGCAGACAGCAAAGGAGTTCTCTGCCTCTGGAAACTTAGCTGGGGAGAGATAGCTGAGATGAATGATTCAGCTAACAGTGCAAGATATGATCTCTGACTAAATGCTGGTGTGAAAGTATGGACCAGCGTACTATAAGAGTTTGGAAATCCAGAAGGACAGAACTGGGTGTCCACTCTAAGGAATAATCCCTGCAGTAACCCATTCGCTCTTAGAGAGGCGCTGATGAAGTTAGATGACATAAGGCCAGGTGGGGGCGTCTGGAGTGCTGGCCTGGTGAATTTGGTCCTGGTCCTGAATGCCCTAGTGAACTTTGGATGTTTAGAAGCATGATACATGAATGTTCTATGAAGATAAATGTAGGAGAGTTTTCCAACCTTGATTTACCTGTGAGATGCTGATAACTATTCAACAAAGATTTCCAAGGACAGATAGTTTTGTAGAGTTTTTTAAATCAGGACTCCTTAGCACCTTTGCTATGCTACAGTGTATTGTAAAAACACTAAGAGGGAATATGATGTGAGCATTTCCCAAGCTTATTTGACAGAGTCTCTTGTTTTATGCATTCTTATCTGTCTCTATCTTTCCAAACAAATAGCTTGACAACAAAAGTTTATACACATGAAGAAATTATTAGAGAGAGAATGAGAGCAAGGGGACAAGTGAAGAGGCAGTTACAGTAATTCTCACACATAATTAAGGCTTAAACAAGAAATGAAGAGAAAGGAGGCCAGTTGCGGTGGCTTATGCCTGTAATCCCAGCACTGGGAGGCCAAGGCGGGTGGATCACAAGGTCAGGAGTTTGAGACTAGCCTAGCCAGGATGGTGAAACTCTGGCTCTAGTAAAAACACAAAAATTAGCCGGGCGAGGTGGCGGGCACTTGTAGTCTCAGCTACTTGGGAGGCTGAAGCAGGAGAATTGCTTGAACCGTGGAGGTGGAGGTTGTAGTGAGTCGAGATCGCGCCACTGCTCCTGGGTGACAGAGTGAGACTCTGTCTCAAAAAAAAAGGAAAAAAAACAAAGAGAAGGGACAAATAGGAGGTACTTTTGAGGAAAGAAACAAAGGGACATTGCAACTAGGAACTAACTGAAAATTTAGGACAGGAAAAAGTTAAAGATAATTAGTTTAGTGTCACAAAGTCTCCAAAGAACCATAGGAACTGTGTCATGACTGGTGGGTCAGGGCACCAATTGAGATCACCAAAGGACTCAGTTAGGTCCTGTTGTACATCTAGTTCTGGGTAATATAAATTTTCCAGCATGATAATGGGTATATTAAAAAAACCCAAAACTGACACTAGGCGGTGCTTCTGGAAATACAGGAAAATTGTCCAGCTAAATATAATAAAATGCGTTTTAACACTAGCAAGTCGGAAAAGCACACAGGTGGTGAGGTATGAAGATGGTACAGCAGCCATGTGGCCTCAGTGTGCCATCCCCCCTCCCCGAGCCCAGTTTTGTCATCTGAAAGCCTTATGTTTGGTGTGAATCTGATCTGAGTCCCTTCAGACATTTAAAGGGAAAATTTTCATTCATCATCTTTAAGACATGAGGGTACCATTCAAAGTACAGGTATTAATGACTTTGTATTTAATCCTTCTGCTATAGTTATGATCCCTCACAAAATAAAACTCAAATGCCCATCACAGATACACTTCTTAGTTTTTAAAGCAGTCAGAATGACATTTATCTATCACTGAATAGAAATAGAAGCCATTGCTCAGAATTTGTACCTTGATCATTAAACTTGTTTCTATGGGTCTTTGAGAGAAAAGGAAAATATCTAAGTAACTTAAAACATCATAGATACATTTAGCCACATGGCAGTGATAAATAGGACAAAAATTAAAAGCAAGTATAAGAGTTAAGAAAATAGGACATCACTGATGAACTCTTAAATTTCAAGATTATAAGATTATCATTTATTTTATTCCTCTGGTCCTCAAAACCTGCTATTTCTATAATTAACTTTCTGTCATCTCAGTTCCTGCAGTAGAATCTCCTCCAGACTGGCTGCAGTTAAGGCTTTGAGTGGGGAATGAATTGCTCCCTTCAGGAGCCCACATTCCTTGCAGCTTCAGGCCCTTGCTTGGCTGTAGGACCCTCAGCTGCCCAGGCCCCTCCCAGCCCTATTCTCAGTTTTATATTTGTAAATTTGCATTGATTTTCTTAAAGAGGCCTCCCCCAATTTTCAACATGTGACACCCAGCAAAACCTGGAGCCCTGCTGGTTTGTAGTAGATGTTTTTCAGAAATGCTGAACTAACTGTAGGTGTGAAAATAGTGGAGGTAGCCAGGAAGTATATCTTTTTGAAGATAAACTCTGAGATGGCCAGAAATTGAAAAAAAAAAAAAATATATCTTCCTGTATTTCTCCTTTTCTGTAAAGTTCTGACCACAGCATTGCTTCACTTTCTACACGCTGTTTACTGGCTGGAATCGTTCTTTATCTTTTCAGACACTATTTTTTTTTTCAAGTCGTGAATGTATGGTGGTTAGAGAGCAAGAGTGATAATCTAGTCCAATCCCAGGTTTTTCAAAAAATCCAGAAGGAGCAAGGAGACAGGGACCTGGCTTTGTGGTAGGCTACTTAATTTTCAAAGGGTTTATTGTCACATTCTCGAACCTTTCAATCTCAGCTATTAGGACAGTAGCCAAATGACTGTTACTCAGTTGAGAAATTTTAAAACATTTTTCCTTAGGATTATTGTTTTTTTGCATAGATTTTAACATAGTTATTATAGCAATACTAAGAAGGAAACGGATTTTTTAATTTTTTGTTTATTTTTAAATCTTTATTGATACATGGTATTTGTACATGTTGGTGGGGTACCTGTGATATTTTGTGACATGCAGGCTGTGTAAGGATCAACTCAGGGTATTTGGAGTGTACATCACCTCAGGTATTTTATTATTTCTGTGTGTTTGGAACATTTCCTCTCTTCCAGTTCTTTTGAAATATCAATACACTGTTGTTAACTATAATCACTCTACTCTGCTATTGAATACTAGGACTTATTCCTTCTAACTATGTTTGTGTTCATTAACCAACCTCTCTTTATCTCCACCATATTCCCTGTACCCGCTCCCACACACCCTTCCCAGCCTCTAGTTTCTATCATTCTACTATCTACTTGCATGAGATTTACCTTTTAAGCTTCCACGTGAGTGAGAACGAGATTTTAACATAGTTGATTGTTCATAACATAACTTATAGGCCACAAGCTTATTTAATTGTGAAGAAAAATATAAGGTAGCAATTAAGGGATAGATTCTAGAGCCAGATTGTGTTAACATCTCAGCTCTGTGACATACGAGCTGTGTAAGCTTGGGAAAATTACTTCACTCTTTAGTATGTTTCATTCATTTAAAAAACACGGATAATGAGAGTACCTACCTCATCGGATTGTGGTGATGGTTAAATTAATGCCTGCAAAGCATTTAGGAGAGTATACTAGTGTGTGTTCCATCAAAAATAACCTCGAAGCTTTCCTTAGTGTTTCAAAAGTTTGTAATGGGCCGGGCATGGTGGCTCATGCCTATAATCCCAGCACTTTGGGAGGCTGAGGTGGGTAAATTACTTGAGGTCCAGAGTTCAAGACTAGCCTGGCCAACATGGTGAAACCCCGTCTCTACTAAAAATACAAAAATTAGCCGGGCATTGTGGCACATGCCTGTAATTACAGCCACTTGGGAGCTGAAGCAGGAGAATTGCTTGAACCTGGGAGGCAGAGGTGGCAGTGAGCAGAGATCATGCCACTGCACTCCAGCCTGGGCAACAGAGCAAAACTCCTCTCAAAAAACAAACAGAAAGTTTGCAACAAGAAGTTAACATTTCTCTGAGTATGTCACCAGGCTAGTTCTAGATAGAAATTTTTATGCCATCGATCTATTGGAATGGGGAGAAAGAATATTTGACATAATAAGGTAAATAATAGATAAAATTCAGGTTATTCTTTGATCTAGAGAAGCACACCTAGTTATTAATTTTTTAATACGAAAACATTGGTCGCACACCACTAGCAATTCCACAGAGGGAGACACAGCCGCCCAGGGAGAGGGGATCTGCAGCAGGCAGTATGGACGCCTGCCCACCAGCATGAATTGCTGCTTCTGAAGAAGGCATCCAGACCTGAGAGCTGACTTCAGCAACTTCCACTGTACTTTTAAAATAATCTTTGGTGTTTCCCCTCAGCTCTGGGCATTCTCAGAAGCCTGCCAAGAGCACTCAGAGAAGACATGGCAGGAAAAGGTGTGGGCAACAAGAGGAAGTGGGAGAGATGGTTCTGAAACTGCTTCTACACAGAGAAAGTGAAAGAACTAGAATAAATTAGTTTCCAGAATGGTCTTAATGCATTAGGTACATTAGAAAGACAGAGGATATTCTATAAAGAGAAGGTGAAGGAACTAGAAAAAACTAGGTTCCAGAATGGTCTTAATACCATCTAAGATGCATTATAAAGACAGAGGATATTCTACACAGAGGAGGTGAAGGAACTAGAATAAACTAGGCTCCAGAATGGTCTTAATGCCATCTAAGATGCATTATAAAGACATAGGATATTTGGCATGCCTATTAAGGTGAAAGAAAATGCTGAATGCTAGCTATATCAGCATTAATATGGGGTCAACACATGGGAACAATCCCTTTTAAAGCTCATAGTAGAAAGCATTCCTTGGACAATCATGCTGAGAATTCCAGAGAAATAACTCCACTGGAATCATGTCTCCAGTCACATTTGTAGGAAAAGAAAGAAAGAAGAAAGGGAGGGAGGAAGGAACAAAGAAAGGAAGGAAGGAAGGAAGAATGAGAAAGGAGGAAAGGGAAAAAGGAGAGAGGGAGAGAGGAAGGGAAAAAAATTTACAGGCAAGTGTAAATGACATCCAAATTATACCAGTGAAAAAAATCATTCTCACACTTGCAATAAATGTCCAAAGGATATTCCAAAGGATCTATTAGATCTCAAAGGACAGAAAAATGTTTTGTATTGCAGAATGGTATGAGAGAATAAAGTGGATAGGTGAAGAATAAAGTGAGTAGGTGGGGGTAAAAAGAATCCACTTTGTCCATTTCCATCGAAGTTACTTACCGTGGGAGTTACTTTCCACGTGTGGGCCAGGCCTTCATGCACTAACACATATGTGAGTGTTACTGTGGGTCTTGGCTGGAAGACCTGATATGAACAGAGCCTTTTCTATGTGCTTGGCACCATGCTAACCCTTTGTGGATTATCTAATTTACATTCAGCAGTCTGTAAGCTAAACTCTTGTGCAACCCCTGTTTCTACAGATGCGAAAACTAAGACTTTGAGAGGTTAAAATAACAATAACTGGTAGGGGCCTGGCACAGTGGCTCACACCTGTAATTCTAGTACTTCTGGAGTCCAAGGCGGGCGGATCACCTGAGGTCAGGAGTTCGAAACCAGCCTGGCCAATAGAGCAAAAAAAAACCCAAGTCTACTAAACATACAAAAATTAGCTGGGCATGGTGGCGGGTGCCTGTAGTTCCAGCTACTCAGAAGGCTGAGGAAGGAGAATTGCTTGAACCCAGGAGGCAGAGGTTGCAGTGAGCCAAGATCGCGCTATTATACTCCAGCCTGGGTGACAGAGACTCCATCTCAAAAAAACAAACAGTAAGTGGTGGAGATGACTCGCTTCTGAGCAGTTTGGCTTCAGTGCCTGAAGTTAATTAGCCATGGAGACTGTTTCCAGTAAAACCAGGATGATTGTAACCACCGGGGCTCTAGCAGAGCAAAGTTTCATGTCCTGTTTGCCTTTGGATATCACCTTCTGTTGCCATAGCCCCAAATCCATCCCCAACTTTTATTTTGTTACTTTCTGGCTCCCAAGAGCCTCCAACTAATACTTTGTTTCCTGGGACTTCTTTCCCCTTAAGTCCTATCCTTCAATAATTATCTTTTCTTTCTCTCCTTCAGCCTCAAGATTAACTTTTCTCTTTTGTTCAGGAAAAGGATCATCCTGTGTGAATAACTATGCACTGTGATAGGAATGGCTGACTCTCGACTAAAAAGTGGCTATGAATAGAAAGAGCTTGATAAGATGAGGCAGGTTCTTGAACTAGGTCAATTTCTTGATGCTCCTTTGCCTGCTATTCTCCTCAGTACGGACTGGAAGAAAAAGGCCCAGGAATCAGAGGCTTCCCTTCACTCCCCAGCCCATACCACGTGTGAGCTCCGACACAGCTGGGCTCTGCTTGTGGAACATAAAAAGTGCTTTTGTCCTAAACAGGCTTTGTTCCATGATTGACTTGGAATCTCAGGGAAATAAAAAGGAATTCATGTATGTGCTGAATTTGTAGGGAATAAAAGCGTCATGGTGAGAGAAAGGAAGGGAATTTGGGACAATTACTAAGAAAGATCCAAAGTTTTCCTTCAGAAAGAAATTTCTGTTATTTAATCCATACATTTGACTTGGGCCCAGAGGATAGAAGGTGATTAGGGATTGTGGTTAAAAAGAAGGCTATGTTTTAAGTTAAAAAATAAGACATAGTACCGAGGAAAATGACTAGTCCAAGTTAGAGTTTTGAGGCTAAACCATAAAATCCAAAATATGCCATTTTTATATACTTTAAAATTATGTATTCAGACTCAAGGTTTGAAAAGTATGGGTTAGATTTGATTCCCAGCACATTTGGGACAGTAAGATAAGCTATATTTTTGCATGTGAGGGAACAGTTTGAGGGTTATCTCAGTTATATTGGTTTAAAACAGAAATGTAAGACAAGTTGGTGAAGTCAGTGAAGAAAATGAAGCGAGTAAATCTTAAAAGGAAATCTCAGTGGCAATGGTAAAAGGCGAAAAAATAAAAAAATGAAAGGAAATCAATCAAAATGGGTGATATGGTTCGGCTCTGTGTTTTCACCCAAATCTTACCTTGAATTGTAATAATCCCCATGTGTCATGGGAGGGACCCCGTGGGAGGTAATTGAATCATGGGGGCAGATTTTTCCATGCTGTTCTCGTGATAGTGAGTAAGTCTCACGAGATCTGATGGTTTTATAAAGGGGAGTTCCCCTGCACATGCCCTCTTGCCTGCTGCCATGTATGATGTGCCTTTTCTCTTCCTTCATCTTCTGCCATGATTGTGAGGCCTCCCCAGCCATGTGGAACTGTGAGTCCATTAAACCTCCTTCCTTTATAAATTACCTGGTCTCTGGTAGGTCTTTATTAGCAGCATGAGAATGGACTAATACAATGGGTTTGACTTATTTGACTGTTGATAAAACTTTCTGGACTATCAAGCATTTAAAGCAGTTAGGTTGATTTTTATATAGCCTCAGGGTTTCCTGTCTGTGGTTCAATGGTCTAGGTAGAGCAAGAAGGAAATTCATATTTTCAGTTTTTCTTGTGATAGGGAGATTTTAACTAATTAGAATAGTAGTGAATAAATGACAATCCCAAGTGATTTTTTTCCTGTGTTGCTCAAAAGATATGTTTCAAGTTTAGCCAAAAATGATGACATTTTTAAATTAATGAGTTTTTATTGTGAGTAAAGCATATGGGCTTAGACTCAGGCAGTGGGATAGATGATGCTGAAGCCCCTCAGGAGGTGGGCAAGCCCTCATACTTGATGGTTTTATAGGCATCAGGGAGTCCCCCTCCACTTTTTTTATGCTCTCCCACAGGTTGATACATTGATACATAAAACGGTCTTTTTTTTTTTTTTTTTTTTTGAGATGCAGTTTTACTCTTGTTGCCCAGGCTGGAGTGCAGTGGTGTAATCTTGGCTCACTGCAACCTCTGCCTCCTGGGTTCAAGCGATTCTCCAGCCTCAGCCTCAGCCTCCCGAGTAGCTGAGATTACAGGTGCACACCACTAAGCCCAGCTAATATATATATATTTTTTTTTTGAGATGGAGTTTCGCTCTTGTTACCCAGGCTGGAGTGCAATGGCACGATCTCAGCTCACTGCAACCTCCGCCTCCTGGGTTCAGGCAGTTTTCCTACCTCAGCCTCCTGAGTAGCTGCGATTACAGGCATGCGCCACCAAGCCCAGCTAATTTTTGAGGTTTTAGTAGAGACAGGTTTCACCATGTTGGCCAGGCTGGTGTCAAACCCCTGACCTCAGCTAATCTGCCCACCTCGGCCTCCCAAAGTGCTGGGATTACAGGCATGAGCCACCGTGCCTGGCCATAAAATGGTCTTCTTTTGGCTTGAAGCTTTACATATTTTAAACATTTAAATCCTTCAGATAGAGAAACATTTACCACTATCCTTCACGAAAAAATGGCAAATATGTGACCTTCAGGCTTTCCCTTCCATGAAAGCCAGTGAGGATCAACCTCTGATTTCTTCCCCAGCAAGCCTGCTTTCAACAATCACTCTTAACACAGTTGTCCAGGAAGCTACTCTGAATCTATTAGACTTCATGTGCAAGCTGATATCGACACAATCCTCCTACTGTGTATCTTATGTGAATGAGTTTATTGAGTCATAGCAAATTTTAAGAGTGAAAAAGGAAAGTATAAGGTTTTTGGATTTGAGGGAAAAACTCAGATATTACCAGCAAGAGTGGGTTATAAACTTTGCCTATAACTTTTTACAGAGGTAGACATACTATAAATAGAACATCTAGTACCAAGTGTCACATACCATTATTATCACTTTGTGTTTATCATGCCATTTTTTCTTTACAACAGCTCTGGGGGATGGCGAGAGGTCTCAGTTGTGCAGTGGAGGAAATTGAACCTCCATGATATTTAAATGACATGTAAATGCTCTTTCACCTTGGACAAGTCATTTAAATACTGTAGAGGTTCCATCCGGGCGCAGTGGCTCACACCTGTAATTCCAGCACTTTGGGAGACTGAGGCGGGTGGATCACTTGAGGTCAGGAGTTCAAGACCAGTCTGGCCAACGTGGCAAAACCCCATCTCTACTAAAAATACAAATATTATCTAGGTGTGGTGGCACATGCCTGTAATCCCAGCTACTTGGCAGGCTGAGGCAGGAGAATTGCTTGAACCTGGGAGATGGAGGTTTCAGTGAGCCGAGATCATGCCATTGTACTCCAGCCTGGGCCAAGAGAGCAAGACTCCATCTCAAAAAAAAAAAAGTCATGGAGTTTCCCTTCTTTCACGTATATGCTGCAATTGTATACATTGCCTCCAGAGTTATATAGAATTACATTAGGATAGCATGAGAATCTTCTCAAAGTAGCCTGCATTTTCAGTGCTATGTTCCTTAGCAACAAAATTAAACATGAATTTGAGTGGACTAAGAATTAAAACTTCTATTTCTTCAACGTTTGTTATTTCTACCTAATGAACAATAATGCAGCTCCTTGGAGATTATGTAAAATCCAAATATTTTTCCAGTATGGATAATATTTATCTAAATTTTCCTTATGAGTTTTCTTCTGTATTTAATATATTCATGTTGACAACTTTTGAAGTTTTGTTGTACACATTCATCTGATAATTTTTGTAATGCTTTGATTGAAGATACTTTGTAATAAATACCTCATACTGGATAAAGAACACTACTGAAGATGGCACAGTCAGTGATTTTTAGTAAGTGTGAGTTTGGCATTTAATGGCCTTATGGTTGGAATTTTAAAGTTATTGATTCAAATAATTTTACCAGGCCTTTTATATATAGCAGACATAGAACTGATTATGTATTGGATTGCTTTGTATATTCCTAATGAGTATGGGACAATTCTTTTTATTTTCAATATCAGTTGACCTCATAAGGGACAGTTTTAACATTCATTTCAAACCAGAAATAGCAAGTCTATTTTTATAGTAATTCTTCTGTGTGTCATGGTATTGTTTAAGCACCTACTAGATGCCAGCATCATACTGCAATGCCAGTTAGAATGCTGGAAAAAAATGATGACCGATGGTTGCTGAGTGTAGAAAACACCTTCCTTCTGTGTTTTCTAGTCCTCTGTCCTGTACACAGCATCCCTGACACGACCTGCCACAGCTCAAATGCATCCTCTAATGCTCATTAATAATAACACTTATAACCACTTAATAGGTACCCGGCCTCCTGCTACACATTTCATAGGAATTCACTTAATCCTATGACCCTATAAAGTAGAAATCCATTTTATAGAATGAAAATCTGAGGCACAAAGAGGTTAAGAAACAGGACCACGATCAACAGCCAGTAAGTAGTTGAACTGGGCTTCAAACCTAGACAGTCCTCCCCTGCATCGGCGTGTTTAGTCTATATTCAGGTGTCTGAGCTAGAAGAAGCTCGAGTAATCCAGCCCGAAAGGTGAGTGTCTGCAGAGACGAAGGCAGTGTGAATGATGAGAAAGCGGCAAATCTGAGAAATCCTCTGAAGAATAAACAGAAGTAGATGTGACATTGAATATAGACTCTAAGGAGAAGAGGCATGCCACAGAGCCCCCAGGGTCACTTACTATAAAGACTAATAGAATGATGGTATGCCCCTGGCCAGTGGGTATTTGAGATGGGAAATGGTTTAGAGAAAAATGTCATGAGCTCACCTTTGATCTGTTTAATCTGAGGTGATGGGATCAACTCCAAATTGACTGGTATGACACACAGGTGATGAAATGGCAAAACAGACCGTGTGGCATGGTAGAAAAACATAGGCTATGGAACGAAAAAAAAAAAGCAAGTTCAAGCTGTGATGCTGATGTTAGCCCCTCTGTGACACCATGCAAGTTTCTTTGCTTCTTTGAGTCTCGGTTTTCTTTCCTGTGATTGGTTTCCTTAATTATGCCATTAGAAAGTTTAGACTAAAGTGGCATGCCATGGAACAGACAGCTAATTAAAGGTAGAATGAATATTACATGTTTAAATGAACTACCTTTTAGAATGTATTAATCCGAACAATAGATATTTAGAAGAAAAGGAGTAATCACATTGTTAAGTCAGAGTTAGGATGGCCATACCATATGGTCCAAACCAGGACTCCCCCCGCCCTTTTTTTTTTTTATGAGATGGAGTTTTGCTCTGTTGCCCAGGCTGGAATGCAGTGGCATGATCTTGGCTCACTACAACCTCCACCTCCCAGATTCAAGCAATTCACTGCCTCAGCCTTCCCAGTAGCTGGGACTACAGGCTCCTGCCACCATGCCCAGCTAATTTTTGTATTTTTGGAGAGATGGGGTTTCACCATCTTGGCTAGGCTGGTCTTGAACTCCTGATGTCATGATCCACCTGCCTTGACCTCCCAAAGTGCTGGGATTACGGGCATGAGCCACCGTGCCTGGCCAACTAGGACCCTTTTAAGGTGCTCTGAATAAATGTACCAGAACAACAGGGATTCTGGTGTAATTGTGGGACTGTCATAGGGAAGGAATACAAATAGTTACCATACTCACAGCCACCAGTAGAGGTGCTTCTGAAATAGTCTTTGTAAAAACCACAATTTGTGGTTTCCAATTTTGAATGAAAATCATCCTGGTTGAAAGAGGGTATATTCAGGATGTGATTTCCAGCTGAGGACCTTCATTATGGGCTACATCCAAGGACCAGTTCTTTTCACTCCTCTTCCTTAGCAGCATTCCCTGCCCCACTACTCTCCTTTGGTTCACACATGACACTCAAGCCACTGTAATCATTCAGTTGTCTGGAAGAAAAGGGAGTGACTTCATTGTATTAGTATATCTGGTGTCCTCTCCCTTGCTAATATTTGTTCATTTCTGATTGCTGCCTTGTAGTTGCTCCGCTCTGCTGCTGATTGGTCTGCTGGTATAAAGTACCATGAAGAGTCCATCCATGCCGCTTATGTCTACGTGATAGAGAACAGCAAGCATTATATCTATATCGAAGTAAGCCCTGCTCATGTAACTTTGTATGAGAAACTGCCTTTCCTTAAATATCATGCAGAGATTTCAGGGTCCCCTAACATAGGACCTGTCATATTAATAAATACATTTTTAGATGTGAAACGTGCTGGAGAAGTTCTGGTTCATGTCACCTGAATTTTGACCTCCCAAGCATACCTGGAATTGGCTCAGCATTGTCATCAACTCAAGACTCTATTGGGAGTCTCCCAAATTCTTGCTATTAAGATGTATCAGCAACTCACTGTGATAGTGTTAGAGAGAAATACCCCAACATGAATATGTAGGTTTTGATTTGGCTTAGGTTGAAGGGTTTAAGTGTGAAGGAAGTTCTGTTTCAGGAGAGCACACACAGGGGTGAGTTGCTAAAACAGAGCCCACTGGATTGCCACTGGTTTGGACGTGGTGGAGTAGGGAGAGTGCAGGGAAAAGAACATGGAAAAGGAAGATGGGAGAACATTAAGAGCAGGTACCAGCTTCTTCAATCCTTTGTGAACTACTCTTCAATACGAAGCTTTTTTTCATCCCAGAGTTTTCAGAGTATATGAGAAAATCTGAGGACATTGAGTTTAGTTTCAGAACTTAAATTACTCTTCAAAGTGGATATAAAAATAGTTCAGAGAACTTGAAGAACCCTGAAAAAATAAAAAGTCCCAATAATGGAAAAAATAAATCAGGGCATATTTTCCTTCTTTATTTGAGTCTTTTCTTTCCCAGTGAATTTTTTTTAAAGTGTGTAGAGAAATGAGTTAACTGGAGAAAACCATTCTAGCCCTGCTTTTCTTCCCCTTCGGTCCTGGCCTTCTCCCGCTCTGCACAGGAAAAATTCATTAAAGATAAGCAGGGAAGAAATAGTAGCTTCATTTGTTTCTTGAGCCTGAGTAGAGAAGCCTAAGTTAAATATAATGTATTAGCTGGCTAAATGCAGTGTGATATCCTGAATGGTATCATGCAATAGCTGTAGGACATTACTGGAAAAATGAGCAAAGTCTGCATAAAGTCTGGGGCTTAGTAATGCCATTAGTGTAATTAATTTCAACAATTATACCATAGAAATGTAAAGATGTGAAGGCCGGCTCATCTGTTTCCCAGAATCATTTTGCTTCATCTCTTTTCAGTAGCATTAACATCAGCTTTTCTGGCCAGGTGCGGTGGCTCACGCTTGTAATCCCAGCACTTTGGGGGACTGAGGCGGGCAGGTCACCTGAGGTCAGGAATTTGAGACCAGCCTGCCAAGATGGTGAAACCCTGTCTCTACTAAAAATGCAAAAAAATTAGCCGGGCATGGTAGCAGGTACCTGTAATCCCAGCTATTCGGGAGGCTAAGGCAGGAAAATTGCTTGAACCTGGGAGGCAGAGGTTGAAGTGAGCTGAGACTGTGCCATTGCACTCCAGCCTGGATGACAAAAGTGAGACTCCATTCCAAAAAAAAAAAAAAAAAAAAAAAATCAGCCTTTCTTCTTAATGTGATCATAGTATTAAATGACGTCAGTAATGCCATGTAGGTATACATAGTTGGGACATAGACCTGGTTGACACTTCTCTAGTCAAGATAAGCAGCCTTCACCCGATTCTTCCAAAAAAGAAGTAAAGGACGTGACATGTAGCCAGTCTGTGTATACAGCTGCCGAGGAATGCTAAGCTTCTTTATAATATGAATTCACAAAAAGAAACATGGTTTAGTTGCCACTGAGATTTTGATTGTTTGACGCTCGAAGGTGAAGCACATCCTCAAAAGACTTTCTGTACCTTGTCTTCCTGTAAGTTTATCTTCTGGAGGCATTTTAATTTATGCACTTAAGTATAAAAGCTTATATAGTCATAAAAATAATAATGCTGCAAAGGGATGATAATTATGAGTAGTTGTATATATATCTCTTTACCTTGAGATAATTAGCAAGTAGTACTTTGTAAAAATTATAAATTACAGGTGTGTTATAACAATCTATTTTGTTTGAACACACAATATTCACAATATTTGCACCAAGTTTTTATCATTCTTTTATGCACAACAAAATCTTTTGCACTGTTATGATAATGTTGTACCTGGTTTTCTAGTAACTGTTTTAAAGACTATTTCATAGATATATAAATAGCAGAAGTACTTAGAGGAAAAAAAAACATTTCTTTTTCCATTTTATTAACTGGCTTATATATATATGCATCATACAAAAGACAGTTGAGGCTACTCGAAATAGAAGTTCAGAGATAATAAGAGACCCAAACAAACAAGACAAGGCGAAAGCACATACCAGCAAATAGTGGAGAAAGGGCGGAGAAAACTACACCAGGTTTTTGCCATCTACCCTCTTAAAAAAGCAAGCGTAGCATGAAATAGAATGTTTTCCAATATAGAATTTTAAATCATAAGCATTTATACAATGTGCGAATCTGAAAAAAACTAATTTCCCTATTGATTAAATTTGCAATGTTCCTAAGTATTCTAACAGTGTAATTTAGAAAATCACCTATAAGGAATTCTCATGGTGAGATAATGGTGTAGCTTTCCACTTCACTAAGGTTACAGGTTACATGACCTGGAATCAGATGCGATCCAGAGTGAGATGAGGCCGCCTTTATTCTGTGCCATTGACTTTCTTGATGTGATTTCAGTGATCAGAACACATCTGCTGTGTGAAACATTTTTTCAAAATATCAGTGTAGTTTTTTGTTATTTACCATATTGTCCTTATGGATACTGCTAAGAAAATAAAGACTAACATGATTGTCTTATTTCTCATAGAACCAGTTTTTCATAAGCTGTGCTGATGACAAAGTTGTGTTCAACAAGGTAGGCGATGCCATTGCCCAGAAGATCCTGAAAGCTCACAGGTAACAGCGTTTGGGTAGGAGTTCTTGCTGCAGATGTCTTTGTATTTATTACTAAAATGACTTTGCAAAGCCCATTTTTAAAGTAATGTCATTTCCTAGCAGGCTTGAATTTGGTTCAGCCAGCAATAGGTTATTGATACCTTTAATCTGAGTCGATTGCTAAAAATTTTTTAGTCCCTTTTCTAAGGAATTTGAATTCTTCCAGGGCACAAAAATTTCTTCCTGGCCAGTCTGTTTCCACACCTGAGGTTTGTGATTTGTTTTATTTAATAGCAGACTGTGAGCTGTGTTTATGTAAAAAACAAAGTAAAATAGACATAATATTTTGCTATGGGTTATATTCTTGTTATCATGTCATATTTATTCAGTTCATGGGATTATTTCTTTAATAATTGGTTTGCTGAGGTAGAATTCACATACTATACAATTCAGCCACTTAAACTATACAATTCAATGATTTTTAATATTTTCACCGAGTTGTACAAATACCACCTAATCAATTTTAGAACATTTTCGTCAACCCAGAAAGAAACCCCATTAGCAGTCATTACCCATTCCTTCTTTTTTAGCCCCTGGCTACCACTGATTTTTCTTTTTCTATAGATTTGCCTAGTCTGGGAATTTTGTATAAATGGAGTCACACAATATGTGGTCTTTTATAGCTAATTGCTTTATCTTAGCATAATGTTCTTGAAGCTCATCTGTATTATAGCATGTATCAGTATTTCATTTGTTTTATTGCCAGATAATATTCCAATACATGCATATACCACATTGTATTTATTCATTAGTTGATGGACATTTGGGTTGTTTCTACTTTTTGCCTATTATGAATAATGCTGCTATAAACAGCCTGTACTAGTTTTTGTGCAGATATATTTCCATTTCTCTAGGGGTAGAATGACCAGGTTATAGCTAACTCTATGTTTAACATTTTGAGGAACTGCCAGGCTGTCTTCCAGAGTGGCTCTGCCATTTTATATTCCCAGTGTATGAGAGGGCCAGTTTCTCTGTATTTGCCAATACTTATTATCTCTCTCTTTGATTATAGTCATACCACTACATTCCAGCTTAGGGAACAGAATGAGGCCTCATCTCTTTAAAAAAAAAAAAAAAAAGAAAGAAAAGAAAGAAAAGAAAAAAATTATGTTGCAGGTTGCCTGCCATGGAGTGCCCCCTTTTCACTAATTAGGGTCATGATGTGCCATTCAAGCTTACCCACTGTGTCTTCATAGACTTCTCTGTTCTCTACTTTTCTGAGACTCAGAACTTCCCTGCCAAAGTCACATTCTTAGCAACAAGTATAATTTTGGCTATTTGAAAAAGAATAGAATACAGCCCAAAGCAGACAGAGGGAAATGACAGTCTGCAGTCAGCCAGGCCTCACCAAAGAATATGGGCCCTCTGCCAGGTCCCTCCCACCCTGGAGAAATCTGAGTCTTCAAATCGCGAACTCCCTTGACTGGGCTAAGTCTTTATTTTTCTGCCAGCGCTGGAATCCAGCCTCACAACAATTCCCCTAAGCAATTTCTCGGTTCCTCTCACTTCCTCTGGTTCCTTCTCAACAGCCATAATTCTTTATAGAAATAGGTTTTGCAAAGCCTCCATGTTCTGACATGACCTAGAGCCTCAGACTCATGTTCATCTCATGCTGACCTAAGAGCAGCTGGGGGAATCAGTGAAAAAACCCCAGATCTTCACTCTAATAAGTAAAACTGTCTCAGAGTTGAGGCCAGCTGCCAACCCACTTGAAAACTGTTCTTGACAACTCAAATGTGACTGGAGATCAGGGAGAAAAAAAATCATAATCCACAGTCTAAAATTGACTGTTTTATATCGCGTTTGACTAAGCCAAAAAGTAGGACCAACTGATCCAGGCAGAAACATTTTTTAACACTGTGTGCCAGAATGAATGGTTTCTGAGGAGGGTCTCAGAACTTTGTACATGGAAACTTGACATGCATAATTTTCCTGCTTTGGTAGAAATTCAGGAAGTGAGAAAATGCATTTTATAGTGTTATCACCAAAAAGTTGATGCATACAATGAAAATAGGCAGTTGACTTAATGTTTCTGTGTTTTAATATTAAACGCATTGAAAAATATGCTATTAAACTACTTTAAAATACAATTTTGAAAATTGTTCAAACATCATGCTTCCTTTGTTTTCTTTTGTTTTTCTTTTCTTTTTGAGACAGAGTCTCGCTCTGTTACCCAGGCTGGAGTGCAATGACACAGTCTCAGCTCACTGCAACCTCTGCTTCCTGGGTTCAAACAATTCTCCAGCCTCAGCCTCCTGAGTAGCTGGGATTACAGGCACCCACCACCACACCCAGCTATTTTATTATTATTATTTTTTTTGTATTTTTAGTAGAGATGGAGTTTTACCATGTTGGCCAGGCTGGTTTTAAACTCCTAACCTCAAGTGATCCACCCACCTTGGCCTCCCAAAGTGCCCCTCATGCTTCTTATAACTGTAGATGAGCTGCTATTTGCCTGTAAGTGGGTGGTATGGGAAATACCACACTGGGGAATCTGAAATTATTGGGGGACTAGATGTCTGGAGACCTGGATTCTCTCCAGCTCTGTTACCCATTGCTCTTCTGACACACTGTTTCTTCACCAACAATGAGTAATAGTATCTGTTCTACCTAGCTTATGTGAATATATAAAAAAGTAGTAAGCACCAGTTCGTGTAAGAAATTATTATAGCATTTCCATGATATTCATCATTTGGAAATCTGTTGTTCATTGTCAGTTCAAGGATAAAGAAGGATGATATTCAAATAAGCTGCTTCAAAATTAGTATTTATGCTAGAAAAAGAAATGCTTTAATTAAAAAGATGTTTAAATGTTCCGTACTTTAAATTATTGGATGGCTACTTCTGGATAAGAGCAATTTGTTTCGGGTTCTTACCCCTGGCTCTTGTTCATCATGTAACAGGTTTAGGCACATGATTCAAACACTTCTGTCTAGAGGGTTTCTGCCAGAAACCTATACCTGACTCTTCCTGGGAATCAGCATTTGATTTCCCGATTATTAATGTGATAACACCCTCCCAAAATATAAAGTAAAACAAAATGTATTCTGAAGTGTAATACGTGTTTAGTTTTAATTTTAGATGCTATTCACTTTGTTGTTTGAAGATATGGAAGTTTTCTAATTGAAATCACTGGTTGATAATTGAATAAAAATGTTACTAAATAGTTTTTGAGTCTTTCCACATAATCGGTGCTTTACCTGTGTTACCTCATTCAGTCTTCCTATCAACTTTATGGGGTTGGTTGCGTAATTACTCCCATTCTATGAGTGAGGCAGCTGAGGCCTCGTGAGGTTAGATAACTTAGCCAAGTCATACAGCTATGGATGGATGGGAATGGGACTCAAACCCTGTCTGTAGGACTTCAGCTTGTGCTTTTTACCACTAAGCTACAAAGCTTCCCCCATTTCTAGGGTTGTAGGAATTTTCGAATCGTAAACCTCCCAGAAATCTATGAAAAATACTTCATTTTGAAGTTTTAAAAACTGAATGAGCTGGGCACTGTGGCTTATGCCTTTAATTTCAGCACTTTGGGAGGCTGAGGTGGGAAGATCACTTTAGCTCAGGAGTTCAAGACCAGCCTATGCAATATAATGAGACCTAGTCTCTACAAAAAGAATAAAAAGTTAGCTGGGTGTGCTGGTCCATGCCTGTGGTTCCAGCCACCCAGGAGGCTGAGGTGGGAGGATCTCTTGAGCTTAGGAGGTCAAGGCTGCAGTGAGCCGTGATTGCACCACTGCATTCCAGCCTGGGGAAAAAAGCGAGACCCTGTCTCAAAAAAAAAAAAAAAAAAAAATCAGATGATTTTTTTTAAAGTAATGCTTGAAGATTAAAAGTTCTTGGGTTTAAAGAAAAATCTATGTCCATAATTACCATATCCTATAATTTTGTACCAAACTGAAAAGACATGTTGGACTTGTTTCAAAGCATTGTCTTAAGGAAATTTCAACTACAGTTATAATAAAAAGAAAAAAAACACCTTTTATCTAAGTATGCCAATCACTGGTTTCACATTTTTTCTTGTGGGATAACTTCCAAGCTCTGTACAATTCCTGCAGAAGAGGTTACCTTGGGGCACAGATGACAACAGGCAGGAGACCTTTTGATTTAGATCATGTAAATGCTTTTATTCTGTTCTAAAAATTGTATAAAATTGTAATCTCAGTAGATAGAGAAATATAATGATTAGCACAGGGCAGGGGCCAGCAATCATTTTGAACCTGAGCATGTGCCCTGGAAGAGAGAGGAAGGAAGAGGGAGACTCTTAAAGAAAAATGAGAATGAAAATGAACTGGGCCATAGTGAGAACAGTTTAATATAGGGTTCTGTATAATCTCATCTGGGGGCCACTCAGGGCTAGGCTTGTCAAAGACGATCAAGCCCAGGGTGAAATCTAAGTCAGACATGCTGGGGAATCCCTCAGCCTTCTTATGGTAAGCTTGTCATTTTCAAAATATAACCAATGAGAAAAATGATGTGTGTTTGTGCACAATATATAATATAATCTATAAAGTCACATAAAGGATAGGTAAAGTCAGTGTTGAGTAGGGCCAGCATTTCTAGTGGACAAGTCATAATTTTGGCCAGTTCTTCTATGTGCAGAAGAGGAAACCGAGGCCCAGAAGGATCTTCTCCTTTTAAAAGATTTGCCAAGCACAAAATAGAAGGGGTTATGTCCCAAACAACCAAGAAGCTGCAGAAGCTGCAGATCCAATTCCAGCACAATTGATACCACCATAGTATAAACTTCTCTTTACACGCACACACACACCCCCAACCACAATTCTTATTTCTGACAGTATTCACTGCTGCAAAATCTATGAGACAATTTATAGCAGCTCTTGAAGTGTACAGTAATGAAATATGATCTATAAATCTCAAATTCTCAAAAAATAAAATCTCTTGTCACTAGCAAAGCACATCAGTCTTCCTCGGGGCCTTCTTACCAGCCCTGAGACCCAGCTGTGAGCAGATCAGGCTTCTCCCCACTATCCTTCAAGCTGAAGAGGGGCCATGAAGTGAAGGAGGAGGGGCTTTTGCAGGAGAGAAAAACAGGAAGAGGACTGTAGAGGCACATCACTGCTGTGACCCGTCCACATGGTGCAGTCGTACTCTGCTTTTAAAGATATAAGCAGCTTTATAGCAATCACAAACATTTTAAAGTTAATTTTTAAAAGCCCATGTTCTTACCACCCTGAAAAGTTTGCTTTTCATTTTTCTATTTCCTTTCTGTCAATATTAATACACACACTACTATTTTCTGTTGAATTATAATTTACTTTATTTTCTTAGAGCTCATCTGAATTTTAAGTGCATTTCCACACAATAGGAGGAGTTTTAACTTGGGCATTTCCTGATAAATGTGGTTCAATCAATTCAGTAATTTCTCATTGTGTCCCCTGTGTATTGAGCATCAGGGTGCTACTCCTGCCTCCTCTCCCTCCACATCCAGTCCTTGATCTTGATGCTATGGGGCCCTGGATCCTTGAAAAGGGTCTTCCAGACACTGGTGTTGATCTCCCTCTGGCCTGTTTTGGCATCTGCTTAATGTGGCTTGGGGACTTCAGCCCTCCCCTTTCAGACCTGCCTCTCTACCCCTTCTCCTCTGCTCCTGCCACATGGCATAGCTGCTGGATGACATGCTCCACATTCCTCTGGAGTTCACTTGAAAGCAAGGCCTCAGATGCTCATGGCTCTCATATTCTCACATTGAAAAGAGAGTGGGGTCTGCTGGACGTGGTGGCTCACACCTGTAACCCCAGCACTTTGGGAGGCCAAGGCGGCCTGATCACAAGGTCAGGAGATTGAGACCATCCTGGCTACCATGGTAAAATTCCATCTGTACTAAAAATACCAAAAGTTAGCCAGGTGTGGTGGTATGTGCCTATAGTTCCAGCTACTTGGGAGGCTGAGGCAGGAGAATCGCTTGAACCCGGGAGGTGGAGATTGCAGTGAGCTGAGATCGAGCTACTGCACTCCAGCCTGGGGGACAGAATGAGACTCTGTCTCAAAAAAAAAATAAAGAAAACAGAAAAAAAGAGAATGAGGTCTATCCTGTTTTCCCTGGAATTCAGCTTGAGGCCAAAGGACTGATTCCCTTTCCTGAGTCTTGCTCTTACTTCTCCGCACTCCTGCCTCAGCTTAGAGAATCTCTCTCTAGTTCCCCAAATCTAAAAGAAGTCTTTGTGTCCTGCCTCCTGTGTGAGAGTGCCACCCCGGGAGCAATGCCTGCTTCGTTTCTGCAGTCACAGAGTGGGGGAAGTTAACACATTTAAAGTGAAAAATGATTTAATGTGTTATAGTGTTGGCCTGCCACATTTGTTTTGCCTTATGATTGTAACATTGCACTGGGGCCATTTTAACACAGTACCAGAAGTACTGTGCTACTGAGCCTTCATGGAGGTCATTTTAAGTGGCTACAAGATGATCATTTCATTGAATGGCTATAACATGATTTACTTAACCATCCCTTTATTATGAGACATTTATTTACAATTTTTAGCTATTCTACATGGCACTGCCATAAGAGTTAGTGATTTTTGAAGAAAAACTTATTTTAACAAGAAGCCTGAGAATGCTGTTTTATAGAAATTGCTTTGAACTCATGTGGATGAAGTGACTGTTAGCATGATGGGTAGTTATCTGTGGCTTAGTGCCCACTAGCTCTTATCTTGCTTTTAAGGTCATACATATTTTATGCACTAGGGGCTCAGATTCTTAATCCTAAGCTGATTGCTATCATTTGGACAACCCCCATGTTACGAGGATTCAGTATTTCCAGAGGACATTAGACTCCTCAGCAGCTGGAACTCTTGTCCTCTGTGGATTGGATCAAGGAGGCAGCTTGGACATAGTGTCCCATAGAATTTTCTGGGCTTTGGCTTACATTCAAGCACAATTTTGTGGTTTCAAATTCCAGAGTCCTTTTTTTTTCCCCTACAGCAGTGAAAATCTAAATAGTTTCCACTAGTTTGCTGAACACAGTTTAAAATTTTCATCATTTAGGAAATTTATGAGCTACTATATTGTAAGATAGCAAAGGCCTTGATATGGAGCTAAAAGAGTCCTAAAAACAAGAAAATGTGAATATTCTGATTCCTACAAACTAAAATTTGCAAGAATGTTTTAAAATATTTTTATAGAACATTTCTCAATATCCTACATATGAGATCTCCCTTGTAAAATCATTTTTGCTTTAAATGAAAAAAGATGAAACAGAACTGTCTCTTAACAGACATGATCACATTTGTTTCAAAGACCAGCAATACCACTTGTAAGATTTTCCAACAAATATAAAAAATGAGTTTTGTTAGTCAGCATAAATATCAAAATAGAAAAAAATTAGAAGCAATTTAAATGCCTATCAATAGAGAACTGGTTTAAATATTAAAGAACAGATACATGGTAGAGTATTACGTCCCTTTTCTTAAAAAGTAACTATGTTCTGATGTGGAAGGATTTCCAAGATACCCTGTTAGATAATAAAAATCATGTTCAGCAAAGTGCTTAAAGTGTTTATAGTATTCTAACATTTGTGTAGAAGGAAAAAATACATATATTCTTATAAATTCATACACTGTTTCTAAAAGAACATGGAGGAAACTGTTAACAAAAGTTGCCCCCAGGATAAAGGAGTGAGAGGGAATTTTTTTTCACCTGTAATCATCTATGTCTTTCATTTTGTACTACGAGCTTGTTACCCATTTGAAAGTAATCTATTTGGTGGTTCCTCAAAATGCTAAACTTAGAATGACCATATGACCCAGCCATTCCATTCCTGAGTATAAACCCAAAAGAACTGAAAACGGGGACTCACAGATACTCTATGCCAATATTGGTAGCAGTATTATTCACAATAGCCAAAAGGTGGAAGCAACCTAAGTGTCCTTCAACAGATGAATGTGATATGTACATGCCGTGGAATATTATTCAGTCTTAAAAAGAAGGGAATTCTGACACGAGCTACAACATGGATGAACCTTGAAGATGTTATGCTAAGTGAAACAAGTCAGACATAAAGGGCAAGTATTATATGATTCTAATTATATGTAAAATCCAGAACCGGCAGATTCATAGAGACAAAGCAGATTAGAGGTTGCTGGGGGTGCAGACAGTGAAAAACAGGGTAGCTATGACTTGATAGTCACTGAGTTTCTGTCTGGGATGTTGAAAAGGTTTGGGAATAGATCATCGTGATAGTTGTACAACATTGTGAATGTAATTGAGGCCACTGAACTGTACACTTAGAAATGGGGGCCAGATGTAGGGGTTCATGCCTGTAATCCCAGCACTTTGGGAAGCCGAGGCAGGCAGATCACCTGAGGTCAGGAGTTTGAGACCAGCCTGATCAACATGGTGAAATCCCTCTCTACTAAAAATACAAAATTAGCTGGGCATGGTGGCACATGCCTGTAATCCCAGCTACTCAGGAGGCTGAGGTAGGAGAATTGTTTGAACCTGGGAGGTGGAGGTTGTAGTGGGCCGAGATCTCGCCATTGCACTCCAGCCTGGGCAACAAGAGTGAAACTTTGTCTCAAAAAAAAAAAAAAAAAGGGTAAAATGGCAAATTTTATATGTATTTTACCACAGTAAAATGTAATTTAAATAAATAAAATATAATTTTATTTAAAGAAAAAATGTATGTAATACATGCATTTTGCAAGTAAAATGTAATGTAATATAAAGAAAAAATTCCTGTTCAGCTTAACCTCTTCTCTACCAGAAACTTCCCCAGAAATGCTTTTCCAACCCGATCCCATCCTCCTAAAGCAATAATACTGAGTGCACAGCGTGTGCAAAGGCCCTTGATTGGGCACTACCAAAACCAGAAAGATATGTGGACAGGCATCCTGTGTTTCAGAGGAGCTTATCACATAGCCTAGGGAGCAGATGTGTGTATCCCTATTGTGTAAAGCAGAAAGAGTGCTGAACAGACATCCTGGCCATGTGCTGTGAATGCCAAGGCAAGAATAAACCAACTCTGACTGGAAGGGCCAAGATGGCTTGGCAGAGGAAGTAGCCTATAAGGTGACCTAGAAGAAGCTGGATTCACTGGAGGCCCAGAAGGCTGATGAGCCAAGCTTCATTAGCAGGAAGGTGCAGCTCTGAACAAACGGTGGTAGTCTCCTGGCACTGGGCTGTGATTATGGGAGGATTATAGTGTAAGGCAGTATAATACTGAATTCTGAAAAGGCAGTTGAGGGCCAAACGGCATCAATTTTTAAATGTCCAGTTTAATTTATTTTGACTTTTAAATGTTGGCTGTGGGGAAATAGCTCAGGTTTTTTTTCTGTTCCTTTTCACTATCCTGCTCACCATTTAGGGATGTGAGCCTTTTTTTCTTATCAAGCAGCAAACTTTAACAGTTGACATTTTTTAATGTTTCTTTCCAACTCAAACTATGTTTGCCATCTAGTGATTAATCTACGCCATTACAACAACCTACTTAGGATCCTCATTTCTTAGCATGGCAGCCAAGCTCACAGGCCTCCAGATTTCACTGTTGATAGTCATTTCTGCCCTGAACTTCTCTTTCCACTTGCCCTGATGTATACATTGACATTTAGAGACATCGGTAATAAAATCTGATCCCCCAAAGAGTACTGATAATATTCACACAAAAGAAAAATTTAGTCGTTTACAAGAAAGTGCGCCTTAGAAATGAAAAGTTTAAGTAGGATTGGATTTGAAAATTAACCAATAAGAACAGCTTTGTGTGAATATAGTCCTCCAGATATCCTGGCGAGATTCCTTGATCACAGTGTATGTCACATTACTTTCTAGGCTTTTTCTGCTTCCTGTATATCCTATGAATAGGGACAAGAATGTTAATAGCTTTTGATTCTGAATAAGTAGTATCCATTTGGAGCATACTTCACATTTCTGATTTTCTGAATGCCTGTCAAAGAGGGAAAGCTACACTTTCTTCTTCTATTGTTATGTCATTGAGTAGAATTCATTTTCCTTCATTAATCACTTGAGAGAGTGAGACATGAACTATTGTGTTATATGTGCAGGGGACTTAAATATACACATTGGCCGCTCAGAATTCTTAAAGGGCCTAGAGTAACATTTTGTAGCTGAAAATTAAGAGTTTCTAAGTAGATAATGATGACTTCTGTTTTGAAAAATATAATGGATCCAGTGTGTCTTTTTGCCCCTGAGATCTAGGCTGTGAGAACTGATTTACTCAACAATTCTTTTTTTTTTTTTTTTTTTTTGAGACGGAGTTTCGCTCTTGTTACCCAGGCTGGAGTGCAATGGCGCGATCTCAGCTCACCGCAACCTCCGCCTACAGGGTTCAGGCAATTCTCCTACCTCAGTCTCCTGAGTAGCTGGGATTACAGGCACGCGCCACCACGCCCAGCTAATTTTTTTGTATTTTTAGTAGAGACGGGGTTTCACCATGTTGACCAGGATGGTCTCGATCTTTTGACGTCGTGATCCACCCACCTCGGCCTCCCAAAGTGCTGGGATTACAGGCTTGAGCCACCGCGCCCGGCCTACTCAACAATTCTTAACTGAATGTCTACTGTTTCCAGGGCTCTAGCTAGCTACTGTGTCAACTATTTGTTAACTATTAAGATAACATCTTTTTTTTCAAAACTTGGTTATAGCCTCCCCTACCCGCCTCTTTCCATGGGATCCAAGCAAGGATTTCTTACACTGCATTATGTCCTACAAGCGATTGTGCTGTAGAGAGACAATGGGTACAATTTCTATTTTACCGCCAAGTTCAGCTGCTTGTTCAGGCTATGAAGTGATAGCCTGGATGACAGCATCTGTCCTCTAGTCCAACAGTACCCCCTCCCAAGCCCCAAAATGTGACAGAATGTGTTGTAGGAAACCATTCACTCAGTCTCAAAAAACATGTGAACTGCTTGGCGGTCATTTAAAACTGATACTACCTTTTTTTTTTTGGAGGGGGGCGGTAAATTTCTCTGCATCTGACCTTTGCAGGGAAAACAAGCGATTCCGGGTATATGTTGTGATACCACTTCTGCCAGGGTTCGAAGGAGACATTTCAACCGGCGGAGGAAATGCTCTACAGGCCATCATGCACTTCAACTACAGGTGCCCAAACTCTAAATGATCTGTTTTGAGCTTTTGGTCATGCATATAAGCTGGTGAAGGGAATGACAGGGTTTCTCCACTTCCATTCAGTGGATTGGGAGAACAAATGAACACTTTATTTTACTTCAAATCTTGAAAGTAAATAGCTTGTTTGCTAGTTGATAAAATTCACATGGAGCCTACAGTGATAAAGGGTTGGCCTAAGACACATGGCAAACATAAAATAACTAAAATATTAGTCCTTCTTGTATAGTCATTGTCTATTTCAATAGATGTATAATGTTGATGAAAACTTATCTTTAAGTGGTTAAATAGCTATTGAGCTTTACATGTACTTTGCAGTAAGTAGAGAAAAAATTAAATGCCTGACATAGTATGATTTGCTTGTGTTTGGTTATGATTCTTTAGGTAGTAGATCCTTCAACAAGGTTGACATTGATAATTTTTTGGTAAATAAATTCCCAGAATTTTGTTTTTCCTACCACATCTTTGTTAAAATTTTAGGGAAAGTTTTGTGCTTGATATTTTTAAAAGCTGAGTTTTCTTATTTATTTAAAAAGGCACACTTGGGTTCCTCTGAGGCTTCAGATTTGGCCAGTGGAGCACTGCGAAGAGGATTGGAAGGTGCCAGCCAGTGGGTGGGAGGAGCACAGGCTAGCGAGGCTGCATAGAGGGGGATGGAAAGGCACCTCCGACCTTCTTTCAGGGTCACTTAACTGCGAAAGGGAACAGAAGCCAAGAGGTGAGGGGCCAGGCCTGGGCATGACTCTGGCTCCATGCTGTAAGTTCTGTGACGTGAGATTGAAAAGAGCCCTACTCAGGATCACACTCTGTTGTCAGAACCAAAATCTCTTATTTTTCTGAACCACCTGTAGCTGCTCACCTTTCTAATCAAACCCTTTTGAAAGGTGAGAGAGGACAAATGATACCTGACATGGAACCCTTCGTAAGTAAAGCAGATTAGGGTCAGAGCCTTGGTCAAGTCGGGTCTGCAGGCTTAGATACCCTCCTGCTTGGGCCCCCTCCCAGACGCTCCTGCTGGAGGATCTGTGTACAGTTCCAGTGCACCATTGTAGTGAATGTTTTTTTTTAATCCTCTTGTTTCTCACTGACTTTTCAAGCTTGTATCTGTTTATCTGCCAGGATTTCAATAAAAGATTTTTGTTGAGAGCTTTAACTATGCTTTGGCCTATATACTTGATTTGCACATTTCTAATATTATCTGATTTGTAAGATGATAAACAAAGCTTTTCAAGTATTTAAGGCACTGGCATAATGTTTAATTGAATTTTATCCATTTCATTTACCATTCTAATATTATTTTTGCAATATTGTCAATTGTAATTATTTTCTGTGACTATTTTCTTGCCTTTGAACTAGCTGCATGAAATATAACATATTTGGCTTTTGTTCAGAAACAAAAACTATGACCTTTTATTATGCAAAAACATCTCTATTTGCTGGCATCATCTTTAATAATATCAGCATTTCTCAGGCATAAATATACTCTTTATTACTTTCATAGAGAAAGCAGATGAAGCATATAATTTTTGTTTTTGTCAGATTTTAGAATTCATCAACGAGTATCAGTCTTAAGAAACAAAATCATTAGCATAGTCCTTTGAGAGTCTGTTTTTCATTTTTAAGTGGTTTTGCTGACTTTAGAGGCAGCCCATTCTAATAGTTTAATTCGTAAATTATTCTGCTAAGTGCTTGCCCTTTTTACCTCTGAGAGCAATGTGATTTTATAAGTATTCTTGTCTACTGATGCATTCTAAATTTATCTTTGCTGTTACCAAGTTTTGTAACAGGGAAAGTTCATTCATGACCCATCTTTTTAAAAATAGCCTCTCTTTCTGAAATCTAACATGAATTTTATAATTTTTCCATTTACCCATCTCAAAACAACTATCATGTCCCATTAGTAACATTAAAAAGTGATATTCATGTAATTATTTTTAGCATTTAGAAATAGATAGCATCTTCTCATAGAAGCACTTGTTCTGTTTTTACTTGCATTAGGATTAAACCTACAGATATTGCAACTGGGATTGGTTGTTTTGAAACTTCTGTGATTATTTTTTCCTTTACATATTTTCAGAACCATGTGCAGAGGAGAAAATTCCATCCTTGGCCAGTTAAAAGCAGAGCGTAAGTAACTGCTTTTTTTTCCCTCATATGATTGTTTTTTATTATGAAGGCGAGGTAGCAGTAATCACTAATGTTTCACAGTTTGATTATAGAACTCTGGTCATAAAAGGTACTCCACAAAATGTTCACCTGTAATAAAGTATTCTTGTTAAGTTGTCCAAACTATTATTCAAATGAAGACACCAAGACTTGAGATGAATAGGTAATAAAAACTGAGCATCTTTATAATTTCTATTTATTTTTATTTATTTATAATTGTTTTGATAATCTTTATGAGGTATTACAGTTGTTTGTTCTTCATCTACTGGATTTTTAAAAATACTTTTCAAAGATGCTTTCTCAGATGTTTTCTTCTTCTTCCTTTTTTTTTTTTTTTTTTTTAAGACAGAGTTTTGTTCTTGTTGCCCAGGCTGGAGTGCAATGGTGCAGTCCCAGCTCACTGCAACCTCCACCTCTCAGGTTCAAGCAGTTCTTCTGCCTCAGCTTCCTAAGTAGCTTGGATTACAGGTGTGTACCACCACACCTGACTCATTTTTTTGTAGTTTTAGTAGAGATGGGGTTTCACCATGTTGGCCAGGCTGATCTGGAACTCCTGACCTCAGGTGATCTGCCCACCTTGGCCTCACAAAGTGCTGGGATTATAGGTGTGAGCCACCACACCCGGCCTTAAATGTCTTCTTAATTGATCCTTCTACCTAGTTCTTGGCTAAATGTATTGAAACTAGGGGTTTACCTATCTATATCTCCCTGAACTATGAGTTCAGCATGTAGTGAGCATTCAATATTGCTCTATATATCTGAGCAATAGATAAAAACTAAGCTGCAGTCAGAACCCAAGTTGTATGACTTCCAGTCCAAGTTGGGTCCAAATTGTGAAAAACTTGGACAGCCACATTAAAAAGACTAGATTTTATCCAGAAGGCAAGAAAGGGTTGGTGGAAACCTCTGGGCCCCTGGAGCAAACTCATCAAAGTGATGTTTCTATGAAGATTCGTTTACTGTTGGCAAACAGGGTAGAAATGGTGGCAGGCAGGAGACAAAGGTGCATTGGTCATGGAAAAGGAGGGTCACGTGTGGATAAGATTGTGAAGGAAGACTTGAGGGGATGTGGGAGAGGAGAGGAAGGGAAATGTCAGCTAATTCTAAGTTTCAGTCCAATGGACTAAGAGAATGGAGATGCCACAGGAGGTTTGGAAAAGGAAGAAGGACTCGTCTTAATCATGTGATGCTGTGTGATGTGACCTTCAGATAGAATATAAACCTCAACTGAGTTTCTTGAGGGAAGATTTTATTTTATACTGGTAGCCTCCCAAATGGGGTGCACTGGATGATGTACTGGAATGTGGGTAGAAAATAATAGACTTTCCAAGTCTGCATATTTTTAGCTTAAAAGTAAGGAATTAGGACATCAGCAGGAATGGCAGAGGAAGGATCTCCAAAAATACAGTCCTACATAAAAGCAACAAAAATACTGACAAAAGTTCTCACAATCAACTTCTTTGGCGGGGAAATTAACTAAAGGCTTCTAACAATCCAAGGAGTGTTTAATCAAGAGAAACAGCTGAATCTTGGTAAGAATAGCAAGCTTTGTGGCATTTTAACTTGCCATATATCCATCTCCATCTTCTCAGCTCCACAATAGTCTTAAAAGCCAACAGCTGCTCAAATCAGGGTGGAAACCAGCAGCTTAGCAGCCATAGGAGGGAGCAGATCAGGCTTGAGGCTCCCATGCCCCAACAATTCTCACAGTATTGCCAGTATTTGACCTGTCTGGCTTTTCCCTTTAAACTGCCAGTCTAAGTACTTATATTTATTTCACCTGACTCAGACTTTGCTCAGTGCAAGCAGCCTTTTTTATTTTTATTTTTAAATCCTGGGTATTTATCAGCAACAATTATTTATCATCACAGCTGACTGAAGCAGCAGTAACAGCTGAGTGAGCCAGAAACTGAAAATCTTAGGAGGAAAAGCTGAGGAAGGGATCCCCTAATGGGCACAAAAACCTCCAATATATCCCTGGGAATCTGAAAGGTCATGTGTATGTAGGGCTGTGTGCACGCCCAGAGCTATGTGGATACTTCCCTTCCTCTCCTCTCCCACATCCCCTCAAGTCTTCCCTCACAATCTTATCCACATGCAACCCTCCTTTTCCATGACCAGCGAACCCCTTCCCGCCTGCCTGCCCCCATGACTACCCTGTTTGCCAAGAGTAAATGAATCTTCATAGAAACGTCACTTTGATGAGCTTGCTCCAGGGGCTCAGAGGTTTCTACCAACCTCTTCTTGCCTTCTGGATAAAACCTCGCCTTTTTAGTGTGGCTGTCCAAGTTTTCACAATCTGAACCCAACTTAAACTGGAAATCATACAACAGCCCAGAGCTAGGCACACGCTCAGGAAAGGATTCTGAACGCCCCAAGCTCTCACCTCTGGCAGATCTCGAGGCTCTGTGCAAGCAGAAAGTGAAGCTTGAGGCAGAATTACAAACTGTACGCCTGAGCATGTAAGGCCTGTGGCCCCCACCCGTATACACAGAGGCCCTCGGTAAAGTGTAAGAAACTCATTTGGGACAGGCATTTAAGGACTTGTATAAAGTATGTTCTCTGGCCATAATGGAATGAAATTATAAATAACAAAACAAAATGTTGAGAATTCACAAATAGGTGGGAATTATACAACACACTTCTAAATAACCAAAGAATTAACGAAGATACTTCCAAGGACAGTAGAAAATATTTTGAGATGAATGAAAATAAAAACAATATATCCAAACTTATGAGAGGCAGCTAAAGCAATGCTTACAGGGAAATTTATAACTATAAACATTTACATTATTTAATAGAAAATAAGAAATCTCAAATCAATAACCTAACCTTACGTTTTAGGAAAGTAGAAAAAGAAAAGAAAACTAAACCCAAAGCAAGCAGAATAAAAGAAATAACAGAGATTGGGGGGAAAAGAAATGAGATAATAGAAAAACAATAGAGAAAAATAATGACACCAAAAGTTAATTTTTTGAAAAGATCAACAAAATTGACAAACCTTTTAGGTGGACTTACTAAGTAACAAATAGAGAAGACTCAAAGTACCGAAATCAGAAACTAAGTGGGGACATCACTACAGGCTTTACAGAAATAAAAAGGAGTGTAGAATACTGGGAAAAGGTGTATGCCAACAAATTAGCCCAGATAGATGGACAAACTCCTTTAAAGACACTGTATTAGTCAGGGCTCCCCAGAGAAACAGAACCAGTAGGACACACATATAAACTGAGAAGTTATATAAATATAACTTCTCAGCCTCTGTAGTTACCAGAGCCAATTCCTCATGATAAATCTTTTCATATATATATGAAAGATATATGAATATATAATATATATTCATATAATATACATTATTATATATTAAATACAAATATATAAATATAATGTGTAATTTATATAGATAATATATAAACATATATTAATATATCCATCTATAATATATATTCATATATATCTTTCATATATGAAAAGATTTATATATATATTATGTATGATATATAATTTATATTATAAATATAAATTTATGTATTTTTATGTACTATACCTAAATAATGTATAAAATTATATATAAATACATAAAAATATATAATATAGAAATATGTATTTATATATCTATCATATATATATGAAAATATTTGTTATGAGGAATTGGCTCAAGGAATTATGGAGGCTGAGAAGTTCCACAGTCTGCAAGCTGGATACCCAGGAAAGCTGGGTATGTAATTTCCATCCAAGTCAGAAGACCTGAGAATCAGAGGAGCCAGTGATGTTGATCTCAGTAAAAAGGGTAAGAGAAGACTGAGATTCCAACGCAAGCAGGAAGGCAAGAATCAAAAGGGGTGAATTCCTCTTCCATCTGTCTTTTGATCTCTTCTGGCACTCAGTAGATTAGATGGTGCCCACCCACACTGGGGAGGGCAATCTACTTTAATGAATCCACGGATTCAGATCTCATCCAGGAAACCCCTCACAGACATGCTCAGAAACAGTGTTAAACTGGGCACCTCGTGGCCCAGTCAGATTGATACATACCATGAATGGTATTATATCAAAGACACAAATTCCCAAAACTGATTCTAGAAGAAACTGAATTTCTAAGTAGATCAAGAACAAGTAAAGAGATTAATTTGGCAATCAATAATCTTCCTACAAGAAAAGTCCAGGCCCAGTGGCTTTGCTAGTTACTTCTACCATCCACAATAGAATTAACACCAATCCTTCACATACTTTTCCCCCAAAATAGGAAGAAGGAATACAGTTATATGTTGCATAATGACATTTCAGTCAACAACAGAATGCAAGCATGATGTTGGTCCCGTAAGATTATAATGGAGCTGAAAAATTCCTATCACCAAGTGATGTCACAGTCATACTCACATCATGGTACAATTACTTTATTTTTTAATAAATTTAACATTTTAATGTAGCTTAAGTGTACAGTGTTTATAAAGTACACAGTGGTGTACAGTAATATTTTAGATCTTCACATTTACTCACCACTCACTGGCACCCAGAGCAACTTCATTCATGATAAGTGCTTTGTGTATCATTTTTGATCTCTTATATCATGTTTTTAACATGCCTTTTCTATGCTTGGATTCACAAATACTTGCCATTAAGTTACAGTTGCCTACAGTATTCAGTATAGTATCATGCTATACAGGATTGTAGCCTAGGAGCAATAAGCTATACCATATAGCCTGGGTATGTAGTAGACCATATGATTTGCATAGTAGGTTTGTGTAATTAAACTTTACAATGTTCAAACAATGGCAAAAATCACCCAGTGACACATTTCTCAGAACATATCCCCATCATTAAGCAATGTATTACTATACTTCCCAATACATTCTATGAGTCCGGTATTATCCTGATACCAAAACCACAGTCATTATAAGAAAAGAAAAGGGCCGGCTCACGCCTGTAATCCCAGCACTTTGGGAGGCCGAGGCAGGCAGATCATGAGGTCAAGAGATCGAGACCATCCTGGCCAATATGGTGAAATCTTGTCTCTACTAAAAATACAAAAATTAGCTGGGCATGGTGGCACACACCTTAGTCCCAGCTACTCAGGAGGCTGAGGCAGGAGAATTGCTTGAGTCCAGGAGGTAGAGGTTGCAGCAAGCTGAGATTGCGCCACTACACTCCAGCCTGGTGACAGAGCAAGACTCCATCTAAAAAAGAAAAAAAAGAAAGAAAAGAAAGCCACAGATTAATATTCCTTGTGAATGTACATACAAAATTCCTCAGCAAAATACTACTAAACTGAATCTGACCTTATGAAAAGGATTATACATCATGACCAAATGGGATTTTTCCTAGGAATGCATGGTTGGTTTTAACATCTGAAAATCAATAGATGTGATGCACCACAATAATAGAATAAAGGACAAAAACCATGCTTAATCATCTCATTAGACACAGAAAAATCATTTGGCGAAATCCCAAACACTTTCATAAAATCCCAAAACACAAAACCTCAACAAAGTAGGAAGACATGGGAACTTCCTCAGCCATATAAATGGCATTTGTGGATGTTACATATAAGCTGATATCATACTTAATGGTGAAGGACTGAAAGCTTTCCCCTCTATGATCAGTGATGAGATGAGAGTGTTCACTCTTGTCAGCATTGTACTGGAGGTTTCAGCCACAACAGTTGAACAAAAAAAATATTTTTTTTAAAAAGGGAAAGGAACAGGAAGAATAAAACTACCTCCTTTTACAGATGACATGATCTTGTATGCAGGAAATTCTCAGGAATTCACATATACTATTACATATAATAAATTAGTCTAGCAATGTTGCAAGATATGAGTATACAAAAATCAATTCATTTTTATATTCTAGCAATGAATAAGCTGAAAATGAAATTAAGAAAACAATTTAAAGTAGCATCAAAGAATTTGATTATTTATCTTTTATAAATTAGGAATAAATTTAATAAAGGTAGTGGAAGATATGTATGCTGAGAATAATAAAATATTGAAAGAAATTAAAGAAGATCTAAATAGATGAAAAGATACTCTGTGTTAACAGATTGAAAGACTTAGTTAGCATTGTTAAGATGGCAGTACTCCCCAAATTTATCTATACATTCGACACAATCCTTATCAAAATCCCAAATATCTTTTTGCAGAAAATTGGCAGGCTAATCCTAAAGTTCATGTGAAATTTCAAGGCATTTGGCATTCCCAAAACAATCTTGAATAAGAACAAATTGGAGGTGTCACGTACGTGATGTCAGAACTTGCAGCAAACCAACAATAATAGTGTGCTACTGTTGAGGTTCAGGGGTTCAGGGTAGCCCTCAGCTCCCCTGAGAGGATGCTTCTCCAGGTTCTTGGTCTATCATTCTCTCAATAATGAGAGAGGAGACCACAGCACAGTGCACTCCTAAAGTAAAATACTGGACTCAAAAAGTGGTTGCAGAAAGTGATTTATTTAGATAGAGAAAGAGAAAAAGGAGAAGGTGAGAGAAAGAAACAGCTAGCTCTCACACTGAGTGAGAAGGTTTCCCAGAGGGGTAAAACCAGCGAAGGAAAGCTCCTTTCACACTGTGAGAGAATCCAGAAAGATGGAATCCAGGAGATGAAAGCAGCTTCCACACTGGGTAGAAGAGAATTGAGAGAGAGAGATGGAGTTTAGGAGGGGAAGAAGACAGGCTTCCACGAGAGAGTGTGGAAGGGGACTCCAGAGGGAAAATCCAGGAAAGAGAAAGACGGCTTCCACGAGGGTGGAAGGGGATCCAAACATGAGTCCGGAGGGGTGTGGAGGAAGGCGACTTTTCACCTGGGAGGAAGCCCCATCTTCTCTAAGACCGCTGGCCAATGAAAGGAGTTCCTTAGAACTTCCGATGGAGTGATTGACTTTTGGTTCTTCCCACGCCACGAAAATTAGACTGTGCAATCTCCCTGATGGAGAGAGATGGGAGCGGGGCATGACGCTGGGAAGTTCTTGCCCTTAAAATTACGCCCCTTGTGGACCCGGAAAGAGAACACATTCCCTCACTACTGACATAAAATTAGACTTATAGATCAACTGAATAGAGTTGAGAATCTAAAAATAATTCTTATGATTATGGTAAATTAAATTTCAGGGAGGTGGTGCCAGAACAATTAATGGAGAAAGAGTAGTCTTCTCAACAAATGGTGCTGGAAAAACTATATATCCACATGCAAAAAAAAAAAAGTTGAACCCCTACCTCATATGATATACAAAAATTAACTCAAAATGGATCAAAGGCCTACATGTTAATACTAAAACTATAAATTTCCTTGGATAAAATAATAGACATAAATCATTGTGACAATGGTTTCTTGGATTTTACACCAAAAGCAGAAGGACACATATAAAAATAGATAATTTGGATTTCATCAAACTTGAAAGCTTGAAAGCTTTTGTGCTCCAATGAACATTATCAAGGAAGTAAAAACACCCCACAGAATAGGAGAAAATTGTTTGAAAATCATATATATGAGGGACTAGTATACAGAATATATAAAGAATTGTTACAATTCAATAATAAAAATAATTAAAAAAATAAAAAATGGACAAATGATTTAAACAGGTATTTTTCCAAAGAAGATATTCAAATGGCTGATAAGCACATGAAAGAAAACTCAGTATCACTAGTCACTAGAAATTCAACTCAAACTCACAATACAACTTCACACTTTTACATTCACTGGGATGGCAATAATAATAATAATAATAAAATATTGGCAAGGGTGTGTTAATAGTGGAACCCTAACACATTACTGTTGGGAATGCAAAATGGTACTGCTTCTTTGGAAAGCCAGTTTGACAGTTCTGCAAAAGTTAAACAAAAGTTACCCTATAACCCAGAAGTTCTACTCCTTAACATTTACTCAAATATTAAAAACAAATGTCCACACAAAAATATGTACATGAATGTTTATAGCACCACTGTTCAGAATTCCCAAAAAAATGGCAACAACCCCATGTTCATTAGCTGATGCACGTATAAACAAAATGGGGTATATCCATACAGTGGAGTATTATTTAGATGTAAGAGGGCATATGCTGACACATGCTGCAGCACAGATGAACGCTGAAGACCTTACGCTAAGTGAAAGAAGCCAGGCACAAAAGGCCATATATTGTCTGGTTCCATTTTTATAAAATGTTTTCAATAGGCAAATCCATAGAGCCAGTTAGTAGAATAATAGGGTGTTTGAAAATCATATATAGGGGCAAGTGGAATGGGGTATAACTGTTAATGAGTATGGAGTTTCTTTTTGGGGTGATAAAACTGTCTTAGAAATTAGGTGGTGGTGATGGTTGTACAGCCTTGTGAATACTACTTCTCATTAAACATACTGATGTGTACATTTTACAGAGGAGAATTTTATAGTATAAAGTTTATAAATTTTAAGAATTTTTAAAAGATTTAGAAACTTTAAATACAAATTTAAAGTACTGACAATTAAAAATAGTGACAAGATTTTAGTACATGTATATAATTTCAAAAGATACATATATACATATACTGGTGTTGTGTGTTCCATAATTTTTTGCTGATAATCTGCTCAACCTACAAAACTTTTGAAAACAACTTTAGACAAAAGATATGTACATCACCAATAACAAATACTTCCAAAAGTTGCACCTCATTGTACTTAGGACAGATTTGCCAGAGTATTATCTCTGTCTCTATTTTCTAATGGCCTAAAATGAAGATGATAGTGAATGAATAATTTCATAAAAGATAATATTGATAAAGCAAAATTGGAAAGTTATTCAGCACTGGTAGTGGCTTGTAAAAATGCAAATGTGAGGATATAGGAGAACAAAAAAAATCAAAAGCTTATTATTGAGTTTCTCAACAGTAAAAATGTCCTGGGCTTATTATAAAGTATTTCCTTTGGCTCTGGACCCTTTTCCTGCCTTCGCCTATTCAGGGGGAAAAATTGGATTTTAACACAAGAAGTAATTTCAATGCTATGCCTGTTTATAACAAAAATTGCCAAGTACCTTGGCATCTCAGTGGGGAAAATGTTCATGTGCTAGACAGAGAGAAAAGATTAATTACATAATGCCTGTTTCTAAAGTACAAGGTTGTATTGTTGGCTGTTGGCTTTGTTTTTGTATATATAGTCAGTTTTAAATACATGAACTAGCTAATCTCTAATTGGATAGAGAAATATAGTTCTGTACTGTTTTAATTATTTAGAATAACAAAACTGCCACTATGAATATGTTAAAATCCCCAAAAAGAAAACCAGCAGCTATTAATATATAATTATCTGATATACTAGTCTTCAGAGATTTTATGTTTAATTTCAAGCATTTCTTTATCATTTTTATAGTTTTTGGTAATCACAGCATTTTAGCAGCTAATTTAGCATAATTTAAGATAAGGGCCAGAAGTTTTCAATCAGGATTAGATATGTACATGTACCAAGTGCTACAAGTTTTTAAATAAGAAAAGCCTGTAACATCTCTTGATGTTCTTTCATGAAATTTCCTTATAAATATCAGGTCTATTGTATTGAATTTCTCTTCTTTTAAAGTACACACACCTGAGTCATTTTGGAATAAGTTGCAGCCATGATACCTATTTCTCCCTATATGTATGTGTATTTCTGAGAATACAAGGACATTCTCTTAAGCAGGTATAGATCAATTATCAAAATAAATGTACATTGATATAATACTATTATCCAGTTTATAGACCTTATTGAAATTTTGCCAGTTGTCTTAGGAATGTTCTTTAGAGCAAAAGAGGAAAAAAGGCTTTTTCCTAGGCTAGAATTCAGTTTACAATCCTGTGTGACATTAAGTTGTCATGTGTCTATTTTCCTTCAATCTGGAATTATCTTTCAATCATTTTGTTTTTTGGGGGGGGTCAGAGCTTTCATGATCTTGATGTTTTGGAAGAGTACAGGCCAGTTGCTCTGTAGACTGACCCTCAATTTGGGTACGTCTGTTGTTTGCTCTTGTTTAGATTTAGGTTATGCTTTTTTGGAGCGGTATCACAGACGTGAGGCCGTGTTCTTACTGTAACATAGCAGAAAGAACATAGTGTTGATTTATTCCCTTACTGATTATATTAACTTTGATCACTTAGTGAAGGTGATGTCTGCCAGAATTCTCCACTATTTTTCCCTTCATAATTGATAGTATTTTGTAGAAAAACACCTTGGGTGTATATAAATATCCTGCTTCTTATCACCATTCACCTATTGGTTTTAGCATGCATTAATTATTCTCTGAATCAATTACCATGACAGTAACCATGACTTTCTGATTCCATCTTTTTTTTCCATATTTATTAGTTTCTTTTAATTAGAATTCTATAAGGAAAGTTTTCCCTTTTTCCCCATTTATGTATTTATATTAGTATGGACCTATAGCTTTTGTTCAATAGGTTAAGATCCTGACGTTCAGCCTGCCCAAGTTTGGCCAATGAGGGCCTTTTAAAGCTGGTTTTATGTTTTTTGGACATGCGCCCTCATCGTCTTCTACTGGCACAACAAGATGTCCCAGACTCATATATTCCCAATGCTAGCCCTGCAATCAGCCATTTCTTCAAGGAACCTAGGTTATTTCAGTGAAAATTGGTATTTAGAAAGTAAAGTCTGGGTGCTAGATGTGATCATTGCTACTAGAATATCACTACTCTGGGCCCTCTGTCCACACACACAAACCTCTTCTCTCTCTTTCTCATCATATGGATACCTCCAATTCCAATCCCGCAACATAGGATTCTTCTAGCCATCCCTCTTTTTATGTTTATAACTCCTTTCTTTCACAGTGAGAAACCCAGCTTCCATTATCCACAGCAAATTTATGTACTTCCTCAACCTTATAATACCCAGAAAATCGTTTTGGGATTGCTGGCCCATACCACTGTGAAAACAATGAATCAACTTACTAGAGTTTCACACTTGCTTATAGTGTTTTTTGCCTTTAGCTTAAGGGTATATACTCAAATGTCTGAGATCAAAAGTACTTGGATTATGTTATTAACTTCATTTGGTTCGGTTCATTTGCTTTGGTTTATATTACATTGCGGGTTTTTAAAAAATCTCTCTTGATGATTTTTTTGAATGCATGAGATATGCTTCCTATAGCCAGAACTATACAAAAGCATATGTACATAAATGCCGCCACGCCACGCTTTCAGTTTCTACCCCAGCCATTTTTTCACCCACCCATTCCCTATTGGTAACCAATTTCACCAGTTTCTAGGTTAATTTTGTTGTGTTTTTTCTTGGAATAATGCTCAGATAGATGTCTGTTTTCTTATTTCTCCTGATCTCTTTCACAAAAATATATTGCATATTCTCTTGTTCACTTTGTCTTTTTCATTTAACAGAATACCCTGGATATCACTCTATATTAGTTCATAGAGATCTTCGTTTCTTTTTAACGCTGCATAGTCTTCCATATGTGGATTTGCCATAGTTTATTCAATCACTGTGTTATGAATAGGCAGTTAGATTGTCTTCAACAACAAAAAATTATATGCTTCCAATAGAACTATATACAATGGGTAACTGTGGATGTGTAAATAAATATACATATATTTTTATTTGTTGGAAGTATATATTTAGGGTAAACTTCTAGAGTGGGATTGCTGTGTCAGGAGGTAAACACATAGGTATCTTTGTTAGATCTTGCTAAATGACTCTTCAAAAAATTGTACGAATTTGCATTTTCATCACCAATATATGAGAGTCTGCTTCAACCCATTCTCACAAGCAGAATATGTTGTCTTTTTATTTTCTGCGGATCTTATAGATAAGAAACTGTTTCTCAATTTAGTTTTTATTTGCATTTCTATCATTATGAGTCGAGATGAATATCTTTTCACATGTGTTCTGTGGTATGTGTGAATTGTCTATTCATGTCTTTTGTTCATTTTTCTATTAAGATTTTGATCTTCTTTTCCTTTCAATTATTTAGAGTTCTTTATATGTTAGGACTCTCACCTCTTCATCTGTGATGTATACTGCAAATACTTTCTCCCAGTTTGTCTTTTTCCTTTTGTTTTTTGCTTGTGGTATTTTGTGTCATGCAAACGTGTTGTTACATTTTTTTTTTTTGAGACGGAGTTTCGCTCTTGTTACCCAGGCTAGAGTGCAATGGCGCGATCTCGGCTCACTGCCACCTCCGCCTCCTGAGTTCAGGCAATTCTCCTGCCTCAGCCTCCTTACATTTTTAATCTAACCAATTTAACAATCTTTTTTTTTTTTTTTTTTGCCTCTGGATACTTACAAAGTCTTTCCAATATTTGAGGTATACAGGAATTCACCCTTGCTTTCTTCTAACACTTGTCTGGTTTCATTTGCTTACATTTCTATCTCTGATCCATTTGGAGTTTATTCTTGTTAAAAATTTTTGGAGTTTTATCTTTTTCAGGTGACTATGGAACTGTACTAGCACCTTTTATTTAAAAGGCCTTGTCCTTATCATTTGAGCTGTTTCCTTTATCATACACAAAATTTCCTTATGTATTTGCATCTCTGTTTGGACTTTCTATTCCATTCACTTCCTTATCTATTTATTTGCTGGCTCTGCACTGTTTTAATTATACAGACTTTATAGTATGTGTTAATATCTGATAGGGCTAATGCCTCATAGCTTTTCTTTTCAATTTTTCTCAATTCTTGCATATTTATTTTTCCATACAAACCACAGGTTATCTAACGCCATAAAACTTTGTTGGTGCTTTTACCATTACATTACATTATAGTACATTACATTAATGTGATCTTATGTAATGTAATGAGATCACATTAATTAATTAATTTGTTTTGAGATGGAGTCTTGCTCTATAGCCCAGGCTAGAGTGCAGTGGCATAATCTCAGCTCACGGCAACCTCCGCCTCCTGGGTTCAAGCAATTCTCCTGTCTCAGCCTCCCAAGTAGCTGGGACTACAGGCACCTGCCACCACGCCTGGCTAATTTTTGTATTTTTAGTAGAGACAGGGTTTCACCATATTGATCAGGTTGGTCTTGAATTCCTGACCTCAGGTGTCCACCTACCTCGGCCTCTCAAAGTGCTGGGATTATAGGTGTGAGCCACTGCGCCTGCCCAAGATCACATTACATTTGTAAATTAATGCGCTGGATGCTGTGGCTCACGCCTGTAATCCCAGCACTTTGGGAGGCTGAGGCAGACAGATCACTAGGTTGGGAGGTTGAGACCATCCTGGCCAACATGGTGAAACCCTGTCTCTACTAAAAATATATAAAAATTAGCTGGGTATGGTGGCACGTGCCTGTAATCCCAGCTACTTGGGAGGCTGAGGCACAAGAATCGCTTGAATCCAGGAGGCGGAGGTTGCAGTGAGCCCAGATTGCTCCTCTGCACTCCAGCCTGGTGACTGAGTGAGACTTTGTCTCAAAAAAAGAAAAAAAATTTATAAATTAACCTGGGGATTGTTGACATCTTCTAATGGTGATTTGTGCTATCCCAGAACAAGAGCAGTCTTTCCATTTGTTCACGTCTACTCTTATATCATGATAATGTTTTAACTTTTTCTTTATAAAAGTTTTGCACATGAACCATTAAGTTTATCTCTAAATATTTTATCTTCTTTGTTGCCATTCTTAATGGGGCTTTGTCTGTGATTATATTCTCTAAGAGGTTATTGTTTGTGTATATAAAGGCTATGATTTCTATATGTTAATTTATATCCTTTTATTATACTTAATATTTTTATTATTTGGTATAATTTTATTGATTCTCCAGGTATATTAATTATCATAGTGTCTGCAAGTGGAAATGACTTTACTTTTTATATGATTTCTCTTACACAACTGTATTGGCTGATACTTCCAAGGCAATATTAAATAGTACTGAAGATATTATACACACATATACATGTAAATATATAATACATTTTTTTTTCAGCATGTTAAGAAAGTATTCATCATTTCCTACTTTATTCATTGCTTTTATCAGGAGTGGATACTGAATTGTGTCAAAAGCTTTCCAGCATCTGTTAGGGTAATTATATTATTTTTCTCCTTAGACTGATGAATATAATGTCTAATAATGGATTTCCTCATATTGAGCAGACTTGCATCCTGGAATGCCTGTCACTTGGTCATGGTGTATTATTTTCTTAGTGTATACTAATCTTAAATAATTATCAAAGCTCTATGGCAGTGCCATTCAAAACAATATCTCCCAGGGAACTTACTCAATTGATTTCTACTGAATCAGAATTCTGAGAAGAGTCCCAGGAATCTGCTTTTAACAAGTTCCATAGAGGTGGTCTTTATGCACACTGAGAATCACTGGTCTACTATATTGTTCAATGTGAATTTTAATGGAAATTACTGTAAAAATATACTTACTTTAGCAAAGGACTGTCTCCATGATTCCTTTGAAAGGCTGCTTTGTATCTTAAACTTACAAATTCTAGCTCATGATCCAGCTGTAGGAGAGTAGATGATACAGAGAAACTAAAAGGTAAAATATATTTTCATTTCAACTGCCTCCTGAATATTCATTTATCCACTTATACATTTATTCAATTTTTTTAGCACTGTGAAAGGATAAGAATACTAAAATGTGTAAGACCAAGTTCCTGAATAACAGTAGAAAAAATTGAGGATTATATAAATGTTTGTAAGATACTGGACATTATGTTGGAAATATTTTCCAGGCATTTTATGGGCCTAAGGGGCTTAAAAAAGAAAATGAATCAGAAAAGACTTTAAAAAGGAGGTGATTCTTCAGATGAAGCATCTTCTCAATATAACATTAACAAATGGGGGAAGAAATTGATTGCAAAAACCTCATTTACATGAAACTTTTTAGAAATGCAGCTCTTACACATGATGCACTAGTATACCAACACTTCAGCTCTTGTCAAACACAGCTATACAACATCACTCATATACATAGCAGGGGAGAGTTATCTCTAAGTGGAGGCATCTCTATACATAACCTATGAATGAATTTCTTTCCAAGATATTCAGACTTAATAGAAACACTGAAATAACATCAGTAGGAAAATAGAAACCATCAGTAATAAATGGAAACTTCAGTAAATGGGACATGAACTGCCACCCTTCTATAGTATGCTTCGAATTCTCTTAAAGACAAAAAAAATGTATGCTCTCTTTCTATTAGAATTTGTGATGGTTTGGTTCCACTCCATTTATTCTTGGTATCAGACTTTGCTTATCCAAGACAACTGCTGTGTGGGAGAAAGACCATAAAATCCTGTGACTAACACTCACACCAGGGGTAATGATTATGAGTTGGCTTAGTATGGAATGCATTTCTTCTTATCACGTGAATGGCCCTCACATGATGAGATGGAGAGCAATATTTTAAAGTACAAACCTAGTGCTGCTTGCTTTGAAGAGAATTCTAAGTCTAATGTAGTAAGGATTCTTCTATTTCCTAATTTCCAAATGATCTAAAAGGAGGAGTGGTTTTTCACTGCCAACATTTTTATTTACCCAAAGTCTGCAAAATTTAACTAATGCTTCATGCTGAATGTGCTACAAATGATGTAAGCATCAGGTAGTTTGGCACATGCCTTGCATCTGATTTAAACTGCAGCAAGTGTCAAGCAGGATAGAAGCAAGTGTCACACTGAAGTTTTGATTAATCTATTCCGGCTCAGCTTTAACCATCACTCTTCAGTAGTTACTCATCAAATCTTCAGTAGTTACTTATCAAATCATTAAAATAAAATGTTCTTATTTGAATACCTTTTTGGATTGCCCTAGCAAAGGGAAGACAGAAAACACTTCAATTAAAAAAATCTGTGTCTGTGTGTGTGTGTGTGTGTGTGTGTGTGTGTGTATCTGAATTTCATATTGTCAGTCTGAATGGAGATATATTTATGTGTGTGTGTGTGTGTGTGTGTGTGTGTGTGTGTATCTGAATTTCATATTGTCAATCTGAATGGATTATATCTCCATTCAGATTGACATTGACAATATGAAATTCAGATACCAAAAATAAATCCTGAGTGGATTCTGAAATAGAAAAAATATACATAAAATGTATTCTAAACAGTCTAAGTGGTATGTTTTGAGAAACAATAAGATTTAAAGTATATTTATTGAGCTAGGTCATATTAATTTTAATAATAATTTCTTTTTAAATTTGCAGTTGGTAATCAGTGGATAAACTACATATCATTCTGTGGTCTTAGAACACATGCCGAGCTTGAAGGAAACCTAGTTACTGAGCTTATCTATGTCCACAGCAAGTTGTTAATTGCTGATGATAACACTGTTATTATTGGTAAGTACAGTTTATGGTCTATAATTGTGTTCCTTGCCAGTTGACATACTCCATGCAAAAATATTTGCTGCTATTCCTCCTAAGTTTCCTTTGCATTTGAAAGAGACAGTAACATGGTATCTGAAACATTTCTGAAGGCATCCTTTTCTCTTATGTCCTTTCTAATCCATTTGTTGAAATTGTTATAGGTACAGAATAGGTGTATATATTCATGGGGTACATACAATATTATGATACAATCATACAATGTATAACAATCACATGAGGGTAATTGCAGTATCCATAACCTCAAGCATGTATCATCTCTTTGTGGACTAAACTATTTTATCTATGAAGAATCAGAGATACAGAGCAATTAAGTGGACTTTGTGAAAACTGCAGCATCCAGAGGCAGCTATTTAACCCAGCAGTCAAATAATCTGCCAAATTTCACTAATTCTCTATTACTCCCTTATTTTTTAAAATTTAAAAAAACATTTTTGAGATGGGGGTCACTGTGTTTCCCAGGTTGGTCTCCAATGTTTCTTCTACCTTAGCCTCCCCAGCACTGGGATTACAGGCCTGAGCCACCACACCCAGCTATCCCCTTATTTTTATTTACAGTCCAAGTGCCCAGATTTCAGGGATTGGTGGGGATAAATCGGGAGGGAAAATGTATCGTAGGTGAGTACCTTGGGGTAATTCATATGTGTCTGCACCACATCCACAGATCTGAAGTTGTACAAAAGTCGAAATCAGAAGGATGGTAAAATATTGCTGCCTCTCTGATACCATTATTTTTCCCAACATGCATGTTTTGTATGTCATTAATTAGGACATAGAGCAGTCCAACTTTGTTGATGTGTGTGGGTGAAGTGGGAATTGTGTACTAACGATAGGATGTAGCCCTACACTAAGATCTGTAGTCTTTTCTTTTCAAGGATACACAGGAGATTTTTCCAAAGGCTCTTCCCACTGACAGATTCAGGAGAGAGTTACTCTCCCAAATAACTTATACCTTCTACTCAAATTAGATTAACTTGACCAGAGAGGTAGATGTTCAGCTTCATTCTTTTATACACACAGGAAGCTTCATTCTTCCATCATTGAATTATTTTGACTTCTAATATTATATAAAATGCATATTGAAAGGACAGGATGACAGAGTACTAATGACCAACCAGATAAATGAGGTGACCAGTGTGGGGCATGTTATTAAGAGATACGATGTGTCCCACTAATGGGAACCCTGCTCATCTGTTTTAAATAAAATGTAGTTTATCAGCCATAATGAGATACTTTCTTATTATTCAAGAAACTGAATGTCATGGAGTATTTTGAAAATTTTAGACAATAAATATGCTTTCTATTCTCCACTGAGAAAAGAAAAAATATCTCTCATATCTGAGAGTAGTAAGACTGTCTTATCTGAAACATGATTTGAAGAGAAAAGAAACATAGTTCTGAAGCCAGAAACTGAATAAACCACAGTATGGTGAGATACTTACACACATATAACACAGACACACATACACACACACACACACACACACACACGTTTAATATTTGTATAGCACGTTAAAAAATATTGTTCTTGAAAATCAAACACCATGTTCTCACTCATAGGCGGGTGTTGAACAATGAGAACACATGGACACAGGGAGGGGAGCATCACACAGTGGGGTCTTTTGGGAGGTGCCGAGGGAGGGACAGTGGCAGGGTGGGGAGGTCAGGGAGGGATAACATGGGGAGAAATGCCAGATGTAGGTGAAGAGGGTAGGAGGCAGCAAACCACATTGCCATGTGTGTACCTATGCAACAATCCTGCATGATCTGCACATGCACCCCACAACCTAAAGTACAATAAAAAAAAATATTGTTCTTTTCTCTCCTGGCATATAGGGATCAAAGCTCTTTAGGAGTTTATTTACTCCCCCACTCCCTCTAATATACAAGATTTCATTTATTTCTCCTGAGCTACTCTGACTTGCTCTTCAAAAGCGAACCTCAGAATACTTTTGTATTAAATCTGACAGTGACAGTAAGAAATGAAAAATATTGATGTTTGCTGACATGGAAAAATAAACAAAGCCACATATTCCTTCGCCAAGATTTCTGAAGTCTTGAAGTAATAACTGACAGACAGTTGTAAATATTTTCCTTTGAAAGGTCATTTTGACTTTCAGCCTCATTTACTTTACATGAGGTATAAATGCAAATTAGTTTTCAATAACAGAGCTAACAGTTAAATAAATTTGTTGAGGTTGTTAACTGACCTGTTTTCTGGAAAGGTCTCTGAACCCTCAAAGACTCCAGTTTATTTTGGTTAGCAATACGTGCTCAATTTTGCACACAATTCTTACTCATTCTCTTGGAAACTGAGGATGTGGCCTGGCAGTCTGAAGAGGTCTTACTTGCTAGTCCTCGGAGACTGGATTCCTTTCTTCCTTCCCCAGGTACCTTAGAGAATCAATTTCTCCCGAGGAAAAAATCCAGTTTCTTTTGTTCTTTTTATCTCAGTGGAAACTCAAGAATAAGCAGGTTTATTGTTACTGCTCTGACACATTCACCCTATTTAAGTTCCTAACACAGAAAACAGTGTTTAAAATTCTCAGAGAGGAGTATAAGAAGTTAGGTTGAGAATATCTTACAGGTGTTAAACAAGTATTTAAACATTTAAAAGGTTTAAGTAACCTGTGATTAATTTTTCCTACATGGCAAACTTATGCCAGAATGAACAGCTGACATAAGAAAAATGACTGTTCATCCTCATTTTTCTCCTCATGAGGAAATATTTGTTTTCTCACATTGAAGCTCTCTTTTGTGAGAGCTTTCATTACATGCGGCCCTGGCTAATGCTGCTGGTCATGAAATCGGTGACCAAATCCAGTTTTCTAACCCATCTTAATGTTAGCATTTGACCGGACTAACAGTTACTTGCTTTCCAAAACAAAGCAAAGCTACCCTTCAAATAGATTTGAAGCCTATCCTGATGACTACGTGAAACAGTTGTTTTTAATGTTCACTGAGCCACTGCAGAGCACAAGACAGAGATGCAAAACATTAATAAAACGGCGCCACTGCCCTCCCAGAGACCACGGGCTAGAGGAGAGGCAGCTGTTCCTTCCGCAAGGGAGCAGAAACACTAGATGGATGCTGCCGAACCGGAATAGGAAGGCTCAGGGGCAATCAACAAGTGTGGGCAGGAGGAGAAACTAAGTCGAGGTCATGAGTCTCGGTATTTAAAGGGCAGGCTTCATTGTGGAAGATGAGAGTCTGGAGTTGAAGGGCTGCCCCAGAAAACGGGGATATTTCCTCATGTCTGCAGTTTACTTTTAAATGGATCAAAACAAAAATATGAATTAACGACGGATACAGGGATGAAGTGGTATACCAATGCCTGGTTCCTAGTTCTAGAAATTATGATCTAGTTGGTCTGGTTTTGGGCCAGGCATGTGGGTTTTTTTGGTTTTGTTTTTGGCATCAGTATTTTTTAAAAAGCTTCCTTGTTAGCCTTCCTAGGTAATGCTCATGTGTGCTCAGAGTTGAGAACTTTTGACCTGGAGGCAGAGGAAATACAAGTAGGCAGAAGAGACAGAGTAGCCCAGTGTGCTCAACAGAAGAACCAGTTTTTCTTTAAAACAAACTAAAACAGGGTAGAGTTGGTGCATTCGTTTTCCATTACTGCTGTAACAAGTGACCACACACTTGGTAGCTTAAAACAACACAAATTTATTATCTGACACTTCTGTAGGTTAGAAATGCGGCTTGGGTCTCACAGGACTAAAATCAGAGTGTGAGCAGAGCTGTTGCATTCTTTTAGAGGCCATCAGGAAGAGTCCATTTTTTTGCTTCTAGAGGCTGCCACATTCCTTGGTTCATGGCCCCTTCTTCCATCTTTAAAGTCAGCAACATTATATCTCTGAAAATCTCTAGAAGTCTCAACCCATTCTTCTGTAATCAGCCTGACTCCCTTTTACTTTTAAAGACCTTATGATTATATTGGGTCCACCTGCATAATCCAGGATACTCACCCTATTTTTAAGGTTAGCGGATTTGCAACTTTAATTCCATATGCGACCTTAGTTTCCCTTTGCCATGGAACATATATTCACAGTTTTCAGAGATTTGGACATGTACATTTTGGAGAGCTGTTATTCTGCATACCACACAAGGATTCACAGTTTCTAAGCGAGACACACAAAATAAGCACAAAACACAAAGGAAAGGAACGATAAATCCAACTACATTAAAATTCAGAAATTTCTTCATTAAAAGGTACTGTAAAGAGAATCGATAAACCACAAACTGAAATAAGGTATTTGCAACCCATTTAATATACAGAACATATAAAGAATTCCTATAAATCAATAAGAAAAGACAAATGTCCAAAGAAAAATGGGCAAAGCAATTGTATAGGAACTTCATCAAAAAGAACATACCCAAGGCCCATAAGCATGTGAAAAATGTTTATTTTCATTAATATAAGAGTGTTTAAAAATACCAGACTGGCAAACATTTAAAAGTTGGGCAATCTAAGTATTGGCATGGCTGTAGAGCAATAGAGACTCCCCTCCACTGCTGTTGGGAGTATACGTGGGAAAACAATTTGGAAAACATTCTGGCGTTACCTAATCAAGGCATACACCCTGCAGCTTAGCAATCCGCATCTACATACAGAGCCTAGAAAACTCACACATATCTATACTAAGAAACAAATACACAACTATGTAGAGCAGAATTGTGCATCACAGCAAAACTCTGGAAGTGACCCAAACATCCATCAACAGCAGAATAAATGAAGAAAGCCCTAGTGTGTTCATTCAAGGAAAAGAAATGCATTACAATTACGTACAAATAAATCTCAAAGACATAATAATGAAAGAAGCAAGTCTCAAAGGACTATCTGCTATATGATTCCACTTACATAAATTAAAAACAAGTCAGAAATAAGCTATTTTTTTGTTGTTTAGGAAAACATTCAGAGTATGATGAACACAAAATTAAACATCAAGTCTTCCTCTTGGGGAGGGAAGGGTGTGCATGGGAAGGTGTGCAAGGCCTTCTGGGATGTGGTAATATTGTTTTTGGCCTGGGTAATAAATTCGGTGATGTCTATTTTATTGTTGCTTAAGTTTTACTTACATGTTTTCATATAGCCGTTTGTATCCTGCCATATTTTACAATTTTTGGAATGTTTTCTAATAGCTGACTCAGAATAGGTCATATAAACAACAAGGATGTGTATGGAGTAAAAGATCAAATTTATCCTTATTTTCTTCTCTCTGTTCAGTAGAAAGCGCCTACTGTTGTTAACCGTTCAGTGTGTATCTTTCTAGACCTCTTGTTCTGTCTTCTTCCTCGTATGTTATATAAAAATAGGGTAAGACTCTATCTGTTTTTCTGAATTTGATTTTCAGAATACAGGAATGAATGGAGGGAGATTTACCTCCATCATATCTTATTGTATCTGATTGATTCATCTAAAATTTTCTCATTTCTTTCTTCACATGCCTATTAAATAGTAGCCAACACGCTATTAAATAGTAGCCAACATGCATATTTAATGTGGTGGAGAGTCAGTGCTCTGGGTAACTCCATTTTGGCCCTTAAAATACAAGAAACACACCCTCTGTCTAATAATTCCAGCTGAGAGTGCTGGGAATGTATTCCTCCTCTCGGGAGCGTGGGGGCCAACCGTGGTGGAGGGGACTGGGGATGCGTGGGAGAGTGTGTGTGTGGAGGGGGCTTTCCAGGCTGACTCACATCCCGGGTTCCCCTGACCCTGAACAAGGCAGTGATGTTCAATCCAGCAGTCCCCGCCTGACAGCGGCCTCTGCTGGCTCCAGGGGCACAGTAAAAGTCCTAAAGTAGCACTATGGGAACATCAGTCTTTGAGTTCTACAGTTCACACATCGGGAGATTAAGCCGGAGAGGAGGCGTCTTTGAACAAATACTACATTCCATTAAATGGTCGGTTCCTATGGCACTGTTCTCTGGTGCAGATATTATAGAGTCAACAAGTATCTGATAATAATGCCAGTAATAATTAACATTTGTAGAGCAGCTTATAAATCATTAAGTGCTTTCACAAGGTCTGACTTAATTCCCACAACAACCCCATAAGGTCTACAGTGTTATCTCAGTTTATGAAAGATTATATTAAAGCTGAGAAAGATGAAGTGAATTGCCCAAATTAATGCTGGGCCAACTGTCAAGCTCAAAGATACAGCTGCAGATTTTATAGCATAACCACGATGTAAGTGTATAAAGGATGATTTGTTGCTAACAGAATGAAGTGTTTCAAAGGTTCCCATGTTCAGCACTCCAGCAGCATTCTCACATTTCTGTAGGGTGCTTGATGTTTCTCTGTTACCCAGGGCCACGACGGGGCACCATTCACATCCATAGTCATCATAGATTTATATATTAACTACATGACAGTATTCTGGCAAAAGGCAGTAAAGTCTCTTCAGGGAAGGGCAGCTTTTCTCATTCTTCTTGCCATTTGAGCTCCTGGCGGGGCTGCTGTCATCTTACAGCTCTGGCTGCTCCAGTCAGAGGGCCGCCAGGATGCCTGTTCAACCTGACCCTTCTGCTCTACGTCTGTAGAAGCAGTGAAGTGTTGCAGGTGGAGCAAGAGAACAAGAAAAGAGTCAGTTGGGCCCTCTCTGTAGTTCATAGGACACTCAAGATTCAAATGCGTGAATCTGCAGAGATTAATGCCAAACACGTGATGAGGTCTCTGCATACACCGCAGAGGACTGCAGGAAGCACAAGTTGAACTAATATCAAAATATTTGCCCTTCACGTGTGAAAGTCAACATTCTCAGCTCATGTGGATTTAGAAATAAAGTGGATTCTTTGAATGAACAAGGTATTGAGCTAATAAAGAGAAATAATAATTTTAAAAAATAGAATGGAGGGGCCGGGCGTGGTGGCTCACGCCTGTAATCCCAGCACTTTGGGAGGCCGAGGTGGGCGGATCATGAGGTCAAGAGATTGAGACCATCCTGGCCAACATGGTGAAACCCCGTCTCTACTAAAAAATTCAAAAATTAGCTGGGCGTGGTGGCGCATGCCTGTAGTCCCAGCTGCGCGGGAGGCTGAGGCAGGAGAATTGCTTGAACCTGGGAGGCAGAGGTTGCAGTGAGCCAGGATCGCGCCACTGCACTCCAGCCTGGCGCCTGGTGACAGAGCAAGACTCTGTCTCCAAAAAAAAAAAAAAAAAATAGAATGGAGGGAAGTTGATACAGAAGCCATTGGCATACTATGGAGGAAAGAGCAGAAATCCCAAAGCCACAAATGGCCATCTGTACTTGAGTTTAGACTATTGATTATGAAGGTACTCTTGAGTTTTGACATTCATAGCTATGTGACTATGAGTTAAAGCCTACAGAGAGCCTGATTCTTAACTCCAAAAGCAAAGCCATCTTTCCTACTGAACTGGGTAGGCATGTGTTTTTTCAAGTGCTTGATGATTGTATCAGAATCTTTTGTGCCACAAGGTAGAAAACTCAACTAGAAGTGTGTGAAACAGTAAGGAACAATGTAGAGAATAAGATATATTATTTCACATAACGGAAGGTAAGAATATCCAAAGGTTGGCTAGTTCAATGACTTAAAGACCCAGAATCTTCCTTCTTTTTTAAATTTTAATTGTTATGTTTTGTTAGAGATGAGGTCTTGCTCTTTTGCCCAGGCTGAAGTGCAGTGGTGCTGTTAGAGCTCACTAGAGCCTTGAATTCCTAGGCTCAAGCAATTCTCCTGCCGCAGCCTTCCGAGTAGCTGGGACTACAGAGACACGTCACTACACCCAGCTAATTTTTAAAAGCTTTTTGTGGAGACTGGGTCTCTCTGTGTTGTCCAGGCTGGTCTCAAACTCCTGGCTTTAAGCGATCCTCCTGCCTTGGCCTCTCAAAGTGCTGGGATTACAGACCTCAACTGCCATGCCTGGCTCTTTTTTCTCCTTGGCAAGTTTTTTTGGGCTTTTCTGTTTGTTCTCTAATGGTTGTAAAATGGCTGCAGCAGCTCCTGGAATCATGTCTTCATCCAGCCCTTCAAGCCAAAATATCCCAAGGATGAAAGAGACAGAATCCATTTTTTGCATGTTTCTATAAGGGGGAAACTGTTTCTCAGAAGCTTTCCTTCGTGTCACGTTGGCTAGCACCATGTCAAGAGCCCATTTCTAAGCCAGTCACTAATAAAAATAATGAAATTACCATGGCTGGCTTAGACTGATTAAGATTCACCCCTGGGTTAGAGAGGGCCCCACCTCCCTAAAAGCACATCTTCCCTTGATAAGCTGCACAGAACTCCGGTTTTGTTAGCAAGGACGAATTGAGTGAGGAGGGCCACCAACAGCGCCCCCACATCCTGCCACGCCAGCGAGGTTGCTCAGCTTCACTGTTTCTCCTTACAGGCTCTGCCAACATAAATGACCGAAGCATGCTGGGAAAGCGTGACAGTGAAATGGCTGTCATCGTGCAAGATACAGAGACGGTTCCTTCAGTAATGGATGGAGAAGAGTACCAAGCTGGCCGGTTTGCCCAAGGACTTCGGCTACAGTGCTTTAGGTCAGTTCGCCCAAGTGTATCTCTCTGATGCATTTCCACTGCAGCAGTCACTGGGACCTAGCCCTGATCTCGCTCTGAGCACACAGGTCATCCTACTTTCTTCTTTGTCTAAAACAGTGGATCCCAGAATATAGGATATATACCACTAGTCGTATGCGAAATGGCTTTAGGTGGAACATGAATATTTTTAATCTTAATAGCTTTTTGTTACTTTCATGTGCAGTAGAAAAAACTGCAGCGGTGTAGTTACAGCTCACTGCAGCCTTGAATTCCTAGGCCCGAGCAGTCCTCCTGCCTCAGCGTGCGAGTAGTTGGGACTACAGGCACGCATCACCACACCCAGCTAATTTCTAAAAATTTTGTGTAGAGACCAGGTCTCACTGTGTTGCTCAGGCTGGTCTCAAACTCCTGGCTTTAAAAGCGATCCTCCTGCCTTGGCCTCTCAAAGCGCTGGGATCATAGACGTGAGCCAGTTAAATACTAGTCCTTAACTGATTTAGAACTAGACCAGGTCAATCTCTCCAGCTTCCATTTAAGTTTTTAAAATCAAGTTAATTCCAGTAATACAAGGATATAATAAAAATTATTGAAGGTATTAATAAAAATTAATTATTAAGGGTATAACAATTATTGAAGGATATAATAAAAATTATTGAAGAGTATGTTGGTGTTACATTTAGATGTGGGAACTTCTGTTCTCAGGCCTTAAATGACTCCAGGTATCGAAGATACCTGATCTTTGGCAAGACGATGCAAGTTTTAAACAAATCTGTGGTAAAGCAGAGAGAATACTGGGCTAGAGAGCTGGAGTTGTTTAGGCTGTGTGATCCTAAATGAGTCATTCAGTCAAGTGTTACTTAGAATTTTCTAGGGCTGGGCTCTAACTGTCCGCATCCCCTGTTGTCTATTATCCGCAACAGAATGGTCCTTCTAGAACCTTCTAGATCATGTTGCTTTTCTGCTCACTACTATCCAATGGCTTATCTCGCAAGGAACAAGTAATATAATCTCATCTCCTTTCGCTCTTTCCTTTGCTCCTTGCAGACACTCATTTCCCCACTGTCTGTGGAACACCCTGACGACTCTCCCAACTCTAGGCCTTTGCAGGAAGTCCACAATTTTATGATTCTAGAACTCTATTTGCCATGGTGCAATTTCAGTGTGGCCTTTATAGCGGGATGCAACAGGTGGCCCCAATGTAGTGAAGGTCAGTGCTTTGTGCTATTTCGGGAAGGGCACTGCACCGTAGCACTGTTGTTTTCTTTATGTGTTCATGGTCCCTTTTGGAAATTGGCTCGCTTGCAGATGGGCACTTAGTGAGCACTTAACTCCCTGCAAAGGCAGAGGCCACTTCCCTCATTCCTACCAGTCCAGACTTTGGCTTCCAAGACCAACATTAGCCTCAGTTCTAGAGACATTTGTTCTGCTCTCTCCAAGTAGCTCAAAAAATCCATCCCTCAAAATCTGTCTGCCAATACCTCCTAACAACTTTTATTGGTGTATTTATTGTCTTTGTTACCACTTGTTTTGCCGGTAAGAATATTTTCAAACCATTGATAATTCAGTTAGCTTCTAATGTGGATTTGTTTTGCTTAGCAGAGGAGAATTTAAAAATTGGTACCCTGCTAATTAACACATTGATTGCCTACCGCAGCATATGTAACAAATACTTCCTTTTGTAAGCTGGAATGTATGTTATATCTTTTCAGTTCCATGAGAACTTATGAATTCTCTTTAAAGTCATGAGTTTCTTTATAACTTTTTAAATATATAATAATTATAGCAGGTAGAAGTTTTTCATTACAACACATTTTTATTGTGTTGTAAATTGTGTGTACAAATTTGGCAAATACAGAAAACCAGTAAGAAAATTAAATTCATCTGTAATATCATCATCCTATGATGATGATTTTAACATTTGATATACGTCATACCACTTTTTTCTATACATAGATATTAATATACTGTATTTCTTTTTAAAAAACAATTAGAATTTTGCAGGTCTACAATGTTTTTTACTATTTAAATAATGTTACACACGTTTTCCATATCATCAAGTATTCTTCTATAATATGTTAACAGGTACATTATATTTTATTGTATGTGTACGCCACAATTCCTTTAATCCCTCATTGTTTAACAGATTATTTTTGCTGATTTAAAAAAATGGGTACATTTGTAGATACCTTCTTGTTCACCTTCTTAATTGTCTCCTTTGGTCTCTTCTTCTTATATCACTAGCAATATTTTAGAGGGCTTATTCTTTCTATCTTGACTGAGTTTATTTAATCTTCACCAATTAGTTAGATTTCACATGGAATTTCATCATTTTAATTCACATTTCTTAGAGTTAAAAAATGTGTTTGTTAGCCATGTATAATTGCTTTTTATAACTTGCCTAGCTTATTTGTGTCCTTTGCCCATTATGTTGGAGGTTTAACTTTCTTTTCAAATTATTTTTATATAATTACGGAGTACAGGTACAGTTTTGTTACATGTATATATTGTGTAGGGGTGGAGTCTGGGCTTTTAGTGTAACTATCACCCACATAGTGTACATTGTACCCATTAGGTAATTTCTCATCCTTCACTCCACCTCCTACCCTCCCACGCTTTAGAGTCCCCAATGTCAGTTATTCCACTCTGTACATCCACGTGTATGTATTGTTTAGCTCCCACTTATAAGTGAGAACATTCAGTATTTGACTTTCTGTTACTTCATTTAGGAGAATAGCCTCCAACTCCATGCTGCAAAATATATGATTTCATTCTTCTTTATGGCTGAGTGGTGTTCTATGGGGTGTGTGTGTGTGTGTGTGTGTGTATGTGTGTGTATGTATGTGTTTTCTTTATCTGATTGTCTGCTGGAGGACACTTACATTGATTCCAACACTTTGCTATTGTGAACAGTGCTGTGATAAACGTACAAGCGCAGGTGTCATTTTCATGACACCTTTGGTAGATACCCAGTTGTAGGATTGCTGTATTGATTGATAGTTCTATATTTAGCTCTTTGAGAAATCTCCATACTGTCTTCCATAGAGGTTATACTAATTTATATTACCACCAACAGTGCATATGCGTTCCCTTTTCTCCACATCCTCACTAACATCTGTTGCTTTTTGACTTTTTAATAATAGTCATCTTATTGATGTGAGATGGTATCTTACTGTGGTTTTAATTTGCATTTATTGGATAATTAATGATGTTCAGCATTTTTTTTTAAGTTTTTTGGCTGCTTGAAGAATGTCCATTTTCTTTTGCCTACTTTTTAATGGGGTTTTTTTAAATTTTCTTTTAATGATTTATAAGTATTTTAAATATGTATAGGATACTAATTCCTTTGTCATGTGTGTTACAGATTTGGTTTGCCCATTGCCTTTAGAGCATCTTTAGAGTATTTGGGGAAAACATTTCAATTCTTATTAATCAATCTGTTTTTCTTCCCCACCCCGCCACCGCCTTTTCCTATATGCTTAGAATAGCTTCCCCAGCGTAAGATAAACAATTACTTACACTTTCTCCTGGTGCTTATTTGACTTTACTTTTAACAATGAACGTCTGCAGTGTATTTGAATGTAAGAAGTGAGGTCGGGGCCCTGACATTTTTTCCCAGCTAACCAGCTGATCTGGAACCATCTGATATGCAGTAGGACTCTTTGCCTCTCTTATCCACAGTCCCCCTTTAAGATACACTGAAGCTATCTATTCTGACTTCTCGCTAGCCTCTCTGTTATGTCAGATTGAAAGTCTGTTTACTTGCCTGCCAGTGTGATACCATGTTAATTATTATGGCTGCACATTTTAATATTACTTTTTTCCCATACCACTTCTTCAGATTAGAATTCTTTTTCAAAATAATCTTGGCTATTCATAAACATTAGTTCTTCCACATGGACTTCAGAATTGTTTACTCAAGGCCATGCGTGGTGGCTCATGTCTATATTCCAGCACTTTGGGGGGCTGAGGTGGGCAGATCACGAGGTCAGGAGATCGAGACCATCCTGGCTAATATGGTGAAATACCATCTCTACTAAAAATACAAAAAAATAGCCAGATGTGATGGCACGTGCCTGTAGTCCCAGCTACTCGGGAGGCTGAGGCAGGAGAATTGCTTGAACTGAGGTTCTAAGTGAGCTGAGATTGTGCCACTGCACTCCAGCCTGGATGACAGAGCAAGACTCCATCTCAAAAAAAAAATTGTTTACTCAAGTTCTTTCAAATTCTTGCTAGTTTTTTAAAATTGGAATTATAGCAGATTTATAGATTAATAAAAAAAATTGGCACCTTTATAATATTGAGTCATCTTGTTGAAGAACAAGGTATGGGCTTCAATTTATATGAATATTTTATTCTTTGATAAAGCTTTGAGTTTTCATTATTGGGGGAGGAATATTATTCTATGGTAAATAACTTATTATTTTTTTTCTTTTATGCTGATCCTATACTTATGCTAACTTTATTTCTAGGTGCTTTCTTTTTCTTTGCATTTTTCAAATTGTGTTAAAGAGGCAGTTGTTCTTAAACAATTATTTTCACTAGGCCCAGTGGCAAGCACAGATTATATATTAAAAAGCAGCACAAAACCTTGTGTCAATATTGGCCTCTTTTTAATAGGAAACATTCCCAAAGATAAATATTGTGGCCTAGACTACAACCATTTTTTTTTCCACTTAAAAAAATATAGCTTCACTCCATTTTCCATCTGGGCTATTTTAAAATAGAAATAGAGAGACATTTCAATGTGAAATCAATTCTAAATAGAGACAGAATCAAGCATGCACTAAATTTCACAGCTATGAGCTGAACAGTTCGAGTCCTAGAAAATTATCCAAACTTTGCAGATATAGCCATCACTCAACAGAAACCACTGTCCGCACAGTTAGGGCTCAGAATCATTTAAAGTGATAGATATGAGGAATGGAAAGAACAGAGTTTTTTGTGGTTTTCCTACTGTCCCACTTTTTGTGATGAATAAGCAAATATTAAATAATTTTCATTAAATACATCAACATAAAAGCAAACTAGTTTTTTTCTCAAACTTTAATCCTCAAAAGAACACCCAGAGTACTTCATATTATTTTTACTCTGCATTTAATATAAATTTCTTATAATTAAAATACTAACAGGGAAAATAACATATTGCCTATTTTAGACTTATTTAAATACTTTCTCCTTTTTTTTTTGAGATGGAGTCTTGCTTTGTCGCCCAGGCTGGAGTGCAGTGGCGTGACCTCGGCTCACCGCAACTCCTACCTCCCAGATTCGAGTGTCATTCTCTGGCCTCAGCCTCTTGAGTAGCTGGGATTACAGGCATCTGCCACCACACCCAGCTAATTTTTGTATTTTTAAATAGAGATGGGGTTTTGCCATGTTGGGCAGGCTGGTCTCAAACTCCTGACCTCAGGTGATCCACCTGCCTCAGCCTCCCAAAGTGCTGGGATTATAGGCGTAAGTCACCGTGCCTGACCTTTAAATACATTTTCTACAAACAAGCCCTTACCTGATAGTTTGGTGGACACATTGGCTTATCTCTTGCTCTTATTTGAAAGCAAAGTCACAGAAAAACTCTCTGCTCAATTTTCAGTTCCTTAAATCTGGCCCAAATCAAAGGTATTATAATAATTGACTTACTGTCATCATTTGTACTGTCATTCACTTTTGATGCAGTACAATTTTGCTTTGGGTCTCAATTAGCAGCCAATATCTATGTGCAAACATCTCTTAAATCTTTTTTTAAGAAAAGCTATTCTCATGTAGTCTGAAGGAGGCATTATTTGAAGTGGGAACAGAACTTTGAGGTTATAAAAGTCAAGAATCCTAGAAAGCCTACGGTGCCAGATCCATTAAAAAAATTTTTTTATATAGTGAAGAAGTGCAGACTAAAACTAAAATGAGTGTCCTTTAATAGCTACAGACTTGAACTTTTTCAGGAGTTGATAATGTTGGAGAAAACTGGGAGAATACGCATGCTCCATAGTGTATGTTTTGGCATAGCCTTTCTTGGAAGTAATTTGCATATTCTCTGACCCAAGAATTTTAATTCTAGAATTTCTTCTAATGAAATAATCATAGAAATCCACAAAATAATATATGATGAATAAACTATGTTCATTGTAACACTGTTTATAATAATGAAAAATTGGAAATTACCCAAAAGTCCATAATATAATAATTGATTTGATAAATTTCACATGATGGGAAACTCTGCAGCTATTAAAATGATTATGTAAATTTATGTGTATTTAACTATAAAGAGGGTAACAATATAATGACATCCAGTTGTTAAATCTGGTGGTCAATTCTTATCTGAATTGGACAGTTCTCCTTGACATACTTCTTTGTATGGTTTCAGGATCCCACATCCTCTGGCTTTACTCCAGCCTCGCTGCTCCTCCTCCTCTCCCCTCCCCTCCTGTTGCTGTACACGTGGTCCTCTTCTCTGTCTATACTCACTTATTTGCTGAACTCGGAAAAAAACATACAGCCTATGAGCATGTGCATGAGGACAATTCTCAGATTTATATCTCCAAACAAGCCTCCTGTCCCAAGCCCCAGTTCCATTTACCTACTGCCTACTTAGCACTGACACTTGCATCTTTAATAGATGTCTCAACAGGCTCAGAATTAAATTCCTGACCTCTCACAAACCAACTCTACCCACAGAATTACCTATCCCAGCCAAAGGCGACTACAGCTGTACGATATTGCTCAAGACAAAAACCTTTCAGCCATCTTTGATGCCTCACTTCTTGACACACCCTACATTCACTCTATCAGTAAAACCTGTTGGCTCTCTCTTCATCCCCACTGCCCCCAGGCCCAAGGCGGCATCATATCTCACCTGGATTATGGAAGTAGCTCCTAAATGGGCTCCCTGTTTCAACCCTTGCCCCCCAAGAGTCTGTTCTCAATACAGCAGCTGTATTTTAATATGCAGGTCAGATCTTGTCACTCCTCTGCACTGATGTCTGCAGTCTCCATTTCACTTAATATAAAAGCCAAAGCCCTTACAAGGCCAGTTTTCCTATTGCTCTTTCCAGATAGCACAAGTCTTCTTGGAATTATTTGAGCCTATCAAGCACGTGGGAGAAGGGCTTTTCCCTCAGTTTGAGTTCTAGCTCAATTACTAGTGTGCCTCCAGACTTTAGTTTCCCATCTACAGAATGAGACTCATCTGTCCCATCTACCGCACAGATTCAGCTGGAAGTGCTTTTCAATCCTAAAGCCTTCTCTAAGTACAAGGGCTACTGTGATTTTCAAATATCACTTCTAAAACCTATCTCGTTTGCTTGAGAGTTTCTTTTTTATGTCTAGTCCCCTGTTTATGTATGGCCAATTCAGACAATATGTGGTTTCTTTTATGTCAGGCATTTGGAGAATATATATATGTGCAAATTCTTTGAGAGACCATGACCTGGCTACTCTCATGTATTATATCTATCCCTATGTACGCAAATATATATGTATGTAGTATATCTATCCCTATGTATGCAATATAATATATATATAATTATTATATAATATATGCATACATAGGGATAATATATATTTGTGTATTTAATATAAATATATATCTACCCCATGTATGTAAATATCTATCATATAATATAGATCATATATATTTGCATACTATATATCATATGTGATATCAATATATATCAATATATGATATATATCGATATGATATATATCGATATAATCACATATATATCTATATATCATATATTTATATAATATATATATCATATATATATATTTGCATACATAGGGATAGATATGAGAGTAGCCAGGTCATGGTCTCTCAAAGAATCTGCACATATATATATTCTCCGAATGCCTGACATAAATCAGATATAAATATATATATATTTGCATACATAGGGACAGATACAATACATGAGAGTAACCAGGTCATAGTCTATATATTTGTATACATAGGGATAGATATAATAGACATATATCCTGAAACAAACTGCTTTATCTCAGTTACTCAATGTGAAGGTCACTTGTATTTCAGGGTTGTCCTTGGCTATCTTGATGACCCAAGTGAGGACATTCAGGATCCAGTGAGCGACAAATTCTTTAAGGAGGTGTGGGTTTCAACGGCGGCTCGAAATGCTACAATTTATGATAAGGTGAGGTTCACATATTTCCTCCTTTTTTTTTCACTGAATCTCATCCCAAAAAGCACATCGTTATTTCTGCCTATTATTGGTACAGTGTATTCTTAATAAATGTAAAAACCTAATACATTTCCAAGTTGTAATAAAATACCTCTTTGTGGACTCTGAAAAACAAAGTCGAAAAGCATCATGGATTTTGGTTTAGAAGAGGCTTTAGCAGCATTCTGATCTCTCTTGTGATGCAGGAATCCCGTCAGGAGCATCTTTAGCACCTGGTTACCCAGGCTTTGTACATGTCGAGTGACAAAGAGCAGAGAGGCAGATGGCATCATAAAATAAGCCACAGCTGAGTCCAGCCTAGCTCACTCAGCTGATGGCGTTATAATCTTGTGTATAGTGAGGTCACTTTTGGAGGCTCTTTTTTCCCTCTCCTATAAATTGGGAGGAATATTTACAAGGGTAGTTATGAGGATAAAGAACAGTTTAGCGATTTTGGCACATAGTGTATAGTAAACAGTGTTCATCCTTATGATGGAGCTTGTTAATATTAATAACAAGATATGCCATTTGTTGGACAGCTCTAGTTTTAGAAAGGTGTTTTAAAACCAGCTCCATTTGATGCATACCAAATGCATCGCCTGTGAAGTTTATCCTTTGGTTATAATAAAAAATGTAAAAGAGTTAAGAGTTGTGTAACAGTGGAACAGCTTACTTCAAAAAGTAGCTAGTTGCCCATCAGGGAAAAATACTGAAGCTGTATTCTAGCTGAGACTCATTGACCATCTGTAAGAAACTGGGTAGTCTGTGTTCTTCTTCATGACTTCCAGATATAGACCTGAACCTCTTTTAAAAAAAATCAGGCAAAATACATAAATTTTCTCTTAGAGCCCCTTCCAGCAGGGAGACTTATTATTCTTAATGAAACATGACTACTGTCTGTAAACCTTCTTTTCTTTCTTTTTCTTTTTTCTTTTAATTGGCATAGAGTCTCACTCTGTCGCCCAGGCTGGAGTGCAGTGGCATGATCTCAGCTCACTGCACTCTCTACCTTCTGTGTTCAGGTGATTCTCCTGCCTCAGCCTCACCACCACACCTGGCTAATTTTTGTGTTATTATGCAGGCTGGTCTAGAACTGCTGACCTCAAGTAATCCGCCCACCTCAGCCTCTCAAAGTGCTGGGATTACGGGCATAAGCCAGTGTGCCCCACCCCTGTATAGCCTTATTTCATCCTGAGGACTGAAGGCCATGGTCAAATAGATCATGTGCATAGAGTCTTTAAAATGTAATTGTACAAATGCAGAGCACAGCCTTATTTGGGTCCTGGATTTGGGGAAAAACATTTATAAAAGACATTTTGGGGGTAACAAGATAAATTTGAATATGGAGCACAACTTAAATGCCATTATATAATTAATTTTCTTAGGTGTGAGAATAGTGTTGTGATTATATAGGCACATGTCCTTATTCTTAAGAAATACACACAGAAGTATTCAGGGGTGAAGTGTTATGATATCCAAAACTCATTTTAACCAGCGAAGTAAGTATTACATATCAACAATTGATAATGCTATGTAAAGGTGCAGATATAAACCTCTTCCAAGAAAAGTTAGGGAAAATATATGAAATAGTCCCCTTAGACCAGAAGCTCCAGCAAAATTCAGGGATGATTATTATCCAAAAAAATTAACCTTAATGTGGGGTAACATTAGTGTAATTTCTTACCACTTACTAGCTTGACATTATGTTGAGGTCATTAGACTTTTGTGGATCAGATATAAGAATCTAGCTATGATTCTTCTAAGTGGAAGCAGATCTATCTATTTGTAGCACATAAGATAACCCACTCTTAAATCAGATCTGTGCTGTAACATAAGACTAATAATATGTTTCATAAAACAGAGGTCTTGTCTGTTGGAATAATTATTTTCCATAAAGGGCATGTGCTTTCTTTTAAACTTGTCACTCATTTTTCTATTTGTTTTCTAATCAGGTGTTCCGGTGCCTTCCCAATGATGAAGTACACAATTTAATTCAGCTGAGAGACTTTATAAACAAGCCCATATTAGCTAAGGAAGATCCCATTCGAGCTGAGGAGGAACTGAAGAAGATCCGTGGGTTTCTGGTGCAATTCCCCTTTTATTTCTTGTCTGAAGAAAGCCTACTGCCTTCTGTTGGAACCAAAGAAGCCATAGTGCCCATGGAGGTTTGGACTTAAGAGATATTCATCGGCAGCTCAAGGACTTCCACCCTGAAGACCACACTGCACACAGTGACTTCCTGGAGATGTCACAGCCAAAGCCAGGCCTGATACCAGCCCAAGAACCCTTTGGAATGGCTGGGGAGGGCTGCAGTCATACTGATGTAAGGACATTGAACATCAGCAAGGCTTTATGATTCCTTCTGCCTAACCTGATAAAACCAGGGGCTGCATTCTTGTTGATAGCATGGACTCTGTTGAGTACATACATAGTAGACTCATTTGAGTATGTGTTAAATAAAACACATATTCACATTCCTTAACATATACCAAAATCCATTTCCTTTGTAACAAGAATTTACCTGTAACTGTGATCTAGGTTGCCAAAAGTTGTCTGAACCTCCTTATTCTTCTCTGATCTTCATTTATGCAGCCAGTGTCTGGCTGGTCCTGCTCTCATCTTGCAGTTGATACAGGCACTGTTTGAAATACTGTTTATTACTAGATGTTGTAATGTTGCTTCAAGATTCTTCATGGTTACATGGGATGCCCCTGCTCATCTGGTCCTGAAGTAGTAACATTCACCCAAATGATGACATAATAAGGTCCCTTTTCCTTTGAATAATGAGGTAATTATTCCTTTTCAGTCTGTACGAACAAGACAGACCTTAGCTTACACAGTAGCCTGTGTTTGGCACTTCTGATAACATCAACGCCGTATCTTGACACCACGAAGCAACAGGAAGGAATATATTCCAATATTGAGACAGATTTATTTCATTTTGCTCCCAAAAGCACAGACAAGATGAGTCTTTGTGATGAGGCCCACCTGATCTGGGTGCTATTTGATTACATAGCACCCAGATAAAACTGAGAGCACACAGCCTTCAGAAACCCCCAAGATGTCAAGGGGGATCAGATCCAGATAAGAAAAGATGATTCCTTCTATTCCTGTAAGTTTTCTGTCATCCTTAGCTGCTGGGTTGATTGGAATTCGATCTCTACATTTCAAAATCAAACCCGTGAATACAGTTTGTCTTTCAAAAGAATCAGAGGCATCATAACTCCTACCAAGTTAGTATGAGTCTAACCTTGTTTGATATTCAGCTCTACTGCTATGTTATCTTCTTTGAGAAAAATTAATTGATTATAAAATAGGGGCTACTTCGCTTGCATTGTTAAATATGTATTAACATTCCACCAGGGCTTCCAAAGAAGTTACGATGCCTTAGTCTGTGAATTATTCTGGAAATGTGTTTTTCCTTTTCGTATCTTAGAGTACCCTTTGATAATTTTACTAAGCAGAACAACTCTGACAGTCTAAAGAGCTAATGTGGGTTCCCAAAAGGCCCAAACCTGTCAAACCAGGTGCAGGTGTAATGATTACACATGTCTATGGATTTCCTGGACAGACTCTGATTTGGGTTGTTGTTCAAAGCAGCAAGCCCCTGATCCCCATTTTCATGAAGCTGATACTTCAGTTGGAAAAATTAGGAGCAGAAAGTCAGGGATAGGGGTTAGCAGAGAGAGAAATAGTGTCACATCAATGAAAGGATTTCATAGCTAGGGAACATTTCACAAATGAGGTAAGATTTCGTAACCAGTAATAAAAATGAATGTTTTTTATAAGTAAATAACTTATTTTTCAGGAGGCTAAAGAGGGTAAAGTGACTTCATTCTATATCAATTGTAAGTAAGACAGACATTTGCTATTGAAAAGTTTAGATTGGCATTTGAAATATTGAATGTATGTGGGATCTCTAAGGCTTTCTTAGATTTTATTTTAAAATATTTTTTAAACCTTAGAGCAGTCAACAAACTGGCTCTTGATTTTGTGCAAGGATATTCCCTTAAAACCATAAAGAATAAAAGCCTGAAAGGACCCTTTCCCTTATAAGTCATTTAGTCCAATTTCTCCCCATTTTATAGATGAGGAAACCGAGGCTCAGATTAGATGAAGACTCACCTAAATCCACTCAATATGTAGATGGTAGAGCTGGGACTAGCAACATTGCTGCACCTGGTGTTGGCCTATCTCTTCACTTTATATCATTGCCCAAGAATGAGGATATGCAGTAAACAGATTCCAGGCAAGGTATCTCTAAGCTGTTTTGAACCCTCTGATATTTTGTGTTTATGTGTTTGTCTGTCTCCCCTACTAGAATGTAAGCTCCGTGGGGCAGGGACTTCACTGTCTTTTGTTCCTAGTGTATCCCCAGAGCCTGGACCAGTGCTTGGCACATAGGAGATGCCAATAAATGTTTGTGGAATTAATAAACAAGGTGAAGAGCTAACGAAATGAAAATCTTAGTCTCATATAGGAAATCTTACTACCGCTTTCTATGACAAGTTTCTTTTCCATTGCATCTTCTCAAAGGCAAGATGCTCATCTGCAAAGAGGTGATAAGATTTACTTGGAGGGATTTTATGGAAAATTCGGTGCAATAATTGCTTTTTTTTTTTTGCAGTAGCAGTTTACATAGTACAGCATTCTGCAAAAGTCGCATGAAATGTGGACACAAGATGTACTGTATGACCTAATTACCTGTCATTCTCTGACACCATTACTACCTACTAGAAGTTCAAATAATTTATCTTTGACATTGCAATATCTGATAAGCCTTTTAAAATGTAAATAATTCAAAGCCTTGAAAATCATGAATCTGCTCAACATTTAAAGTGACTGTAATCTTTTGAAATGCCTATAAATGCTATATACCTGACACCCTGCTAATTTCTGTAATAATTTTTGTTTTCAAGAGGGAAAAATTCTAGTATTACAATGAATGAATGCTGGAAAGTGGTCATGGTCTAGTAAAGCTATTCAGATTGGCCATGCTTAGTCATTGGAGGTAGCCTTAGCATAGCAAGTCTGGTGCAGGCGCTTGTTCTGAATCTAGTGTCCAGCCCATGACTCATCCTTCAGTGGGATATTTTTAATTCTCAGCTGTAATGCATCACAGAAAGGTGTGTAGAGCTGGTCATTAGATAATTGTGAGGCATACTGTAAAACATTTATTTTCAAAGCACCTTTGTAAAGAAATTTTGCCTATAAGTACTCAAAATACAGACAGTTCATTTCTTATGTAAGAACTTGGGAAATTATAGTATCATGAATTAACACTCTTCCAGAGGAAAACAACAAGTTGAGAAGTCATTTTGCAGATACAAGGAAAAAATAGATTTTATGTATATAGAGCCTGTACTTTTACTGCATCTTTTTATTTCCTTCCTTCCTCCCTCTTTTCTCTTTTCCTTCCTTCCTCCTCTCCTCTCCCTCTCTTCCTCCCTTCCTCCCTCCCTCCCTCTTTTCTCCTCTTTTCTTTTTTCTTTTCCTCCCTTCCTCCCTTCCTCCCTGCCTCCCTCCCTTCCTCCCTTCCTCCCTTCCTTCCTTCCTTCCTCCTTCTTCCTTCTCTCTCCCCTCCCCTCCCCTCCCTTCCCCTTCTCTCCTCTCTTCCCCTTTTTTTCTTTTCTTTCTGGATTTTGCTCTGTGACCCAGGCTGGAGTGCAGTGGCATGATCTCAGCTCATTGTAACCTCTGCCTCCTGGGCTGAAGCAGTCCTCCCACCTCAGCCTCCCGAATAGCTGGGGTTGCCAGCACATGCCACCACACCCAGCTAATTTTTTTTTTTTTTTTTGTAGACTGCCTTTATGTTGCCCAAGCTGATCTCAAACTCCTGAGCTCAAGCAATCTGCCTGCCTCGGCCTCCCAGTGCCAGGCAGGCAGATTGCTTGAGCTCCCTCCTCTGTGCTGGGATTACAGGCATGAGCCACCATGCTAGCCTCCTCATTCTTTGTTCCTGCAATCTCTGTCCCCAACCATAGCACCTTCTTCTTTTGTAAAAATTATTTCAAAAAACAAGAAAAAGTATCCTGAGTTAAAAAACAGAATTAAGCCTTGTATTAGTCTGCTCAGGCTGCCAAAACAAGATGCCCTAGACTGGGTGGCTTAAACAACGGAAGTCTATTTTCTCACAGTTCCAGAGGTGGGAAGTTTGAAATCAAGGTGCCTGTGTGGTAGGTTTCTGGTGAGGACTCTTCCTGGCTTGTCGGTGGCTACTTTCTCACTGTGTGCTCACATGGCCTCTTCTTTGTGTGAGCACAGGAGGCAGAGGCAAGCTCTCTGGTGTCTCTTCTTCCAAGGCCACTAATCCCATAATGAGCACCCTACTCTCACGACATCGTCTAACCCTGATTACTTCCCAGAGACCTCATTTCCAAATACCACAACCTCAGAGATAATGGGCTTCATATGAACTGGAAGGGAAGACACAAACATTCAGTCTGTAATGAATCTTAACTCATACTTTAAAGTGACCGACAAAATACAATTTTTTTACCCAGGTCATTGTTCATTTTTTGTTTTGTTTTTGTTTTTGAGACAGAGTCTCGCTCTTTTGCCAGGAGCCAGGCTGGAGTGCAGTGGTGCAATCCCGGCTCACTGCAACCTCCGCCTCCCGGGTTCAAGCATTGCTCCTGCCTCAGCCTCCTGCCTCAGCCTCCCGAGTATCTGGGACTATAGGCGCGCGCTACCATGCCCAGCTAATTTTTGTATTTTAGTAGAGACAGGGTTTCACTATGTTGACCAGGATGGGCTCAATCTCTTGACCTCGTGATCTGCCCGCCTCAGCCTCCCAAAGTGCTGGGGTTACAGGAGTGAGCCACCGCACCAGGCCTGTTTTTCTACTCTTTAGTAATATATAAGTGCAGGAAAACAGCCTGTTGCATGGTAAGAGTAACGCCATCTTGAAGCGAAACTAACATGATGATGAATGTTTGATTCCTGCATACCAAGGTGTTCTGCAGCAAGGTTCTTAAAGCATGCCTGTTGCATAGATAACCCCTCATGAAGATGCTTATCTCACCTCCCTCGAGCCCAGATCTGTCTCCTAAATTCCAAACACCCCTGAAGATTAGGTATTTCTACTTGCTTTTTTCACGCGCTCCTCAAACTCAACCACACAGCCTATCCAAAACGGCAACCGTCATTGATATCCTCTTCCAGTCCCCAGCCAATGCGCCCACAGGGTTCCTTCTGTTGTTCCTCATATTAAGGAACAGTCCCATCAGCCACCAACTGCCAAACTGGAAAATAATTATCATTCTTGATTCCTCCCTTTCTCTTACTTTCTCCATATCATTAGCCACCAAGTTTATCAACTCCACTACCTTATTGTCTCCCAGTTGCTCTCAATTATTTTTCCTCCCAACGCCACTTCCTACTTCACCTTGGTCACCATCACCTCATCTGCATTAACTAGTCTGTGAAATTTGGTCCCTCCTAGATCTATTCATTGCAGTCAGAGATATTTTTTTTAATTGTAAATCTGGTCATATCTTTTCCAGCTTAAATTCCTTTAAGAGATTTTGTTTTAGGGTAAAGTCCTAAAAAGGTTCTGCAAGACTCTTTATAGACTGCCCCTTTCTTTTCTCTCTCTTTCTTTCTTTTTTTTTTTTTTTTGAGATGGAGTCTGGATCTGTTGCCAGGCTGGAGTGCAGTGGTGCAATCTTAGCTCACTGCAACCTCCACCTCCCAGGTTCAAGCGATTCTCCTGCCTCAGCCTCCTGAGTAGCTGGGATTACAGACATGCACCACCATGCACAGCTAATTTTTTTTGTGTGTGTATTTATAGTACAGATGGGGTTACACCATGTTGGCCAGGATCGTCTCCATCTCTTGACCTCATGATCCATCCATCTCAGCCTCCCAGAGTGCTGGAATTATAGGTGTGAGTCACTGCACCTGGCCAACTGCCCATTTCTTAACCCTCCAGCTGAATCACCTCCAGCTGCCACTCTTCTTTTGAGTGATACTCAATTTGGCTTCTGTATATCCCTTTCTCCTGGCTTTCTTTCTTAAAGCCTATTTTTGTTTTTGCTAAGTAGCCTTCTTTGACCTCCCCATGTCTGGCTTAGTACTGTGGCCTCCTGGGTGCCTCCACAGCATGCTGTTCTTTTCATGGCATTCACACACCGTATGTGATGCCTGCTACATCAATACCCTGAGCTCTATGCAGTGGGAGCGCATGAACCATGAGTATCTTGGACATTGGGGCACCCCAGGACCTAATGTACTTCAGACAGTACAGATGCGTAATAGATAGTTGTTGGTAGAGAAAATGAATCAATCTGAAAAAGAGATGGATGGAAAAAGAGAAAGATAGCAGATTGCTGCACACTTGCCAAAATCCAGGAAGAAAAGTAGTGTTTAGACTGTGTCAGTGCCTGAGCTACAAAGGCCATAAGCTACAAAGGCCATATGTAAATGGCAACAAAAAGAAGAAGGCATATAGTAGGGCTGTCTACCCTGGCAACTTCATTCTCAGCCAGCCTCTCAAATGGTCAAGCTCAACCAGCAAGAAGTGAGGCAAACGGGAACCTGTGCTGATTGCATTAATTTTATCTCATGTTCCATCACTAGGGAGTTGAGAAGTGGCGAAGTTGGAGGGGAAGAAAATTTTGTCTTTACACATCTTGACATTTGACTATATTCTGTCTGATGTGTTTTCTTTGGCTTCCCCCAAAGCAAACCTTGAGAGAAAGATTTGAATGAAAGTATTTAATTAGGATGTATTCTGAGGAAGCACATGCACAGGAGTGGGCAGCTTCTCTGCAAACAGTTGCTGGGGCAGAAAGAGCCAGCAAAGAAGCAGAGAGAAACCCATTCAGGGCAAAGCCGCCAACTTGGTGAGAACTGGCTCCTGTGGCCGCAGGTAAACTCAGAGCAGGCTGAGGGGTCTATGTGGCTGGACATCAACACCACCAGGTAGAATAAACCTCTAATTTTTCACAATAGTTGGTACAACTATTATAGAAAATATTATGGAGTTTCCTAAAAGAATTAAAACTAGGACACCATATGACCCAGCATTTTCACTCTGGGTGTGTATATACATATATATATATATGGGGAGAAGCACTATATAAATATATATATATATAATGAAATCAGTATCTCAAAGAGAGATCTGCACTGTCATGTTCATTGCAGCATTATTCACAATAGCCAAGATATCAAATCAATTTAAGTGTCCACCAACAGATGAATGGATAACGTAAATGTGTGTAATGGAATATTATTCAGTCATAATAAAGATGGAAATCCTTCCATTTGTGACAACATGGATGAACCTGTAAAATAGAATGCTGAGTGAAATAAGCCAGACTCAGCGAGACAAATATTATATGCATAATCTAAAAAAATCATACTCATAGAAGCAGAAGGTAGAGTGGTGGTTGCCAGAGGCTAGGGGGTGGGGGCAGTGGAGGAAGTGGGGAGATGTTGGTCAAAGGGTACAAACTTTCAGTTATAAGATGTGCAAGTTCTGGGATCCAATCGTCACCACAGCACGGTGACTATCAGTTACTAGTACTGTGCTGCGTACTTAAAATTTGGTAAGAAAGTAGGTCTTAAATGTTCTCACCACATAGGAAAAAATTGGATAATTATGTGAGGTGATGCATGTGTTTATTGGCTCGATTATGATAATTATTTCACAATGTAGTTGTATATCAAATCATCACATTCTATACCTTAAATATATACAGTTTTTATTTGTCAATTATACCTCAATAAAACTGGGGGAATTTCACAAAAGCAATTCTTATCTACTCTAGAAGCATGTAATTTCCCTCAAGATAGGAATATTCTAACTTTTTATATATGTTGTATTGAGCTTAGCACAATGCTGAGCATATTGTTCAAGTTACACAAAAATTGAATTGAAAAGTGGCCACCTCAATCCTCTTTCCCCAAGGCTTTGTATGCTTATGATATTTGAGATTCATTAGGCCAATTCATAAAGCTCAGGGGAGAACCAAAGAAATAAAAGCTGTTTTTATATTAGAGTGGTGCGGTAAGAAGTGGATTTCTAAATTTTCCTTTGGTATTTATAAAGTCTCCATCGCTTTTTAAAACATAAAATACAGTTAAAGCTGTGATAATGGAACTAAATGTCAGGTCACACTCTCATTTGAAAGATTATGGAAAATTAAAATTATACAGTTTTCCCATGATATTTGACTATTTCTAGAATAGAAAAAAGGGCTGGTTTAGAACTGTACAGATAACTCAGGAGGCAAACATTTGGTGATTTAAGAGAAACTAGAAAAGAAGTACTTTTGAAAAGCCTTTGAAGATAAAGACACTATTTTCTGAGCTTCTTTTTTCATAACCCTTCTTCATTCATAAGAAACTTTATATTGCAATGTATTCTCCACATAGAGATACAGGGACCTCACGGTGAAAGGTAAAATCAGGAAGTTCTTGATTAGCAGTTGGAACCGCCCTCTACACACCTGGCTTTTGATATGCTTTTCATTCCTGGAACAGCAACCCAGATCTGTATCAAAGACACTGCCCTGTTTTGAAACTGGTCTGGGGTGTCACTGAATGCTCCTCTCCTTTTTTACTGCTACTCTTTCATACGCCCTCTTTTTCAAAGTCTAAATGTAGTTTTCCAACTTTTTTCTTTAACTAGTTTTGGACCTCTAGTGCAAAGGACTGAGTTCATCACATCCCTCAATTCAAGGCGTAGTAAGATCTCTCTTGTTTAACTCATTTATTTGTTTTTATCTTCATAACCCATTCATTTTTCTTCTCCTTGCAACAGACATGCATTTTAACATATTTTATGTATATTCTTTCACGTGAATATGTTCTTGCAAAATGTGTATCATCATTTTGCGAATTTTTATCTACATGAATGACGCATGTTGCATTCTGTTTCTGACAAAGCACTGTTTTTAAGATCTGACCATATTGATGTATAGTTCTAATCTTGCTTAATCATTGTATTTAACGTTAAGTAATCACACTTTGCCCATCACTTTTGCAAAAATTGACACCTGAGTTACCTCCAACTACACTCTGCCACAAATATGCTGCAGCGAAAATCCTCATCTCAACACATGGACACACTGTGGGAAACAGCACACTCGGGGCCTGTCGGGGCAGGGGTGGGGAATGGGGGAGGGAGAGCATCAGGAAGAATAGCTAATGGATACTGGGCTTAATAGCTAGGTAATGGCTTGATATGAACAGCAAACCACCATGGCACATGCTTACCTATGTAACAATTTGGCACATCCTAAACATGTACCCCAAAACTTAAAAGTTGAAGAAAATAATAACAAGAAAATCTTCATCCCATAGGGCTGCTCACTACCAGGCAGATGGCTTTCCCCAAGTGAATGACCCAAGAAAGAGCAAAGCAGAAGTCACAGATCTTTTATAACCTAGCTTTGGAAGTCACAAATTATCATTACAATGATACCCTATTTATTATACCAGTCAGCCCTGTTCGATGTGGGAGAAGACTATGCTACAACATAAACACCAGGAGACTGGGATTATTAGTCATCTTGGAAGCTAGCTGCCATACACATTGGACATTGTGCTCCCTTTTTTTTTTTTTCCAGATTTCTTGTTTTCCCATATAGACATTTGTGTATGTGTGTTTCTCTGCTTTTTGCATGAATTGATTATTTGTGTGATAGCTCTGCTTCCCAGGAGATGTACGTTACCTTCCTGTGCTTACAAAAACTCCAAACCCTTTGTCTTCATATTCCCACTGAGTTCTATTATAAAAATTGCCAAATGGCTGCCAAATGCAGTTTATAAAAAGGAAAGTCATGATAGGTTTTTAACACCTGGAAAAAAAGCCCATCATATTCAAGAACCTGAATTTTGATTAAGCCATGATATTTTTGTACACTTAAGCCAGCCTAAACTCTTCCTTCTATTGTTGCAAGTAGCGAGATTTGTTTCAACTGATTTTATTTTTGTTTATTCTCGGCCGGGTGCAGTGGCTCACACCTATAATCCCAGCACTTTGATTTATCCCCTTCCCAGACCACACCGAGGCCAGTAGACCTCAATATAGAAGATTGATCTCTCCAGAGATTTGTAGTTAGGAGTGGAAATTTAGGGAAATGAAAGATACATGATATTGCTCGAACAGTCATTACAGGACATGCTTCTGATTTTACTGTTGGGAGAACTGAGGCTAGGGCTTGTGGTGAGGAATACATGAGTCAATAAGTGAAAGGCCTCTGAAATTTTAAATGCTCCTATAATACAAAGCCTGTGCCCAAGGCCAGAAATAGCTTCAGGATTACTTCAGGATTTTTGTCTTGGGCTTGGCAATTCCAGATAGTACACACTGGACCCAGATACCCTGAATTTTCTCTGGTAAATATATCTCCTCTACTTGATAGCAAGGAGTCAGGGCCAGGAAAAACGTCTGGACCTCAGATGGGATGGGCTGGTGTGTGATGGGAGTTTTCACCACAGACCGTGTTGCGTTTCATTTTTCACTTCAGGATCTTTATTCATCAGGGTATACTGGGACACATCATAGATATTGACAAAGTAAACCTACAGAAGGCAGACGTAATACCAGTAAATAGTTCACCCTCCTCTGAAGAGCTGCAAGCACTTTCAAGTGTGCTCTCAGAATAGCTGCTTATGGAAGATCAGAGCAGTTGCTATTTTTTTTTTTTCACATTTTATGGAACAACAAGCTGAAAGATTAAAGGACATGGACGAGGTCTGAATAATGAGTAGAGAGAATAGAACAGAACTTCCAGGGGCTTCACTCTCACTGAGTAAGGCACCACTACAACCTCCCTATGAGGTTGAGAGAGTGAGTCCAGCTAAAGCAGCTTGCAGGTTCCCTCAGTCATATTCTCAGGCTGCAAATAACGTTAACCATAGCCCAGGTTTAAATGCTTCCTGGCCGCCTCCATTTCACCTCCAAAATTTCCATTGATCTGTTTGATTTTCAGATTTTACTTTCAAAATATTTGGAGAAAATTTTAAACATATATATATGAAACTCTGAAAAGAACCCCACATAAGCCTAGTGGCTAAATTAGTCTTTAAACAAAGGTAGTATTGTTTAACAGTTAAGAGAATGTAATTTGAAGTCAAATCTCAGTTCTGTCAGTATTTTACTTGGTATCTTTCGGCAAGTCACACAATCACTCTAAACCTGGTTCTCATAGGCTTCTGTTTTCTCTGGAGAACATTGACAAGTGCATGGATTCTGTTTCTAAGATGTTGATTATGCTTCTCTGGAGAACTGTGACTATTATATATATTATATATATGATCTCATAGAAGATTTATTATGAGAATTAGCTCACATGTTTATGGAGGACATGAAGTCCTACTATCTGCTGTCTGTAAGCCAAATAACCAGAAAAGCCAGTGGTATAATTCAGCTGGAAACCAAAGGCCTGAGAAACAGGAGCTTTGATGTCTGACAGCAGGAGAAGCTGGGTGTTCCAGCTCAAGGATAGAGAGCAATAATTTGCCCTTCTTTTGCTTTTGTTCTATTCAGGTCCTCAATGGATTAGATGCTGTCAGCTCCTCACATTGGTAAGGGTGGATCTTCTTTACTCAGTCCACTGATTCAAATGCTAGTCTCTTCCACAGACACTCTACTGACACACCCAGAAATAATGTTTTACCAGCTCTCTGGGCATCCGTTAACCCAATCAAGTTAACATATAAAATTAACAATCAACTACACAAATATTTATTGAGCACATACTATTTATGAGACCTATTCTATGTTTAAAATGGATTAAGGAAACCTACAACTAACAATGAAATTATTAAATTGCCATTGGTGTCAGCAACACAACAAATATTTGGTGTGCAGAGGACTGGGGAGGATTTTTTGAAAAGAAAAACTAAAGCTCTAATTTTAAATATCATTTCTACCACTCATCTACCAATCCTTTAGTCACTCACCTAAACCACAGACATTTTCATCTGTTTTATTCTTACTCTAAGATCATTTCATCACCTATATAGACATAGGCACAACCTTAACCTCTCTGTGTCTTGACCCCACCTCCAGGGCTTGTAAAGCTCATATTTACTCCATCTTTGTTATCTCTTATCCCTATTCACAGATGTTGTCTAAACAGACTTACAAGTTTTAAAACTATGTGCATATTTGTAATCATTTATTAATCCATCAAATACTTAAGGGTCTACAACATCCCAGGCACTATTCTGAGCCCTAAAGATAAAGTGGTGGTCAAAACAGACCAACTTTTGCCCATGGAGTCAAAAGAGACAGACAGCAAGCAAGTTAAAGTCAAAGGTAACTTCAGATGGTATCAATTCCTAAAAGAAAGATGCTGGTGGTCTAGGGAGCGTCATTGGTTTGCAAGTCCTGGAAGACAGGATGTTATTTCAGTCAGGGTAATAGAGGAGGGTCTCTCTGAGGAAGAGGCATTTCGGAGAGGTCTGAATGTTGAGAAGCAGCCACCATGTAAAAATGCGGATGAAAATGTGTAAGACAGAACAGCCAATGCAAAGGCCATGAGCCCCACAAAGGATAATCTGGCATGACTGAGGAGCAAGCAGAAGACCAGAGTGGCTGAGAGTGAGTGAGGCGAGCATAATGGAAAATGACATTGGAAGCCTGGGCCAGGTCATCCCAGGTAGGCATTTTAAGCCTTAGTTAAATGTTTGAAGTTTATTCTAATTGTTAAGACATCATAAAAAGATTTTAAGTAGGGGAGTAACTTGATATAATTAAATTAGATCATTTTGGCTGGTATGGAAAAAAGGAAAGCATAGAATGAATGGGGTTGACCATGACGCTTACTTGACATAGTTGGTGTTTTTTTCAAAAGTAGACCTTGAATAATGGACTTGGATACTGGTAATTTATTTGGAAGTGGCCACAGAAAGCACAGGCCAGGGAGTGGGGTAAGTGAGACAAGGACAAGAGAAATGCTTATAGAGAGTGCATTAATAAGCGGGCTACCACCATGGACAGCAGCACTCAATTCCACTTCAGAAGTATCACGCGAAACACATCCTCCTGTGGCTTGAGAAAGCCCTCAGGGAAAGCAACAGAGACGCTTTGACGCTTGATGTGAGAAACTCTCACCGTGTATGGGAAATGTCCACCACGGCTCTGGGGGAACTCGGAGGTAGACTGTAATTGTCAGTTTTATGCATAATATGGCTAGGCCATTGTTTCCAATTATTCAATGAAACATTCCTCTGGGTGTCACTGTGAAGATATTTTGTACACGTGATTAAAGTTCACAATCAGTTGACTTTCGGTAAGGGAAATTATCTTAGATACTCTGAGTGGGCCTGATTGAGTCAGTTGAAAGGCATTAAGAGCAGAACTGAGGCTGCCCTGAAGAAATGAAATTCTGCCTTCAGATAGAAGCTTCAGCTCATGCCAGAGAGTTCCTAATGCCTGTTGTTCCTGATGGAATGCCCGGCGAATTTCAGACTTGCCTTGCCAGGCCCCACAATCACATAAGCCAATTCTTTGCAATAAATCTCCTACTAATTCCATTCCTCTGGTTGAAACTTAACAGGAAGAAAGGAAACAAGGAATCCAGCATACTGGTTATTTTAACAGAACATTGGCTGAACAGTCATTGGGGAACTGAAAAGGTAGAGTGTCTTCCAGGACTTGCAAACCGATGACACTCCCTAGACCACCAGCATCTTTCTTTTAGGGATTTATACCATCTGAAGTTACCTTTGACTTTAACTTGCTTGCTGTCTGTCTCTTTTGACTCCATGGGCAAAAGTTGGTCTGTTTTGACCACCACTTTATCTTTAGGGCTCAGAATAGTGCCTGGGACGTTGTAGACCCTTAAGTATTTGATGGATTAATAAATGATTATAAATATGCACATAGTTTTAAAACTTGAAAATCTGCTTAGACAACATCTAACAGAGATAATATCTGCAGGAAGTAGGAAGCACCTACTGCCCCTGGGGCTGGACAAAGAAAGGGAAGATGAGGTTTTTAAAATGTAGAAGCTTGGAGGAGGGGACCTACAAAGTTAGGGCCCAGACGTCTGAGGGGGTGGCATAGTACTGCTGCTGATAGGTTTTCTGAGGGGGCTTGATAAGGCTGCTCTTTTTTCTTTATGTAGGTGAAGTAATTTGATCATTTTCTTAGAGGGAATGTCCTGACATGCCCCAGAATATTGGATCCCTACAAACTTTACAGATGGAGAAGACCCCTGGATCTTGGGAGAGGTTTTCTCACACTTCTGGCATATGTGTATCTTACCAGGGCATCTAGAGAACTTGTCATTTTCTGCTCACCAAGTCTAGTTAACTTAATGTGATCAATACAGTGGCATACTAAACAATGTTCTGTGAATGCAAAAGAATTAATAGCCCTTTGGAATATGTTTTATCAAGGAAGGCAGGAAAGTTAACTTAGTCCTGGGACAAGAAATTAAATGTGTTTTGCTGTTCTTCCTATGTAAATAAAAACAGTTTTCATTCTCTTACCTGTTGGGAATTGCAAAGAATGTATTTGCTAAATCAATAGCTGCATACCAAGTGCCAGGGGATGTGCTGATCTGATGGGTAAAGATGCCATATCTGGCGTAGCAGCTGTGACAAGGAGTGACAAGCATACAGTGAGGTGCGTGAAGTGCACACACCTTAAAGAGTACTGTTTGATGTGTATTTAGGTAGGTCCACACCCATAAAACCATTGCCCAGGTCAAGATATGGAACATTTCCACTACCCTAATAGATGTGCTTCCTCCTTTAATGCTGTTCTCCTCAAATAACTACTGTTCTGACTTTTATCACCATTGATTAGTTTTGTCTGCTCTTGAACCTCATAAGTTGTTGAGGTTTTTTTTGCTTGACATAGGACTGTGAGATTCATCCATGTTGTGCAGGCAGCAGTTCATTTTTTTATTGCTATGTGGGATTCCACTGTAAGAATAGACTATAATTGATTTATCCACTCTCCTGCTGATGGACATTTGGACTGTTTCCAGCTTGGGACTATTATTGATAAAACCACTATAAACATTCTTGTATTCAAATTGTACATTTGACACAAATCATGATAGTCCAGTGCTTTGCATTCCAGGCTTCCCTGCATGGGGCTGAGCCCGTTCCTGTGGCTCTGGAGAAAGCCCTCAGGCAAAGGAGCTGAGGGACTCAGCTGCTGAAGGTAGGCAACTTGTATGGGAGATATACGCTGTGGCTTGAAGTGAACTCAGAAATGGACCAAGAAGATACAGGGTGGAGCATCAACAGCATCTGCTGCACTACTCTATAGGGATGTTTTGAGCCTTAAATGAATTAATGTATATAGAGCACAAAGCATGTGCTAATCACTCAGTAAAAGGGGGTTGCTGCTGTTGTTAAATTTATAACCTTAGACTTTTAAAGCAGCAGACCTCAGGTGGGTACAGTAGAGTTACTAAGAGTGAGCCTCCATAACTTATGTCACATCTGCAATCCTATTCCCTTATTCTTCTCTAATGCTGTAAAGCTTTGAATGCAGGATGTTTGGCTTCACTGAATCAGAATCTGTATGAACATTACATCTGGATAAATACAATAAAGATCACACAGAAAGCTTTAAAACTTCCTGATCCCAGGGTCCCAGCTCCAAAGCTTCTAAACTATTTGGCTTGGGATGTGGCTTGGGCATCTGGATTTAAAAAATCTCTCCATGTGATGTTAAAATGTGACAATGTTTGAGAGCCACTGGCTGAAAAGGAAAGGGAGAAAAAAATCAAAATCCTCAAAATGCCTCTTAATTTCATAGCTAACCTTAACTAAAGAAATAATATTACTCAAGCTGGGAAGAAACCACTATATGGGGTTGCTCAAAACCTTTCCTATTCATTTTGAAAATTTTAAAATGTCAGGGAGTTAAAGGGAATTTAATTCTCACAATAGCAGAATACAAGTTAGACTTCCATCCTGCAGTCTAGCCACCGAGGACAGTAAGAGCAGGTTGTTCCGACAGCAAGACAAATCTGATTGGAGGGGCGCAGAGTAGTTCCTCTGGGCCAAAGAAGACAGAAGAGTGGCAGTACTGAGAAATACGGAAGCTCACTTGCTAAGGGTGCTTAGCACTCTTCTCTTAAAATACACTTGGCAGCTTTAACACATAAAAATACAGGACCCCCAGTTAAATTTGAATTTCAAATAACAATGGCTAGATTATTTTGTAACCACTTTATTTATATATAACTCATATACCATATGATGATTTATCTATTTATAGTGTACAACTGAATGATATTTAGTACACTCATAGACACGTGCAGCTATTATCATGGGAAATTTTAGAACACTTTCATTTCAAACAGAAAACCCATATTGTTTATCAACCTCCACACATCCATCTCCACCCCCTACCCAGTCCTAGAAAACCCCTAATCTATTTTCTATCACTTATAGATTTGCCTTTTCTGGACATTTCATATAAACAGAAGCATATAATATGCGGTATTTTATGACTAGCATAATATTTCAAGATTCATCCATGTTGTGACATGTATCAGTACTTCCTTCAATTTTATAGCTGAATAATATTTTATTGCATGGAAATACAAATTTTGCTCATCCATTCATCAGTTGATGGACATTTGGGCTGTTTACACACATTAGCTGTGTCATTTCTAAATAATGCTGCTGTGATCATTTCTGTACAAGTCTTTGCATAGATGTATGTTTTGATTTCTCTTAGGTATACACTGAAGTGGAATTGCTAGATCATTTGATAAGTTTATCTTTAATTTTTTGAGAACCTTTTAACATTCCCATAAGCATGTATGAGGCTTCTATATCCTCATCAACATTTACTATCTGACTTTTTTTTATAGCCTTCCTAATGCCTGTGAGGTAGTATTTTATTGGGGTTTTCATTTGAATTTTCCTGATGACTAATGATGTTGGATATCTTTTAATATATTTATCGGTCATTTGTTTATCTTCTTTGGAGAAATGTCTATTCAGATATTTGGTGATTTTTTAACTGGTTTCTCTTTTTATTTTTGAGTTGCAGGAGTTCTTTACATATTCTAGATACGTGTCCCTTGTCAGATATACAATTGTCAAATATTTTCCCCTTTTCTGTGGGTTGCCTTTTCACTTTCTTGATACTGTCCTTTGTAACACAAAACTTTCTAGTTTTAATGAAGTTCAATTTATCTTTTTGTTCTTTTTTTTTTTTTTTTTGAGACGGAGTTTCGCTCTTGTTACCCAGGTTGGAGTGCAATGGCGCGATCTCGGCTCACCGCAACCTCCGCCTCCTGGGTTCAGGCAATTCTCCTGCCTCAGCCTCCTAAGTAGCTGGGATTACAGGCACGCGCCACCATGCCCAGCTAATTTTTTGTACTTTTAGTAGAGATGGGGTTTCACCATGTTGACTGGGATGGTCTCGATCTCTTGACCTCGTGATCCACCCGCCTCGGCCTCCCAAAGTGCTGGGATATCTTTTTGTTCTTGTTCCTTGTGCTTTTGGTGTCATATCGGAGAATCCATTGCCAAATCAAAGATCATAAAAGTTTATCTCAATTTTTTTTCTAAGAGTTTCATAATATTGGCTCCTACATTTAAGTTTTTAATCCATTTTGAGTTAATTTTTATATATGGTGTGAGTTAAGAGTCCAACTTTATCCTTTAGCATATGGCAATTCTATTGTCTCAGCACCATTTGTTGAAAAGACTATATTTTTTCCCATTGAATTGCTTTTGCAGTCTTCTTGAAAATCAATTGCCATAGATACATGAATTTGTTTCTGACCTTTTAATTATTTTCCATTAATCTTAGTCTATCCTTATGCCAATACCATATTGCCTTGATTACTGTTGGTTTGTATTAAGTTTCAAAAGTGGGAAGTAAGTCCTCCAATTTGTTCTTTTTTTCCAAGAACAAAAAAGTTTAAGCTATTCTGAGTTCTCTGAGTTTCCATATGAATTTTAGGATCAGCTTGTCAATTTCTGCAGAGAACCAGCTGGTATTCCAACATAGATTGCATTGAATCTATAGATCCATTTGGAGAGTATAGCTGTCTTAACAATATTAAATCTTCTCATCTGTGAACAATGGATGCCTTTCTATTTATTTAGATCTTAAATTTCTTTTAGCAATATGTAGTTTTCATAATTTAAGTTTTGTGTTGTTTTGCCAAATTTAATAATGGATCTTTTTTAGTAAAAAGTATTCTTCATGCATACTTGTTCTAAAGTGTAAGACGTACTTACACTAAAGAAATTATTCATTGTTTCTGTAAAATTCAAATTGAACTGGGCATTCTGTATTTGATCTTGCAACCCTGTCTTAAAGGAGATCAGAGAGCAGAATGAAGCACCTAAGCCTAAAGCTATGAAGGGCATATGGGTATCCAGGGACTGGAAGAGAAGCAAAGATAATCAGAACTATACAAAGGCAAATGTTTAGCTTATAGGAGGTTATAACAGTTAAGCATCAGTAAGCTATTTTGTTCCTAGAAAGCTTTGCACTTTAAACTTTACTCTGAAATACCGTGTTTCTTTGAAGAAGAAAGTAAACATTTTGAAAAGAAGTGCCATGAATCTAAACTCTCAGAAAAGAATATTTTGGTGTTGAGGTTCAAGACAGTAAACCCTTAGCTATGCCTGCTCCTCTCATCAAGACTGTCTTCATTCTCCTATGGCCAGAAATTTTCAATGCCCATGAAGCATATGTGACACTGGTACGATGTGCTGATATAGTTATACCCTTGAACTCTGGTTGGGGTTGTTTCATTCTGAGAAATGATTTTTTTCAGCCTAGTGTCTATTAAGAAATAACTCCTTGTGTCAAAATCCTGATTGAGACTTACCAGAATTAACCTGACCATGGAAGAGAACAGAGCCAGCAAAAATGAAGTCATGACAGAGCAAGGAAAAAAGATAGGCAAAGAACTCTCATAGGAGAGAAAGTGCAGTTTTGTAGTAACAAGTGGCCTAACAGCAGGAACTTTTGCAGAGTAGACTGGAGAAAACAAAGCTATCTTAGAAATCAAATTTAAAAACAGTACTTCAAGTAAACCTGAAGTATCCAGAGATATAAAATCTATGAATAATAAAGGCCCTGATAAAAAGATGCCACAACCCAGGCAGATTTGCCTGGGTCAAGGACACCACTAGACACTCAGAAATGAATCAGCAGAGCTAAGCAATGTTCTTTAGCAGGGAATAAAATGAACCCTCTACAGGAACGCTTCTGTAAATCACACTGACTAAATAATCTTACTATATCTTTAGAGAAGGAACATTGTGTGTGGTATAAACTCTCTGTGTGTTGTATACATGCTTATATACAATTATGCCTATGTTGACTTTACACTGGAACTTTCTTATACATATATTTAACTTACATGTATGGAAAGGCACATCTAAGGGCATGAGATGGATAGCTATTTGGGGCCACATGAGGGAATTCCAAGCAAAAGACAGGTCCTTTTTTTCCATTAGAATCCAGGCATTTTCCAGGCTCCTCTTGTAGCCACGTTTGTTCCCATTCTGGTGTGCCGTCTTCACACAGACCCTAACGTCTAGGAGAGTTCATTTCCTTCCCTGGTACTAGGTTTTTACTTCTTATTCTAGTTCAGTAAGGGGGAGTTCCAAACAAAATATCAAACTTTAAATGCAAGTTTTAAGCTATTAAAAAAGTAAGAAAATATTTAGGCCTTCATTTCTAAATAAAAACCCTGACAGAAAGTAAGTGAAAATGGATTTGCATCTTAAGTAAACAAACCAAATCGTATCTGCCTTTTTGAAAATAGATATTTCTTGAAAATATGTGTAATTGTATTTCTACAGATTAAAGATTGCAGGTAACTAAATTAACCAAGTAGAAAATAATCTTGAAAATTTTGAAAGAGAAAAATTATTAGATGACAAAGAAAATGAAGCTGATATATGCAAAAATTTCAGGAGAACCAATATAGTTATATTAATTCTACAAAAAGAGCAGAAGCCACAGCCAAAGAAATACCAGAAGAAAACTCCTGATCCAAAGAAAGATCTGAGTCTATAAATGAAAAGGACTCACCAACCACCAGGCAAAATAAATTAAAAGAGACAAACATCTTAAACCAGTGTTTCCAAGTAGGTACTCTATGGAGTCCCACAAGATTTTAGTAGGTTTCTACGAAAAAAATTAGTTTTATAGGTAATAAAATTTGGGGTTTAAAAATTTATTTACTGTAAATATTTCCAAAACCTTGATATAATTATGTGATTATTAATCTATGAAAGGGGGACATTAAAATATAGTGTTTTTCAAATTAATGTACCACTGAATTATTTTTGTCACGGAACGCCTTTTAACATCTTTTAAAATATACTCTTAGGGAATAATGATTTTTTATTGAAAAATCAACTTTGTTTAAGAAATATATATGACCCAAGGAGAAAAAAAAAGATTAGAATTAAAGAAAGATAGTATAATAGTCCATTCTCACATTGCTATACAGAACTATCTGAGACTGGGTAATTTATGAAGAAAAGAGGTTTAACCAACAGTTAAATAGGCTGTACAGGAAGCATAGTTAGGGAGGCCTCAGGAAAATTGCAATCATGGTGGAAGGGCAAAGGGGAAGCGAACACCTTCGCATGGCAGAGCAGGAGACAGAGAGTGAAGGGGGATGCGCCACACACTTTTAAACGATTAGCTCTCACGAGAACTCACTCACTATCATGAGAACAGCAAGGGAGAAATCTGCCTCCATGATCTTATCACCTCCCGGCAGGTCCCTACCCCAACACTGGGAATTAGAATCCAACATGAGATTTGGGTGTGGACACAGAGCCAAGCCATAAAATGTCAGGAGAGCTCATCCCTAGGTGGAGGGCTTAGTTCTGCTTTTCTTTTTCTTTTTTTCTTTTTTTGTTTTCTTGTCTTTCCAAAGTTCTTATAACACTTTCAGAATCAAAATTATAGAGTCTGTTAGTTGCATTAGATGATGGAATTAGGTATATTGAATAGCAATTGGAAGTGTTGGCCTTGCAGAGCAACTAGGTATGGTACAGTTCCAACTCAGACCTGGTTTCAGTCTTTGTTCCAATTCCTCTGTCCAATCAACTCTACCAAGGATTTTTGGACTGGTGACACTATCTCTCCTCCTCTTGCTGTAAGCGAGAAGGCCTTGCCAATTCTTAGGGGGTAGACTTCTTCCACAAGGCTAATAAATGAAAATTAATGCAGCAGAAAACTCAGTTAGATTTATTTGTTTATATTTTTATTTTTTATTTCAACAGGTTTTTGGGGAGCAGGTGGTGTTTGGTTACATGGATAAGTTCTTTAGCAGTAATTTCTGAGATTTTGATGCACCCATCACCTGAGCAGTGTACACTGTACCCAATGTGTAGTCTTTTATGCCTCACCCTCCCACCCCTTCCCCCAAGTCTCCAAAGCTCATTGTATCATTCTTATGCCTTTGCGTCCTCATAGCTTAGCTTCCACTTATGAGTGACAACATACAATGTTGGGTTTTCCAGTCCTGAGATACTTCACTTAGAGTAATGGTCTCCAATTCCATCCAGGTTGCTGACAATGCCATTATTTCATTCCCATTTTTTTTTTTTTTTTTTTTTTTTTTTTTTTTTTTTTTGAGACGGAGTTTCGCTCTTGTTACCCAGTCTGGAGTGCAATGGCGCAATCTTGGCTCACCGCAACCTCCGCCTCCTGGGTTCAGGCAATTCTCCTGCCTCAGCCTCCTGAGTAGCTGGGATTACAGGCACGTGCCACTATGCCCAGCTAATTTTTTGTATTTTTAGTAGAGACGGGGTTTCACCATGTTGACCAGGATGGTCTCGATCTCTTGACCTCGTGATCCATCCGCCTCGGCCTCCCAAAGTGCTGGGATTACAGGCTTGAGCTACCGCACCTGGCCTATTTCATTCCTTTTTATGGCTGAGTAGTATTCCATGGTGTATACACGTGTGTGTGTGTGTGTGTGTGTGTGTGTCTGTGTATATCTCTATATATATAATTTTCTTTTTTTAAAAAATAATTCAGTCTCCATAGAGACTATCAAAGTTTACCAATGCCAACTATATTTCAAGTCATCATGGCGGGGTATTGGGAAAAGTTTTTAATTAGCAATAATTGCACCTCAGATAAACCTCATTGGCTATGACACTGCCACTGCACAAAGCTATATAACATTTTCTTTACCCACTCGTTGATTAATGGGCATTTGGGCTGGTTCCATATTTTTGCAATTGTGAATTGTGCTGCTATAAACATGTGTATGCAAATATCTTTTTTGTATAATACTTTTTTCCTCTGGGTAGATACCCAGTAGTGAGATTGCTGGATTGAATGGTAAATCTGCTTTAAGTTTTTTTTTTTTTTTTTTTGAGATGGAGTCTCGTTCTGTTGCCCAGGCTGGAATACAGTGGCATGATCTCAGCTCACTGAAACCTCTGCCTCCTAAGTTCAAGCAATTCTCCTGCGTCAGCTTCCCAAGTAGCTGCGATTACAGGCGCACACCACCATACCCAGCTAATTTTTTGTATATTAGTAGAGGGGGGTTTCATCATGTTTCCCAGGCTGGTCTTGAACTCCAGACCTCGTGATCTGCCCACCTCGGCCTTCAAAAGTGCTGGGATTACAGGCGTGAGCCACTATGCCTGGCCCTCCTTTTAGTTCTTTAAGGAATACTTAGGAATATACCTACCAAGGAGGCTAAAGACCTTTACAAGGAAAAGTACAAAACTCTGCTGAAAGAAATCACAGATGACACAAACAAATGGAAATACATCCCATGCACATGGGTGGGTAGAATCAATATTGTGAAAATGACTATACTGCCAAAAGCAATTTACAAATTCAATGCAATTCCCATCAAAATACCACCATCATTCTTCAAAGATCTAGAAAAAAACAATCCGAACATTTATACTGAGCCAAAAAAGAGCCTTCATAGCCAAGGCAAAAGTAAGCAAAAGAACAAATCTGGAAGTATCACATTACCCAACTTCAAACTATGCTATAAGGCTATAGTCAGCCAGGCACAGTGGCACATGCCTGTAATCCCAGAACTTTGGGAGGCTGAGGCAGGTGGATCACTTGAAACCAGGAGTTCGAGACCAGCCTGGCCAACATGGTGAAACCCTGTCTCTACAAAAAACAAACAAACAAAAAAAACCCACAAAAATTAGCCAGGCATAGTGGCACATGCCTGTAATCCCAGCTACTCAGGTGGCTGAGGCATGAGAATCATTTGAACCCTGTGGTGGAGGTTGCTGTGAGCTAAGATTGCACCACTTCACTCCAGCCTAGGTAGCAGAGTGAGACTCTGTCAAAAAAAAAAAAAAATGGCTATAGACACCAAAACAGCATGGTAGTGATATAAAAATAGGCACATAGACCAATAGAAAATAATAGAGAACCCAGAAATAAAGCCAAATACTTATAGCCAACTGATATTCGACAAAGCAAACAAAGACATAAAGTGGGGAAAGGACACTCTATTCAACAAATGGTACTGGGATAATTGTCATGCCACATGTAAGAGAATGAAACTGGACCTTCACCTCTCACCTTACATAAAAGTAACTCAAGATGGATCAAATACTTAAATCTAAGACCTGAAATCATAAAAATATAGGTGATAACATCAGAAAAACCCTCCTAGACATTGGCTTAGGCAAAGACTTCATGTCAAAAAATCTAAAAGTAAATACAACAAAAACAATGATAAATAATGGGATTTGATTAAACTAAAAAGCTTCTTCACTGCAAAAGAAATAATCAGCAGAGTAAACAGACAACCCACAGAATAGAAGAAAATCTTCACAAACTATGTATCTGACAAAGGACAAATATCCAGAATCTACAAGGAACTCAAACAAATCAACAAGAAAAAACCAAACAACTCTATCAAAAAGTGGGCTATTTTTAGACAATTCTCCAAGAATTGTCAAGTGGGCCATGAATAGACAATTCTGGCCAATGAACATATGAAAAAATACTCAGAATCACTAATAATCAGGGAGATGCAAATCAAAACCACAATGCGAGACCACCTTACTCCTGCAAGAATGGCCATAATGAAAAAAAAATAAATGTTGGCATGGATGTGGGGAAAAGGGAATACTTCTACGCTATTGGTGAGAATGTAAGCTAGTGCAACCACTATAGAAACAGTGTGAAGATTCCCAGCTAAATTTATAAAGTGAGGACTTCAGATAAGAAGACAAAAACCTGACAAGCAGTCTCACTCCCAGCCGTCTGACATTTGAGGAGGAAGGTATAAAAAGAGGAAGAGTTTTCCCAGGGTGGGTGACGTGAGGTAGAATTAATTAGCCACAACAAAAATCAGAGCACATTTCTTCCCCAACCCTATATAGATCAGTGGAAAACCTTTTGTGTTAGTTCTTCCAAATAATCTGACTATCAGTTTTAGATAGAGTATATGTTCCAGTTTCTGTAGAAAATTTAACTTTCTATTAACTGTTCGGAATAAATGTGACCGTGAAGAGCTGACGGTCCTTAGATTAAGGTTCCCTCAGCCTTTTTTTCAACTAATCCTATGAAACAGCCATCTATGTCAGTCGCCTATTGTGAGTCATGTTACTTGACAATTTCAAAATCCAGCAGCTTTCAATACCAATCCTCTATTCTTGCTTGTGTATCTGTGGATTGGCTAGAGGTCTGCCGATCCAGGCTGAGTGTGAGTCCAGAACTGTTTCATGTGGCGTCTCTCTTCCTCCTCCTTGGACCACCAGGTTGACCAGAATATTTTCTTCTCATAACCATGACAGAAACAAGATAGCAACTGAAAACACAAACTCCTCTTAAGGACCAAGCCTGGAACTGCTACATGGTCCCTCTGCTTGCATCCTATTGGCCACAGCAAGCAAAATATTCAAACCCAACATCAATGCCTCTAGCGGAGGAATTTCAAAGCCACGTGGCAATGGCTGTGCCTACAAGGCTATAAAAATTGGAGCCAATAAGTCAGTATACAAAAATGTCTAACACTGTTGCTATTCCCTTACTTAGAGTATATAGCACCAAGTCAATAGTATCTGATTTGCTCTAAGATACCTGAAGAACTCTGAACCCATCTGTATTTCTTTATTTGTGTAATGGAGCTGCATTCTTCTGGTGACAAACAAGCACATCTAACAACCTGCTTCTTCCTCAGATTCTGGTTTCCTCAACAGCAACGTTTCTGGAATTCATTCTGACTTCGGCCTTCTTAATTTACTGCTTGGGTGAATATAAAGACAGTTCATGGAAGATTCATCTGCCCTGCACTAGATTAAATTAGGAGCCTTCGATTTTTCTTGGGGAAAAATTCCCTGATTTAAGTATTTTTAAATATGCTGTTTTATTATTTTAGATATTATGGTTTTGTTGAATCTTTGATATGTTTGCTTGCAACAGAATATGTATCTCATTCCTTTGTTTTCTCAGAGGCTTAATACAGTTCTGGCTCTGTGTGTTCCTAACTACAAATCAAGGTGCATAGGCTGACAAGGAGACTTTTTAAAATTGGCAATCATGGCATTTGACATATTGCCTATACTGATAATTTGTATTCTTCATATTTCCTCTCGCAAGGTATTAAATTTTGATTAAACCCAAGGACCTCTGACTGTCATCTTTTAAGACGGAGAACTCTGTAGAGTCCTAGACAACATTTTTACATGCAAAATGAGTCAGTAACCTATCATGCTAATTGGTCCAGTGTGGATCCACCAAAGTCCTAACCACTCCCTTGGGATTTGCACTAAATCTTTCTACCAGCCCACAACATTTTGGGTGATAAGCAATATTTTTTAATGAGGTTCCACTTCCACAAACATTTTATCACCTCTAAAGAAAATGTATACCTTTGTTTGCCAGAATCTCGGGCCAGAAACATCCAATGAAATGATGTAAGAGGTTCTCAGAAATAACAGAAGTCAACATCACTGTTTCTTGGTATCTCAAGCACTAATGTCAATACAAAAATAACATCAGAACTCACTGGGTGTCAGGCCGTATGCTAAGTGCTTTCCATAAGGTATCTTAGTGAATTCTCACAACAGCCTTGTGCGATAGTATCATGGCTTCCTGGGATACTGATGAGAAATTTGACCTCACAGTCCTTACAGATATTAGCAGAGCCTGGATTTGGACTCAAATGCATCTGACCACATAGTTTATTTTTCACTTTGAAATGTCCCCTTCACCTCTATCGTCATGATTTGGAAAGATCATAATGGTACTCCAGTCTCCAACCTGAGATGTGTTACCAAAGTCTGCATTAGCTACATAGTGAATTGATCCAACATTAAGAAACTCTTTAAAAACTGTTATCAAATGCTGCTAAACCATCAGAGAAAATCCTGAATAATTTTCCCCATGCTTCTTCTGTGTTTCTGTAAGAATATGACTCCAAGAACTCCTTGGTTCCTGGGTACTCATTGAATCAGGGCCCAGGATCTGGATGCCTTTCCCTTAGGCATCTCCTGATTGTTTATTCTATTTTTTCTCAATACACATAATTTATATATAACCACTCTTCTTCCATATGTTTTATTCACTGCCTTGTTTATTTTATTCACTGCCCTGTTTACTAATTAAAATTTCTTGCTTAGTACAACTTCCATCCAAATACTCACAGTAACATTTTTCAAAATAGCAAAAAACTGGAAATAATCCAAATGTCTATCAACTGGTGAATGGACAAATATAACCGGGATATCAATACAAGGGAACGCTACTCGGCAATCAAAAGGAACGAAATACTGATAAATGCTACAATATGGATAAACCTCAAAAATATTATGCTAAGTGAAGAAGCCAGATGCAAAAAAACCCACACATTTTATTATTCCATTTGTATGAAATTCCAAGAAAAAGCAAATCTATGGAGACAGAAGTCTGGTGACTTCATGGGGCTGGGTGAGAATGGGGATTAACTGTAAAAAAGAATCTTTGTTGGCACAGTGGCTCATGCCTGTAATCCCAGCACTTTGGGAGGCTAAGGCGGGCAGATCACCTGAGGTCAGGAGTTCAAGACCAGCCTGGCCAACATGGCAAAACCCTGTCTCTACTAAGAAATACAAAAATTAGCCCAGCATGGTGGCGGGCGCCTGTAATCCCAGCTACTTGGGAGGCTGAGGCAGGAGAATTGCTTGAACCCTGGAGGCAGAGGCTGCAGTGAGCCAAGATCGTGCCATTGACCTCCAGCCTGGGTGACAGTGAGACTCTATCTCAAAAAAAAAAAGAAAAAAAAAGAATTTTGTTGGGGGGATAAAAATGTTCTAAAACTGGACTATGGGGATGGTTGCACAACTCAGTAAATTCACTAAAAATTATTGAACTGTACATTTTAAATTAGTTAATTTTAGAGTATATAAATTGTACCTAAAAAAAGTTGTTTAAAAAATAATCAACCCATGGATAATAATTTTTGGTCACATAAAAAATTGATAAAATTCTTTGGACAGTAAGCCAGCTGATAAATGGATTTTCTATCAGTACACAAAGATAATTATTTGAATATCAAATCGGATATTAAAATTTAAGTGCTTTGAAAACTGAAAAATGGTTGATTGGGGAATTAGGTTCAATGATGAATGAAAATTATCTCATTCTGTCCTCTAGGTGGTGCTAGAATCTAAAAATGAGCAGCCTGATGGTAAATGTGGCGGCTTTGTACAAAATTACCTTTCTTTAATAGATGACATCCCTAAAGGGAGTTTTCAGTCCAACTGACTTTTAGTCTAGAGCCTTCTCCTATATTAACCTTAGGATAACAGACATCTAACTTCAGTTCCAGTCTTCCAGGTATACTGATAATTTTTAAACTTTTTGTATGGTTTCCTTTGTCCTGTTGAGCCATTCATCATCCATTTCTTTCCACTTTTATAAAAACTTTAGCTTCCATCAAATTTACACTTCTTTTTAATTGACTTTTATATACTCTTAGTACTTAAGTGGGGATGAGGGAGTTGATTTGTCAAGTCATTTGTAAAATCAAAAGAAACCCACATATTGGGAGGCCAAGGCAGGCAGATCACTTGAGACCAGGAGTTTGAGACCAGCCTGGGCAACATGGCAAAACCCGTCTCTACTAAAAATAAAAAAAATTGGCCAGGCGTGGCGCCACACACCTGTAGTCCCAGCTATTCAAGAGGCTGAAGCAGAAGGAATGCTTGAACTCAGGAAGTGGAGGTTGGAGTGAGCCGAGATCGTGCCAGTGCACTCTAGCCTGGGTGATTGAGTAAAGCCCTGTCTCAAGAACAACAAGAACAGAAAAACCAAACATAGCAAACAATGGCCACAGCAGTGAAGAAATTCAGCTGAAGGACCCCAGCCTGCCCCTGCCAACTGTTGGTGGTAGGAACAGCTGATGTGCTATTACTTTGCTGTGCGATGTGCAGTTTTTAAAAGTAAGAAAGTTCATGCATAAAAAGTTGTAATAAGAGCTTTGGTACCAGGTTCAGGACTTCAATGTGAGCCTAGCCTTATTCATTTACCAAATAAATACATAAATAACCCATAGATTTTTAGACTGTCTTTTTGCCCTTTGTCTGATGTTTTCTAAAAGCATTTGGATGAAGTAGGAGAGCTGAGAGTCCACAGCACAAGGCATACTGGCCCTGCTGCACAGCAAGAACTTAAAGCATTATTATCTGAGCCCCTGAGCTTCCACTGGAATCTAATGAGTGACAGGGCTGGTCCTTCAAGGGAGTAGGAAACTGGAAGTTTGTGTCTCATGATGTATGCTGCAAAAGGAAGTATACAGAGCAGCATGCAAACATGCACTGAGTTGTACAAACAAACAGCTCACTACTGAAAATTCCTCTCTGGCGAAAGTACTTTTGCACAAGGGGAAGGGTTTGAAAAACAGCTCTTGCCTCCTGGATTACTTTCTGTGGTGGAAACAAATCAGCTTTTAAAATACAATATCATAGTGGCTTTAAACAGTGGTATTTAAGCAGCATGGAAATAGCCTATGAGAAATTAATGCAAAATCAATTCAGGCACATAATTTACATCTGCTGTGTTACCCAGAATGGCTCTCTTCTATAACTGGAAATCTATGGACCTAATTCTGGGATGACTGGAAGGAGTTTTATTATCTGCTGGGATGTAGCCGAACAATCTGTCACCAGGAGGGAAAACCTGTAACCCTTAAGGGACAGCAGAAGCTAGGGCTCTGTTGTTAGAACAAACATACTTAAAATTAACAGCCAGCAAAATAGGTGGTGTTCACAGGTCTAGACCTTTAAATCCAGCCCTGTGTCCAAACTCGCAGCCTTTCTACATCCATCAGGTTCTGTCCTTCCTAAATATAGTCCATGAGCTGTTTCTGCATTGAGAGTTGACGGCGAATGTCTGGAGGAGACACAATCAAACTCATCACTGTGCTGGACCTGGCATCCTGGCTTCTCACTGAATCAGCGGGCAAACAGAAAACCCGCAGTGGGTCTTCCTCTGTTTCCCATCCCCGCCCTGGGCATGATGCCGACTCAGTTCATCAAAACCATGTGAGTTAATTTGCATAAAGTACATTTCAAGTTCACAGTTTCTAAAGTAATTATAACGAAAGAGAACAAGAAGCAGCATCCCGGGAGTGGGAGGGGAATGAGAAAAAGATGACCTCAGGAAGTCTTGGGAAGTTGTTAGAGTTTCAATAAAAGGGAATTTCAAGGACTAGGAAGTGGGTAAGCGGGTCAAATGCCACAGAGTAGATGAGTAAGAAAAGGACTCCATGTGCCCATTAGGCTCAGCCTTGAGGGCAGCACTTTGGGATACAGTTATGTGAAGTGAGAGGGGAAGCTGGGGGTTGAGCGATGAGATGAACAGACAAAGGCTGCCTTCTCTTGTGAAGAGAGATGGGAGGGGCATTGCCATGTGGAAGCAATAAATAAGAGAGATTTTTATATTGCAAACTCTGTTATAACACTGCATGCCTCTATCCAGTGCTGAAATCATAGACTGGGAATTCTAATCTTGCCTGAGGCACCGTCTTCCTGTGAGTGGCACATAGTAGGGTTTTGATACATATTTGTAGGAGGAAGCAAGTGTGCACTCTTGGAACTGCCCATATGCAGCTTATGTTGAAAGCAGCAGTACTTTTTAATCAGATTGAAAGATTTCCACCCTCTTCTTTTTTAAGGTTTTGCAGGTCTCAGTCGTGTGACCTGGGACTAGTTGCTTCACTTCTCTGGGCCTCAACTTCTTCATGTATAAAAGTGTAAAACTGCATGGTTTATGTACACATAAGAGTGCATGCGGCCATGTGCAGTGGCTCATGCCTGTATTCCCAGCACTTTGGGAGGCTGAGGAGGGCGGATCACAAGGTCAGGAGTTTGAGACCAGCTTGGCCAACATGGTGAAACCCCATCTCTACTAAAAAAATACAAAAATTAGCCGGGTGTGGTGGCGCGTGCCTGTAATCCCAGCTACTCAGGAGGCTGAGGCAGGAAAATTGCTTGAACCCAGGAGGCAGAGGTTGCAGTGAGCCAAGATTGTGACACTGCACTCTAGCCTGGAGACAGAGCAAGACTCCGTCTCAAAAAAAAAGAAAAAAAAAAAGCATAGCTCAGATTAAGCAGATTACACTATTTGTTGTTATTATTATTATTATGTTATCCTGGATCGAGGGGAAACAAGTATTATCTGTACTGCAAATCCAAATAACTTGCAAAATATTTTCATCCAAGGGGAAGAGTTTAAAAAACAGCTCTTGCCCATGTGTGGTGGCTCACACCTGTAATCTCAGCACTTTGGGAGGCCGAGGTGGGTGGATAATGAGGTCAGGAGATCAAGACTGTCCTAGCCAACATGGTGAAACCCCATCTGTACTAAAAATACAAAAATTAGCTGTGCATGGTGGCACGTCCCTATAATCTCAGCTACTGGGGAGGCTGAGGAAGGAGACTCACTTGAACCAGGGAGTCGGAGGTTGCAGTGAGCCAAGTTCGTGCCACTGCACTCCAGCTTGGGCAACAGAGCAAGACTCTGTCTCAAACCCAGCCCCCCGCATCAAAACAAAAAAACCCCAGCTCTTGCCTCCTGAGGTCCTTCCCGCAGTGAAAACAAATTAGCTTTTAAAATCTAGTACCATAAAACATCTTTTAAAATGCCAAATACAATATCAAAAATATTTTTAAAAAATAAAATGAGTCTACAGCGATGGCTTGCCTAATTGTGCTTGTGAAGGAAAGAAACCAGAGTATCATGTCAGGGTCACAGCAGCCCACCTGTATCAGGGCTGTGTGGCTCTGGAGGGCTGGGTGGGGAGACAGCTCTCCTGCACCAAGGCGGCCGTGGCTCATGGCCGCGGCCATGGCCGGATGGGGCGACAGCCTCCATGCTGCAGGAAAGGCCCAGAGGGAGGGCCTGGGTGTGTGCAAGCCCAGAACAGGCCTCTGGCAGCACTCCATGAGATCTTGACCAACTCCGTGAGATCCTGACCAACTCTAAGCCAGAAAGTCCCTTGGGCCAGTCATCTGTCCTCTCCAGGCCTCGGCTTTCTCCCTGTATATGGACGTGGCACTGGATGAGCTCTACAGCTCAAACTTGTGATTGACAACTGTCTTCAATCCTACAAACTAACAATCCTACAAAAAAATCTCAGTGTGAGAGAGGGACCCTGTGAAAACATGCACTAAGAGTTCATTGGTATACAGTGAGACAGAAAAAGACATTTATGCAGGTGTGTGAATATAAGGAAACACTGAGAGGACCCGGGCAAAACCCCCCAGGGGGAGCCTCCAGGCTGTATGCCTGTGTCACACTGAGTGACCAGTCCTCACCTGTACCCATGATGAGGTAAACTGAGGGGTTTCTTAGGAAGTGCCCCAAAATGAGATAGGGCAGCAATCTTACAGAAGCAGGCTGTCCATGGCATAGAGGCAGGGGTACCCGGAGGTTACTGCCCTGCCTTGGGAGTCGGGCAGGTCTGGGTTGAAATTGTGGCCTCATCACTTAGCTTGGGCAAATCGCTCAACTTCTGACCCTCAGCTACTCATCTACCAAATATGGTTAATAATAAGGCCTGCCTCCATGTATACCTATGTAGCAAACCTGCACATTCTGCACATGTATCCCAGAACTTAAAGAAAAATGTTTAAAAAAGAAACAAATAATAATAGGGCCTGCCTCAAAGGGCTGATGGGAAGATTTAAGGAGATAAGGCAGGATCGCCATGTTGGGCCCACAATGGCTGCTTTTTCCTTAAGTCAGCAATTCTAGCTCCTGCCATCCTCTACTTTTGTCCTTCACTGAAAAGCAACATTTCTAAATGTTACTTCCAATTCCTGATGTTTCATCAGCTTCTAGGGAGAGTAACAACTCCCTTCCTTGTTCCCACAAAGATCCAGGATCGAAGTTGGGGAGGGGTTGGTGATAAAATTGTTTTTCTTCTTTCTAAAGGTCAGAGACTAAGTTCATGTTTCTCTCACTGGTTTCTCTTTGACTCATCTTAGTGCCTGACGCAAATTATGCATTTCCTGTCTCCTCTTTATCTGAAAAATGGGCTTTATTTCATCTTTTTTCCTCCCTGCCTTTCAGCACAACCTCACAGTTTTGAGACCTACAATCTGTAAACTACATTCAAATGCTCTGCTTCCGATTTTGTCTTTCAGGAGATAGTCTAGATTCCATTCTAGAATACTTAGAATAGTAAGGAATGGGGGAACTCGTTCTGCAGTGGTATCATTGGAGAACAATACCATAGAGCTGAGGTTCTCAATTTGGGTGATTTTGCCCCTGAGGGGACATTTGCCAATGTCTGGAGACATTTTTGGTGATCACAATGGGTGGTGTGGAAGGAGGATGCTACGGCATCTAGTGGGTAAAAGTCACGGATGCTGCTAAACATTTTGTATTGCACAGAACAGCCCCACGAGGAAGAACTGTCTGGCTTCAAATGCCAATAGTGCCAAGGTTGAGAAACCCTGCCATAAAGGATCTCAACGTGTGAATTTTCCTCAATCACTTTTTCTTTTTCCCTTTACATTATTGTCCTTAGTTTCAGTTCTCATCCTCTCCTCCCTCATCCAGACTCTCCTCCCTCTCTGCTATCCAATTTTCTACTCCTTCCCCTTCTTAGTACTGAGTTCGTTTTCATTCTCCCTACCTTCTGCTCTATCATTGTTCAGTGCTCCCTTCAAATGTTGCCATCGTTTCCCATTTAGTGACCCTCCTTCAAAATTCCCAGCCTTTGGAATATACTCTCCAAGTTGCCATTCAAGCTTGGTCACTAAGTAGCTGGAGAGCCTCTTGGGCCAACTGTCTCAGCTCTCCAGGCCTTGGCTTTCTCCCTGTAAATGGACATGGCACTGGATGAGCTCTACAGCTCGAACTCGTGATTGACAACTGTCTTCAATCCTACAAACTAACAATCCTACAAAAAATCTGAGTGTGAGAGAGGGACTCTGGAAAAGAAATTCACTAAGAGTTTATTGGTATACAGTAAGAAAGAAAAAGGACATTTATGCAGGTGTGTGAATATATGGAAATTCAATCCTGCTAGGGCAGTTGAAGGTAAGGTAAAATAAGCAGGTGGCTAACGTTTTCAAAGAAATCTATGGAAAAATTAAATGAGCTAAAACAATATTGATTGCAGCATTATTTATAATAATAATGATTGGAGGCAATATAAATAGCCAACAATTGGAAATTGGGAAAAAAATGGTCATTATTTATATGCTAAAATACCATGCAGCCATTAAAAATGATAATTATTATATTATTAATAACATGGACGATGCTTACGTTCAGGTCAAAAAACTATATTTACTTATACTCATATTTGGTAAAAAAGAATATCATGACCTGTAGTGAATATATTTATTTAAATTAAATAATTTTGTCTTTTTTTTACTTCACAGGTAATACATGTTTATTTGCAAATAATTTAAAAAGCTCAGATAAGAAAAGGAAAAAGAAATTATCTGTAATTCTGCCACCAGAGTTAACCCCGATACATGTTTGTCCTTTTTCATTCATTGAAATAAAAATGGGCCTATGCTGCTTTTGTAACCTCCATTCTTTTTCCTTGTCATTAAATAGTCCTCTGCAACGGCATTTACATTAGTTGCACAGTATTCCTGTGTATCTGTACTGGATTTAACTTGAAGATTGGAATGATAAAGAAACTTTTAAAAAATGGAGACTATCAGTTCACAGGCAGCGATCTGGTGGACCTGAACTACTGTTGCTTCTCTTCATTGGTAATCACGGACTCAACGTAAAGCAGACTCCAGTAATGTTGGCTTGTTAGCTCCTATCATAGAACCATACATTGGCCAGTTTGGGTGGGGACAATGGAAGGGAAGACCTTTCCCTCCCACTCCACCTGCCTATTAAATGGGTGAATAGGGGCTTGACCTTCCCACTAACCTATAACCTATATGTTTGGTTTGATCAGCCCAAAGCAAGAGAATAACCAGTGTGTGTCCCCACTCTCCTCCAGTCTACCCCTCACTTCCTCCCTCCATCTGGTTGAGCTGAAGGCACTGCCCTTTTCCCAAACCCTTCCTCCAGAATGTTGTGTGGAGGGGCTCCAGGCCCTGTTTGCCATCAGGTTCCCATGACACAGGCTCAGTCTGAGATGTTTCTCCCTCTGTGATTCACTGCCAAGTCTGCACTCTGCTTTCATGTCTGGGGATGTTATGATACCAGATTTATCTGGTTAAAGAAAAAATGCTTACCGGCTTATTTCTTTACTGGGGCATAAGAGCTACTCTGAAAATCCTCTGAGGTTCACAGGAGGCTTATCTCCAGGATCAAAGCCTCAAGCCCCTCAAGGATGACTGCTCTGGTCAGGCCCACCTGGTCACAATAAAATTCCAACCGGAGTCAAAACTTGCCTTTGTTTCCATGCCTCTGCCCTCTGAGTCCCTGTCCCCTGCGTCCCTGTCCCGTCCCTTCCCAGCAGGCAGAAAATACCTGACAAACTAATTTTCCCATGTTCTTTGGAGAGTCAACACGATGGCATTTGTAAAGAGAGGTATAAAGGGGCAATGCTTCATCCAAAGACATGACATCCAAAGACGTGACTGTGGGGCCTTGGGTGTTCCTGAGGAGCTGTTTGACCAACAGGTGTTTCCACAGCTTTCCGCTGGGGATGCACCAGCTTCATTCCCAACGGAAGGGTTGGAGTAGGGAGGAAACCGACATTCACTGAGCCCCACAATGTGCCGGGTCCCAGCTGCTTTCCGTGTTTATTCCTCATAACACCGTTCATGAGGCATTGTTACCTCAATTTTAATATACAATCACTGAGACTTGAAAAAGTCTTCCTTGGCCCAAGGGGCACAGTCAGAATTTGAACCCAGGCTGTTGATTCCAACACGACATCATAACCATCCCATAAGACCAGGACTTGTATATTTTTAAGGGAAAAAAGTGAGTGAGGCTAAATTAGAGACCTTCTGTGCTCTGGCTTATCTGTTAATACAATGTCTTTGCATGCAGTAAGCATCTTTAATGGAGCCCTTTGCCCCAGGCATTGTGGATGCTATAAATTTAAAGGACAAGAAAAATCTCCTCCAATCCATGTGTGTTGGTTCCAGTTATGGCCTCTTCTGTCTTCCTTGCCCCTTTGCGGTTGCTTCTGTTCAGTCACAAGGGTGAGCCACAGTGCACCTGGAGCAGAGTCCCCAAGTGTGGTCCCCAGTCCAGCAACCTTGTCATCTCCTGGAAGCATGTTGGAATTTGATTTCTTAGTTCCACCTCAGACCTGAATCAGAGATTCTGAGAGCGGGACCCACGATCCGCATTTTAACAAGCACTCCAAGTGATTCTGATGTGCTAATGCTTGAGAACCACTGACCTAGAGAATGTCATTGGCAGAAATCCTTGGCTCCATGCCCCTGCCCCCACAAACCACCATGCAGTTTGTTGCTAAGCTGTGAGAATTCTGCCTCTGCCTCCTAGTTGGGCTGTCATTGTCCTACTTCAGGCCCTGCTGACTCCTACCTGCACCGCACCAGCAGCCTCCCCACATCTCATGCTTCAATTTCTCCCGGTCCATGTCACCCTCTGATATGACGTCAACTCTCTGCTCTGATGTTGTCATGCAACTGTTGGAATAAAATTCCAACTGCTTAGCTTGATACTCAAGATCCTCCAACATATACAACCAACTTTCATTTTTAATCTTATTTTGAAGTCATACAAAACTACTCACTGTTTGCCACGGATTTGAACTTTCTCACTCTGGGCCCGTAATTGCTTCTCATTCATCCCTACACATCATTTAGGGTCCAGCTCAAAGACTTCTCCATGAGTTCTGTTTGATCTTTCAAACTACAAGATCCCTCCCCTCTCCCTCCCCTCCCTCCTCCTCCACCTCCTCTTCCTCTTCTTTTTCTTCATCGTCTTCTTCTTCCTTCCTTCTCCTCCTCCTTCCTCTTCTTCCTTCTTCCCTTTTCCTCCTCCTTCTTCCTCCTCCTCTTCTTCTTCTTCTTCCCTCCTCCTTCTTCCTCCTCCTCCTCTTCCTCCTCCTTCTTCTTCCTCCTCTTCCTCTCCTCCTCCTCCTTCTCCTCTTCCTCCTCCTCTTCCTCCTTCTCCTTCTTCTTCCTCTTCTTCCTCCTCCTCCTTCTTCCTCTTGTTCATCCTCCTCCTTCTTCTTCCTCCTCTTCCTCTTCTTCCTCTTCCTCTTCCTATTCTTCCTCCCCCCTCCTCCTCCTCCTGCCGCCGCCGCTGCCTCCGCCTCCTCCTCTTCTTCTTCTTCCTCCTCCTTCCCTCGACTTTCACTCTTGTTGCCCAGGCTGGAGTGCAATGGTGTGATGTCATCTCACTGCAACCTCTGCCTCTTGGGTTCAAGCGATTCTCCTGTCTCAGCCTCCTAAGTAGCTGGGATTACATGTGTGCACCACCATGCCTGGCTAATTTTGTATTTTTTCAGTAGCGACCAGGTTTCACCGGGTTGGTGAGCCTCGTCTTGAACTCCTGACCTCAAGTGGTCCACCCGCCTCGGCCTCCCAGATTGCTGGGATTATAGGTGTGAGCCACCACACCCAGCCAGAGCCACCATGCCTGGCCCCTTTCTTAAACTCACACAGAATTTATCTTTACTTCTCATAGGGCTCTTAGTAAATTATATGATATGCTTGCTTGTAAACATGGTTTGTCTTCATTGCTACTAGGTGGTAGGGAGCAGAGCTGTGCCTTTTTTCGTCTTTGCATCTCCTACAGTATCATGCACAGTGCATGGTTGTGAATGAATGAACGATTTGGACAACATAAAAAAATTGAATCCATAGTTATGGATTCAGTTATGTTGGATTCATGTTAAGTAACTGATTTTCCATCCCTTATTTTTCTACAAGTTCTTGTCAAAATTGATGATATTATCGTTATTTTACTAACAAAGTATTGCCCATTTTATCTCCTTTCAAAACCAGGCCAGTTAGAAAGCACACATTACAATACAAAGTTATCAGGGATAACAGCGTCAGTAGAAGCAGATAGTTGCTCCCACAGTATCTGTGGCTTCCATAACTATACAGGAGAAATAAATTACATATTTTGTTGCTAACTTTCACCTTGAACAGCATAATGGATAGCCAAAAACTAGCAGTTTCTCTTGCTAAGAATAAGGCAGAAACAACGCTCAAGCAAACACTTTCTGGAACCCTGGAAGTCCCCAATTACAGATATTAGCCTGGCTTGATTCCAAAGTTGGGAAAGAGCTGTCTGCTCAGAGAAAATCACCTATATAGGTAGTGAACTACTTCTGCTCCATCTCGATATCCCCATCCATTGAAGATCTTCCTCCATATGGGCTAAAAGGATGACAGAAGAGCACTTTTCAGGCCCTCAATCATCAAGTGGACCACTTGAGGTCAGGAGTTCAAGACCAGCCTGACCAACCTGGTGAAACTCTGTCACTACTGAAAAAATACAAAATTAGCCAGGCGTGGTGGCGCATACATGTAATCCCAGCTACTGTGGAGGCTGAGGCAGAAGAATCGCTTGAACCCAGGAGGCAGAGGTTGCAGTGAGATGACATCACACCATTGCACTCCAGCCTAGGCAACAAGAGTGAAACTCTGTTCAGCACCAAACAGAAACCAGAGCGGCAGCCCTGGGTTTACCTTGCAGCAGGAAGCCTGTTGCTATGGAGACACAGATGTGCCTCCAGAGCGGTCATGATTCTGGAAGGTTTTAAATGTCCTTAGAAATCCAAAAGTTAAAGATACAATCTCTCCAATCACAGGCTGTGGACTTCTAGCTCTGTGCGAGGCTTACGTTGCATCTTCTCTCTCGCTTCACAATTGTCATTTCTTATGAAAGACTTTCTGAGTACTCACTCTTCAAGACAGCAGTCAGCCCTTTCTACCTGACCCTCATTCGGGCAGAGGAAGAGACAGGAAAATGGCACCATCACCACAGCATTGTGCCAGCTACAGCTTGACCTGAAGTGGCCTCGTCTGCTTCTGCCTCACTAAGCAGGACGACTCCCTGGCAATGTGCAGCCCTTTCTGCTGTCACCTCAGCCACGGGACTTGTCTATGATGTGTGCCGGCTCTAAGTGATAAGTCTCTGGGTGATCCTCTGTCATTCTTGCTTTATTTTCTGCTGCATGAAGGTTCTCATAAAAAGCACATGCATTTCCTAGGTCCATATTTCATTTTGTGTCTATTGTGAAAGTCTTTTCTCTGAATGTCTTGAAGTGCCTGAACAAAAGCTCCATAATCTTCCCTACATCTCAAGATTAGGTTATAAATGGGCAATTCATGTTGAGGGTGGTGCCACTGTGAGGCAGCCAGCTGGCAGTGCCAAAAAGTGCTGTCTGGGAAGAATAAATATTTAATAGTATGGAAAGATGATCACTATATATTATGATACAGGTTATGAAATAATTAACATTATAATACACCGTATATACTTGCACATAAGTATTTGTAAAAAGGGTACCAAAAAGATAAACATTAACAATCCTCATCTCTGGTAAGTCAGTGGGTTTTTTTGTGTGTTCTCTTTTTTTTTTTCTTTTTTCTTCTAGGTACTTATGTTTATTTACCAAATTTTCTACAATGGATAGATTTTGTTTTGGTAATAAGAAAAGAGATGAGCAAAATATATTTTTAATTTTCTAAATAAATCTATATCCCAGTAAATAAGTTTGGATGCGTACATCCAAAAAGAAGATGGATTAGTACATCCAGGGCTTCAGGTATACAGGATGATGCTCTGTGCTCAGCAATACAGGGAAGGTGAGCATGGACGGCTGGGACTTGGCACAGGCCCCACCCCTGAGGCAGGTGAGACCTAGGTTTCATCCCATTTCAGCCAGAGTTGACCCCAAAGGAGCCAGCTGGGTAGCAGGTGGTCCTCAGGAGTCAGGCACATGGGCTTTCTGCCTTAGCCAGATTTGGCAACTCAAACTATGGGGTAGGAGCAGCAGTGGCCCTCACTCTGAGGAACGAGAAGACCATCCGAGGAGCTGACAGGGTTATATGTGCTTCTTGCCAGGGAATGGGCCTAACAGGATCATTCCCTTTCTTCATCTCTTTAGTCATAAACAAAATCTCCTAGAAAGGCCCGTTATTTCATGTAGATAGTGCAACACTCTCTGCTCCATCTTCATGGCCCAACTCACTGAAATCCTTCCTCTATTGGGGCTGAAAAAGATGACAAAAGACTATTTCCAGAGATCCTCATTCTTTTTTTTTTTTTTTTTTGAGACAAAGTCTCACTCTGTCATCCAGCCTGGAGTGCAAAGTACAATGGCGCGATCTCTGCTCACTGCAACCTCCGCCTCCCAGGTTCAAGTGATTCTCCTGCCTCAGTCTCCCAAGTAGCTAGGATTACAGTCGTGCAATATTATGCCTGGCTAATTTTTGTATTTTTAGTGGATATAGGTTTCACTATGTTGGCCAGGCTGGTCTTGAACTCCTGACCTCAAGTGATCCACCTGCCTCAGCCTTCCAAGGTGCTGGGATTACAGGTGTGAACCACCGTGCCCAGCCAATCCTCATTCTTTACATGGAACAATTCTAGAATCTATAGCCCAGTCATGGAGATAGAGAATTACCCCAAACCTCCTTTAGCATCAGAGCAATGAAAAGTCAGCCCAGTAGGTGACTCTGAGGAAAGAGACTGATGGCTTGGTGAGCCACAGTGAGTGACTGAGTAGCTCCACTGTGGATGACCGGCAGCTGGGAGAATTAAGAAACAAGTAAAGTGAGAGAAACCAGCGTGGTCCTGCAGCACTAAGGGACATCAGCATTTTATGGTAGAAGACATTCCTCAGAATTGGGGCATCTCAGGCCATACAACTTATTTATACCCAAATCAACCCATTCTAAATCCAAACTCCCTTTAAGAAGGTCTAAACCAACCTTAAAGAGGATGTATTGTAGAGATGGTTTAATCTCTAGAGATGGAGACTGAGTATTAGTATTTTTATAATCCGTCTCCAATGGGCGGCCAAGGTTGAGAAGCACTGCTCTTGATTGATGGCAGATACTCTACTGAATGGCACCAGTGGGATCCTCACCACACCCATTATGCCATGAGATTGGGGCGCTGTTCCCATCTGGGTGGCCTGCTAGCCAGGTATAACAGCTCTTCTCACAATTCTGTAAACAACCAAGACTTTCAAAGTAAATTTATTTTCTACCTAAATCAGCTGGGGTCATTTACTTTTATTTACACTAAGAACCTTGACTGACACAAACTCCAACCTCTATGTTGGCAAAACCCTGGCCTCAGCTTACTCAACCTCTCGGGCTACATTGGACACAATTCATCCATTAGTTTCTTTCTGAAGCACTTCCAGAACACTTGGCATTTTGTGACCACTCCAAATAATTCTCCAACTTCAGTGACCCCTCCTTCTGTCTCCTTTCTGACTCCTCTTTCTGTACTTTATCTCTAAATCATGGGTTTCCTTCTTAACTCAAGGTGACCTCATCCTGTCCCATAGTATGAAAACCATTGACATGTATGTATCTCCAGGCCTGAGCTTTCTCCTAAACCCGAATCTTATGTATGACATCTAATCATACACAATATCTGCTATGGGATATCTAATACATCTCAAATTTGGTATGTCCAAAATGAAACTCTAGAGTTCACTCTTAAAACTGTTCTTCCCCATTTCCCCAATTTCAGGAAATGGTTTCACCATCCATCCAGTTGCTCCAACCAAGAATGCAAGAGCCAGGCCTATTTTTTCTTTTTTTCTCACTCCCCACATACAAACTATCAAGTACTCCCAGTACAAACATATAATCCTAATTCAGCCTCTTCTTTCTATCTCCACAGTTCCTACCTGGTCCAAGACACTACCAGCCTCTCAGAGCCTCTTAGCTGACCCTCCTCTTCGAACTCTTCATTCCATGTTCCAAATAGCAGCCAAGGTGATAAAGAAACAAACAGAGAGATATAAATCAGATCATGTTCCTCCCGTGGTTAAAACCTTCTAATGACTGAGAATGAGACCTGAAGCTCTTGTGTAGTCCTATAAGAGCTATGCTATTTCTACCTCTCCGATTGTATAGTACTCTCCCTCTCTACTATTAGGTTTCAGGCATACTGGCCACTTCCTATTATTCTAAAATGTCAAGCTGTCTCAACCTCAGGGCCTTTGCCTTGCTGGCCCCTCTACCTGGAATGCTTTCCCCCCAGATACTTACATACTCCACTTCTCATCATTCAGGTCCCAGTTCAAATCTCACTCCTCAGCAAGGCCTTTCATGATCACCTTACTTAATGAGTCATCCCCCAACTTCCACCACTCTATTATATATACCTTTTCTGCTTTATTCATAGCACGTATCACTTTCTGAAATTATGCGTACATTTGTTTTTTTCACTGGAGTAGAAGTTCCATGGGAGCAGGATCTTACCTGTCTTACCCATTACACTATTTTCTGCACCTAAAACAGTCTCTGGCATGTATAAAGTAAGCTTTCAATATATATTTTTGAATGAACTAATTGACAATTTTCTTAAAAAACTGTTTATCTCATCATCTGGTGAATCTAATTAAACGTCAGCCTCTCCTCCTGCCTTATAATGCATAGTGCACTGAACAGAACTTTTCCTTCTGTGATATCTGGATATCTAGTAGCAAATAAGGGTCACTGTGACCAATCAAATGACCACATGGGAAGGGGATGGATCTCCTAGCCAGACTTGGATTTCAGTCCTGTTTTCACCATTTAGTCCTTCAACCCAACAGAAGATGTGGATAAGGGGGTGGGCAGCACACAAGCAGCAGTTGAAGTCATGGGCATTTATATGAATGGAAAAAAGAAAAGACAACGATCCCCGGGTGATGTCAACATGCAAGGGCTGGACTAGGAAAGAGTCTCCAACAAAGTGGTTTCTAGAAGCCAAGGGCAAAGCAGTATGTGGTCAACCCACCAAATGCACACGAGGAGTCCAGTGAGGTAAGGACTGAGACTGTAGGGGCAAATAGATTATTTTTAAGCGTGAAGGTGACTTCTTAAGCCTGCTGATAAGCTGAAGAGAAAACTCTGGGATATGGACAATTGATTTCCCTCTCAAAATTCATTTCCAACTTCATATAATGAGGATCCGTCTTATCTACTTTAGATGACTGTCAAATAGGATGTGTTCATTCAGGTCTTCTAATAATAGTGGACATGCAGAGATTTATTGAGAAAAGCACCTGTGAGGGAGAGGGGAGGAAGCTGGAAGAGGCCAGAAAGTCATCAGGTCAAGATGCACATCAGAACCCTGTGGAGGAAAGAGGAAAGGATGGGAAGTTGGGTATAAACAACTCTTACACCACTTTGCAGTTCAAAGAAAATTTCCTCGAGGCTAGAGGGGAGTCCTCAAGTCTCACAGAAACAGGTCTGCCCTAGAATTTCTGCCTAACTCAGCTGTTGGTTCAGAGCAGGCTATGGGGCACCTGCTTCACATAAACGGATGGATTTTAGAGCACAGCAGCTGAGGCCGGAGGTTTGTTAAACTCCCACACTCCGAGATCTGCATTTTCGTGGCCACCATGTAGATTAAGAGGTTCTGAAGTCCTTTTTAAAATGGAAAACAGGTGACTAATCCAAGCTGTCAATTTAAATTAGCAAGTGTTTATTGTTGCTTACTGAGAAGACAAGAGAAGGAAAGAAAGTACTAAGTTTCTGCACTCAAGTTGCTTAAATTTTCTAATCATGTGCTGCCTCACCTAAAATCAGCATGAGACTAAGGATTAAGTTAATAGAGAATTATAAATAGTGGAACTCTGGTTAACAAAATCTTGACCTTAATGCCAATTGGACCAGGTTAATCAAAATAACTGTTATCCATATTCAGCAAACCTCTTGAACATTTGTGCTCCCTGGGCCATGACGTCCACCTAGTAAATGCCTAGCTTCAGATAAAGTTCTTGTTTTTCAAGGCCTGAGTAAATTAGGTGCTAAGAATTTTGAAAAGTGTCATTTATCTGGGCTGCTGGGGAAAGTTTGCATAATTGCCTACAGTACTCCTTTCCTGATAAAGCAGCTTTGCATTTCATTGTCTCTGCCTCCTTGTTTGCTCTAAATCACGAGGGGGTCAGTGATGTTCATCTCTGCAACTACTCCATAGAAGGGAAGTCATCTGTGTGGTTCCAACGCATGTTCTGAACACATTTGCAACTTTCAGAGCTGCTTTGTGTGACAGCATCAGTGATCTCTATGCCCTAAATCTGAAGATTGGCCTGGCTGGAACAGAGCAAGAATCAGTACTCCTAGTATAGCTGCCCCGCCATCATTGTAGAAGAATTCCTCAACTAGTGTTCATCCTAGAGGCTCTTCACCTTGAAGATTAGTATAACAAGGAAAATGTGTTCAAGGGGTTCTAGCTCTCTTGCTAGGGCTCGTATTTTCTAAATGGTGCTATCCAATCTGTTTAAAGCTTGAGGCTGAACGTAAGCTTCTTTTTCATTTATTTTTAACACTAAAAATACTTATTAGCTTTTCATTCCCTTGTGTGTATCCCACTCCCCATAAGGATCACTTTTATTTATAGTCTCAGGGCAAAATCCTTGGGTATATTGGGACTTCTCCCAAGGCTGCTTTAAAACTAGTGGTTCTTAGTCAAATCTCAGAGATTTGCTAGAATAAGAAATAGAATTATTTTCCTAAATATTTTTATCAATGGTGAGTCCTCTAGATGGCTAGAAGGCATATCTAAAATGTACATTGGCAAGAATTTGAGATTTTGTTTGTGTGATGTAAGCCCAGTAAAGCTATAGCTCATGGCATCTTAACAAAAGTATTGAATATCTATCTTCTGTCAGTGGCTAAAGCTCTATTGTCCTGGACAGATGTTCCCTTCTCTCCCAAATCACTGAAAATTTTATTACAAATAAATTAAGTGAGAAAATTTTAACTTCTCTCAGAGACATTTCATAATGTCCTCAAAAGGAAAGTGTGACTTTAAGAGATGAGACTAGTATGATCTCGAGTACATTTTTTAAAATATGCTTATGCATAGAAAAAAGTCTCCAGATTGTGCTTAAATAAAATTTGGGGGTGGTAAAGGTAGGGTGATTGTTATTTACTCCCTTTATTTTCTATACTGGGTATGATCGATTTTTATTATTGGAGGAAATTAAGAAAGAAGAGTTAATTACTAAACCACAGTAATTATGTGGCTTATGGAAGCAACTTCTTTATTTCATAGGCAGACAAAGTCTACATTTAGGCAAATTGATCTGTAGTTGGGTCCTCTTGAATTCTTGTCTCATCTGTTTGACCTTGAGGACATATGACTGCTTGGGTGGTGTTTAACAGAAATATGTTTTTTCAGCTATAAAAGAAAATTCCAGTTGTCAGGGAGCCAAGGCTTATAAAAAGAAAGCTTTTGAGAAAGAAGCCACTTTCCCCGCCCTTTGTGCATTCCACCGGGTGACCGGAACCGTGTTAATGACAGAACTCCTGTGTGCAGACATGTGTGGAGAAGTTCCTGCAATACAGAGTTGCTTTGTACGCAGAGCCTATGCCCCAGAAGCTGACGGCAGCTGTGTGCCCTTAGGTCAACATGAACAAATTCCCCTACAGAAAGGGAGCCCCACCAGATAGCTAAATGAAACCAACTCAACGAGGAAAGGCTAGAGCTTCTGTAAAGAGTCAAGAAGTTTGGAAATCTACAGAAGATAATCCTAGAAGTAACCAACCTTCCTTTAAGACTCCCTTCTACTTAAATTTGGTGGGGGAGGGGGGACTCTCTCACTGCATTTACCTTTTCTTTTTCAGCTCTCTTTGCCCCAGTGTTGATCTAGCCTTGCTCTTGATAAGAGCTTCTTTGCCCTGTAGGTGATATCCCTTAGCTGACCTTTAAGATCAAGGAGACAGAATTAGAAAAAAAGTCAAGGACCCAAGCTGTGTGATATCATTTACTATGAACAAGGGAGAGAAAAGGCTCATTCTGTGACTGTAACGGAGACCTTGGCTTTAGGGGGTTTACAGGAAGAGGCCTAGGAGATTACATCATTAGCTTCCAGATGGGGGAGAAAAAGAACTCTGGCCAGGCATGATGGCTTATGCCTGTAATTCCAGCACTTTGGGAGACCGAGGTGGGTGGATCACCTGAAGTCAGGGGTTCGAGACCCCACCTTGGCCAACGTGGCAAAACCCTGTCTCTACTAAAAATACAAAAATTAGCTGAGTGTGGTGGTGGGCACCTGTAGTCCCAGCTACTTGGGAGGCTGAGGCAGAAGAATTACTTAAACCTAGAAAGTGGGGGCTGCAGTGAGCCAAGATCACACCACTGTGCTCTACTGGGCAACAGAGGGAGAATAGGTCTCAAAAAACAAAAACAAAACAAAAATGACCACAAAAGAACTCCAAAACTTCCCAGTGTTGTAATTTTTCTCCTACCTGGATGTTGGGGCTTGGTAACCTACCAGGACCTGGACTCTCTGAGTATCAGAGGTAAAAGCAACATCAGAGGTTATATATCCCAGGGATTCCAAAACCCAACAGGTCATGCCAGCTGTAAATACCACTATCATTTTGTGTGACATGTGATATAATAATAAATGATATCACACAGCACTGTAAATACTCAAGTGTCTACAGGGGCCAGAAAAGTGACATAAACAAGTGAAGAAGACTAGATAATGATAATAAAAAAAAAAAAAAGGAGGGGCTATAGCAAACCGGAAAGTATATGCATTTTTGAAAACACCACGTAAGCCAAAGAAAACAAAACTGTTAGCCATGCTGTCATGTAGGTTGCCCATTTGTGACATACAATTTATCCAAACTAATTTTGTGAATGAAGAAATGAGGCTCTGAGAGGTAGAGTGACTCGCTGAAGGTCACACAGCCAAGTAGTGACAGAACCAATAATGGCCCATGGACTCTTACGCCAAGGCTAATTGAGCCCCTTTCTGGGATTTTAAAACTTGGCACCAGAGAAGGTGAGCCCTAGGCCCCTGGTAAAGCAGAGAGATGGGAGCCAGGCTATGCTGCCCCACAAGTGGAGAAAGCCTGTCAGAGAGAATGAAACCAACATAAAAACAAAAACAGAGGGAATAGTCAGAGGAAAGACGAAGGTCTATCCCCAAATTCTACTGGCTCTGCTGCCATTTCTTCAGTATAGTTACGGAGCAAATAAATCCCCATTTATGCCCATGCTAATCTGAGTTAAGTTTTTGTTACTAGCATACACACACACACACACACACACACACAGAGAGAGAGAGAGAGAGAGAGAGAGAGAGAGGTGGGAGCAGGGATTCTGACAAGTCCACGGCATTGGGCCTAAGTCGGTCATATGAGCGCATATAATGGAAATCTATTTATAAAGAACCCAGATTTTAGGTATATCCTTTTTCTTGTGCCTAAAGAGGAGACTTGAGTAAGTTATATCAATATTGGAAATGATGTCCACTAGAGTTTTCAGGAAACAGCCTTCGTGCTGCAGTGCCATAGATATGATGGTAATATCTTCTAAAACCTTATACTTGGCCCATCTCCTCCCAGTATAAACTACTGCTCTCATCATGGGCCTTTGGAATCTTGGCTTTCACCAACGATGATATTTTTGCAGAGAGCTAACGTCAAATATCAGAGGGGCAGAAATTAAGTACGTGCAAATTTTTCAAAAAAGGAGAAGACAACGATGATATTCAGGACTTCTCAAGACCACAAGTGTCAAAGGCATTTTGTTCAATTTCTCTCAGTATCCTACTTCCTTAAAGACACTACCAGGATACCTTTTTATTTCTATATTGTCAGTACCTGGAATTTGAACACACAAAAAATGGCGAGATGTTCCCGAGGTCAAGCAAGATTCAGAAGTAGTTCAACCACTTGGCCTGTTATTTTTCACAACTCTTCCTTGCTGAAGATAGAAGACATGCATGTTGTTGTCATCGTTTGAAATTTTATAAATGAGGAATTAGCCCAAACAGGCTGCTCTACAATCACAGAAGTGACATTGAGGGTCTAATACATGTCATGATATTATAGGTATTAGTCTAATAGACATTAGTTTATGTTTACTAGACTAGACTTGTATATCACACACATACAAGTATCTCTTGGTTTCCAGACTATCACTTTTTGAATTTAAGGACCAAACAGCTATGTACAGAATTTTACATCTATGCTGTCCTGTCCTATTTATTCTCCCTTTGCTCTCCAGATCCACCCTCCAGTGCATACTCTGAGCCCCGGAGGCTGACACCTAGCATAGCATCACCTGGGTTGCTTTGCCCTCCAGCTTCTAGTTGGGCGTGGCCAATGGGAGATCAATGGTGAGCGTGTTGGGGGTATCTATTTCCCTCCTCCCCTGCGGTAGACACTGTTGGTGCCACACCCACATGCCTGTTTTTGAGCCTCTATTTCCTGGTTTCTGTGTCCTTTGTTTCTGTTGGCTAATACCTGCGGCTTTCCTCAGAAGCCCACTTTGGGCCACAGAGTCACTTCATCCAGTACAGGTGGACAGCTGGGGGTGCCTGGGAGTTTACGTGGCCTCCTGGATATTAAACCAACCACTGAGGTAAAAGGTTGAAAACCAGCTCCCCTTTCTTGAGGTGAAACAAACTCTGAAGTGTGATGACTGCGACATTTGATTTCACTCCAGAGCAACCACTGGGGCTGGGCTGGGGCTGGGACATTGCTTGAATCTGTAATCTTGCAAGGCTTTCCCTCTTTCCCCGTCTTGGTTCCCTGTTTCTCGTATGTGTGTCTCCAGAGAGCAGTTAGTCAGTCATTCATTTACACACGAATCCTTGTTTCAGGGTCTGCTTCTAGGGAACCACAACAAAGGCCTCTCCGATATCCATTCCCTTCGGGCCTGGCCACAGCCTCAGCAGAGGCTGAGTCCCTCTGCAGCCACAGATCCTATTCTGTGGCCTCGAAAACAGCATTCCTTCTCCTTGTCCCTTTAGGTCTAGGGATGTTAACTGCTTCCAATTGGTGCTAGTATTTGGGTTCCTGTTTGTTCCCTTATTCTTGCCCACCACTCTCTAACTAGCATTCTCTTTATCTGTTTTTCATTAAACCCTTATTTTCCGTTGTTTTGTTTTTCGTTTTTTTGAGATGGAGTCTCGCTCTATCACCAGGATGGAGTGCAGTGGCGTGACCTCAGCTCACTGCAACCTCCTCCTCCTGGGTTCAAGCAATCTCCTGCCTCAGTCTCCCGAGTAGCTGGGACTACAGGTGTGCGCTCCACGCCTAGCTAATTTTTGTATTTTTAGTAGAGACGGGGTTTCACTATGTTGGCCAGGATGGTCTGGATCTCTTGAGCTTGTGATCCACCTGCCTTGGGCTCCCAACGTGCTAGGATTACAGGTGTGCACCACCGCACCTGGCCTCATTAAATCCTTTGAATGAAACATTACTTTCTGACTGGAACTCTGACTGAGAATCCTCTCTGCTCCCCCTCCAAATCTGCTGCTTACTGGCTAAACATCGAGAACCAAATGTTGATTCAGATAACAAGTCATCTCTTGCTATCCAAACTCTCTGTCAAGAATCTCCCCATCTGAACTGAGAGAACCAACAGATTTTGGACAATGAGGGTAATTACACACATACTCATACATACAGACACACATATGCACATATATACATACACGTGTCTCATACCATATGCAGAGTTGAAGGTAGACTATGATAAACTAACGATGCATAATATAGGCTGAGTGCAGTGGCCCACGCTTGCAATCCCAGCACTTTGGGAGGCCAAGGCAGGTGTATCATGAGGTCAGGAGTTCAAGACCAGTCTGGCCAAGATGGTGAAAGCCTGTCTCTTTTAAACATACAAAAGTTAGCCAGGTGCGGTGGCAAGTGCCTGTAACCCCAGCACTTTGGGAGGTCGAGGCAGGTGTATCACAAAATCAGGAGTTGGAGACCAGTCTGGCCAAGATGGTGAAACCCCGGCTCTACTAAAAATACAAAAATTAGCCAGGTGTGGTGGCTGGTGCCAGTAATCCCAGCTACTCAGGAGGCTGGGGCAGAAAAATCACTTGAACCCGGGGGAAGAGGTTTCAGTGAGCCGAGATCACTCACTGGAGCCACTGCACTCCAGCCTGGGCAACAGAGTGAGACTCTGTCTCAAAAACAAAAAACAAAAAAAACCTCTAGAACAGTCACTAAAAATAAGCAATAACAACAACAAGATTAAGGAAGTACAGCTAATAAACCATTGGTGAAGATAAAATGAGACCATAAAAAAATAAACTTTGAAAAGGGGGGTAAAAGAGGAAGAAAGAAATAAAGAACAGATAAGACACATAGAAAACAAACAGCAACAAGACATTTTTAAACCATATCAATTATTACATCAAACATAAATAATCTAAACATTCCAAATAAAAGAGAAATTATCAGTGTGGATTAAAAGACCAATGATATATTATTTATAAAGAACCCACTTGAAGTAAAACAATACAGCTAGATTGAAGGAACAGTATGATAAACGATGACTATGTAAACATTAATGAAAACTATAGTGACTATGTTTATATCAAGCAAAGTGGGCTTTAGAACAAGGACTATTTTACTGGAGATGAAAAGAAACATTACATAATTACAAAGAAGTCATTTCATTAAGATGTCATAACAATCCTTACCATGTATGCATCCAATAACAAGAGTTCCAAAATACATGAAGCAAAAACTGATAGAATTTTTAAAATAGAAAAACTCACAATTATATTTGGATATTTTAATACTCTTCCATTGGGAATTGATGGATCAAGTTGGCAAAAATCAGTAAGCACATAAATGACTTGAACAACACTATCAACCAACATGGCCTAGCTGATGTTTATAGAATGCGATACCCAACAACAGCAGAACCAGTCACAATTATAGCCCATATTCTGGGCCAAAAAGAAGAAAGAGTGGAAGTCTCAATGAGCTAAATAAATAAAAAAGAATTCAAATAATACAGAGTATGTTTTCTGACCACAGTGGAATTATTCTAGAAATCAAACAGCAAGCCATCTGGAAAATCCTTAAATAAATAGAAATAAGTAACACACTTCTAAATAACCCATAGCTCAAATAAGAAATCACAAAAAGAAATTAGAAAATATCTTAATGGAATAAAATTAAAAATATGACACATCGAAATCTGTGGGATGTAGTAAAAGAGTGCTTAGAGAGAAATTTATAGCATTAATCACTTATATTAGAAGAAAATGAAAATCTCATCAATTGTCTAAATGTCCATCTTTTTCTTTGAAAATATCAATACAATTATAAACTCCTAGCCAGACTGATCAAGAAGAGAGAAGACACAAAATAACAATGTCAGGAATAAAAGAGAGTCCATCACTGTAGATCGTATGGTCATTAAAAGGTAATAAAGCAATATTGTAAATAAACTTCTGACAACAAATTTCATAACTTAGAAAACATGGAAAAATTTCTTCAAAGACACAAATTGCCAAAGCTTAGTCAATGAGAAAGAAATAACCTGACTAAATTCAACTCCTAAACTCATTTTATGTAATCAGCATTACCCTGATACCAAAACCAGGCAAAACCATTACATTAAAAAGAAAATTATAGGCCAATCCCTCTCATGAATATAAATGCAAAATTACCAAAATTTGATCAAATTGAATCTAACAATTTGTGAAAAGAATCCATCAAGACTAATAACCATTATTGTAGCATTATTTACAATAGCAAACTTTAAAATGATCCATCTATCAACAGGAGAATAGCTAAATAAATTAAAGATATGAATATAGCCAGTAAATATGACATGTAGAAAAAAATGACATTAGGAAATGCTAACAATATAACTAGAAAAAGTAAATATGCTACACCCTCAACATGTAATACAGTGAACATAGGGGAGGAATATACCAACTGCTACAAAGCCTTGTAGTAGGCCCTAGAGGTGCCCTGCCCAGTTGCTTCTTACCTTAACTGCTAAGAATGTTGGCTGATGGCTTCAGAATTCCCTTTGTCCACAGGAGGTAGTATGCAATCCATGACTGACTGATATAAACGCTCAGCCCTCTTGACTCAAAGTAAGACAACTCTGCGGCGCCGTTCACATTCTGGAGCCCTCTGTGGGATAAGGCCAAGGCAGGATTTCAGCTGAACCTGCTTTAGGATTTTTCCGCACCTGTATCCTACTTCCCTCACTCCCTTACAGGTTTTCCCTAAGAGCACTCCGTAAATTACTTGCCTCTTCTCGGGCTCCTTTGAGGCAACCTGACCTAAGGCAATTGGTTTCAGGAGTGATTCTGGGACCAGGCTCTAACGATGGGATCCTGGAATTGGTTCACTCATCATACAGATGACAATGAGGACTTCCTCATTGGTGGTAGGTATTGATAACTCCTAGCATGCTGTGATAAAACAATTGCTAAAACTTTCATTTGTACAGAGCAGGGATGGAATATGGGGGAAGGGGATGCACTAGTTTGTGCTTTGTCTCTGGCACGTGAAAGATATGAGGGAACTAACTCTTAAGTACTGTGGCTAAAGTGAAGTGTGAGTGCCAACGGGACTCCTGGACAGCATTTCCTTCTCCCAGAGGGCATAGTGAGCTGAATGCCAAGCACAACTATTGTAAGAGAAGTAGAATTCTAAGAGGAGCAGAACTCTAAGAGAAGCTGAATTCTCAGTGCAGGGAACCTCTATGTCAAAGTCAGAGCCCTGATAGGGAAGGTGTGGTAGTCCGAAGCTTAGGGTGGAGATATCTATGTAGATGCCCCTGAGAACCTCGATCCATCTAAACATTCTGGGCTTGCAGAAGTATCCCTCCTCCTTGTTTGCATATTATGCAAATAGCTTAAAAGATAATGCTTTTCCTCCCAAGGATCTGCCCTTACCTCCTCTCCAGGCATACACATTAATAACTAGGGTCAAAGATAAATGTGACCTGACTAGGGAATGCTTAGCCTGCCGAGGAAGGAGAGGAGTTACATGCTGAAGGAGTTGCAATATCTGGATTACACTGACCACCAGGTATCAGGAGCGTTTCTGGGAGAGGATCTTGAGGGTGCCATATCCAGAGGAGTAGAGTGGAATATAAAGCTTCATAATAGCTTGCCAGTATGTGAAACATTTTCCGTACCACAGTATTTAATGCTATCGCAGGGGCCCCAGGAGCCAGACTGTATTAATCTGCTGCTAGAAAGGCCCCTGAAATAAAAAAGCAATGACCCACATTAAAAGAAGTATGGCATGGAAGAAGGAATCAAAAAGCACAGCAAACTGAGCCAGTTGGAAAAAATCTGCAGTATAAGACTAGAAAACCAACCAGCTGACAATGTGTCTTGGGAAAGTGTTATGAACAGAATTGTGCCCTCCCCTCAAACTCATTTGTTGAAGCCCTGACCTTCCAGTGACCGTATTTGGAGATAGGAGCTTTAAGGAGGGAATTTAGGTCAAATGAGGTCATAATGTAGGGCCCTAATCTAATAGAACTGGCGCTCTCATAAGAGGAAGAGATACCAGAGATCTATCTCCCTCTGCACACACACAGAAGAAAGACCATATGGGGACACCGCGAGAAGGCAGCAACTTGCAAGCCAGGAGGAGAAGCCTCACTAAAAACCCAACCTGTTGGCATGCTTATTGGATTTCCAACCTCGAGAACTATGAGAAAAATAATTTCTGTTGTGTAAGCCACCCAATCTGTAGTATTTTGTTATGGCAGCACTAGCAGACAAATACAAGGAAAATGATGTGGTGAGAGAGCCACCAGCATCACTGAGAAGCTCAGTAGTAGCTGTCCTCTATAGCCGGGGTGTTCCAACCCTGAGCCACGAACCCATTAGGAACTGGGCCGCACAGCAGAAAGTGAGCGGCAGGCAAGCAAGCATTACTGCCTGAGCTCCACCTTCTATCAGATCAGAGGTGGCATTAGATTCTCTTAGGACCATGAACCCTGTTGTCAATTGCACACTCAAGGGATCTTGGTAATGCACTCCTGATGAGAATATAATGCCTGATGATCTGAGGTGGAAAAGTTTCATTCTGAAACCATCCCCTACCACCTATCCATGGAAAAACTGTCTTCCACGCAACCAGTCCTTGGTGCCAAAAATATTGGCAACCGCCGCTTTATAGGTAAGGACTTTACAGCAGTGAGCTTCCTAATAATAACAGATATAAGATCCAGAAAAGCAGAAGCCAGATGAAAACACAACCATCAGAGCAAGGACATAATGAACACAATGGGCAGTCAGGAATGTCTGATTCACAAGGATTTATGAAGCTGACAAATAGAATGCAGTGTTCCTAAGGACTAGATAGATAGGCAACTGGTGAAGATTTCGGTCTACTCTATCTACAAATCAAAATCTCTTTGTCATCAATTTTCAAACATATTTCTTCCAATTTCCCAAACCAATTCCGTATTCCCCCAGTTCCAGAACACATAATTGGTGCAGATATATTTAGCAGCTGACAGAATCCCAACATCAGTTCCCTGACCTAGGAAAAGGCTATTATGGTGGGAAAGCCTAGTGGAAGCCATTAAAATGCCTCTACCTAGGAAAACAGTAAGCCAAAAGCAGTTTTGGTTTCCGGAGGGATTGCGGAAATTAGGGCCAACATTAAGGACTTGAAAGACACAGGCACGGTGATTCCCACCACATCCCCATCCGACTTGCCTATTTGGCGTGTGTAGAAGATAGACGGATCTTGGAGAATGACAGTGAATTATTGTAAGCTTAGCCAGGTTGTGGCTCCAATTGTACTTGCTGTCCCAGATGTAGTTTCATTGCTCGAGCAAATTAACACATCCCCTGGTACCTGGTATGCAGCTATTGATCTAGTAAGAGCATTTTTCTTCATACCTGTCCACCAGAAGCAGTGTGCTTTCAGCTGGCAAGGCCAGCAATACACCTTCACTGTCCTACTCAAGAAGGTCATCAACACTCTAGTCCTATGTCATAATTTAATTAACAGAGCTTGATTGGCTTTCCCTTCCACAAGATATCAGACTGATGACATCATCCTGACTGTATCTAGTGAGCAAGTTGCAATTACTTCTGACTCATTGGTAAGATATTTGCATGTCAGAAGATGGGATATAAATTTAACCAAATGTTAGAGGCCCTCTGTGAAATTCCTGGTGTCTAGCAGTATGGGGCATGTTGGGATATCTCATCTAATGTGAAAACTAGTTGTTGCATTCGGCCCACCCTACAACCAAGAAAGAGGCACAACACCTATTGAGATTTTGGAGGCAATGTATTTCTTATTCGAGTATGTAACTCTGGCCCATTTACTGAGTGACCTTAAAAGCTGCTAGTTTTTAGTGGGGTTCAAAACAAGAGAAGGCTCTGCAACAGATTCAGGCTGCTGTGTAAGCTTCCCTGCCACTTAGGTCATATTATCTGGCAGCTCCAATGGTGCTTGAAGGGTCAGTAGAAGATAGGGATGCTGTTGGCAGCCCTCGGAAGGTCCCCATAAATGAATGCAGCACAGGTCCTTAAGATTTTGCAGCAAGGTCCTGCCATCCTCTGCAGATAACTACTCTCCTGTTGAGAAACAGCTCTTGGCCTGCTACTGGGCCTTAGTAGAGATTGAATGCTCACTGTGAGCAACCAAATTACAGTGCAACCTGAGCTGCTCATTATCATGTCTGACCCAACAAGCTATAAAGCTAGGCATGCATAACAACACTCCATCACCAAAGGGAAGAGGTACATCTGTGCGTGATCACAAGGAGGCTCTGAAGGTACAAATGAATCACATGGAAAAGTGACCCAAATTCCCATGGTTTCCACTGCTGCCTTCTCTCTCTCAGCCTGTACCTAAGGCTATCTGGGGAGCTGCCTCGAATCAGCTGACAGAGAGAAAGAAGAATCAGGCCTGGTGTACAGAAGGTTCTGCACAATATGTAGGCACCACCCAAAGTTAACAGCTGTAGCACTACATCCTTTCTCTCCGACATCCCCAGAGACAGGAACATCCATCCCTGGAAGAGAAATCCAGTGGGTGGAACTTCAGACTGTGCACCTGGTTGTTTACTTCGCTCGGAAGAAGAAGAAATGTGCAATTATGTATCAATTCATGGGCTGTGGCCAATTGTTTGTCTACATGATCAGGGACTTGGAAGGAACATGATTGAAAAATTGGTGATGAAGAAATTTGGGTAAGATATATGTTTATAGACCTCTCTTAATCAGAAAAAAAGAGTGCTCCTTGTGAATGCTCACCAAAGGATGATGATGGTTAATTTTGGGTGTCAACATGACTGAATTATAGGATACCCAGAAAAACCCAGATAGCTGGTAATGCATTATTATTATTATTATTATTATTATTATTATTTTGAGATGGAGTTTTGCTCTTGTTGCCCATGCTAGAGTGCAATGGTGAGATCTCGGCTCACCACAACCTCTGCCTCCCAGGTTCAAGTGATTCTCCTGCCTCAGTCTCCTGAGTAGCTGAGATTACAGGGATACACCACCATGCATGACTAATTTTTTGTATTTTAAGTAAAGACAGGGTTTCTCCATGTTGATCAGACTGGTCTTGAACTCCCAACCTCAGGTAAGCTGTCCACTTTGGCCTCCCAAAGTGCTGGGATTATAGGCGTGAGCCACTACACCCAGCCTGGTAATGCATTATTTATTCTCAATCATTGCATTAATTATTCTCAATGCTTATATGGACACTGAGCCTCTTGTGCTGAAAGGGAAACCCAGATGGTGTGGCATTTGATTAGAATGATCAGGTTGTCCCAACTATGTCTGTGAGAGTGTTTCTGCAGGAGACTAACTAGCATATGAGTTGGTGGACTGAGTGGGGAAGACCTACCCTTAATGTGGGCGAAACCATCCACTCAGCTAAGGGCCAGGATGGAATACAAAGCTGATAGAAGAATGAATTACTGTGTTGTCTTCTGGAGACTGTATGCCCTTCTTTTCCTGCCCTTGGATGTTCAGATTCTCTGACTTTCGGACTCCAGATTCTCTGACTTTTGGACTCCTGGACTCAAACCTGAACTCCCAGGCTCTCAGGCTTTCAGCCTTGGACTGAGGGTTACACCGTTGCCTTTCTTGGTTCTGAGGACTTTGACTTAGATTGAAACGTGCTACTGGTTTCCCTGGTTCTCCAGCTTGCAGACAGCCTACTGTGGAACTTCTCAGGCTTCATAACCAAGTGAGCCAATTACCTGAATAAATCTCTTCTCACCTCTCTCTCTCTCTGTATATATAAAATATATATATATATATGTAAAATATATATATATGTGTATATATACATATATATGTGTATATATACATATATACATACATATTTTTAATGTATGATTTTATATGTAAAAAATTAGTCTGTCTCTTTGGAAAACCCTGGCTAAAACAGTGAGCTCAGCAGACGGGGATGTTAATAATCAAATGAATGGGATGACCCATTTTGTGGCTATCAGTCAGCCTCTTTCCCTAGCTACCTCTGTCATCACTGAAAGTCCATAAACAAAGTGGCCATGGTGGCAGGAATAGAGGTTATAGATGGCCTCAGCAACATGGATTTTCACTAATCAAAGCCATCCTCTTTACAACCACCACTGAATATCCAATCTACCAACAGCCAAGACCAACACTGATTCTCTAATATGGCAGCATTCCTCAGGGAGATTAGCCAGCTACCTGATGGCAGGTTGATAACATTGGACTGCTTCCATCATGAAAGTAGCAGTGTTTGGCCTTGGACTAGACATTTACTTGGAATATGAATTTGCCTTCTCTGAATGCGATGCTTCTGCCGAAACAACCATTCATGGAGTTACAGAATGCCTTATCTACTATCATGCTATCCCACACAGAATTGCTTTTAATCAAGGAACCCACCTCACAGCAAAAGAAGTACAGCAATGAGCCTACGTTTATGGAATTCACTGGTCTTATCATGTTCCCCATAATCCAGAAGTAACTGGTTTGAGGGAATGGTGGAACGGTCTTTTTAAGACTCAGTTACAGTGACAGCTAGGTAGCAATACTTTGTAGGACTGGATCAAGGTTCTCCAGAAGACTATGTTGCTCTGAATCAGCATCCAATATATAGTATTGTTTCTCCTCTATCCAAAATTCCTAGGTCCAGGAATCAAGGGTGGAAATGGGAATAATACCACTCACTGTTACCCCTTATAGCACACTGGCAAAATTTCTGCTTCCTGTTCTCACTACTTTATGCTCTGAGGTCACTACTTTATGCCTAGAGGTCTTAGTTTCAGAGGGAAGAATGCTCCCACCAGAAAACACAGCAATGATTTCATTGAACTGAAAGTTAAGGCTGCCAGCCAGCCACGCTGGCTCCTTGTGGCTCTGAATCCATAGGTTAAGGAGTTATGGTGTTGGCCGCAGCGATTAATCCTGACTACCAAAGGGGATTTTGGAATACTACTCCACAATAGAGGTAAGGAGAACATGTCTGGAATATAGGAGACACCTTAAGGCATCTCTCGGTATTTTCACATCTTGTGATTAACATTATTTAACAACTGCAACAACTCAATCCAGGAAAGACTAATGGACCAGACCTTTCAGGAATGGAGGTTTGGGTCACTCTGCCAGGTAAAGAACCGCATCAGCTGAAGTGCTTGCTGAAGGCAAAGGGAATACATAATGGGTAATGGCAGGAGGTAGCTATAAATACCAGCTACAACCATGTGACCAGTTACAGAAACTAGGACTGTAATCATCATAAATATTTCCTCCTTATTTTGTTATGAATATATTTGTGTATATGTATGTATCTTTTTCTTTTCTCTCTTATTCTCCTATCATAAGGTATATTGACTTTATATCATGACATTTAAATATTGGTAATTTTATATCATAGTATTTAAGTTGTGGGAGATTAAGAATAATAAATATTACTCAAGGACTTTATCTCCTCTTCTGGCAAAGGGGTTAATGCATTTTTGGGTGTATCAGGATAATTATGTCATGTTCGGCAGAATTACGATCTTATTGTCTTTATTTGGAGATGAAGTATAATTTAAGGAGATGTCTATGAGTTCCAGGTTGACAAGGAATGGACTCGTGATGTTTATTTGTCATTTTGACTGGGCCACAAGATACTCAGATATACATGGACTCTGGGTATGTCTGTGAGTGTTTCTGGATGAGGTTTGCATTTGAACTGGTGAACTGAATAAAGTGTATGTAGTCTATATGGTCCTTTCCAGTATTGGTGGGCCTCACCTATGTGTTGAAGGCCTGAAGAGAACAAAAGGCAGAAGGAGGAATCTGTCCCTTTGATTTCCTGCCTCACTGCTTGAGCTGGAGCATGTTTTCTCATCTTCTCCTGCCCTCAGATTGGGATTTATGCTCTTGACTCCCCTGGTTCTCAGGCCTTCAGACTTGAACTGAATTGTCCCGCCAGCTTCCCCAGGTCTCCAGCTTGCAGATGGTAGATCATGAGCCTTCTCAGCCTTCATGATCACGTAAATCAATTCCTCATAATAAATACATATCCTATTTGTTCTATTTCTTTGGAGAACCCTGAAGAATACACTCTTTGTCTATCTCACTTTCCTCTAAAATAGATGAAGAACAGATGTGTAGAGACTGCTGAGCTGCCCAATAAAAAGAGAAAATCTCTTGTCGCATTTCCTGACCTGTGCCAGTTCTCGGAACCAGAATGCCTCAATGAATAGGTCAGTTTCCTTAAGAAAGGATCCTGCAATACCATAGCAGGATATTCAATAGCAATTCCTTCAGTCCTTCCCCCAAAGAGGCTTGTGACGATTTATTTAAGAAACCATACATTGAAGAAAAGAGAATAACAGTCTTTTTGAGCGATATAGGGTCCAGTGATTTCCTGAGAAATCTGTTCAAAGAAGATTTTATTCAATCCAGCAGTTCTCTTCCTAGGTATTTACCCAAAGAAAATGAAACATATATTTATAAATAGCTCAGTACAATAACGTTATAACTACTTTAGTCATAATCGCCAAATACAAAACAACCCAAATGTCTGTGGTATAATAAAGAATATGTCTTGGCTGGGCACAGTGACTCTACACCTGCAATCCCAGAACTTTGGAGGCTGAAGCAGGCAGATTGGTTGAGCCCAGGAGTTTGAGACCAGCCTAGGCAACATGGCAAAACCCTGGCTTTACAAAAATACAAAATTAACTGAGGGTGGTGGCCCACACCTGTAGTCCCAGCTACTCAGGAAGCTGAGATGTAAGAGGATCATTGGAGCCTGGGAGGTCAAGGTTGCAGTGAACTGTGATCATTCCATTGCACTCAAGCCTGGGTGAGATCAAGACCCTGTCTTCCCAAATTTGATTACCTTTAAGAATTGGCCTATAAAACAGATTCTGAGACAGCCTCTGTTGAGTCCAGGGTGGACAGATAACAATGACTACACAGAGTCAGAGAAGTCTAGTTTTTCCTTGAGATCACAAATCTGTTGCCTCACTCCATCAAGCAGCCAGGGGTTTGCCTTATAATCAGGGAATAACAAATTATTGGAACGCCCTTTTTCAGTGTACCTCGTGTCCCTATTCACATCATTTGAGAGGATAGTTGATCTTCTGAATGCATTTAATTTCTTTCTGAAGGGTGCTTCTGGGTATAGCAGGGTAGCTGCAGGCAATTTCTCGTATACAATCAGGATTGACCTTCCGAAAGAAGAGAAGCAAATTTTTTTCCCTAGAATAAAACTTACGAGAGTTCCCAGATGTATAGATTTAGAAACATTTTGCTAGTCTTTGTCAGCTCAGCAGAATATTCTTTTTGTTATAATTGGGGAGGAGAGGGAGTAGGGAGATTCTCGTACCTAAAATGAATAGCTTTTAGGAAGGCCTTCTAATGTCTTTAAGAGTTTCCACCTTATTGTAGCACATTTCAAACCATATTAAAGTTGCCTTATTTTTCCTATATTTTCTTACAAACCTCCAATACAATCAAGCAGTTGGGTTGATCTCACCTCTTGTAAGAATGAAAGGAAAAAAAATGTTGTCAGAGAGGCAGTCAGGCAAGAAAACAGACAGACATATAAGGAAAAAAAACTGCCACCAACGTTGACTATAAACCTTCTCTAAAATCACGTACAAATTATTTGCCACTGTGGCTCGGGAGCTAGCCTGCTATGCTTGACGGTAGCATTTACCCACTTTTGTTGGTTTGCATCATTTGTTTCAAATGCTCTGCCCTTGTTAGATGCTTTTCCACTGGGAAACCTTTTGTAATGAGAATCATCTTATTATTAATAGGGAAGCATGGTGACTTATTTTTTGAATTGATATATGTTGAAAGGACCAAGCACTGTTATTGGAAGTGAGTGGCTGAGTCCCTAGATCAGACAGAACAAACCTTTCCGGCAGGGCCAGTACATAAGCAGAGCTGTCCATTAACAGATGAATAAATTTTTAAAATATGGTGCGTATATACATACATATATACACACACACACACACACACACACACACACACACACACACACACAATGTTTTCCTGGGCTAGAGAATGTTGGAGTAAGAAGATCTTGGTCAAAGGGTACAAAGTTTCAATTAGACAGTATCAGCAAGTTCTGGAGGTCTATTGTACAGCATGATGACTATAGTTAATAATACTGTTTTATATACTTGAGATTTACAAAGACAGTAGATCTTGCATGTTCTCATTACACACACACACAAAATGATAACTAAGTTGATAGATACGTTAATTAGCTAAATTGCTGTAATCATTTCACAATGTACACATATATCAAAACATCATGTTGTACACTTTAAAAACACACAATTCTTATTTGTCAATTACACATCTATAAAGCTGGGGAGAAAGCACAATTCCTCTCTCCCTATAAGACAAACAGAAATTCAATTGATTCTTGTTATTCACAATAGCTGTATTAAATAAAGTCACTGCAAACACTGAATTAGTGAATAGTAAACCATTGATCTTAGGGGAAATACAAGGCTAGGTTCCTGCAAGCCTCTGATCCCAATCTTTTTGTAAACTGATCAATATATAACCTTGTTTTCTGTTTCTCTTTAAACACACCTTATTTGTATATGTTATTCATTTATTAACATATAAATCACAGCCAACAGCAGTGGAAGTCATACTTGAATGAAGCTTATCTAACACATGAATTTTCTCTATAAGACACATCACAGCCTTCTCGCACTTAGGAACGCTAGAGAGCACTTCAGCAGTATGCTGGGGGCCATTTTAAACAACAAAATCAACAAAAAGCACAATAATGCAAAAAGCATAGCACTAAATAGACCAAGAGAAAGACACTGTTTACATTATGAACTGAAACAAGAACATAGAGTATTGCTTTGTTTGACCTCAGCTGGGAACATGCTTGTTGAGCAACTCAAATTTTTCACAGCCCTGTGCACATCCAAGAATGATCAGGAATGTGCCATGAGTGTTAATTTTGATGTTTCGAATAACTGTAGTGAGTAGGTGAACTTACAATATGGAATCTGTGAATAATCAGGATTGACCGTATGTGCATACTTGTATTTTGCACTTTGGGAAAACCTCGTTCGTATTCACTGCATTCTCCTTTAGATTGCTGGGGGGGTGGCTGGTCCAGTGGCCCTTGCATGTTAGAGCTGGTCACATGGTCACATTTCCCAGTACTTCTGGATTTCTTGTCTGGGAGCTTAATTTCTTTAGTTCAAGGCTTTGATCTCTACTAAAATGTAAATCTCCATGAGAGACATGACATTCTAAGATATCATCAGTCACTTTTTGATATGAATAAATGAAGCTGAGAACTTCTGTGGGTAAACAGGCTATGAAAGGGAAAGTTTGGACTCAGCCATCCCCTTCGGGTATTGACCACCTTCTTGCCACACGGTCTCAGTCATCCGATGACCTTCCACTTCTTCCTATCCCTTCCGTTAAGAGGCTTTCTGTAGCCACAGCTCCAGCTGGTAACTCTATTGTGAGCTCCAAGCCACCTTATGAATGCATCTCTATCAGTTTGAAAATAGAATACATAGAATGGAATTAATCATCCCCCACCTGCCAACCCAGGTCTTCAAACTACTATCCAAGTAAAAGAGACTTCCTTTTCTCAGTCACCCCAGCTAGACATCTTAGCGTTATCTGCGATAGCTTTCTTTTTTCCACATCTACTCAATAAACACATACAACTAGCCCCTTCTCTACAACATGTCTCTTCTAACTCACCTTTTCCATTTCTCCTGCATTTCTGCAATAACCTTTTGGTTAAACCTCTTTCCACTCCCTGTCTATCCCACTTCAGATTCGTCTGTACATCAATGGTATAACCTGAAACTGGTGCTGTTCAGGTCCAGAAGAACTCCTCACTATACAACACATGCAAAAAGGCTCATTCCCTTTTGTGGCATTCAAAGCCCTCAATAATCTCAAGTAGCTAACTTCCCACTCTCTTCTCCCACCTAATCTCACCACCCTGATTATATGTGTTGCAATGTTTGAACAAATGCTAGAGTAACTATTTTTCAAACCTCAAATCAGAACACTTGCTTTGATAATTAAAGGAGTAGTTGTGAGGCTGTTGAGAGAGGATGCTGTCAGTCCTTACAGTATTGGAAAAGTCTAGGTCTTTTGCTGTAATTTCTCCTCAGTTCTTTCCTGCCTCTGTGTCACCATGTTTTCTGCCTAGAAGCATCCTTTACATCCTCATTCTCCTCACTCCCGTTACTCAGCCTACTGACAGTCCACGTGTCTACCCAGGCCCGGATCTAATGCACACTCTCCATTGTATGGTTGAATATCTCTGCATTTTGTGCTGTCAAGTTACTTCCAAAATCCTTTATATATTTTCCTTGCATTAAAGAAGTGTGTGTGCATATGTATTTTATTTACCTTTAAGTTCCTCTTAGCATCTAGTTATAATAAACTATTCCTGTGTCTGTTTTGTAATAAGCACTCTTATTACCTCACTTCATTCTCACAGCAAACGTCTCATATATTATTGCCATTTTACGATTGAGTCAATTACATCTCATGATGGCTAAGTACCTTGTCCAGATTCACATGGTTAGAAAATGATGGGCCTGGAATTCAAACCCAGTTATCTGTGACATCAGAGTTCTGCACACACAGGAAGTGCTGAAAATATGGTCTTTTCAAAAATTGCGTTGAATCAGTTGCACCAAAAGAGAAGGGAGTAATTCTGTGAAAGCTGTTAGAATGGAGAAAATTAGAGGCCTGATATTTTTTCTTCCCAACAAGGAAGATACTGAACAATTGATCAGATTTCAAAGGTCATTGTGGATAATGTATAAGGAAAATGAATGAGAGCAGAAAATTAAAATAATAGTAATAAAAGCTTTGTTCAAAATGCATTTTCTCTCTCCTCTATCACACATGCACCTTTCCCCTTCTGCTGCTTGCTAGGCACTTGCTCAGCCATCTTGGTACACACTGAGTCACACACTGAGTCAGCAGCAGCAGTGTCCTGCTCTTTCAGCAGACTACCACAGTGTACAGGCCATCACCTTAAGGGCCCCATGGGCCCTGGGCTCTTCCCACACCATCCACTTACCTACCTCCACATCATATACCTTTCCCCAGAGAGAGCTGTCACCTTGGATACAAAAATGACCTCCCACTGAAGAGGACCAGACAGCAAAACTTATGCTGCTCCATTCCAAGTGTTCTGGGGAAAAAGGCCAATTGTAAAGAGACAGCGAGTCTTAAGTGTCCTTGGAAAATATTCTGTCTCCTCTTGGCATAGGAAAGGGCCCAGCCTTTTCTCCTGGGCAGGGACTGAGATGGGGAGTGGTACCACAATTATTACTGCCTTTAATTTTAATGTATGGCTCCCATTTCTGTCAACCCACCTTGATGACCTTACAATGGGTTCATTGCAGGTCTATCTAGTCTAAGACTTCCAGAGAGAAATTGCTTCATCAAATTTGGACTTTCCTGATGAGATGCCTCTGGCTTCATCGTGTGATCAGTTCTCATGAAGTTGAAAGCAGGCTGCTATTCCATTTTAATTTATTTTTCTTTTCTCTTCTCCCCCTTAGGGATTTTGGATTAAAGAGTTTATTAACTGGCTTCACTGGCTTGTCTCCACAAAGCCTGAAACCATACTTCGAACTTAGCTAAGACCCTGTCTTTTTTTTTTTCTTGAGGTGGAGTCTCACCCTGTTGCCCAGGCTGGAGTGCAATGGCGTGATCTCGGCTCACTGCAACCTCTGCCTCCTGGGTTCAAGCGATTCTCTTGCCTCAGCCTCCCAATTAGCCGGAATTACAGGCATGTGCCACCACACCTGGCTAATTTTTGTATCTTTAGTAGAGACGGGGTTTCACTATGTTGTCCAGGCTTATCTTGAACTCCTGACCTTGTGATCCGCCCGCCTTGGCCTCCCAAAGTGCTGGGATTACAGACGTGAGCCACTGCACCTGGCCAGAGGTCCTTTCTTTGTGAGCATGCCAAATATCGAAGCACAGGACAGCAGGTGTAAACTGTGTTCAAATCATCTTTCCTGCACAAAGCTTGAGAAGAAGCCCCACTAGGCCAGCAAGTGACGTTCCCAACAGCAAAAAACACTGAGAGAATGATTGGCTTCATAGTCTGAATGCAATTCCACTATCTATTTTCCACAATTCTAAAGTCCAAAAATCTCTGAAAAAAATGCTTCATTTTAAAAAAACATGCTTCATCAGTTCATCTAGGCCCAACAAAAAATTTTCTTTTGTTTTGCTTATAAATCTGTAGCAAGCTCATTTGACAATAAACTCTGAAACTATTCATAATCTGTACAATCTTTGTCTCATTTAGTATGAATATTTACATGCTATGCTGCAAAAATTAATGTTTAATTATAAGGTGTTCCCTGATGGAATATATGTATGTGTTTAAGTATTTATCTGAAATATTCTAAATTTCAAAACACATATAACTGCAGAAATTACAGGTAAGGAATTGTATAGACCCATAGTATAAAAGGAATATTCATAGGCCGGGCACAGTGACTCATGCCTATAATCCCAGCAGTTTGGGAGGCCGAGGCAGGCGGATCACTTGAGGTCAGGAGTTCAAGACCAGCCTGGCCAACATGGTAAAACCCTGTATCTACTAAAAATATAAAAATTAGCCAGGCATAGTGGCAGGCACCTGTAATCCCAGCTACTCAGAGACTGAGGCAGAAGAATTGCTTGAACCCAGGAGGTAGAGGTTGCAGTTAGCCGAGATCACTCCACTGCACTCCAGCCTGGGCGACAGAGAGAGACTCTGTCTCAAAAAAGAAAAAAAAATATCCATTTCACTTGGGCAGTTCTTAAAAAATTAAAATAAAAAAATCTCTCCTTAATACCTGTATTAGGGTTCTCTAGAGGGACAGAACTAATAGGACATATGAATATATGAAAGGGAGTTTATTAAGGAGAATTGACTTACATGATCACACCGTAAAGTCCCATATAGGCCATCTGCAAACTGAGGAACAAGGAAGCCAGTGGTGAATTAGTCCAAGTCCCAAAACCTCAAAAGTAGGGAAGCCAACAGAGAAGCCTTCAGTCTATGGCCAAAGACTGGAGAGCCTTTGGCAACCACTAATGTAAGCCCAAGAGTTCAAAAGCTGGAGAACTTGGAGTCTGATGTTCGAGGGCAGGAAGCATCCAACAGGGAGAAAGATGAAGGCTGGAAGACTCAGCAAGTCTGCTTTTCCATCTTCTCCTGCCTGCTTTATTGTAGTCACACTGACAGCTAGTGTGAAAGAGTTCCTATTTCTCCACAGCCTCTCCAGCATCTATTGTTTCCTGACTTTTTGATAATCACCATTCTGACTGGCATGAGATGGTATCTCATTTTGGTTTTGATTTGCATTTCTCTAATGAGCTTTTTTTCATGTTTGTTGGCCCCATAAATGTCTTCTTTTGTGAACCATCTGTTCATATCCTTTGCCCACTTTTTGATGGTGTTGTTTTTTTTTTCTTGTAAATTTGTTTAAGTTCTTTGTAGATTTTGGATATTAGACCTTTGTCAGATGGGTAGATTGCAAAAATTTTCTCTCATTTTGTAGGTTGCCTGTTCACTGTGATGATAATTTCTTTTGCTGTGCATAAGTCTTTAGTTTAATAATATCCCATTTGTCAATTTTGGCTTTTGCTGCAATAGCTTTTGGTGTTTCAGTCATAAAGTCTTTGCCTATGCCTATTTTCTGAATGGTATTACTTAGGTTTTCTTCAAGGGTTTTTATGATTTTAGGCTTAATTTTTATATGAAGTGTAAAGCAGGGGTCCAGTTTCAGTTTTCTGAATATGACGAGCCAGTTTTCCCAGCACTATTTATTAAATAGGGAATCTTCTTCCCATTGCTTGTTTTTGTCAATTTTGTCGAAGACCAGATGGTTGTAGATGTGTGGTGTTATTTCTGAGGTCTCTGTTCTGTTGCATTGGTCTACATATCTGTTTTCATACCAATACCATGCTGCTTTGGTTACTGTAGCTTTGTAGTGTAGTTTGAAGTCAGATAGCATGATGCCTCCAGCTTTGTTCTTTATGCTTAGGATTATCTTGGCTATATGGGCTCTTTTTTGGTTCCATATGAAATTTAAAGCAGTTTTTTTTCTAATTCTGCAAAGAAAGTCAATGATACCTTGATGAGAATAGCATCAAATCTATACACTACTTTGGCCATTTTCACAATATTGATTCTTTCTATCCATGGGCATAGAATGTTATTCTATTTGTTTGTGTCTCTCTTACAGCGTTGAGCAGTGGTTTGTAGTTCTCTTTGAAGAGGCCCTTCACATCCCTTGTAAGCTGTGTTCCTAGGTATTTTATTCTCTTTGTAGCAATTGTGAATGGAAGTTCATTCACGATTTGGTTCTCTGCTTGTCTATTGTTGGTGTATAGGAAAGCCTGTGATATTTGCACATTAATTTTGTATCCTGAGACTTTCCTGAAGTTGCTTATCAGCTTAAGGGGTCTCTCAGCTGAGATGATGTGGTTTTCTAAATATAGAATCATGTCATCTGCAAACAGAGACAATTTAACTTCCTCTCTTCCTATAGAAATATCCTTTATTTCTTACTCTTGCTTGAATCCAGAAGCTGATTTTTTGAAAAAATTAACAAAGTAGGTATACTGCTAGCTAGACTAATAAAGAAGAAAAGAGAGAAGAATCAAATAGAATCAATAAACAATAATAAAACGGATATCACCACTCATCCCACAGAAATAGAAACTACCATCAGAGAATACTGTAAACACCTCTATGCAAATAAATTAGAAAATCTAGAAGAAATGGATAAATTCCTGGCCACATACACCTTTCCATAACTAAACCAGGAAGAAGTCGAATCCCTGAATAGACCAATAACAAGTTCTGAAGTTGAGGCAGTAGTTAATAGCCTACCAACCAAAAAAAGCCCAGGACCAAATGGATTTATAGCTGAATTCTATCAGAGGTACAAAAAGGAGCCAGTACCATTCTTTCTGAAACTATTCCAAACAATCGGGAAAAAGGGACTCCTCCCTAACTCATTTTATGAGGCCAGCATCACCCTGATACCAAAATCTGGCAGAGAAACAAACAAAAATGAAAACTTTAGGCCAATATCTTTGATGAACATCAGTGTAAAAATCCTCAATAAAATGCTGGCAAACTGAATCCAGCAGCACATCAGAAAGCTTATCCACCACGATCAAGTCGGCTTCATCCCTGGGATGCAAGGCTGGTTTAACATCCGCAAATCTATAAATGTAATCCCACATAAACAGAACCAATGACAAAAACCACATGATTATCTCAATAGATGCAGAAAAGGCCTTTGATATAATTTAGCATCTTTTCATGTTAAAAACTCTCAATAACTAGGCATTGATGAAACGTATCCCAAAATAATAACAGCTATTTATGACAAACTCATAGACAATATCATACTGAATGGGTACAAGCTGGAAGCATTCCCTTTGAAAACCAGCACAAAACAAAGATGCCCTCTCTCACCACTCCGCTTCAACAGACTTCTTACATGGCAGCTTTCTTCCCCTAGACTGAATGTTCCAAGAGAACTAAGTGGAAGCTGCAAGGTTTCTTATGACCTAGCCTCAGAAGTCATGCTAAGTCACATCCATGAATTCTATTGGCCAAATGTGAGTCACAGGATCAGCCTCAGAGGAGGGACTTATACAAAGAGGTGTGGCTCATTGAGGGACCAGCTTTAGAGACTAGCATTTTCCATTTGTTTAACAAAAGTTAATAATAACTTTTGCTATTTTTACATATAACAAAAAAATATAAATTTTATAGCAAATCCTGTTACAAATGAGAGAAATGAAGCTTTGCAAGATTAGGCTACTTGTTCCAGATCAAAGCTCTTGCAGGTAGTCAAGATGGTGTTCAAATCCATTTCTCTATAATTCTACTATGCTAGTCTCTATCTACTAAGCAAAATTATCAATGGGAAATGAATTAATTTACTAAAACACTATTTGTTAAAGCACTGTACAAAAAAAGGCAAGATATATGATTTCCATCTTTTAAAATGTCTAGCAGGCTGGAATGTAGAGTGAAAATAACATTGGGTTTTTTAGCCCAGTTTGAGTCCTGAGTCTGCAACTCTGGGCAATTCATTTAAACTCTTTGAGAATCAGTTTCTTCCAAGGTAAAATGGAGATGAACAATGCCTTTCCTACAGTATTGATGTTAAAAATAAAATAAAACAAGCCATGTAAGCATGATCTTGTTAGTGACAGTTTAACTGAGAAGAAATTATGGACCCAGGAAAGGTTATGTAACAATGCGAAAGAGGACAGTGCCTCTTCCTGAGATACGTACCTGTTGACACTTGATGGGCATCAGCCAAGAGTATGCTAGAAGTGCCTGGCATGGTGCCTCATGTGTGTAATCCCAGCACTTTGTGAGGCCACGGTAGGAAGATCTCTTGAGCTCAGGAGTTCAAGAGCAACAAAGTGAGACTCCCCACCCACATCTCAACAACAACAACAAAAAAACCAACACACACACATGCACACACATACACACATCAAGTGCACTAGAAGTGAGTCCTGCAATTGCTGAGACATTGTACTAGATACCTTGTGAAGCTCCTTCCATCCCTGTGCTCTCTGACACCTTATGTTCCTCTGGGAAATTCAAACAATCCCTGACTATAGGAAGCACTGCTTCCCTTCACATTATGGCAAACCACCATTTTGTCAAGGCCTATATAAGACACCAAAGTCCAAAACAGCCAAACCTTTAAAAATCCACTCCTTAATTTTATTTTTCACCTTGGCTTCTAAATGCTTCATGTAGATAGATTAGTTGAGAATGAAGTACTGTGGAAGTGCAGGAGAAGTCACAGCTGAACTCTAGTTTGAGCTTGAGCTCACGTTGAATTAAACTTAATTAAACTCAAGCTCAAACTGGAGTTCAGCTGCAACTGATGATTGACAAACGGGGATCAGACCCCAGTAACAAAGTCCTGCAGGCAGAGACCGGTTGTGCCAATCAACCAGATCTGAACTCTGGGAAGAGGGTACAGCAGCTACAGGTGGGAGGTCAAGAACTCAAACTCACCAAGACTTTTCTGTAATCCTCTGGGGAATAAGTAGTCGGTTTTCAGGACCAGGTGGCACATGAGGACAAAGCAGGACTTGACTCCCTTCTCCTTTCTTTCCGTAACTCCTTGTGGTTGGCACAGAGAGGCCTGTTTGGGTACTAGGGATGTTACATAAAAAAGGGCAGGGATCTTTTGAACTGTAAGAAGTAATGTGAATGCCACCTGTTTGAATGGATGTGAGTAAAGTCAGGATACAGAACAGCTGTCTTTTAACACAGATTTAAGCTGTGTATGGCAATATTTCTCAAATGTCTGTCCAAGGATGCACTTTTCCCCTTTTTCATAGGGCTATGTTTTATTTTTATTTTATTTCAATAGCTTTTGGGGTACAAGAGGTTTTTGTTTACATGTTTACAGTAGTAAATTCTGAGATTTCAGTGCACTTGTGCACCTATGTTTTAAATAATATTACCCATGACCTCCAAAACAACTATAACTTTTTAAAGTTTTTTTATATTTTATTTTTAGTGTTTAAATCAGTGATTTTTAAAATTATATTCAAAGAGTAATAATCGTCATTGCTATCTATTATATAACTTTTTTTTTCTTTTTTCTTTTTTTTTTTTAAGATGGAATCTCGCTCTGTCACCCAGGCTGGAGTGCAGTGGTGCAATCTTGGCTCACTGCAACATCCACCTCCTGGGTTCAAGCAATCCTCCTGCCTCAGCCTCCCAAGTAGCTGGGACTACAGGCGTGTGCCACCACACCCAACTAATTTTTTATATTTGTTAGTAGAGACGGGGTTTCACAGTGTTAGCCAGGATGGTCTCGATCTCCTGACCTCATGATCCACCCTCCTAAGCCTCCAAAAGTGTTGGGATTACAGGCGTGAGTCACCGCACCGGGCCCCATAAGGTTTTTATCACAACAAAATAAAACCCATTAGCAGTCACTCCCCATTCCTCTCTCTCCCTAGTCCCTGGCAACCATTCGTCAGCTTTCTGCCTCTATGGATCTGCCCATTCTGGATACTGCGTACAAATGGAATTATATAATATATGGTCTTTTCTGTCTGACTTAACTCACTTAGCATAATGTTTTCGAGGTTTGCCCCTGTTGTGGCCTATATCAGTACTTCATCTTTTTTTTTAATTGACAGAATAGTCTTCCATCATGTGAATATACCACATTTTGTTTATCCACTCGCCAGTTGAAAGACATTGAGATATTTCTACTTTTGGACTATTATGAATAATACTGCTATGAATATTTGTTGTGTGGACATATGCTGTCAATTATTTTAGGTATATACCTAGCAGTGGAATTTCTAGTTCACATGGTAATTCTATATTTTAACATCTTGAGAAACAATCAAACGGTTTCAAATCAAACACTTTTTAATCAATTTTTTATTTTTTCTTAATAAACCTATAGATATTAATCAGTGCTTCTGATTAGCATGCAATAACTCTTGTTACTATATTAAATTCTTATCTTTTTAGCCAAAAGCAGAGAAATTTGCTGTATAATCTATACAGACTAATTTCTGGCAAGTGGTAGTTTTCTTTAGATTTTTGAAATACTGAAAACAGCTTAAGAACTCTTATTAGAGTAACTTTGAAAGTCCGCAGGGGTTGAGAACTCCAGGCTTGAACACAGCAAAAAGTGAAAACAGGTTCTGGAAACTGGAAATATTTTATTACAGTTTAGGACACCTCTTCTCTTCTCTCTCTTCTTCCTTAACTGAAGGCCTTTTCCCCCCACCCTAAAAATCTCAACAGTGACTTGATTGTTCCCATACTTTAGGATTATATAGACTTAATAAAGAGCTTTTTTAAACCATGAACTTACATATGTTTGCTAAATTTCTATTTTGCCAAATAAAAGATTTAAAAGCTATGTTGTATCACCAAGATTTTGTTAAAGAAAAGAAAACCCCCAAGAGTAGACACCTGACTAAAATACAGTTTTAAAATTTTGTTTTAATAATTTTTAAAAATAAACATAATCATTTATTTTTCTCACTTTGTCATAGACTAGTGAAAACTCACAGACTAGAAAGACAGATCAGACAATACCACGTAGGGATAGAATCATTAAGTCTGGTGGGTGTTTTAAAGTTAATACAAGTATGAATGGTCCTAAAGTCATCCACTTTGCTCTTGTTAAGGAAATGCTAGCACTTTCCCCTCCAGCTTCCTTTCCAAGAAAGTGAGATGTTTTTCTGGCACGTGGCTACTGGGCTTTTGTGATTTGATAATGTGAAACACTGGTGGGAGAAAGGTCAGTAAGGGATGATTTTAAAAGGTTAAGTTGATCTATAGGGTAGCTGGGAAGGAGGGAATGAAGAATATTGAGAAAGAAGAATAAACATTTTCCTGGCTGAGGATAGTTTTCTTTGGGTGAGTGTGGTGTTGGAAATAGATTCCAGAAAATGTGTGATGTGAAACATTTAGGAATCACAATATAAATAAATAAAATATAAAATATTACTTAGATAAAGCAGGTCTTCTTTACTTATTTTTAGAAACATTAAACAAAAAGATTGGAATTCCTTTTTTAAAAAAAATTATCTAGGCTGGACCTCACGATCTAAGTCATACGGGTCATATAAAATTGGATGCCAGAGCCGAGCACGGTGGCACGTGCCTATAGTCCCAGCTACTTGGGAAGTTGAGGCTGGAGGATCTCTTGAGCCCAGGAGTTCTGGGCTGTAGTGCACTATGCCAATTGGGTGTCCACACTAAGTTTGGCATCAATATGGTGACCTCCCAGAGCGGGGTACCACCAGGTTGCCTAAGGAGGGGTGAACCAGCCCAGGTAGGAAACGGAGCAGGTCAAAACTCCTGTGCTGATCAATAGTGGGATCGCACCTGTGAATAGCCACTGCACTCCAGCGTGGGAAATATAGCAAGACCCTGTCTCTAAAAAAAAAAAAACTGGATACCAGATTATGTTCGGCTTTCAGACTATCAATCTTCTGTTACAATTGGCATTTCTTCACATCTTCTCCAAGAAGCTTTGATTCTATTCCTCTCTCTCCTACGTGAAATTTTCTCTCAGGACATTTAATTATACAAAGATAGTATCCATGACTGCATAGATAAGAATAATTACTCTTTCAGGGTGCCCGGTAGGTAATTGTAAAGGCAGTCTTTATTCCTTAATTCATTCATTTGTTCATTCATTTAAGAAACAGTTTTGAGTATCACCCAAGTGAAAAGATTTTGCCTAAGGGCTAGCTAGATACATAGGTAAAATTAATACCTAGGCCTTGAATTTAGAAACTGTTGTCTCCAGACATGTAAACATAAGAAATCACAATAGTGCACAGTGACAGTATTACAATCACTGAAATGAGAAGGCGGGCTGGGAAGCAGCAGAGTTCAATGAAGACTTCCTGGAAGAGGTGACGGCTGAGCTTAAGAAAGTAAATAGAAGCATATCAGTCAGCCTTGGGTGGGGAGAACATTCCTAGAAGAGAGAACGGGAAAGGATAAACTATTAACAGACGGTAAACCTAAGATGGAAGCTGAGACAAGAGAAGCGTGTGGGCGTCAGAGCACGAAGGTGGATATGGAACTTTTTCATGGGGCTGATAGTCAGTGAGGAGATTCATTCCAAGGGTCATAATATGATTTGCATTTCGAAAGCTCACCATGGTAAGGCTGAGAAGGGTAAATTCAAGAGCAGATGAGACATGCAGAAACCAATCAGGCAGTTCTTGGAACCGTCTAGATGAGAAAGAATCCAGAGAAGTGATATGATATAGAGACCAATCGGGACTGAGAAAGGGAGAGATCAATGCTGACTGAGGAGATCTGAGAAGACATCTGGAAAGTGGGATTTGACCATCTTTGGCTGCCTTGAAAGAAGGGAACTTCAAAGGCACAACAAAAGGAAATGGGAACTCCTTGGAGATAGTCAGTGTGGGTGCTAAACCCCCAATGCCTACTACAGATCGAGTCATGTAGCAGACTCTTAGGTCATGTTTGTTAGATGAATGGGAAAGAAATTCCATAGTGTACAAGTTATCTCATTTCATATGAACCCATTCCACAACTAAGTGACTTAAAATAACAGCCATTTATTTTTGTTTGCCTGTCTACAGATAAGAGAGAGAGCCCTGCTACTCTGGGTGAGGCTTGGCTGATCTCAGCATCAGCAGACATCACTCACTCAAGCATCTGCAGTCCTCTGGCAGGTCCATCACTGGCTGGATGGCTATCCCATCGAGGGACAGGGTGACTGTGCCACATGGGTCTTATCATCCCACTAGGTTAGCCTGGCTTGTCCCTGTGGTGACAGCGGAGTTCCAAGTGAGTGAACAAAAGTAAGCAAGGCTTCTGAACATTTATGCTCAGAACTGGCACTGCATCACTTCTGCTCCATGCTGCTGGCCAGAGCAAGTCACAAGACCACCCCAGACTCAAGGGGTTCTTGATGAAGTCACATTCCAAAGGATTGTGGATACAGTGAGGAGAATAATTGCATGCATTTTTACAATCTTCTACACAGGCAGAAGGCAGAGGCTGAGCAAGGGTCAGGAGCTGGACCACAAATGGCCACAGCCAGGAGTGTCTGGACTGATGGTGACAACTCATGTACAGGCTTGGTGGGAGGTGGGGGATGTAGTGGAAGACTGAGCTGGATAAGAATGTAGGGGTCAGACTGCAGAGGTTGTTGAAGGCCAGGCTGAGGATGTTTGGATGTGTTCTCCACTCCCTAGAAGGCTACTAGAAGTTTTTGAGATGGGGCCAGGCGCAGTGGCTCACACCTGTAATCTCAGCACTTTGGAAGACTGAGGCGGAAGGATTGCTTGGGTCTAGGAGTTCAAGACCATCCTGGGTAACACAGCATGATCCCATCTCTACAAATATTAAAAAGTTAGCTGGGTGTGGTCGTGCACTCCTGTAGTCCCAGCTATTCTGGAGGCTAAGGAAGAAGGACAGCTTGGGCCCAAGAGGCTAAGACTGCAGTGTACTGTGATCATTTCACTGCACTCCAGCCTGGGCAACCCAGTCTCTATTAAAAAAAGAAGAAAAAAGAAAGTTTTTTCAGATTGGAAACACCAACCTAGAAGTATGTCCAGGTTTACTGAGATCACCACACAAGTGAAAATCACAACATTCTCAACAACGTGCAACATATTTGCCAGCCCAAGCTATTTTTTAACTACTTCTTTCTCTCCTTTGGAAGTGTCTTGGTACTAAAATGAATAAAATTAGCAACTTATATATGTGGGATATAAATATTAACCCTTGTGGAAGAATCAAGTTGCTATTTTCAAAGCCCAATCATAAACACTTTTGAACTTTAAGTACACTCAGCATGTCCCTTGGACAGCCCTTGAACTAATTCACGTGTTTCCTATCTCTGCTTTGCAGTCTTAGGAACTTAGCAAGTAATGAAAGGCTAGCAACAGAGTAGTAGCTCCTGAGTCCTTGGGAAGTGGATAAGTGTGCATCCTAAGCCGTCTTAAATGACAAAGTCCTTGTCCTCTAGGGATAACCTCTCTCATTGATCCTTAAGGTGTTCATAAATGACAAAATAGATATCACCCATGCTAAAAATGGCAGCCTTTGAGACAGTTTAGCACTGTGAGGTGAAGTCATGGGATGCTTCTCTCCTGACTTTTCATGTCATTGATTCCTGTACATCTTCCAGAGTTCCACTTCTACAATGTGAACTTGGAGCCATGACCATCAGGTTTCTCTGCTTTATCACTAAGGGCTAACACTTGGTGCTTAATGACAGTGCAATCAATACGAGTGTTCATATTTGAACCAAAAAAGTGGGTTAAAGAGATTGATAACATTGAGTTTAGTTCTCAGTCATGCCACTTGTCAACAGTGTTTTTGTAGGCAGGTTATTACTTAAACGTTTTGAGCCTCAAATTAGGGATAAGAGGCTCTATCTCACTTTTTAGGGATAAAAGTACCTACATAGGGTCTACCACATTGTAGGTGTTCAATAAGTAAAAGATGGCAACGGGCAAATTGCTAGAGGAAACATCCCAAATTCTGGAAAGGTAGGGTTTTATTTTATATTCTAAAACGTGCAGAAGAGAAAATATGGGATAAGCCCATTCTATTTATCTGCAATTGTCAGGAAGGCATCTTAATACCCATTTTCATCACTTTATGTCCACCTTTTAGGCTCCTACCATCTCACCAAATTCATTTCCTTCTTTGTCGGAAGGTGAGTTTTTAAAGTACAGCACCATATGTTACCATGATGTTGACCAGATGTGACTTTACGTTGAGAAACAAAACTAAAGCATATTGCAGTAGGTTTAGTGTATCTCCCCCAAAATACATGTCCACACCCTAAACCCTGATCTTATTTGGAAATACGGACTTAGCAGATATGATAAAGTTAGGATGAAGTCATTCTGAACTAGCGTAGCTCCAAATCCAATGATTGGTGTTTTTATAAGAAAAAGAAGAGGGAGATTTGAACACAGAGGTACAGACACAAACAAGGAAGAAGGCCACGTAGCAATGGAGGCAGAGACTAGAGTGATGCAGCTACAAGCCAAGGATGACTGGCAACCCCAAGAAGCTGGAAGAAACAAGGAAAACTTCCTCAGGGGGAACAAGCCTGCTGAGACTTTGATTTCAGACTTCTGACCACTGGAACTGTAAGGGAATAAATTTCTGTTGTTTGAAGCCACGCGATGTGTGGTCATGTGTTATGGCAGCCTGAGAAAAATGAATACATATACAAATAGCTTTGTTTTTAAGTCCTTAGGATTTGTTTCCAGCCTTTCCTAGAAAAAAATTTTATATCTAGAACAAAAACCTTACAGGCAACAAGACCTTTTCAAAAGCATGAAAATTAGTAGTCACAGAAGCAAAGAAGAGGGGAAAAGAGGATAAGCAAGAGGAGGAAACACAAGAGATGGGAGCAAAGGAAAGCCATAAAGGCAAATGTGGGTGACAGCTGGTGGTGCTGGACAGATCCGGCATCCAGCTTAGTGAAACCAGGTGAGGCTGACTTGACAGTTGCTGCAGGGGACAAGTGTCATGAAGTCTGCCTGCCTAGGACAATTGCAAAGGTCATACAAGTTCAAGGCAGAAGCCAGAGCTAGAAATGCCCATGTTAGGGTCTTGTCAGGCTCTTGTCAGGCATTTGATCATTTTTTCCATCCTGCATCACGAGGACTCTGGGTTTGCTTCTGTTTGTAAACGGCTAGTTTGGCACACAGATGGAATTTCTACCTAATCCTGGAAAGCTGCGCTTCATGTAAGTTTACATCATCAGCACGTAACTCCCTTCATCAGCCACTAGTGCATCACCCTATTTGTGTATTACCTATGGAGACTTGGGTCATTCCCTCCTCCCTACCTTTTATATCCTAAGATTGGATCCCAAAGCCCAAAGGTAGGCTGGATTCACCAGGATTTTGGGCTAGATAAACAGAGCAGAAGTGTGGAAGTACCACTGGTCACTCACAGAGAAGCACAGAGACCGGAGTAGGATCTGTTATTGCAAATAACTGTGGTTCCCTCCTTATTACCTCAGATAAGGGAGAGAAAACTATGGACCACATGCAGTTTTAACTAAAATTTCAACCCATACATGGCAATTTTTGAAAGACTCAGGCAAAGAGCTGATTCTAAAATGTTATTTAGAAATTATTCTTGAGGTCCTTCTCTGTGCAGGACACTGGACTAAGTCTATGGGACTTAGAGTCGGAGATCGTGACTTAGAGGCTCATAATCTGGTGTAGAAGAACAAGCCATGTGAACATTCAAACACAAAGGTGGATGAAGGGGCAGGAAAAGGCCTGCAGGAAGGCAGGTGACGGAAGCGTCAATCATATGTACTCATGTGTTTTTTGAGTGCCCACTCTGTGGCAGGGGCTGGGGAGACAAAGAAGAATAAGCAATAAGAATAAGGGTCTTCCCTTGGGAGGATCAGGGTCAAAATATGTTCAACGAACACAGCAGTTTCTTGCAATTTCTTTCCTGCTCCTCTTTTCCACCTAGTTCTCTGTCTCTGATAATTTGAACCTATTAATTTCCCCCACAGCCTTCATCATTCTCTGAAACAATCCTGCTCATTTATTTGGTTACTTGATAATAGTTTTATTCCCTCCACTGGAATATGAGCTCCATAACAGCCTGTTCTATATTAGCCCCAATCCCTAGAATGGTGCCTGGCCATTGACGGTTGCTCAGTGAATGTTGACCAAATGAAATGTAGCCCAATAGGAATCACAGAGGCCAGTAATAAAAGGGATTAAGGGCATTGGGTTTGGATCCAGACTACCTGGGTTCAAACTTCAGCTCTTCCATCTACTCGCTGTTTTACTTTGATCTAGGTACTCTACATTTCTATTCCTGTTTCCCTAAATGCCTAATACAACCAGCCTCATAGGATTGATAGGAGGATTGAATGAGTTAATACACATGGTAAAAAGCACTTAAAGCAAGGGCTAGCAAACATTCCCTTAAAGAGCCAGTTAGTACATATTTTGGGTGTTGCATGCCATGTGGTCTCTGTTGCTATGACTCAACCCTACCCTTGTTGCACAAAAGCAGGTGTGGACAATACATAAACAAATGCGTGGCCCAATTCTAATTACACATTAAGAATTATAGTACAACATGTAACATAACGTATAAGAACCATAGTACGGTGGGGCAGGAGTGGAAAAAACAAAGAACTATAGCACAAAACAATATTCTGTTGGCCAGGGAACTGGAAGTCTTTTTTTTTGTCATTCCAAAGTCTCTGAGTCACAGTTTAGTCATTGGTACCATAAAGATAATAACTACGCTTTCCTACCTCACCGGGTTATTTGGTGATTGCATCAGATAAAAGATGAAATGAGAAGTACAAATGTACTGTGTACAAATAAGGCAAAGTGCTCTACTAAAATGGTTCTGTAAAGTTGGTTCAAAATATGTACTAACTGGCTTTTTAATAAAATGTTTGCTAGCCCCTGCTTCAAGTGCTTTTTACTATGTGTATGAACTCATTCAATCCTCCTATCAATCCTGCGAGGCTGGTTATATTAGGCATTTAGGGAAACTGAGCACAGAAAGGTAGAGTACCTAGATCAAAGTAAAACAGCGAGTAAATGGAGGAGCTGAAGTTTGAACCCAGGTAGTCTGGATCCAAACCCAATGCCCTTACTGGCCTCTGTGATTCCTACTGGGCTACGTTTCATGTGGTCAACATTCACTGAGCAACGTTAGTGGCCAGGCACCATTCTAGGGATTGGGGCTAGGACAGAACACGCTGTTATGGAGCTCACAGTTTAGTCATTTGTGCTATGAAGGTACTAACTACGCTTTCCTACCTCACTGGGTTATTTGGTGATTGCATCAGATAAAAGATGAAATGAAAAGTACAAATGTACTATGTACAAATAAGGCAAAGCGCTCTATAAAAGTGGTTCTGTTTGGATCCAAGATTGCCACGCAGTAGGTAGATCAGATATTATTACACCCATTTCATAGATGAGGATGCCAGAGATATTAGATGACTCATCTGAGGCCACACAGCTGATACATGAAAGACTTCAGTTGGAACCCAGACAATGTTCATTCTAGCACAGTGTCCTTAACAACACAGTACCACTCCCCACACGCTGAACAGAAGCCTTACGCTACACAGTTTCTCTTGGGATTTGTTTTTGCTCTTTTCTACACAGGAGTACACCATTTCTCTAGGCACATCCCATACCAAAAGATTCCATAAGTTCTCCAGCACTTGCTTCTTGTCTTTATATCAAGAAATAATTATATGTTCAAATTATATATTTGGCCCACACTTTGTCTTGCCAAACTAAGAAAAAAAAAAGGAAAGAAGCATTCAGTGGCATGCCTGTTCCTTAATTAGCTTTCATGCAAAAGAGAAAAGTTCACAGCATAATTCTATCACCATTGCCCCTGCCCCACAACACTTCAACACACACATTTTTAAGAAACACAAAAGTCTGGACAGTTTATATGTGGGTTGTGTTGCATATGTTGTGTTACTGTAAGAAACTTACTTGGCCTAAGTGTATAATAACAAAGAGTTGAACCTTTGGTTGTTGATGAAGACTTCCCTTACTTTTGATTAGGATGCTAGAGGCCTGCAAACATGGAAACTCAAGATCCCAGCTTTCAACTACCATGTGAACAGCGCTTACAACCATGCTGCCCCTAAATGCCTGTGAGGGAACTATTCAAAGTGCTAGGTGTTTTTTGCCGACCAAAATGACTAAAACTAAAAAGACCACCAATACCAAGTATTGGCAAGAATGTAGGGAAATAGGAACTCTCTTACACTGTTGGTGAGAATGCAAAATTGTATGGCCATGTTGGAAACAGGTTGGCAGTTTCTTAAAAAATTATACTTACCCTTCCCATATGACTCAGCAATTCCATTCCTAGATGTCTACCCAAGGGAAATAAACATATACATCCACACAAAGATTTGTATTCAAATGTTCATAACATCATTACTCATAATAGCCTAAGTCTGGAAACAACCCAATGTCCAGCAGCTGTTGAATGGATAAACAAAATATTGTGTTTCTGTACAACAGAACACTACTCAGTAATAAAAGGACTGAACTACTGATACATGTAACAACATGAATTAATCTCAAAAATATCATGCTAAGTGAAAGGAGACAGATATAAAATAATAGATGCTATACCATTCCATTCATATAAAAACTCTAACAAAAGCAAAATTATGCAGCAATAGAAAACAGATTGAAGAGCTGGGGTGGGAGCAGGAATGAACTACAATTGGGCATGAGGGAACTTTCTGGGAATGTTGAAAGTATTCTAAATTTTAATTGTGGTGATGGTTACATGACTGCATTAATTTGCTAAAACTGATATAACTGTATACTTTAAATGGATGAATGTCAAGGTATGTAAGTTATACTTCAATAAAGCTATAAAACAGAAGAGTTGAGTATTTTTAACTCAATTATATTTTTCTTTAAAAATGTACATGTTTATTTTAGAATGTGTGAAAGGTATACAAATGGAAAATAAAAACCTTAATCCCACCTGCCAGAGATAACTACTACTAAGGTTCTTTAATGAGTTAATATTGAAAACACTATTATACCCTGATCGTTTTCACCTGATGTTACAACCAGAGCATTTTACCATTTTAAGTTCTTCAAAACTATGATATTTGGTGGCTATATAATATTACGTTACGTGTGCTACAGCAGTAGATTTACCAATTCCTCCTTTATTAGACATTTAGATATTTACAATTTTTATTCTTATAGAGCTAAATTCCGAAAGTGTAAATAAGGTCCAAAGTTTATGGATGATTTTTGAGGCCCTTGATAAATACGTTTCTAAATTGCTTTTCAGAAATGTTTCATAATCAGTGTAAGAGAGTGACCATAGCACTGTTACTCGGCAGCACCGTTTTCTTTCTTTCTTTTTAGAAATATTTTAAATTACTTGTATTTCGGGTGAGATTGATTCTTTCTAAGGTACTACCATAGTCATTGAAACTGTTTACACATATTACAGTTCATTTCCCTTTGGAAACATAACAGGTTTGGACTCTTCTCTTTTTTTGAAATTATGCTTGGCCATGGGACTTGCTTTGGCCAATGAAATATGAATAAAGTGACCTGTCACTTTTGGCCCAAAACTTTAAAAGCCAGTGCACAATTTTCCACGTTTCCCTATTTCCTGCCTGTATGATGATGAAAGTGTGAATTGAGATGGAGCTTCTGCCAGCCTGGGGCCATCAGAGACCTTGATGACCTTGGCTCCCCAGTCAACCTACACTGAGAGGTAACAAGAGTAAAAAATAAACCTTATTGCATCACTGAAATTCAGCGCTGGTTGTCACTATTGCATAATTGAGATTATCCTGACTGATATGGTTTCATGTATTTTTGTATAACGATATGGTGAAAAATTGATCAATGTCCTTTCACTTTAGGAAAATGAGTAAATTGATACTAGGACTGTGTGATTCTGAGAGAAAGGGAAAACATATGTCTTCATGACCAATGATTTTTCCATTTAAAAATAATATTGTAGCTGGGTGTGGTGGCTCATGCCTGTAATCCCAGCACTTTGGGAGGCTGAGGCAGGTGAATCACCTGAGGTTGGGAGTTTGAGACCAGCCTGACCTACACGGAAAAACCCTGCTTCTACTAAAAGTACAAAATTAGCTTGGTATGGTGGCAAATGCCTGTAATCTCAGTTACTCAGAAGGCTGAGGCAGGAGAATTGCTTGAACCCAGCAGGTGGAGGTTGCAGTGAGCTGAGATTGTGCCATTGCACTCCAGCCTAGACAACAAGAGTGAAACTCTGTCTTACCAACCAACCAACAAACAAAAAACCCAAAAAACAAGTAAATAAAAAAATATATAGTGCTCACATCAGCAGCACATATACTAAAATTGGAATGACACGGAGAAGATTAGCATGGTCCCTGTGCAAGGATGACTTGCAAATTAGTGAAGCGTTCCCTATTTTTTTAAAAAAGAAAATAATATTGTAATGCATTTCTACAAGGGAAGTAAAGAAAGGAAATTATATGACTCATAGGAACAAAGTAAATCATGAGTTTTGTTAAAGTGGCACCAAAAATTCAGAAAGAGAGGGAAAAGTCAACTCGGAGACTCTAAGTTGATCTGCTCCTATTTTGTTTTGTGTCCTTCAACTGTTGTTACCCAGACAACACTGCAGGCACTGTGACTGAACAGGTGCAACCTTGCACTGCTGTGATGAGAAAAGGTGTTTAGAAGTATTACAAAAGACATGTTAAGACAATCCAGTTTCTGCCAATGAATGCAGCACTTTGTGTTTGGATCCCAGAGAAGTTACTCTTCTTGTCAAAGGAAAGAAACTAAATTATCTTTCCTAAGGCCACACACAGGCAGAAGCACATACAGGATGCAGAAGGTCAGGTAGAAACACAATGGCAGGGAAACAGGCTCAATAAGGAGATAACATTTTGCCAACCATAATATTTACAGACAGACCAGAAATATTCTCGCATAGGGATTAAGGACACCAAAGAAATGACTTCTCAGAACAAGTAGGCTTACAATTTGGGGCCAGAATCCAAACAGAGTCTACAGAACTTGTACAATGCAAGGAGAAAAATACCAAATGGCTAAGCAATCTCGCCTTAAAAAATAATAACAGAACCTCTCCTACATAATATTCTTTGTTGGTATACATAAAATGTAATTTTATGTACACATACATACATATTAGTAGTAAAGTATGATCATTCTTCTTCTTTGAAAAGTCCCAAGTTTCAGAACTCCTGTGGGTATTGCTATATAGAGATATAAAGATATCTTGGTCGGTAGTTTCTTTACATGACCATTACAGTCAAGGTTCTGGTGCCCAGAATGGCATAAGCACACATGTACATGCTCTCTACGTCCTCATGTCTGTCTAAACAATGCACCACTTTGTGCTTTTATTTGCAGGTAAAGAGCTATGGCTAAAAGTATGAGTGATTTGTTCCTTTACTACTGAAATATTTATAGCAGCCTTGATGTGACTTATATAGAAGAAAATTAAATAGCAAAGAAACTGTAGCAGAATTATAGTTAGAAATAAGTAATAGACTTAGGAAAGAAATTTTAAAATCAGCAAATACAAATTTTACACTTGGGAAAAGTATTGGAAAAAATCTGTGTTCAAATTTTAAACTCTGGTTTCAAAGCCATTTTAATGAGAACATTAAAAAGGAATTTTTACTTTTCAAAAACAAGACTATTAGATTACTTATTCGCCAATTTTTATGTAATTATAGAACATCTATTAGGCAGTAAAATTGAATGCAAAGGAAAAGGAACTGTAGCACTACTTCTGCTGGACAATATAATAAAGAAACAAGAAGGCCAGGCATGGTGGCTCATGCCTGTAATCCCAGCACTTTGGGAGGCCGAAGTGGGTGGATCATGAGGTCAGGAGTTCAAGACCAGCCTAGCCAACATGGTGAAACCCCGTCTTTAATTAAAAATACAAAAAAATTAGCTGGGACTGGTAGTGGGTGCCTGTAATCCCACATACTTGGAAGGCTGAGGCAGGAAAATCGCTTGAACCTGGGAGGCGGAGGTTGCAGTGAGCCAAGATCGCGCCACTGCATTCCAGCACACATGACAGTGTGAGACTCTGTCTCAAAATAAAAAAAGAAAAGAAAAAAAGAAACAACCATGTTCATTTTCTTCTCCTATATGTATATTAGTAAAATAAGACTAATATCTATAGGTCCTGAGAATTTATTTTGAGAATGTGTCTTAATATTAATAGCTAATATTTATTGAGAATCTATCATGTAGCAGTCAATTTACATACATTACCTTACTTAATCTTCACAAAAACCTTATCAAGTCAGCTGTGGTAGACCCAATTAATGGTGGTCCCCAATTAGCCCAGTATTATACCCTCTCCAACACTGACCCTGAGCCTGACCATCTGATTTGCTTTGTCCCATGGAGCATTAGCAAGCATGATACAAGTAGAGGCTGAATAAGAATATTCATATTCTTATTCCTGTAAGTACAAGAGGCTTGAACATTGAATTTTGCTTCTCAAGATCTAGTTGTTGCCATGTAAAATGCTCAGGCTAAGTTATTAAATCATGAGAGGTCCCCTGGAGAGAGGCTCTGGAGAGTGAGAAGCATTCTAGCCCCGGCCAAGCTCTCAGAGAGCTGATTATTGTTGAATAAGAGACCCAAGCAAAGCCAGCAGAACCACCCGGCTAAATCCCAACCCACAGAAAAATTTTAAAGTAATAAATCATTAGGCCAGGTATGGTGGATCACATCTGTAATCTCAACACTTTGGGAAACCAAAATGAACAGATTGCTTGAGGCCAGGAGTTTGAGACCAGCCTGGGCAACATGGTGAACCCCATCTCTAAAAACATTCCAAAAATTAGCTGGGCGTGGTGGTATGTGCCTGTAGTCCCAGCTACTCAGGAGACTGAAGTGGGAGGATGGCTTGAGCCCGGGAGGTGGAGGTTACAGTGAGCCAAGATTGTGCCACTGGACGATGAAGTGAGCGACGACTGGGTGATGAAGTGAGATCCTGTCTCAAGAATAAATAAATAAATAATAAAAGCAATAAAGCATTTTTGTTTTAAGCTCCTAAATTCCAGGCTTATATAGCCAAACTGCTTATATGACATGTCATCTTGGTTCTCTAATAAGCATTTCAAACATATCAGGCCCCAAACCAAACTCTTGAGCCCTTCTTTCCAAATTTGCTTCTCTCCCTGGGTTCCCTACCTCAGTAAATGGCACCAGCACCCATTTCTTTGCTCAGGAAAAACAACAACAACAACAGCCACCTAGGCCAGGCATGGTGGCTCCAAGTGTAATCCCAGCACTTTGGGAGGCCAAGGCGGGCGAATCACTTGGGGCCAGGAATTCAAGACCAGCCTGGCCAAAAAACCCCATCTCTACTAAAAATACAAAACTTAGCCGGGCATGGTGGTGAATGCCTGTAATCCCAGCTACTTGGGAGGTTGAGGCACAAGAACTGCTTGAACCTGGGAGGCAGAGGTTGCAATAAGTCAAGATTGTACCACGGCACTCCGGCCTGGGCGAGAGTGAAACTCCAACTCAAAAAACAAAAACAAAAACAAAAGTAACCCTGGAATTATAATTGACTTATCTCTTTTACTCACAACCGTTCTGTCAACAATAAGTTCAAAATACACCTCTAAATCTAACCCCTATTGTTCGTTCCTTCTCCTCAGCCACCCTAGTTCAAGCCATGATCGTGCCTGACTAGAACTACCACAATAGCATATGGGGAAGAGAAAAAATGAAAAAAAAAAAAAAATGGCACTACAGAGAGCATGGAGGGTAAAGGGAAAATAGAAAAACACTTTCTGATTCAACAGTTCTTGCTGTCACTGCCATCCCCTGCACCAGCCCAAATTGAGGGACGTTCTACAAAGTACCTTGGCGGTACTCTTCAAATGGTGGCTATCTTCAGAGAAATGAGGCTGGAATCTGGCAGACCAAGGGGAATGTTTTCTCTGTTTACTTCTCTGCCACAGCTGTACTAATTTCTAGAAAAGCATAGGGAATGGGTGTTTGTGCATCTCATGCCCTATAATCAATTAGAAAATAAGGTTCTAGGCCAGGTGTAGTGGCTCACACCTGTAATCTTAGCACTTTGGGAGGTTGAGGTGGGTGGATCACCTGAGGTCAGGGGTTCGAGACCAGCCTGACCAACATGGTGACACCCCGTCTCTACTAAAATACAAAAATTAGCCGGGCATGGTGGCACAAGCCTGTAGTCCCAGCTACTGGGGAAGCTGACATAGGAGAATTGCTTGAACCTGGTCAGTGGAGGTTGCAGTGAGCTGAGATCGCTTCACTGCACTCCAGCCTGGGAGACAGAGTAAGACTCCATCTCAAAAACTAAAATAAAATAAAATAAAAGAGTTTCTACATGCAACTTTGGGTGGGGAGACTACAACTGGAGTGTGTACTAAGCTCTTGAGCAAGCTTGATCCCTTCCTCTGCATACCAAAATGCTGCTTTGGATTTTGGTGGTTTGCTCCTCAAGAGAAAAGATCTGGGCAGGAGAAGGTTAATTGACTAAGCAAAACCATGACTTCCAACACAGAATGTTCTTTAAAAAAAAATGCACCAGGATGTGTTAGCCCAATAAATAATTCATTGGGCTGCCTATTCACAGACTAATAGAAAAATATTACAGAATACCTACATGTCAATCAGTCTGCAGTTAAAATAAACACTCTATGCAGATGTCACCTGTAAAACGCAGATTTATATATAATTATATGTTTCACCCAGGCCAAAACATAATATCTAGTAACAACTTCAAAGACTATTAAAATCTCATGCCCTTGAAAAGGTTACCTGACATCTTGTAGGCCAGGTCCAGGGGTTGAATAGACATGTCCCCTGCCACTGAGTTTACAATAGCCAAACATTCAAATGACACTTTAGTTACATTTGCTGTCCTTACAGGAAAACATTGAGAGCTGTGATCCTTCCGGGCCTGCTGGAATTCTCTGACTGCTGCAGCAGTGAATGAAAAGGCAAAATGTGCATCTGCAAATGCCCCAAATCCAGCTCCATCAGAAACTCCCATTTTTCCTTAAATAATTTCCTAATTATTTGATATACTTAAAAAAAGTGACAATGGTAAATCCTGTATCCCAGAAATTGTGCTTTACATAGCATTTTTTCCCACTTAATCTTTACAACAACTTTGTAAGGCAGGTATTTTTATTACTCTATTTTTAGATAAAACATCTAGAATATGATAAAACTGAGAGTAATCAAAAAGCATCATGGGTAATATTACAAATTGACACCATGAAGCTCCTGTAAGAGGAAAAATAAGGAAGCAAATCAATTCTGTGGTATTCTTACTAACAGTGCATAACCTGAACTCAGTCACCACCAGATCAACCCAAACTGAGGGACGTTCTAAAAAATACCTTGGCAGTATTCTTCAAATGCATCAAGGGCATGAAAGACAAAGACAGACTGAGAATCTGTTGCAAATCAAGGAAGACAAACAAAATAAGACAAACTAAATTCAACATGTAAATCTGGGCTGGATCTTGGACCAGAAAAAAAGTACATTAGTGGGCCATTGGTGAACTTGAGGACTGTAGGTCAGATAATAGTATTTTATTAATGTCAACTTTCTGATTTTGATCATTTCACTATGACAGGAAAAATGTTAACATTTGAGGAAACTATGAGAAGGGTACTTAGAAATTTTTTCTTTTGGTGTAAGTAAAAATTATTTCAAAATTAAAAGTGGAAAAGTGGAAAAAAAAAAGTAAAAGAAAAACACATTAAATGCAGCATCCCAGTAGGGAGTCTGGGGAGACAGAGAAGGTGGTACCATATTTGGGGTGGGAATGAATCTCCTCTGACAGCTCCAAACTATTTGGGGTTTGTCCTTGGAGTGGTTTATCCAGAAGATCAATTTCTGAAGTGTAAAATTCTTGTGACTGACAGGCTGTTGGAGTTAGAAGAGAATGTAGAGGTACTCTGAGGACCTTCATCTCACAGAAATGACATCTGAAGCTCAGAAAGGCATGAGGATGATGGGCCCAAGGTCATACAGCTGAAGAGTCAAGATAAGAACCTAGCTCTTCTGGGTCACAGGATACTATGTCTATGCCACCACTCATTTCTGAAAGAGGACACCTCCCTGCTCAAGTCCAGAATCCATGGTGTAGGGGCTTTATCCATTAGCCACGTGATTCTACCCACCTGCTAGAGATTTGCTTCTGGAACCAGATAGTCATTCACTTATTCACTCATTCAACAAGTATTTATTGAGTGCCTCTCAATGCCAGACATTACTTGAAGGGTGAATCATACAGCAACTATCAAAAACAAAGTCCTCAAATTCTAGTGGTCAGACCTAGGTGCTGATCCAGTGTCCACCACTAGTGACCTGCCTGGCCTTGGGCGCATTCCTTTACCTCTCTAAGCCTCAGTTTGCTCCTCTGTAACACAGAGAAGATGGAATTACTCAAAGATTATTCTGAATATTAAGTAAGATATTGCATCTAGCCTTTTAGCAGAATTGCCTGGCATGTAAGTACTTAGTAAACATTAAGTATTACTGTTATGTGATTTTCTCTGCAACCTGGAACTCTGTCAGTTACACTAGCTTGAGGGGATATCTGGATACACTCAGAAATTCTATAGTATATTTCTAAACACATTGAAAACTCACATTTAAGAAGGTGAGTTTTTCCAGCAGAGTAATTTTCCATTTCCCACTCAATTTCTTTGTTATTTTCAAAGGTAGATAAACAATAAAAAGATAGGGCAAGAAAGGCCAACTGAGAAAATTGGTGCTGAGTGAGGAATTCAAATGGGAATCGTAATATGAGGAATGCCTGATAGGCTTTATCTAGATTTAAATGAGACTGTTGTTGCAGGCCGGTTGCATCTAGCCTCTTCATGGGCATAATTTGAACGCTACTTTAGTCAACCCATGATTGCTTCCACAAATGGAAGGAATAATAAATTACCTGACATAAAACAAGATAAGCAGAACCTGCTAGTTCTGCTTGGAGAAAACTTCTGGCGCCTTCCCTACTACTATATCCTAAGAATATGACCATTGATTCCTCTCTGCCATGTTGCTTGTTGCCTATCTCCCCAGGGTCAGATCTTTCCAGATATCTACTTTCTTCCCTTCCCCTCACCACCCACAGCACCGGCAAAGGGCCTTAAACACAGGGTATACTAAAGAAATGTGTGTTGGCTGGGCATGCTGGCTCACGCCTGTAATCCCAGCACTTTGGGAAGTTGAGATGGATGCATCACTTGAGGCCAGGAGTTTGAGACCAGTCTGGCAAACATGGTGAAACTCTACCAAAAAATACAAAAATTAGCCAGGTGTGGTGGCATGCATTTATAGTCCTACCTACTTAGGAAGCTGAGGCAGGAGAATTGCTTGAACCCAGCAGGCAAAGATTGCAGTGAGAGATTGTACCACTGCATTCCAGCCTGGGTGACAGAGCAAGACTCTGTCTCAAAAAAACTAAAATACAAAAATAAAAAGAAACGTATGTTAATCCAGTGTGTGGTGACTTATGCCTGTGATCCCAAGAGTTTGGAAGGCTGAGGCAGGAGGATCACTTGAGGCCAGGAGGTCCAGAACCAGCCTGGGCAATATGTCCCTACAAAAAAAATTAGAAATATGCTAGACACACACACACACACCCCGATGGAACACCGATGTATGTTAAATAAGCCTATTTTGAAGAATCAAACCTAATAAAGTCCAATGGCAATCAGAAATGCCAATAATGGTAACAGAAATAAAGTCCAATGGTGGTGAGAGACCCCTCAATTCATTCAACATTCTATCTATCCAGATGCAGATGTTGGGACTCAAGTGAACAGAAAGTACTTTGCCTTCTCACGCTTTCTATGCAACAATTTTCAATGAGAGAGAGAAAAATTTAAGGGTTAGATTTCATATTCTCCAGTCACAAACTTTTTAGAGGAATAATGCTAAATAAATCCAATCAGTAGATCTATCTGGGAGAAGAATTAATGGGTCACATACTATATATATATATATATATATATATATATATATATATATATATATATATATATATATATATCTTCAAATTCCTTAGTAAGCAGAGATGAACCAGTATTTTTTCAGCGTCCCTGGTGATTCTATGGGGCAGCCAGGGTTAAGAATCAATGCTGCAGAGGGGTGCGGTGGCTCACACCTGTAATCCCAGCACTTTGGGAAGCTGAGGTGGGCGGATCACCTGAGGTTGGGAGTTCGAGACCAGCCTGGTCAACATGGAGAAACCCCGACTGTGCTAAAAATACAAAATTAGCCAGGTGTGGTGGTGCATGCCTGTAATCCCAGCTACTTGGGAGGCTGAGGCAGGAGAATCACTAGAACCCAGGAGGCAGAGGTGGCAGTGAGCTGAAATCGGGCCATTGCATTGCACTCTAGCCTGGGCAACAAGAGCAAAACTCCATCTCAAAAAAAAAAAAAAATTAATGCTGCAGGTATTTACATGATCAAGTACCCAGCCTAGCAGACTACAGCATTTGCCACTCCCAATTTCAAATTCCTGAAGGAGGGAATTTGTGTGACTAGCGTTGGGTAAGCTATCTACCTTAATCCCAGTCAAGTTGACCCAACAGGCAGCATCACATAGTGCAAACAGGTTGACTTGAGGTCTCATTCCTGTGACAACTAAGGCAGTTCCTACAAAAAAAGAAATACAGGGAGAAGAGTGTTATTGTAGGTTGGGCGGACACCTAAGTACGTGGCTTGACAAATATATGGAGTTCTTACTACTTGTTCTGGAATAATTTAAGACAGCTTGCAAAGACACAAGCAATGCAGGATTTAAAAAAAAGTCCATCAACTTAAGAGACCTATGGAAAGTAAAAGAGATTGTAGGAGGAATCGGGTGAAAAACAGGTAAGATTGGTGTTTCAAACTATACCCTGAAGGCCAGCACACTCTATTAGAAGTGAACCCCAAATTTGTATGTCAGCTTCCTTGCCCCAAACACAAAAATGGAAAATCAGCTACCCAATTCCTAGTATTCATAAGATAACATACCAGTCCTCAGGAGAAGGGCAGCTTTCCCTGAAGAGAAAAGGGTGAAGGTGAAGGAGCTGAAGAAGGTGACTTTCTGGTCACTTGAGAAAAATTTGTTTTGCTTGGCTTCGTGAGCCCTAGCCTTGATCTTCTTGCAGGAAATAGGGCAACGAATTGTTACGACTTCCCTTGGGTAGGACTGTAGCCCAGGGCCAAGTGCAGAGGGCAGGGTGCAACCTACGGTTGGTGTGGAGTGCCTGGAACACACCAATGACATAGAGAACTTCAGCGAAGACTTCATTTTCTTTTCTGAAGAGAAATCTCCTACTTAAAATTTCCCTCAAGCCTGCTTCTCCTCCCCTCCAACCACAACCCCCAGCCCTACCAGAAACTTCCGGGTGTCAAAGTTGGGTTGTTTACTTACACAAAACTGTCGCACTTAACTAGACAGAAACCACATTAGGGTTGATTCTCTTTAAAAGAACTCTAAGGGAGTTTGAAGTTCTCTATGTGATTGACATCAGTCAGTTCACAGAGGAAAGATGAGCATTTATGATATGGGGATGTGAGATGAAAAGGAAATGAGAAAAGGAAATGAGGTTTGACAACCAGGGCGCTGCCATTTTGAGTTCAGTTTCCAGACACTTACCCTACTGTTTATCCTCCATGTAAATCTGTCTCCCAAATAGACTTGAGTTCCATCTCATCTAATTTAATCAGGAAATTTTTTATTTCCCTATATTGAGTAGGGTCAACATATCAGAGAAATGAACAAACGAAAACCAACTGTGGCAAAGAATATCTGTTGCATTGGCAAACAACATAAAGATGGAGATGATTCAGCCACGGGCCATTTGGGGATCGTGTAAATAGTTGTCCATGCGTGGGTTCTACTTCAATGGTGCATCCAGACACAGACTTCTAATCCAGTGCTCTTCTTTCTCCTTCAGCAGCACTCTACTGGGCCCACTAAGCAAGTACTGAGCCATGTCAGGGCACAGAGTAAAAGGCCATGGCATTCAAAGGGGCATGGGCTTAGAATCAAACAGGTCGGCGTTCTACACCTGCTTTGTTCAGTAACTCAACCTCTCTCAAGCTAAGTTTTAACACCTCTGAAATGGAGTAATAATGCCTCCTGCTGAGGTTAGAGATAATGTAAATGTGAGCAACAATGCCAAATATTAGACATAATACGGCAGATAAATTAGAACCTGGAAGGTAAATAGGAGAAGTTCTATAACTGAAGGTAGTTATTCGGTCCACCTGCTCACCAATCTACTTATTATTTTTATTGCTTTGTCTTGTTATTTGCTAGATCTGAGTATTAGCTATTCAGTCAAGTCAGGCAGAAAGAATTAAGTAGCAATGAAAGATTTCACGCTGGCTCACACCTGTAATCCCAGCACTTTGGGAGGCCGAGGTGGGCAGATCACCTGAAGTCAGGAGTTCAAGACCAGCCTGACTAACATGGAGAAACCCTGTCACTACTAAAAGAAAAATACAAAATTAACTGGGCATGGTGGCTCATGCCTGTAATCCCAGCTACTTGGAAGGCTGAGGCAGGAGAATCACTCGAACCCAAGAAGCGGAGGTTGCCATGCCATTGCACTCCAGCTTGGGCAACAGGAGGAAAACTCCATTTCAAAAAAACAAAAAACAAAACAAAACAAAAAAATTAGCTTCCTTCAGAAAGCCTCAGTTTCAGAGGGATATTCCACATCTCTAGAGAGGTGAACACGGGGGTTCATGGTTCAGGATTCCGCAATGGTTCTGGTGGTAGGACCGATGGGGGTGGGAAGTAAGCTGACTTTGCCCAGTAAGGAGAGGCCGTCACTGCAGCTTCACTGTGGATGTTTGTCTTGTGGCCCATGCATTTGCTCTTAGGTGTCAATTTGTCCATCTGCCTTCATCCTGCAGCACAGCTCCGGTCAAATACCTGTCTTCTACAGATAACAGTCCTCTGCTCTCCAGTCTCTGGAAAAAAAGGATTCTAAAGCTACTCATCTTTGTATTCCTGAAATGTGCCCATTTGACCTTCTTAGGATGCTTTTAATCCCTTGCTTATAATATTAATTTCTTTCTGATTATCAAAGTTGTATAGATCCATTTAAAAATCTTGAAAATACATAAAAACTCAAGGAAGAAAGGAGCATTTCCTGCCAATTGCCTCACTAGAGCTATTAGGCCTGTTGACATCTCCCTGGCCTTTTTGTACCTAACATACATACATTCTTTCCATCCTTCCCCTTGTATACCCTGGTATGTGCTTTCTTCACACAACAGTATATTATAAACATTTCCCCTGCATGCAATTAAATAATTTCTTTTTATTCTTGTTTTAGGCTCTTTACTTCCTTAGAATCATCATGAGAACATGTGAAAGCAAGTCAGAAAACCTGCGTCCCAACTGGCCAAGTGACACAGGGCAACTTATTCAAAGAGTCTTTACCTAGGTGATCTACAAACTCCATCCCAGCCTCGAAGGTTTATGATTCCAAGCAGGGCAGTAATCCTTTTTAAGAAAAACAAATGGACTCTGGATTTAAAAAGACAGACCCTCTGTGAAGCCCAGCTCATATATGTATAATCTATGTAAGGAAAAATTGATGACCATCAATGATCTTCTACAAATTATTCAGGAAGGGAAGAAAAAGTGCTTAAAATGCTCCAGTGTAACTCTCTGCTGGTTTTGGCCAGTGGTATAAGTCTCTCTGGTGGCTTGCTGAATTTGAACTCTGATCTCTACCACACCTTGAGATCTTTACAGTTTATTGAACTGGATTAGATATGGCTGTGGAGGGAGCTGGTTAAGGGCTCTCTTTTTAGTTTACTTTAGCGCTCTGACTACTCTCACAGAAGTCCTATGTGCATTATTCCTGGAAAATGTTTAAAGAAGCTTTAGATTTGTTGTTTTCTGAATTCAAAAAAAATTGATAATTCATGTGATTAACAGGAATTATCTTTTTACAGTGCAGAGTTTTCACCATTAAAATTGCATTTTTTCCTAATTCCATTTCATTTAATCATATCACAAACTTTCACTATTTTTAATCCTTATATTGCAAGGATTATTTCCACCAAAATGCTTTCTAATTCATCTGACTAGATTATAGAAGGCTAATCAAAAACAAATCACAACAAACAATTAAAAAGTAGATGAAATAACCAAATTGTATTGCCAGGAGGAAATGAGACAATAAAAGCATATAAAACATTCAGATAGATAGATAGGTGATAGACAGATGATAGATACACACGTACACACATATACTACATATGTAATCACCACATTTGTTGAAAACAGTTGTTACGTGTTACCTTTATTTCACATAACTATTTTGGTGGAGTCCAGTGCATAACACTTGAAATCCAGAGACCAGCTGGATGTGTCATTCTTATCAAACTGTGAACTCATTTATAAAATGGAACAATAATACTGCCTGTGACAATCAAAAGAGAAAGTAAAAGTAAAAGCAAATCTAAACTGTAAAGTGATATAAAAAGTAAAGATAAAAAACATACAGCTTGGTTTCTTTCTTCTTCTTTTTTTTTTTTAAAATGGAGATGGGGGTCTCACTATGCTGCCCAGGCTGGTCTTGAACTCCTCAGCTGACGTGATCCTCCTTCTTTGGCCTCCCATAGTGCTGGGATTACAGGCATGAGCGACCATGCCTGGCCAACCTTGTTTCTTGCCACTCATACTAGGAAAACTGAAAAGATGCCAATTGCCCAAACAATTTCACTTTCCTTAATGGAGGCTCCTAGGAATGCATCTTTGGAGTTCTCCCTTTGGGTTCCACTTGCTGACTGAGCCAACCTCACAGTCCAGCATCCCCTTGGCAAAAAACCCTGTGCCCGTTCTTAGACCTAAAGTAAGCCTAGTGGGCAGAACTGTGAGTTATGCCTGACTGTCTGACCTCAGCTTTACCAGTCACCCTTGCTCAGCTGGGCTACATATTTAACCTCCGGGTGAGTCATTCTCTTAGATTCCACGCTGGGACAATCAGCCTCACCACCTACTTCACTCAATAGGTTATCGTCAAGAAGTTGAGATGACAACTGGGAGCAGAGGGTTTTTGTAACACTAAAAAATTTTTCTTCTTGACTGGAGTGGCAGGGTGGTGCAGTGGTGAGCGTGCTGGTGCCAGGCCCAAGACACTTTGGCTGATGCCATCTGTGCCTACTATACCTCAGTTTTATTATCTAGAAAAAGAGAATATTTTCAGCTGTGAGTTAACGTTAATAATTACCTCTGACATTTATATGGTGATTTATAATTTACTTACACAATGTTGCTTGGTTTTATTCTCAAAAGAATGCTGAGAGATAGATAGTTTGATAGTTTAATATTAGTCTCCCATGTTACAGTGAAGATATATGGGCTAAGAGAGATCATGCATTGAAGGGCTCAAGTGGTTAAAATCTTCAATAGTTCCCTGTTGGTTCCATAATTTAGTCCAAACTTGATCATCTCTTCAGCTTCAGCCCTACTTGAACTACCTGTAGTTTCTCTAAGGCAGGAATTCTCAAAGTGTGGTCCTTGGACCAACAGCATCGGCATCACCTAAGAACTTGTCAGAAACACAAATTCTTGGGCCCCATCCAGTCCCACTGAATCAGAAACTATGAGAGTGAGGTCTGGTAGTCTGTGCTTTCACAAATCCTTTAGGAGATTCTGATGCATGCTGAAATTAAGCCTTAGAATGCATGCAAGGACTCTAAAGCATTCCATTTTCTCTCTTATCTCCAGGCCTTTAACACGCTGCTCCACCTACATGGAAGGAGCTCCAGCCCTGTCTCCAGCTCCAAGCACTACACCCATCCCCATACCCCCACAGCTCACTCACCCCAATCTCACCCCAGTGTCCCTCGAGTGGATTTCCTCTTAAGTATCCCAAGTCTGAGAAGTTGTCTCTGGTTTGGTTGTCCTCTTATGTGCTTCTAGAGAGACTTGTCCATTCCTCTAGAAAGGATAGTTTCTCATGGCTCACTATTAAATGTTCTGTCTCCCTCAATAGGCCATATGCTTCCTGAGGTAAGGCAGCATACCTTATTTATTTCTGTATCCCCAGGGTCTTGCACTGTTTGAAACCTGCTAGGCTTTTATTAGGTACCTAATAAAAGTTTTCTGAGTGGAGAAATAAATGATTAAATGAATGAATGAAATTAGTCATTGTGTGACACAATTAATATTTAAGTCTGTATCAGCCGACTCCACGCCAGACAGGAGTATGTATGGAAAGTGCTCAGCATGATACCTAGGTCATAGTAAGTGGTCTATAAATGTCCATTTTCCTTCTTTTCTTCCTCTCAGAACATTTTGCACAAAAATTCAAGTACTGAATAAAAAGAGTGTTCTATTTTTGACTGATTGACCATAAGAAGGGTGAGGAAGGTTTCCAGCCGTCCACCTAAAAGTCTTGGTTTTCAAGCGAGTCTGCAATCACAATCAAAATCTCTGACCACTGCCAATAATAATTTATTGTTTCCTAGTTAGAAGATAGATGTTCTTTTGTTCTCATATTTTAGTTTTCATTTCAAACTTCCTTTAGCAAAAGTTTGAAACTATTTTGGAGGGTTGAAAGACTAGCACCGGCACCATGATCATCTATGTATCTACCATGAGCTCAGGGTTCCTCAGCCTCAGCACTATGGCATTTTGGGATGGATAATTCTCTTGTTGGGGGCCTTCCTGTGCAATGTAGGATATTCAGCTGTGTTTTCACACTGCCATAAAGAACTACCTGACTGGGTAATTTATGAAGAAAAGAGATTTAATTGACTCACAGTTCCATGAACTTAACAAGAAGCATGACTGGGAGGCCTCAGGAAACTTACAATCATGGAGAACGGCAAAGGGGAAGCCAGGATGTCTTACCATGGCCGAACAGGAGACAGGGTGAAGAAGGAAGTGCCACACACTTTCAACCAACCAGATCTCTTGAGAACTCACTCACTATCACGAGCACAGCAAAGGGAAGTCTGCTCCTATGAGTCAATCACCTCCTGCCAGGCCCCTCCCCTGACGTGTGGGGATTACAACTCTTGGGTTGAGACGGAGCCAAACCATGTCAAGCAACATCCCTGGCTTCTCACTAAATGCCAGTTGTGCATGCCCATGCACACATACACATACCCTCCCCCTGACTTGAGACAGCCAGAAATGTCTCCAAATGTTGCCAAGTGTTCCCCAGGAAGTAAAATTAACCTTCTACCTTTGTTGAGAATCATCAACTCTGATCAATATTGTTAGCATTTTACCATATTTGCTTTGTTATACATTTTCCCATAACCATTTGAAAATAAGCCACAGATAAGCTGGCAGTTCACCACCACACACGTCACAGGCCTCTCCTAAAAGAAGGACATCAACCTACGTAACTACAATATTATATACATAAGAAGGTTTATAAATCTCCAATATTATCTAATACCTAGTCCATAGCCTTTACATGTGCAAGTAATATTAGCCTCGAGTTTGGAAATGGAAGATAATTTTACTGTCTAATTCTGGTCCTGTATCTAAAAGGCAAATGAATGATTATACAGTCTTTGCTGTTAGGTTGGAACAAGGAATTTGATTTCAAATGGCTTCCCTCAGCTTTGGTGTTCTGGTCAAGAATTCATGATCAAACTACAACACAGGTGCATCAAGACACTTGGTGATTTTAAAAAGTAATAAAAATAAAAGTCTTTCTTTAAAACAAACGAACTGCTGAGCACACAGGTTGACTGGCTGTATGCTTTGGTATTTTTAATCCCTATGTCTTTCCATTGTCTCTTTTTATCATTCTCTTTCTGACCTCGTTTTATTTCCAGACAGCTTTGATACCTGGTTCATCATTCTGTGATCAGTTCTCATTTGACTCTTCATCTCCTTTGCCCCGCTGTCCTTTACTCACAATTCTTGGCAAATTGATGCTCCTTAAAAAATTGAACCATTGCTTCCTTCTCACTTGCACAAAGGATCTCAAGATTTGCTAAAGAAAAATCACCCAGGTAGATGTCATTATATATGCCTGGTCCCCATATTTAGCTGGGCTTCTACTGCCTAGAAATCCCCTGGTGTTTTCCATACATAATCTCTACAGTGGTCATTTCACAGACCCGTGACCTCTGCTCACTCTCATTAGATGACCTCACCTCCCATTCACTGAGTCCACAGAAGTGATCTGATAAGAAAGTCTTCAATATCCAGGCATCCAACCCACAAGCTCACCTGCATTCCCTTCTAGCGCTTCTTCCTTGTTCCTGACTTTAAAAAGTTCCCCCTGCTTTTGCCTAACACTCTTGCCTTTTGCTCTGTGAAGGAGCCCGTCTCTTTGTTATTTCTCGAGGGCTTGGTTTTCTGATTGAATATTCTTCCTCTCTTCTGTTTCTCTAATCATTTCCTGACTACTTGTCTATATAAACATAGTTAAGTCTCAATCTTTCTTGACCTCATGACAACCCTCAACTATGTCCTGATTTCTTTCATTTTCTTAACAAGCAAGCCCCCTAAGATATTTCTGAAGAAAAAGTTCATGGACTTCATCAGATGATCACCCATCTACCCCCAAGAAAGACTATAAACCTCTTCTCTACACGCTTTTCCTGGGAAATCCTGTCCACTGTCATGGCTTTGCTTACCCTCTATATGCTGCTGGCTCCTGATACCTCTTCTGAGTTTTCCATTTTCTAGATTTCCAGCTGCACAGACATCTCAAACTCAGCAGGTTCAGAGATAAACCTGTTACTTCCCCCACCCTCAAACAAGCTCCTACTTTCTTCCTATCTTAATAGATGACACAAGGTTCAAGTGATTCTCCCAGGTTCAGGTGATTCTCCTGCCTCAGCCTCCCAAGTAGCTGAGATTACAGGCACCCACAAATATGTCCAGCTAATTTTTGTATTTTTAGTAGAGACGGGGTTTCACCATGTTGGCCAGCTGGTCTCAAACTCCTGACCTCAGGTGATCTACCTGCCTCAGCCTCCCAAAGTGCTGAGCCACCACATTTGGCCCATGAACTCTGAACTTTTCTTAGATTTGGAATACTTCTGATAATTTTGAAGATGTAGACCATCTTCCTCAGAAAAATGCACATATGCAAACATCTAAAATTTTTGTCCATAATTTCAGGGACGTTCATGGAGTACTTGAAGCTCATGTGGGGGTCTAGGATCTGGGTTAAGAATACATGCTTTAAATGTTCCATCTCAATTTGTCACTCTGCTGCTCGTACTACACAAGAAGGACACCATCAGCAGGGTATGCACAGGCCGGGCATGGTGGCTCATGCCTGTAATCCCAGGACTTTGGGAGGCTGAGGTGGGCAGATCATTTGAGGTCAGGAGTTCGAGACCAGCCTGGCCAACATGCCAAAACTCCGTCTCTACTAAAAATAAAAAATTAGCCAGGTGTGGTGGCACACGCCTGTAATCCCAGCTACTTGGGTGGCTGAAGCATGAGAATCCGCTTAAACCTGGGAGGTGGAGGTTGCAGCCTAGGCGACAGAATGAGACTCTGTCTCAAGAAACAAAGAAAAAAAAGGTTTGATAAATGTTTCCAAATAAAATTAACCAAAAGAAGAAGAAAAAAAGCAGGACGTGCACATACCATGTGTCACTGCCAAGCACTCCAGACTTGGTTAGGAGTACAATGCATAGTCCCATGATGTAGCGGAAAAAGCGATGGATTGAGTGGCAGAAGAACTAGATTCTGCAAGCTACTCTTTCAATATTTTGAGAAAATCATTTTAGCCCTTTGGAGAGACAAAGATATGATTAAGGTTAGGCATTTATCCTGCAAGGAGCTCTGGAGTATTACTACTTCCATTTTACAAATTTGGAAACTGAGAATTAAAGAGGTTAAGTAATGCATCCAAAGGAACGTGCAGCTCATAAATATTCAGCAGGTCTTCAAACATCAGGCTTGTCTGAATCTAAAACTCATATATCCCCCCCTCCCCAAATTACACTGTTAGTCTTTAAACTGTGCATAAAAGAACCTCCTGGGAGTGGTTAGCCGCAGCAGTTTGGAGGCAAAGGTTATCTTTGTCCTTATTTTCCCATTGGTTTTATTTTTCAAGTTTTCTTTTAGAATCAAGAGATGCATGTGCAGGATTGTTATAGAGGTATATTGCGTGATGCTGAGGTTTGGGGTGTGACTGAACTCATCACCTTGGTATTGAGCACAGTACCCAAAAGGTAGGTTTCAGTCCTTGCTCCCATCCCTCTCTCCCTCATCTAGCAGTCCCCAGTACCTATTCCTATCTTATGTCCACATGTACCCATTGTTTAGCTCCCACTTGTAAATAAGAACATGAAGTATTTGGCTTTCTGTTTCTGTGTTAGTTTACTCAGCTTGACGGCCTCCAGCTATATCCATGCAAAAGAATGATTTCATTCTTTTTTATGGCTGCATAATATTCCACGATGCATATGTACCACATTTTTTTTTAATTGAAAAAGTTTTTTTTTTTTTTGGCCAGGCACAGTGGCTCAAGCTTCTAATCTCAGCACTTTGGGAGGCTGAGGCAGGAGGATTGCTTGAGTTCAGGCATTCAAGACCAGCCTGGGTAACATAGTGAGAACCCATCTACAAATAAAATTAAAAAAAAAAATAGCCAGGCATGGTGGCACAGACCTGTAGTCCTAGCTACTAAGGAGGCTGAGATGGGAGGATCACTTGAGCCCAGGGAATCAAGGCTTCAGTGAGCCATGATTGTGCCATTGCACTCCAGCCTGGGCAAAATAAATTTTATTTCTTCATTTATTTTGAGACCAAAAAAAAAACTAACCTCAAAATAATCATTAATAATTGTCTCAAAAATAATCATTAAATAATTGTCTCAAACATAATAAATATTAAATATTAAAGTAATGACTAATAATTAAAATAACTACCTATGAATAAATTCTTTTATTTATTTTATTATTTTATTAAATAATATTAATAGATATAATTATCAATTTTTATTAATAAATAAATAAATTTAATTAAATTATTTGAATTAATGGTAACTCAACTCTTAGTTCTTTAAGAAATCTCCAAACTGCTTTCCACAGTGGCTGTATTAATTTATGCTCCCACCAACAGTGTATAAGTGTCCCCTTTTCTCCACAGCCTTGCCAGTTTCCCAAAAATAATTATTAAATAATTAAAACAATTTAAAAATAAAATGCAAAATAATTTAAATAATTTTATGGTGTCTTAAAAATAATTATTAAATAATTAAAATAATTAAACTCAATTAAATTATTAAATTCAATTATTTAATTATTTTAATTAGTAATTACTTTTGAGACACTCTAAAATCATTTAATTTCAAATAATTAAAAATATTAAAATGAATTTTTGTAGTCTTTCTTGCCATGTTGCCCAGATTGGTCTTGAACTCCTAGTTCCAAGCAATGCTCCTGCCTTGGATTTCCAGTGTGGGACTACAGGCATGAGCCACTACACCTGGCTAATACCATACTTTTTTAATCTGGTCCGCTACTGGTGAAGACCTAGGTTGATTCCATATATTTACTATTACGAATAGCGTTGCAATGAACATACAGGTGCAAGTGTCCTTTTGATAGAACAATTAATTTTCCTTTGGGTGTATACCCAGTAATGGCAGTAATGGCATTGCTAGGCCGAATGGTAGCTCAACTCTTAGTTCTTTGAGAAATCTCCAAACTGCTTTCCACAGTGGCTGGACTAATTTACACTCCCACCAACAGTGTATAAGTGTTCCCTTTTCTCCACAGCCTTGCCAACATCTGTTATTTTTTGATTTTTTAACAAAAGACATTCTGACAGGTGTGAGATGGCATCTCATCGAGGTTTTAATTTGCATCTATCTGAGGATTGGTGATGATGAGCATTTTTTGTTTGTTGGCCACTTATATGTCTTCTTTTAAAAATTGTTCATATTCTTTGCTCATTTTTTAACAGGTTTGTTTGTTCTTTGATTGCTAATTTGTTTAAGTGTCTTATAGATTCTGGATATTAGACCTTTGTTGGATGCATAGTTTATTAATATTTTCCCCCATTCTGTAGGCTGTTTACTTCCTTGATAGTTTCTTTTGCTGTGCAGAAGCTCTTTAATTAGGTCCCACTTATCAATTTTTGGTTTTGTTGCCATTGCTTTAGGGGACTTAGTCAAAATTTTTTTGCCAAGCCCAATATCAAGAGGGGTAATTCCAAGGTTTCTTCTAGTGTTTTTATACTAATAGATTGGGAACTTACATTTAAGTTGTTCATCCATCTTGAGTTAATTTTTGTATTTGGTGATATGTAGGAGTCCATTTTTATTCTTCTACATATGTATCCATATGTATCAGTTATCTCAGCATCATTTATTGAATAGGGAATCTTTTCCTCATTGCTTTTTTTGGGTTTGTTGAAGATCAAGTGGTTGTAAGTATGTAGCTTTATTTCTGGGTTCTGTATTCTGTTCCACTGGTCTATGTGATACCTGACTTAATAAGAATTTGCTAATCTGCAAAACATTTGAAAACCATTGCATTTTACTTTCCTGTTCAGTTTCTGCATCTGTGAAAAGAGTATAATGATAATATCTACTTTACTGTGAAGGATAAGTAAGAAAGAAGGTGCATGTGAACTGCTGTGTAAACTGCTGGTGTTATTCAAATAGGAAGGTGTTTGTTATTTTCTTTGTTTGTTTGAGACAGAGTCTCAGCCCTGTTGCCCAGGCTGGAGTGCAGTGGCTCGCATCTCGGCTCACTGCCACCTCTGCCTCCCTAGTTCAAGGGATTCTCCTGCTTTAGCCTTCTGAGTAGCTGGGACTACAGGCATGCGCCACCATGCCTGGCTAATTTTTTGTATCTTTAGTGGAGGCGGGTTTTCACCATGTTGGCCAGGCTGGTCTCGAACTCCTAGCTTCGTGATCTGCCTGCCTTAGCCTCCCAAAGTGCTGGGATTATAGGCATGAGACACCTTGCCTAGTGTTAGGAGATAGTAATGCAATTAAATATCTTCACTACAACCAACCCAGAACCTTGACAGCATGTTTCACACACCTGAAAAAGCATGTTGGCTTTCAGATGGCTCCCGGGTACTAGTATGCAGTTTAGATTTGAAAGCTTTATTTAAAGGGTGGTGTCTCAATACATTTTTTGGATGTTTATTAGTACACTGTGCAACATACATTTTGCAGAAGGTGGTTATAATTTCTACCATGCAAAAACGTTACGTCTTTGACCTGATTTGGGGCAACTTTTTTTTTTAAGTGAGATACTAGCACTGTAGTTGTCCTGCTTCCTTTTTAAAGAATAAACTTAAAACATTTTAGAGTACCAAAAAGTTGCAGATAGCATAGAGTTCCTACATATTCCGTACCTAGTTTCTCATTTTGTGAGCATCTTATATCACCGTGGTACATGTGTCACAGCTAAGGAACCAACATAGGTACATCACTATTAACTAAACCACACAATGTATTTGTATTTGACTGGTACTTTTTTCATTACATTATACCAAAGGTGCATGCTGTCCACATGACTTACCACTGTTGATGTTAATCTTGATCACCTGGCCAAGGCAGTCTTTGCTGTTTACTAGGTTTCTCCATTGTAAAGTGACTTCTTCCCATTTCCAACCTCTAGGTTTTGGGAGCATATCACTAAACACGGCCCATATTTCAGTCCCTCCTTCTGTTTTGAGATCCATACTGAAATATTGAGAAGTACATGATGTCAAATATTTGTTTTAAAATGGTTTAGGAAAGATAAAAAGCATAGGGAGGAGAGAGATAAAAATAAGGATGGTGACATTCTAATGGTTGTTGAAACTGGTGATGTATACAGGGAAGTCCGATGCACTCTCTACTTTTGCATATGTTTAGAATTTTTCAAAATAAGAGTTGAAAAATAAAAGAATCATCAAAGGAATTTTCCTCCTAAACTGCAGAAGGCTTTCAGGCTGCGATTTCAAGCAGAGAGATGCTCACATTCCCAGGACATACTCGTCGGAAAACAGAGCAACTACAGGCTGGGCTCAGTGGCTCATGCCTGTAATCCCAGCACTTCGGGAGGCTGAGGAGAGTGGATAACCTGGTCAGAAGTTCAAGACCAGCCTGGCCAACATGGTGAAACTCCGTCTGTACTAAAAATACAAAAATTATCCGAGCATGGTGGCATGTGCCTGTTGTCCCAGCTACTCTGGAGACTAAGGCTGGAGAATCACTTGAACTAGGGAAGCGGAGGTTGCAGTGAGCTGAGGTCGTGCCACTGCACTCCAGCCTGAGCAAGACTCTGTCTCATAAAGAAAAAGAGAAAACAGAGCAACTGCAAGGCATGACCTGAGAAGGATGGGCTTGAACTAATTTGTGTCACCTGCCAAAAGGTGACACAAAAGGGTTTCCTTTTAACAAAAAAAGTCGCCATAGAATGGACTCATGACTGTGTTTCCAGACTGTGTCAGTCTGTGGACAGAGACAAAGGGAAGCATGAATTCCCGTAAAAATGTCCCATGTTCTAGGTGTTATGCTAGAGGTAAAAGGTTCTGGCATGACTTAAAAGGATGAAATAATAGGACAGCAGATCGCTGAAGAGCCAAGAGCTCTACCAGCTTTCTGGAGCAAGGCTGACTCTTGCTTTGGCTGAGCCTGTCCTAGTGCATCTGGGCTGCTGTAACAAAACACCATAAGTTGGGTGGCTTATAAAGCAACAGACATTTGTTTCTCACAATGCTGGAGGCTAGAAAGCCCAAGATCAAGGTGCCTTCAGATTCCATGTCTGATGAAGGCTTGCTTCCTCATCGGCAGCACCTTCGCCCTGTGTCCTCCTATGGGGGAAAGGGCAAGGATCTCTTTGGCCTTTTTTATAGGGGTACTAATTCCATTCATGAGGGCTATTCCTTCATGATCTAATCACTTTTCAAAGGCCCCACTTCTCATCCTAGGGGTTAGGATTTCAACCTATGAGCTTGGGGAGACACAAAAATTTAGACCATAGCACTCTGCAACAACAAAAAAAGCCTTTGGTCTGATTCTGTGAGAGCTTTGAAGAGTTCCAACATGGTGTGGCCAGGCTGCTTCCATTACGAGAGACAGAGTGGAAGACAAAGGATACTAAGCAACTTTTCAGGGTCTTCCTTATTCACTAACTCACTAATAACATCTACAAAAGTCACTAGCTCACTAACAACATCACTTAATCACTAACTCGCTGACATCTACAAAGGTCTAGAACCTCTGTCCAACCAGCTTTAGGATCCTCCTTTCCTTTCTCCACGTCCTGGATTCTGTCCCTGAATCCTTTCCACTCCTCTCAGCTCTTACACTCTCTGTGCATTTTACCTAAGTGTCATTATGTTTATTCCTGAGCCCTGGCCCCCCTATACTCTGGGAATCTATATGTTAATCAAGCCCTGCTCCCCACTTTCATGTCAGTGCACCAGAGATCATACTTGCAGAAATACTGCCTAAATTATAAAGGGCAGAGACCATCCTGATGATCACTGTATTCAATCCGTGTTTTCAATGGATGAATATACGAACGAGTGAATGAATTTACACTGTGAAGAGATGAGAAAGGTGGATCTATAATTAATTTTTGTTATCAGCTTTGAATAGAATGGGACTCTTAGTTTATTCTCAGAATCAACTAGCCATGTAAAATTATAACAAATATAAAATGTTGACACTTAGGGGACTTAAAAAGATTTGTCCAGAATTTTCTGGCTTTAAAATGGCTAGTTCCATCTAGCTTTATCGATGTCACTACACTGATTTATTATTTATTTTTAAAATATGCACCACTTTATTGTGGCATTATGCTAGGCACTAAAGAAAAAGCGATGAACAAGAAAGGATCTTTATAATCAAAAGCTCCATGGTAGAAAAGGAAGACAACAACCACAATACAGTGTCTTAAGAACTAATCAAAAGAGAATGCATTTTCCAGCATCTACCTTAGAAATCATACACGTAATTGCACGATGAGAGTGTATTAAATTTCTGGAGAGGTTTGGCCTCCATTTTCTTTGGCTAATGAATCCAAACAAGTCCCCCTTCCTCACTTTGTTCCCTGGGTCTGGCTTTAAGAATCCACGAAGATGGCTGATGATTAGCAGCTCGGGCACGTACCTCCCAGTGAAAGCACAAAGAACGAGAGGACGCCACACTTTCAGACGAATATTAGTTGCTCACGGACCAGGAGATTCCCAGTGGAGGGGCTCCACGGGTCGCCAGGGCGACTCTTGTGGCCGGCGTGGCGGTTTTGCTGGTGCCTTAGCACGCCAGTTCTTGGTGCAGAGTCCGGAGATTCCCGGGCAGAAAAGCACCATCAATCTTAACACCGCTGTTTTGGCCGGCTCAGTGGATTGTTCAGATTTCGGCGCAGGGAATCAACAAGTTGGACGTCAGAGACCCAGTTAGAAAGTCGGTAATTATAAAGACGACAGACGGACAAATATATAATGAAGGGAAGAAACCAGCGTAAGAAGGTAGAGAATACTCAAAATCAGAATGCCTCTCCCTCTACAGGGGATTGCAATTCCTCATCAGTAACGGAACAAGGCTTAATAGATTACACCTGTGTTCCAATAACAGAAGCAGGTTTCAAAACGTGGGTGATAAGAAACTTCTGTGAATTAAAAGAACTTGTTCTAACCCAATGCAAAGAAACTAAGAACCTTGAAAAAAGGTTTGACGAAATGTTAACGAGAATGGACAATTTAGAGAAGAATATAAGTGAATTGATGGAGCTGAAAAACACAACACGAGAACTTCGTGAAGCATGCACAAGTTTAAACAGTCGAATTGATCAAGCAGAAGGAAGGATATCAGAAGTCAAGGACCAGCTCAGTGAAATGAAACGAGAAGACAAGAATGCAGAAAAAAGGATGAAAAGGAATGAGCAAAGTCTCCAGGAAATATGGGACTATGTGAAAAGACCTAATTTACGTTTGATAGGTGTACCTGAATGTGACGAAGAGAATGAATCCAAGTTGGAAAATACTCTTCAGGATATCATTCAGGAAAATTTTCCCAACCTGGCAAGGCAGGGTAATATTCAACTCCAGGTAATACAGAGAATACCACAAAAATATTCTTCAAGAAGACCAACCCCAAGGCACATAATCGCCAGATTTATTAGGGTTGAAATGAAGGAGAAAATACTAAGGGCAGCCAGAGAGAAAGGTCAGGTTACCCATAAAGGGAAACCTATCAGACTTACAGCAGATCTCTCAGCAGAAACCCTACAAGCCAGAAAAGAGTGGGGACCAATATTTAACATCCTTAAAGAAAAGAACTTTCAACCCAGAATTTCCTATCCAGCCACACTAAGCTTTATGAGCGAAGGAAAAATTAAATCTTTTGTGAACAAACAAGTACTTAGAGAGTTCACCACCACCAGGCCTGCTTTACAAGAGCTTCTGAAAGAAGCACTATACATATAAAGGAACAACCAAAATCAGCCTTTCCAAAAATACATCAAAAAGCAAAGAACTTTAACACAATAAAAAATTTACATCAACTAATGGGCAAAACAGCCAGCTAGCATCAAACGCCGGTATTAAACTTATATATATTTTAATTGGATAAAAAGCCAAAACCCATCGGTATGCTGCATCCGGGCCCATCTTACATGCAACAATACACAAAGACTCAGAGAGAAGGAGGAAGATTTACCAATCAAACAGAGAGTAAAAATAAACTAATAAACAAAAAGCAGGAGATGCAATTCTCGCCTCTGATAAAGTAGACTTTAAAGCAACAAAGATCAAAAGAGGCGAGGAATGACATTACATAATGGCAAAAGGATCAATGCAACAAGAAGAGCTAACGATTCTATAGATCAACGAGATAGAAAATTAACAAGGATATTCAGAACTTGAACTCAGACCCGGAACAAGTAAACTTAATAAACATTTATAGAACTCTTCACTTCAAATACACAAAACATACATTACCACCTCACACCTATTCCAAAGGTGACTATATAATTGGAAGTAAATCACTCCTCAGTGATAGCATAGCATTTCATAGGTTTAAATTAAATATTGGTTGGCTGTTTGTTTGTTATCTTCTTCCCTTATTCCTTCCTGACTACATCATTAAGTATATTATCAGTATAAAAGAGGTTTTCAATACCCATTACTAAATTGCATTCTAGCCTGAGCAAGAAAGCAATACTCCCATTCTCTCTCCCTTTCTTTTCCTTCTCCCTCCTCCCCATTCTCTCTCTCTCTTTCTCTTCCTTTTTCCTCCTTCCTATTCTCTCTCTCTTTAAAAAAAAAAAAAAAGAATCCACTCAGCCAATCTTCTTGACTCCATTTTTGCCACTTTCTCCCACATAAGAGCCAGTACCAGGCATGGCAAACCAACTCATTTAACTTGGAGCTCTCAGGCTGCCCACATATTAAGGGAAATACAACAAGTTCTGTACTTGTATGGTTTCCTTAAGATAAAAAGCACAACACAAGTGAAAAGTACTTTAAATGTCTGGGACACAATATGGTATAGTAGAGGAAACAGTATATGGGGAATCTGGTGGGAGACAATACTGATAAATACGGCCTTACTTTTTTTTCTTTCTTTCTTTTTTTAGCACAAAGTCTTCAGTTCCCAAAGCCCTTTCCTGTGCTAACTCTGTAACGCTGAGCAAGTCACATATTGTTTCTGGACCTTGGTTTCCTTATCTGTAAAATGAGGGGGTTGGAGTTGCTTATCTTTAAGGTCCAGCTTGAAAAGTCTGATAAGAACTTTTTTCTACCCTATTACTTCATGTAAAGGTCCAGTTAGGCTACCCACTTCCTCCCCCAGCTCTGGCTAACCTGGGGTTATACCATTCAAATGTATGAATATGAAATAAAAAAACTGAAAATTATTTTGCGTGTATGGTAGGGTATGGGATATTTTAACTCTAAAATTAAATGGGACCCAGTTCTGTAAAAAAGTTATATGGGAAAAGTGGAAGCACATTGAGATAGCCAGCAGGAAGCAAAGTATCCCAGGCTTTTGACATGGTGTGGACAGGCCTTGGTAATCAGAATAAATGCCCTTTCATCATTTCAGTTACAGTATGTTTCGTCATTGACTAGGCATGTGCGTACTGTTGCAGGATACTAGGTTAGAGCCTAAAAATATTGAAAGAAAAGCAAGCTGAAAACTCAATTACTTGACCATAATACAACTACATTGAAAACCGCTTTAGGATTTAAGCAGATTAAGCAAATTCCAAAAAATGATAAACAATTAAACTTTTACAATAAATATTGAAGGATTACAGCTGTATATGAAAATTTCTATGCATACTTGTTAGGGAATTCTCAAGGAATGAAAACAGAAAATGCTGTTTGGAAAGTGCTTGCCAAATTTTTAGTAAAAGTAGTTTTCTGCACTTAGGGAAAGCGTAATAGTGGTATTTTAGGGAAAGTGTTGTGTTTGCCTTTGGGCTTAAATCGTGCTGGATAATTAAGAAAATTGCTCCAAGCCTACTTAATACAAAAGAGATATAATCACTTGCCATTATTATTCCAAAAGCATTAGGTTTTTAAAGAAAACTATCAGGGAGAAACAAAAAATAAAAATAATAAAACTACTGTATTGTTTTTTTCTTTTTCTGTTTTGGGATTTGACTTCAAGCAGTTCAACTCCAGGGACCATGTTCTTCACCTCAGATCACATTATATGGAAGACAATACATGGAAATTCAGCTCCTTCAGGCACTCTGAGGTCCAGCACAAAACCAGGAAGAAGACGAGTAAGAGGGAAGACCAATTGGAAAATAATACAGAATGCTTACCAATAGACAGAAATGGAGTCTTTGTGAGGCAGCAGTAATGTCAGTGAAAAACAGCAGTAATGTCAGTGAAGGCTTCCGGAGAGCTGGAAGGATGGAGTCATTCGACAAAAGAAAATTGGAACTTTATTTTCTAAAGGAGAGCTGTTTAAAATGATGATGAATTCTTGTGTTGGCCTCTGGGAGTAAGTTTAAGTATAATGAGAAACAAAAGTAATTCTAGTGAAAACGTTTCAATCATTGAGAATTACAGATTTAGATGGATCTGTTACAGGAATGTTGAAACCTACTAATAATATGGTATGTATGATTGTTGCTTTTGGGAAATTATAAAAAGCGTACTTTTTGGCCTGGTCCAATGTTGTTCATTTTCTGTGGGACATTTTAAAAGCATGTACATTCTTAATTTATTAGGGTTGTTTTGCTTTGTTTCTACAAATTCAGAGCTTCTGTCTTTTAATAAGGAAATTTAAATATTTATACTTATTCTGATACTTTTGTGCTTATGCCAGCTACATTATTCTTCGGTTACAAGCAAAAGCAGAAACCAACTCTGGTTAACATAAGCAAAAGGGGAGAATGCTGAGGACAGAGAATTGATGGTAATGCTTGAAGAATGGGGTAGGCTTTAGTTTCCAGAAATATTGCAATAGTGTCTTCCGTCCAACGTGCTCTTCTTCAATGTGACTTAGATAATCCTCTCATTGAAAGGTGGCATCTCTGAATCCTCCTCTTGAGTCTGGGCAGACTTATGACAATAGTGGAAATGAAGCCTCATGACTTCTGAGGCTAGGTCAGAAAAGAAAATACAGCTCCTACCTGGTTCTCATGCGATGCTTGTTCTTGTAACTCAGACACCATGCCATGAAGAAGCTCCAACAGACCATGGAGAGACCCACCTGGAGAGGAAGAGAAGCTCCCAGCCATCGCCCCTGGCTGAGCACTCCCGACAATCTAACACCACACTTGCTGGGCATGTGAACAAGCCATTTTGGAAGTGGGTCCTCCAGCCCTACCTCATGCTCTGTGGAGCAAATGAGCCTTCCCCAAGAAATCCTGCCCAAATTACACATTTTCGAGCTACAGAAATAACTGTTACTGTTTTAAGTCACTGAGTTCAGAGGTGGTTTGTTTGTTATAAAGCAATAAATAACTAGCACAGACAACCAAGATATGGAAATGAGCAAGATACCAGGAAACAGGGCTTCCTATTTCTCGGACTAGGAAGGAGGAATGGTCTCTAGTCATACCTTATGGGTAGCTACCACAACTGGAATGAATTAACACTAATCATTTTCAGTCTTGCCATTCTTCTGATGTTCCAGGTTTCGGTGAAGGTTCCTTTCGCTGTTCCAGTTTGAAGCACCTCCTTACCTTTTGTCTACCAATGAGCAGAAAACCTGAGTGACAGCCACAATAATCTGTAACCAAGGGAAAAGAGACAATGATTTAGAAAGAAAAATGGATACAAGAAGCTTGTATTCGTTTTTTAAAAATCACTGCTGTGATAAATCACCTCAAAATTAGTGGCTTTATTTACATAACACAGATCTATTACCTTACAGTCTGCAGGTCATAAGTCCAAAATGAGTCTTTCTGGGCTAAAATCAAGATGTTATCAGGGGTCAGGCACGGTGGCTGATGTCTGTAAGCCTAACACTTTGGGAGGCTGAGGTGGGAGGATTCCTTGAGCTTAGGAGTTTGAGGCCAGCATGGGCAACATAGTGAGACTTCATCTCTGCCAAAAAATTTTTAAAAATTAGCCAAGTGTGGTGGCGTGCACTTGTAGTTCCAGCTACTCTGGTGGCTGAGGTGGGAGGATACCTTAATAAGTGCAGGAGATCAAGGCTGCAGTGAGCCATGATCTCACCACTGCACTCCAGCCTGGGAGACAGAGCAAGACTGTGTGGTCAAAAAAAAAAAAAAAAAATGGCTGGGCCCTGCTGCAGTGGCTCATGCCTGAAATCCCAGCATTTTGGGAGGCCAGGATGAGAAAATCACCTGAGGCCAGGAGTTCAAACCAGCCTGGCCAATATGGTGAAACCCCAACTCTACTAAAAATACAAAAATTAACCAAGTGTGGTGGCACATGCCAGTAATCCCAAGCTACTCAGGAGGCTGAGGCAGGAGAATTGCTTGAACCCAGGAGGTGGAGATTGCAGTGAGCCAGGATCCTGCCACTTCACTCTAACCTTGGCAACAGAGCAAGACTCTGTCTTAAAAAAAAAGAAAAGAAGAAAGAAAGGGAGGAAGGAAGAAAAAGAAAGAAGGAAAGAAAGAGAGAGAGAAAGAAAGAAAGAAAGAAAGAAAGAAAAAGAAGGAAAGAAGGAAGGAAAGAAAAAGATGTTAGCAGGGCTGCATTCCTTTCTGGAGGCTCCAGGGGATAATGTGCTTCCTTGCCTGGTTCAGCTTCTAGTGGCTGCCCATATTCCTGATGTGTGTGCTCCTTCCTTCATTTCCAAAGCCAGCAGTGTTACACTTCTCAGTGCCTTTTCCATATTACATCTTCCTCTAACTCAGTCCTTTCCTGACTCCCTCTTGTACTTTTAAGGAACTTTGTGATTACTTTGGGTTTACCTTGATAATCCAGGAAAATCTCCTCATCTCAAACTCCTTAACTTAATCACATCTGCACAGTCCCTTTTGCCTTGTAAGGTAACGTAATTACCAGTTCCAGAGACTGGAACGTGGACATTGTTCAGGGGCCATTATTCTGCCAACCACCGTATACAAAAGCAGAATGGATGCTGGCTGGGCCCCACCACTCTAAAAACATGTCCTTCACGCTACTCATTCTGGTTGACATTTTTTCTTGTCTTCATTTTATTGAATTCATAGTTCCTCTTGTCCCATTTTTTTTTCCATTCAAGTAGTTTGTACCTTAAACATCCAATTTGTATTTATATGGTGACCTTATATTTGTTATGCATAATTGATGTATTTTTCTGTGTTTAGAAATACTATCTATATACATCTCCAAATAAAATAAAAAACTTAGCATGCTTCTTCTGCTCCCCTTTCCTTTTATCCTTGTGACAACATCATTTAGTTAGAGACTATTGTTATTTGTATTAACTAGCAATGATGAAAACAATTAAAAATTTAAAATTTTCTATAACGGAAAGTGTTTGGCTGCAAAAAACAGCACACTCAACTAAAGGTGACTTAAATCATGAGAAAACTTATGTTGCATAAAAAGAAATACAAAGACAGGTTGTTCCTGGGTTAGTTAATGTAGTGGTTCAATGATGTAATGCAGGATCCAGGTTCTTTTCATCTATTTACTTTTTTCTGAAGCTCATCCCATCCTGTTAGGAAGATGGTTTCTATAGTTCCAGCTATCATATCCTCACATAACCTTGTCTGAAAGTAATGTGTAAGCTATCTCTTGCTGCATAACAAATCAGGTGAATTAAAACAACAATCAAGTTTATTATTTTAATAATATGGTTTCTATGGGTTAGGGATTTGGGAGCAGATTGGTTGGGTGGTTCTAGCTTAGGATCTCCCATGAGGTTGCAGTTAGAATCAGCTGGGACTGCAGTCATCTGAAGGCTTGATTGGGGCTGGAGATCTACTTTAAAGTGGCTCACCAACATGGCAGGCAGGCTGCATGAATATCTGCAGGACAAGATGGCTGGCTTCCCATAGAGCACTGGTTCTTATACTGGGTGATTTTTCTCGCCAGGGGGCATTTAGCAATATCTGAAGACATGTTTGGTTGTCACAACTGGAAAGTTGCTATTGATATCTTGTGGGTTGGAACTAGAGTTACTGCTAAACATCTTATACTGCACAAGACAGCTCTTCACCACATGAATTATCAGGCCTGAAATGTCAATAGTGCTAATGTTGAGAAATCCTGCCTTAGAGCAAGTGAACCAAGAGAGCAAGCAAGGTAAAAGCTGAAATGCCTTTTATTACCCAGCTTTGGAAGTCCTCTGTATTCTGTGTTGGAGGAATCCACACAAGGGTGTGAATACCAGAAAATGAGGCTCATTGGAAATCGTCTTCAGCATCGATACCATGAGACGGAAGCTTCTCCTTCCATTTCTCATTTTGTCTTCTCTTCCTTCCTTCTTCCTTCATTTCTTCCGATCTTCCTTCCCTATTCCTTACTTCCTTTTCTTTTTTCAACTTTCTAAGAGGAAAACCATTTCTATAACCCCACCAGGCTTCTCTGCACTTCTCATTAGTCAGTGTTGAATGATATGCCTACGTCTAAACCAATCATTAGGTGGGAGAATAGAATTACTATGATGAATTTAGACAATTTAACATTTACTCTCCTTCTCGGGCTGGAGAGAACCCATATTTTTTATACACACAGAGGAGGGTAAATTATCAAAATCAGCGTTTTACTAGTAAGGAAGAAAGAGAATGGCTTTGAGCAGGCAACAAACAGGGTTTGCTATGTTTGTTTGTCATTGTCTTTTGTATCACACACTTTCTTTTTGGATCCAGTTTACTCTTTGGTGGAAGACATTCTCTAACAGCAATTTCAAGGATGGGCAGCAATCTGAATTCTTACATGTCTGAAAATATCTGTCATTATTTTATACCCTCTCTGAGGTGCTAATTTAGTTTGATAGTCTTGGTTAAAAACAGTTCCCTTAGAGGTTGGGTGTGGTGGCTTGCACCAGTAATTCCAACATTTTGGGAAGCCAAGGTGGGAGCCCAGGAGTTTGAGACCACCCTAGGAAACAGTGAGACTCCATCTCTGCAAAAAAAAAAAGAAAAAAAAATAGCCAGGCATGGCAGCCAGCACTTGTAGTCCCCGCTATTGTGCTGGGGTGGTGGTGGGGTTGAGGTGGTTAAAGTGGGAGGATAGCTTGAACTCACTGAGCTCCTGCAATGAGCCAGCCATGATTGCACTCCTGCACTCCAGCCTGGGTGACAAAGCAAGACCCTGTCTCAAAAACAAAACAAGACAAAACACCACCACAATGACTCCCTTAGAATACTGTTCCATTGTCTATTAGCATCCATTGTTGCTGATGAGAAGGTAATTTAGTTAAGATTTTCTTTTTATCCTTCGTGCTCTGAAATTCCACTATGAGATGTTTAAGTGTGTTATTTTTTACCTACGTATTTGGCTCTGAGCTAAATGAGAGCTTTGTACTTAAAGATACTGGAATATTTTCAATCATTTTTTGAGTATTTCCTTCCATCCATTCTCTAGATCCCTTATCAGATGAATAGGACCTTTTGGATTTATTCTCCATGTTATTTAAATTACTTAAATATCTTAGACTAGGTAATTTATAAACAACAGGAGCAGAGTTGATCACAGTTCTGAGGCTGGAAAGTTCAAGATCAAGGTATCAGCAGAGTACAGTGGCTTATCTTGGCTCACTGCAGCCTCAACCTCCCAGACTCAAGCAATCCTTCCACCTCAGCCACCCTAGAAGCTGGGATTAGAGGCGTGTGCCACTAGGCTTACCTAATTTTAGTATTTTTTGTAGAAATAGGGGTCCTGCCATGTTGCCCAGGCTGGCCTGGAACTTCTGGACTCAAACCATCCTCCCACCCTGGCCTCCCAAGTGTTGGGATTACAGATGTGAGCCACCACGGCTGGCAGAAATCTTTGGCAAAAAAATTAGGTATCATTGTTGGAGTCTCCTTTTCTTTTCCTCTTTTCTCATTATCATGAAGTTAATCTGTATCCTTACTGCCTGTATCCATGCTTTGTATAGTTTATTACATATTTACACAGATGTAAACAGTATATTGTATTATTTGGCAGGTTTTCAAACTGCACATAAATGATATCAGTTCTCTTAATCCTTCAGATTACACCAAGAAAAAAAATAGAGTAGGCCTTAGACTAGAAGCCCGGAGCAGGCAATGAGAGCTAGCTAGAATTTAATAATATTTCTTTATTTTCTATTATATTTATTTTAATGGTTTCCTCCCCTCTTTTTTTTCAAATAAGTGTTGTTGGCTTTCCATTTGCGGTAGTGATTTATGTTTTCTTTTTATATTAAATGGAAGAAAAAAATGTGAAGTAGTAATAGTAAAGGTAATACAGAGACACAGCCAAAAATTAGGAAATTTATGCTGGAATAGCTGAATTTGATACACACTTGACCGAAAGGAGAAAGTTCAAGTTCCTCCTTCTCACCTTCCTTTACCAGTTGGAGGTCCCTTTGACACTGCAATCTCTCCTTTTACGGTATTTCCTGCAGCCTGCACCCCTGCCTTCCCCTGGCTGTCTCATCAACCTCTCAGGCTCCTTAGGAAGCCCTCCTCCATTTAGCACCTGTCGTCATACTGCATATATAACTTTCTCATCTAAAATGAAATCTAAGGGTAGAATTTAATGCCATTACCATGGCACCCTCATGGTCCAAACAGCTCAATAATGTCAAAAGTTGATCTGTTTGTGATGTTTCAAGTATAATCACGGGCATAAAATGAAGGCTTTCCATGGAAAAAAATTTAACTCATATTTCCTTATATTTGTAGTTTTAAAAAATAGTTGTTTATAGATCTTAATATTTGATCTGAAATTATCTTCTTTCAATCTTGAGACAATACATTAACCTATTGTCTAGATGAATGGTAAAAGAACAGAGACACAGAAGAGAAAAATAAGAATGAGGACGGGAAATTGATCTTTTCTTTCTTTCTTCTTTTTTTTCTTTGTTTTTACTTCATTTTGACATGGTGGCTTACTGCATACTATGTCAAGCCAGATGATTTTACTAAAAAATGAGAAGTCAAGTAGTGTTTTTAGCATAACACGTTCAAACGTTTGACATACAACATTCAAAGGCAAAAGCTCCCAAACTGTTGAGGCCATTGAGATGCTGCAACACTTTTCACGAATCATGGTGCCTGATCCGCAATGCTTATGAATATGTACAGTATCAGTAACAAAAACAGTACAATGTACACCAGATGCTGTTTCAAAATTCTCTAATGTCTGCAGTCATGATGAACTAACTGCATTGGCTTTCATTCATTCATTCATAAGCCTTATTTTGAAGCTGATATTCACACTGCATGATTAAGAAACCATCAGTGCACTGGTCAGAAGTACATTCTGCTGTTAACAGAGGAGCAAAGAATGCTTTCAAAGCTACTGCTGTATTTGGGGAAAAGTTCAGTTTCAGTGTTTTCTTTCTATGTATTTTGCGTGGCTAAGGCGGGAGAAGAAGGGCTGCGCGGGGATTGGGGGAAGTGACTTCCCACTCTTGATTACAGAAGCAAGGTCATATATACCACTGTAAAACATCCAACCTTTACAGGAGAAAGTGGGTGAAGTGAAATCGCTCTCACGTACACATCTTCCGCGTTACTTCTTATCCGCCAGCCAAACTTTCTCTGTCAATCTGGTTAGGTCTGCCACGCAAACCAGCCTGAAAGAAACGCTGAGTGCTGAGGCGGTGGATGTTGCCTCACCCAGTGTTGGCTTTGGAGTTACCTGAAGCCTTCTAGCTACTGCACCCAGAGAACAAGCTTCTCGTTTCAACTCGGTTGTTTCCGTGGGGAATTGCGACACGAGCAGGTCCTGGGTGTGGCGATGCCAAGAGAGCGCCCAGATCTCCCATCGTTCCCGCATCTGGCAAATCTTCCCAACCCCGAGTCGGCGAGTGACCGGCGCCCGGGACCAGCCGTCGGCATTCCGGGGACCGCGGGTGGACCGGACCCTGCAGCAGCTGCAAATTGCCGAATCGCCCAGCTGGGTGCACTGTGCGTGTGCGCTTCTCCCCGACTCTCTCTGCGCCTGGAGGCGGATCCCCTTCCTTGCACACAAGTCCTTATATGCACCGTTTGCACCAGCCCGCGTAACTCCGGCCCCACAAATAATTAATGGGGGAGGGAACGTGTTGCTTTTTTCCCCTCCGGCTTTTTCAGCGCAAGTGCATTTGAACCTCGAGGAGAAACCCCAGGATGCCATTGAAGGGCCATTTTGCTGCAGTGCACGAATTGGCCGCACAAAAATAGAGCTTGGGTCCCCGTGATAAGCAAGTCAAGGTTCAGAACAGCCCTTCGCCTTCGGCCCGCGGAGCCCTCAAAAGCCTGGGCGGAAAGGGTGCGCGCCCCTCCCCCCTCCACGCTGGTGCAGAGGGACCGGGTCAGGAAGCGCGGCCTGCCGCTCCCCAGTCCTAGACCACGCCTCCTCCGCCTCCCCCCACCCCTTCACTCCTCCCAGGAAGCGGTGATAGACAGTTCTGTGTGGTTCTCCACCCCCACCCTCCCCCCGCGGAGTGGAGGAGTTGATGTGTCTCATTATAACAGCCAATGCAGCCGCCATCCACGCACAAGCAAAGAAGCATGTCCCATTTAAATACACCCACGCAGCCCCAGCGCCCTTAGCAGATCGGGGCGCTCAGCCCACACGCACCGCCGCTCCGGGCTTGGAGATCCGCGCAGGCTGGGCTCCCGGACCCGGCGGACCGACGCGCTGAGGACCGAGATCCGGCGCTGTGGGGCCGGGGTGGGCGGGGGAGGCTGGGCCCGGGGCCTCTGGCGCGACACCCGCATGAGGACGCGAGTGAAATAGACCAAGGTGGAATTTCCAAGGGAGCAGCTTCGGGGTGGTTTTGGTCCATTTCTCCAGCGAAGAAGTAGACATGGCGAGCGACTCCCCGGCTCGAAGCCTGGATGAAATAGATCTCTCGGCTCTGAGGGTGAGTAGGACATGTTTTCTGGTTTCTTTCCAGGGGTTTGGGTCAGGGTGAATGGGCTCGGTGCGTGCACTGGGGGCTGGGGCCGGGGCCCCGGCTGGTGGGCGGCAGCGGGAGAATGCGACGGGGAGGGAACCTGGATTCGCGTTTTGATTCGGGGCTGTGAGGTGCTCCCGGCTGAGCCCCTACGGCAGGGGCTGTGCGGTACCGTCTTCCTTTGGCCATGGCCGAGGCGCCCCCGAGGGCTCGTGGAGCTTATGCCAGTTTCATCGTAGACCGGTGTAAGAGCATTAAAATGAAAGGTGTGTGTGTGTATGTGTGTGTGTACACGCCCCGGGCAGTTGTCTGGTGCCAAGGCGCGAGACCCGACTGTCCCTTCTGCAAAAAGAATGCCAGCGTGAAGAAAGGCACTGGCCCCTCACGTTTTCCAGCTACCTGCAAGATGACACTGCGAGGCTGGCTGTCCCCGCGGAGCCGAACCTTCCGCTCCGAGGGGCAGTTATTGCTATGCTGGTCTTGTAGATGGCAACTGCCTCCCCCTCCCCCTTTTCTGCCTCCCGCGCCCGGCGCCCTCTCAGCGCTCCCTGAAATGCCAGTCTGCCACTCACCTTTATTTATGGCTTTAACTCAGCCCTGCCTGTGCTTTCTGACTTTGTGGCTGTAACGTTTCAGTTTTATGGCTGAACTTACGCAGGTGAAAGGGATGTGTTTTCTGCTTTTCCTCAATCAGACCGGAACTCCCTGGAGTGTGTGTGCGTGTGTGTGTGTGTGTCTGTGTGTGTGGTTTCCCCGTGTCTGTGGCCAGTCCTTTGTAGAGCACCTCCCTCCCCCCAGCCCCGCTGGTTTGCGTTTACCTTCACGTGAATTACCTCAGACGCCGTTTCATTGTATTGACTAAGACATCACTGATATAGAATCCATTTTGCTGTTGTTTTGAGATCAGAATACCAGGAATCCCAGTGCTGCCTCGACGCTTCCCCACCCCCAACTCTCGATCCCAACACACTCCTTCGGGGAAGCGGGCAGAGCTTTCTTGCCATTTTAATTAGATACTGCCTGCCGGGAAGCGGGTGAGGGGTGGGGATGGTGGCAGCAGCGGGTGTCTGAGAAGGATTGGACACCAATTTAAGGCCGGCTTCTTCCTCTCCCGAATCAAAAATAAAATTTAAAAAATAGCGAGTGCATAGACTTGATGTATGGAGGGTGGGTGAGAAGGAATTGATGGTGGCTCTCCACAGGGCGACACCAGGATGGATGAAGCATGGAAGTTCACACGCCCTCCTGAGGAATACATTGTTAGATTGATGCTGAATCTTGGGGCCATTTACCTGGATTCCTAGTACTTCTGACATTACCTCTTTCTGCACCAATATTTTAAAGAGCTACATTTGTGATCAAAGTGGTACTTTCTCTTTGGTCTCCTTAATTAAACCTTTCTTTCGCCTCTCTTTTAATAACCCTTTCTCTCTTCGTCGTAATCTGTGGGGCCAAGAGGCGAGGTTTCAGCAAGGCAGGTAATGAGTTGAGAAGAAACAGCTGCCGTTTGCAATGGGCTGTTCTAATAGTTGGGCAGCCAAAGCTCATTCATGCATTATTACAGGAAGCTGTCTATTTCCCTGGAGTGGAAATGCCACATCAAGAACCGGCTGCCCCTTGCGCAGCGGGGTGGGGTTGGTAACAGGGTGGGTGCTTTGGCCAGGTCTGTGGCTTCTGCTTTACCGACTGTGTGTGTTCATTTGCCCTACTTTCTGCGCTGGGAGTTGCTGCGGGCGGGTTAATCAGGTGGATGGATGGCCCAGACTGGGGGTGCGGTGCTGCGAGTCGGTGGTGGGGTGGGGGGGGCAGTGGCAAAGGGGGACGGGGTCTGAACAATGCACAGGGCTTGCGGTGATTTCCCTGGGCCGGAATCTCGACCTTGCTCCTCTCTTGGAAAGCAGTCTGATGCGATTTTAAGTTGGGTCGGGGCTTGTCCCTTGTGGGCTTTTTCCTGGGGAAGGTTTTCTGAAATACCAAAGACGGAGCCTGCAGGTACGGCAAGCAACCCGTGAGGGCCCACCGGGTGGACGAGTGCGGTTCACACTTGGGATGTGCGTTCTTATTATCTGTATTTTGAAAAGATATCTTTTCACGATTCACTGAAATTGTTCTTTGTGGCCTGGGCTGCCTCTGTTTTTCTGCCTGCTGGGAGGTGTGGAAACAGAGAGGGCAACAGCTAGCTTGGGGGACCAGGAACTGCTGGCTACAAGACTTAGATGCAGATGTGGAGACAGTTATGTTTTGGAGGGCCAGGGTCTTTGACCAGTCTTGTGGGTGAGGTGTGCCTGCTGGAGTGGGTCCAAAGGCCACATAGGTAATCTCCACAAATCAGAGGGCAGATCATCTCTACCTTCCCACATTTGGAGAGGGGGGCTCATCTAGATGAGATGTCTCATTGGTTCCTAAGCCCTTGGTAAAGCCTGCCTGCTGAGCCCCTCCTGGGGAATGCCTGACCCCTGAAATGCAGCCAAGGTCAGTGGCTTCTAGGAGAATTTGCTGCAGACTTACCAGTCCCTTGCTGTTTCAGTGGTTCTTTAATGTACACAGTCAATGCTCTTTTTGTAAACCCTGGGCTCAGTGCATTAAAAGTAGATCCTGTCTGGAGAGGCCTTTATCCTTCTCACTTTGGGGGCTTATTGTTCTCAGCCAGTGATCCCAGACTGGACCCAGTCTAAATTTTCCCCAAATAGCAACAATGCATAATTTAAATCAGAGCAACCAATGGCAGCAGTGATCATTTCAATTATGCAAGATTTGCATGGCTTAAAAGTGAGTGAAGCAGGATCTTCTTTGGTTAGAAAATAGGTAATTTGAATCCAGTTTTAGCCCTGAATTTTAGAGCTCACAGAGATAAACTAAATCTTGAGGAATGGGATGGGATGGGATGGTTTCATGGATTTAGAGCTGGAAATAGAGTTGTAAAACATTCAGTCACTCCTTTCATTGAACACTTGGGAAACTGAAGCCCAGAGACGTGAAGTAAGTTGTTCAAGGTCACACAGTAACAAGGGGAGGGGACAGCAAGGAGTGTGGTTTGGGGAAAGAATCTAGATTTCCTGACTCCTCATTCAGTGCTCTTTTCTCTAAGTCACACTTTTTGTGGCTGAATCGGAAATCAATAACACATTTTCTGCCTGAGTACAAAAGAACAGCAGAAAGGAATAATTTCACCAGCACCAGGGAATTTTATTTATTGAGAATGGGGAAACTACATGCAAGTAAGCTTGTGATATATGAAACCATGGAGCTTTAAGCTACCTTTGGAATTCATCTTGTCCAGGCCCCGTTCAATGCCTATTCTTTAGGCAAATGACTATTTGAAATCACCTAGGACAGATAGTTGTCCTGCACAGGTAACCTCTCTCAGTAACCCATGTCCATCTGAGCATGTCCCAAGGCGTCAGTCTAGATATACACATTATTCAGATTTCTCTGCATGTGAGGTTTCTAGAGTTCTGTGTAGGTTTTGTATAATCTATGAGGATACATATATTATGTGTAGTATTATGGATATAAACTGTATCCATGTGGGTGTATGAAAATGTGTGTATACATACATAGGCTACAGCAAACAATTTACTCATTCAAACCTGGGGCTTGAGTCATTCTTGCTTCAAGACATCTCAGTATTAAAAGAGATGATACTTGCCACCAGTGTGCTTTATTACATAGGAGGTGAGCTCAGCCCACAAAGCTTTTTGGAGATTAGCATACTTCTGGACCTAAGCACCTTGGCTGTCCTTAACTTGGCCCACAGGGTAAGGCATTAAAGGCCAAGAGTTGGCTGCTGCTGACCTCATACTCTCAGCTTCTGCCAGGACTCACATACACTTTTGTATTTGAACAAAATTAGATGACCTACGTGTATCTTTCCCCTTACCCCTCACTCCCTAGCCATTTCTTTCTCTATTGAAACCCAGATTTCAGAATTGACCTTATCTGAAAGCCTTGCATACATCCCTTTGCTACACTTTTCATGCTCATGTTTTACTTCGTGTGGGATTTTCTTTTCTTTTCTTTGAGACAGAGTCTCGCAGTGTTGCCTGGGCTGGAGTGCAGTGGCGCGATCTCGGCTCACTGCAACCTCCGCCTCCCAGGTTCAAGTGATTCTCCTGTCTCAGCCTCCTGAGTAGCTGGGATTTCAGGCACCCACCCCCATGCCCAGCTAACTTTTAAAGTATTTTTTTAGTAGACATGGGGTTTCACTATGTTGGCCAGGCTGGTCTCAAACTCCTGACCTCGTGATCCACCCACCTCGGCCTCCCAAAGTGCTGGGATTACAGGCGTGAGCCACTGTGCCTAGTCAGTGTGCGATTTTTCCTTCTGCTTCTTTACTAAACCATGGACTACTTGAGGGCAGAGGCTAGGTCTTGTTCATCTTTGGATCCGTAGTCTCCATTAGTTGATAAATGGATGAATGAGTACATGAATGAATGCATGGGTGAATGAAGTGGAATGAACACCGTTTCCCCGGTTGTATGTCCACCTCTTATTAGTTCTGTGACTTTGGGTAGGTCATTTAACCATAGCTAGTAGGAATGATCACAACTGTTTGCCTTTCTCACACACTGGTTTCAAAATCAGAGTATTTAAGGCAATGCTTTGAAAACCATACAGCACTATACAAATATGCTAGCCCACGATTAAGCAGAATTTAGTGGGAAAATTGATCCCATCAACATTTGATTGCAGTGATTTTATCTAATAGAAAATTATCCTGGCTTGGCACAGTGGCTCACACCTGTAATCCCAGCACTTTGGGCGGTCGAAGTGGGAGGGCTGCTTGAAACTAGTAGTTTCAGACCATCCTGGGCAATGTAAGGAGACTTCATTTCTACAAAAAAAAAAAAAAAAAAAAAAAAAAAAAAAAAGCTAGTGTGGTGGTTTGTGCCTGTGGTCCCAGCTACTGGGGAGACTGAGGCAGGAAGATAGTCTGAGCTGGAGAAGTCGAGGCTGTGATTGTGTCACAGCACTTCAGCCTTGGTGACAGAGTGAGATCTTTTCTCAAAAAAAGAAAAAAGGAAGACAATTAAGAAAAGAAAAAATAATCCTGAGAAAAAGGTACCAGAAGGTTCTGACTCTTTTTAATAGCACCTCAACAGACCTTAGCTGCCTTTTTCCTTTTGTGTGCCAATACGACCTTACGTGTTTCTCTGATGGCCTGAGTATTAGCATTCATTACATATGAGGTAAGCTCAGACCCGAAGCTTTTTGGAGATTAACATATTTCTAAACTAGTATCAACTAACAGCTTTGTTCACTAAAACCTTCTTTCTTAAAAAACTTTTTCTCCTTTTTATGTATTACTGGTTATTCAAATACAAACACATATGTCTTTGCCTTCCCAAAGTTTTTTTTTTGGTAGAGTGGACACCTAAAATGATACACTGATGGCCCAGTATTTAAAACTTTCTGGTGAGAGGTCTCTTGGGGCTTAAAGAAATCTCGAAACATTATTAATTCATTACTCCAGAGCACTTAATTAAATTTGGTCTAAAATGAGATTTTAGTAAAGTTGCACGAATTGATAACAGTATCTCAAAATGATAACAGCATGGCAATTTTTTCATTAGATATTCTTTGTGTTTTTCAGAGATACTAAACTGTGTTTTCTTCACAGTGACATTTCCTTATAGAAAGCAGGGTGTGTTGGTAGTTATCAGAACATCAGAGAAATATGCATAATGACTTTCAGTATTCATTATTAACTGGAGTAATCATTAGTACAAAAGCCAGTGTAAGTCATGGTTTGCTGTTTGCATAATTATCTACTTAGGAGGTCATGGAATATTTTGTTGATGAGAGAATACCCAGTACATTTTCTTCAGGAAATACTGCTTTTCCCCCTTATCTGTAAGACTCTTTGAAATCTTACAATTTTGAGTCTATCCCGTTGGGCCTTTCTTCCTTCTGTGTCTCTGCCCTGGAATTAATCTTCCGCTCCCTTCTTGTTTCGACGCCATTCCTTGTCTCAGTGATAGTGGTTCTAAAGTCCACCCAGCCGGGTGCTGCTGTGATCGAATCATGGCCGCCATGCCCAGCTGAGCACAACCAGTCTCTGATTCCCTTCCTGATAGAATTTGGAGTAACTTGAGTCTGAAAGATGCTTTAATGTCAAATTGATTCTTACATTTCTGTGGGGGAAGTAGCTCTCTGAGAACAGGGCCTAAACTGGTTTGTTAGCAGTGTGCTGAGAATTCTAAGAAAATCTTAATGATATTTTTTGAATGAAATGTTATTCTGCACATATAAATATAAGGTCTCTAGTGGAGAGAGAGGGAGGACTTAAGTAGAAAATGTTGGATGAATTCCGCTTGTGATTTCTTCCAGTCTGGTTGGAAGCTTATTTCCCTTTAGAGAAACGTGATTCTATCCACTTCTTTTTACATGCCGTGGTTGTCTCACGGGGGTGCCCTCAGCTTCTCAAAACACATTTTATTTCACCCCAACTTAAAATTATTTCCTTACTGTTGATCATATGGGTCCCCTTGTCTCCACTGTTCCCTGAAAGTGCCGTAGTTACTCTCCTCTGGACAACACCCGCGACAGGACCCCACCTCCCGCTCCTCTACCACCAGCCTTCTTCTGACTGGTCTGTAGAAGAACACTGTAGCCCCAGGAGTCTTCGTAACGCACAGTTTCCATCTGGTTGTTTTAATTCAAGGCCTTTTCTGACTCCTTAGTCTACAGACTGAAAACTAAACTCTTTAGCAAGTTGCCAAGACCAGCTGCAATTCGGAGGGGCCTCCCACCAACTTCATTATCCCACGGATGCTCTGTAGGGGGCGCTCTACCTTAGTCTCCTTTCCTGTACCTACCGCCCCAACGCTAAAAATGTAAACCCTCTCCCATTCATAGACTGTGTCAGAACTGACCTACACCTCTTTCATGACACTCAGAACTTTCTGTCTTGGATTATATTCACTACTAGATAATTGCTTCTTCAAGGCAACGTTTGATTTTCTTAGAGGTCCTCACCAGTTTTCTTTACACAGCAGGCGTTCGTTCAACAGACAGATTTTGAATTAACAAAATATATAATGTGCAGCCCTTTTAGAAGGGCTGGAGGTGGTGCTATGTAGAGAGAGTATAGAAACTTCAGAAAGGTGGGACCTGTGCTGACCATAGCACAATTTCAGGGATCATGAATTACATTATAGTCTATGTTGCATGACTCGTGGGGACACCTTTTATGTAGAGTACAATTCCAGTGGATGCTAATTACATAGAGTACAATTCCTGGGGCACAGTTATGAGAATACTATGCTTGATCCTGGGTAGGTATTCCTATTTCTAGAATTTTCCTACCAAAGAAAATGTTCTCTCCATTGTCTTCTTATTCTAAGTTTTGAGAGATTTAAAACACCGTGTGTGGCCAGGTGAGGTGGCTAACACCTGTAATCCGAGCACTTTGGGAGGCCGAGGCGGGTGGATCACGAGGTCAAGAGATCAAGACCAGCCTGGCCAACATGGTGAAACCCCGTCTCTACCGAAAAATACAAAAATTAGCCTGGCATGGTGGCGGGTGCCTGTAGTCCCAGCTACTCGGAAGGCTGAGGCAGGAGAATCGCTTGAACCTGGGAGGCGGAGGTTGCAATGAGCCGAGATCATGCCACTGCACACCAACCTGGCGACAGAGTGAGACTCCGTCTCAAAAAAAAAAGAAAGAAAGAAAGAAAAAAAAATGAGTTAAAATTCCAAGCCGCATACAAGTGTGTGTGTGTGTGTGTGTGTGTGTGTGTGTGTGTATGTGTTTGGAGTGTGTTTCAATTATTTTAATAACCTGATAATATTTATGACTACTATTTTGATTAAATAGTAATAGATGGGTGGGAAAGGGTGTGCTTCTAGAGTGGCCCACTGGAAGACAATATTGAGTTTTTATCTTGACAGAGCTGGCAGTGAGTGGGTAGAGAGAGTTTGGGAGATGGTGAGGTTTAATGAGGCACACAAGCTGGGAGTTAGAGCTCAGTGTCATTGCTGGGAGTTAGAGGTGACTTCTAGCAATTTCTATTGCTGGGATGCGTATTCCTGGAATATGTAAGGGAATTAGAGGCAGGACTGAGGGCATTTAAATAGCCATGGATTCTTATTCTACCTGTTGGGGATAGCAAGAGATTGCAAACTATGGACCTCAATGAGCTGAGAATTGCCATTGAAAGTAATATCCCTTCCTAATTTTTAAATGAGTTATTTTTTCCAACCTTTAGATTCTGATTTATAATTTAAAGTGTTGTTCCAGTTTTTGAAGATGGAGTGATAGGGCTACGGGCTGACTGTGACTTGTACTGGGTATTCCCTTACAGCGTTGCTGCTGGATACCTGGGTTTAGACTCTGATATAACCCTAGATTTTAAAGTGTTGTCTCTCTAGTTAGTGAAATTAGAACCTTGGCAGTATGGATCAAGTAGGAAATTTGTAGACTTTAACAATACATTACATATGTTACAAACATTTGTTTGATTAGTGTATTAGAAGGTACACATTTGGGTGCAGTGTAAATTTGGGTCCAGTACGCTGTGATTCTGTGAAATATGATTAACTGTAGGGGAAGAAATGCACATGATATCTGGCATTCATTCAATCATTCATTTGTTCGTGTATGTATTCATTCAGTACTTGATTATTGGGTGCTACTAGTTGCTGGAGCTGAGCTGAAGACAACACTGGCATGGTTTCTACACCCATGGTTGGATGGAGAAGAGAATCTGCACTTGTTTTTCACTACACTCTAGCCACACTGATTTTTTTTCTGTTTTGTAGATATGCCAAGCTCATTTTTGTAGTTCTCCATGTCAGAAATTTCACATGGAGGGTTCCATCTTATTATTTAGGTCTAAGGTCAGATGCTGCCTATATTATTACTTACGTATCTGCATAACAGATTTACCCTCAAGCTTAGTGGCTTAAACAACAATAACTGGACCAGGAATTCAGAAGTGGCTTACCTGGGTGGTTTTAGCATGAGGTATCTCCTGAGGTTGCAGGAAGATTTTGGCAAGGTCATTATCTTCTGAAGGCTTGACTGGGGCTGGAGGATCACTTTCCAAGACGATTTACTTATGTGGTGCTGGTTGTTGTCAGGAAGCCTCAGTCCTCCTCATGTAGGTGTTTCATCTGGTTGCTTGAGCATCGTCTTAACATAGTGCCCACTTTTACTAGACAAATCAAGAAAGCAAAGCAGAAGCCACAATGTCTTTTATGACCTAGCTTTGGAAATCACACACCATCATTTCTGCAGTACCCTGTTGGCTACCCAAGTCAGGCCTATTCATTGTGGAAGGGACCTCTTAGAGGCTTTGTACTACACAGAGAGGCTTCCTTTGCAATATATCTCTGAAGTAGCACTCCCTCCCACCCTGTAATGGTCCAGTTTAGTGCTTTATTGTCTTTAAGGCAGTTATGACTATCCGAATTTTTTGAAAAACCTGGCTCTCCCAACTGGAGCCTAATAAACTTTGTGAGAACAGGGATCTCACCTGCATGTTTAGCACTACATTCTGGGTGCTTTGAACTGTGTCTGGCATATGATAAATGTTGATTGAATAAATATCAATTGTATGAATGAAATTAATTAATTCATTTAGAAGGGATCTTATTTATTTATTACACCTCATACCTCCAAAAAATAAGTTGTGGATCCTGCTGATAAAAGGCACAAATAGGATAAAGCCATAAAACCATGATGAAGGTCAAATGAAAAGTAAATGGGGATTGTGTTTGCATATCTTTGTCTATACATCTACTTATCTATGTGTCTATCTAGGGCTTGGTGATCCAATTGACCTCTTTTGTAGGTAGAACTTGGGGCTCAGAGAAGTTACTTGTCTAGTCCAAGGATGAAACTGGAATACGGAACTGGGTCCCGTTATGCCATGTCCCTCAACTGGATTGCCAACATCTTGGACATCTTAGTGAATCAGTCATTTCCACAACACAAAAACCAGTCTAACAATGTATAGATATGAAGATGGTTATTAAGTTGTTTGTATGTACAGAACACACTGAAGACAGCGTGCTCCACTGTGAAGAAACCAAATCTAATTAGATGGTAGAGGAGAATTCAGCTAATTAATCAATATAGAGAATTAGCAGTGTTTCAGATGTAGAAAATAAAAGTTATGATTCTATGTGCAAAGAGGCCACCTGTAGCAGCTGCAAATAGGTGCTGTATTTTAACCTGAGTAAGAAGCTACAAAGACTCCTGGGGCTCTAGGGCCCAGAAAATGTGGACTATGAAAGGGAGCAAAGACTAATACTGCTGAGTTGTTAAAAATTTGTTTAATTTTTAAAAACCTTTTCTGGTTATCATTATAAAAGCAATGGTCATTGCAATGGTTTCTGCATGGTCATTGCAGAAAATTTGGAAAATGGAGAAGAAGTAAAAAGAATTCTCAAATTATTCAAACTTATGATTCCTGATGATAACTACATATGCACTTTGGTGTATGGCTTAGTAGTTTTTTCCTATGCATGGCTAAATAGGTTTTTTTAAATGAGATAACATTGTATATATTGTACATAACCTATTTTTTAAACCAATAATTAGCCTTTTCTCATGCCATTAATCTTTTTCTATGGCATAAGTTTTAAAACTCTTTTTTCATGAGAAATTTAAACTTATGTAAAAGTGGACAGAATACAGGAAGCAACAGATGCTGGAAATGTTGTGGAGAAATAGGAATGCTTTTACCCTGTTGGTGGGAGTGTAAATTAGTTCAACCATTGTGGAAGACAGTGTGGTGATTCCTCAAGGATCTAGAACCAGAAATACCAGTTGACCCAGCAATCCCATTACTAAGTATATACCCAAAGGATTATAAGTTATTCTGCTATAAAGACATATGCACACTTATGTTTATTGCAGCACTAAACACAATAGCAAAGACTTGGAACCAACCCAATTGCCATTCAATTATAGACTGGTTATAGAAAATGTGGCACATATACACCATGGAATACTATGCAGCCATAAAAAGGATGAGTTTATGTCCTTTGTAGGGACATGGATGAAGCTGTAAACCATCATTCTCAGCAAACTAATGCCAGGAACAGAAAACCAAACACCACATATTCTCACTCATAAGTGGGAGTTGAACAATGAGAACATATGGACACAGGGAGGGGAACATCACACACTGGGGCCTGTCAGTGGGTGGGGGACTAGGGGAGGGATAGCATTAGGAGAAATACTTAATGAGTGCAGCAAACCACCATGACATGTGTATACCTAGATATCAAACCTGCACATTCTGCACATGTATCCCAGAACTTAAAGTATAATAAAAAAAAAGTAGACAGAATATTGGAATGCTCATATATTAGTGATAGGAATGTAAAATGCTACAGCCATTTTGGAAAACATTTTGACAATTTCTCAAAATGTTAAATATAGAGTTACCATATGACCCAGGAATTCTACTCTTAAGTATATGCTCAAGAGAACAAACCGTATTCACGCAAAAATGTGTACATGAATGTTTATAGTAACCTCAAAGAGGAAACAACCCAAGTGTCCATCAACCTATGAATGAATAAACAAAATGTAGAATGGTATATCCATACAATGGAATATTCATTCTACAATAAAAGAAAGTGCTGATACACACTACAACATGGCTGAACATTATGCTATGTGAAAAAAGCCAAACACGAAAGGAGACATGATTGTATGATTCTATTTGTATAAAATATCTGGAAGAGGCAAATGCATAGAGATAGAAGGTAGACTAATGCTTGCTGGCAGAGAATGACTGTTAATGTCCCAAATTAGATAGTGGGCATGTTTATACAACTCTGTGAAATATACTGAAAGTCACTCATACACTTCAAAAGAGTAAATCTTATGGAATATGAATTAAATCTCAATAAAACTCCTATTAAAAGGTAGATAAAAGGGTTAATAATCTCTCTACTGAACAATTATCCCCCCATGACCAATCCTGTTTCATCTATACTCCTGTCCACCTTCTCCCCCATGTTATTTTAAAGCAGCATATCATTTCATTTATAAATATTTCAGTAGCTTATGTACTTAAAAAACATATAACCACATTACTATTATCATGCCTAAAAGATTTAACATGTAATAAAATATCCAGTCAGTGTTCAACTTTCCAATCATGTTTTTAGACTGCTTAGCATTTTATTGTGGAGATAGATGTATCATAATATATTTAACTAGTTCCTGATGATGAAGCTTGAGGTTATTTCTAACTTTCCAACTCTTATAAATAAATAGTGCTTCAATAAATATCTTTATATATAAGTCTGTGTGTGCATCTCTGTTTCCTTAGGATAACGCCTTAGAAATTGAATTTAGAATGAAAGTGTATGAATGATCTCTAAGGCTCTTGATAATGCCAGATTGACTTTCAATTTCTTGTGCTCTAGGTGTGTCCCATTTATAAATGAACACATAAGACTCAGAAAAATCAATTAGTTTACCAAAGGTCATAGAGCTACTAAGTGGCTGAGCTTACAACTGACTGGCCTAAAGCTACTGCCAACAGTGACTCACCTGGCCATCATTTGATTTATGGACCTTGTCATGACGTCAGAATCATCTGGTATATTATGACCCTGGGGCTCAGAGACTTCCCAGAAGCCTTTGGTTCAGGGCACAAGTTCTCTTTCATGAGCATAGTGGTGTTTTAAGAGCTATTTCCAAGATATTTCTTCCTTGTAACTTTGTTTTGTAAGATAAGCAATGTCAGCTTAGAAAGTGTTTTATTTTTTTTTTCCTTGCCTGAAATCTTAAAAACCTAAAATGTTAGTCATTCAGGGATCAACAGTGATGTTCTTGTGGAGTGTATGTAGGGGATGTTTATCTTTTTTTTTTTCTTTTTCTTGAGATAGAGTCTCCATTTATTGCCTAGGCTGGAGTGCAGTGGGGTGATCTCTGCTCACTTCAACCTCCGCCTCCTGGGTTCAGGCAATTCTTCTGCCTCAGACTCCTGAGTAGCTGGGATTACAGGTGGTCACCATCATGCCTGGCTAATTTTTGTATTTTTAGCAGTGATAAGGTTTGACCGTGTTGGCCAGGCCGGTCTCGAACTCCTGACCTCATGTGATCTGCCTGCCACAGCCTCCCAAAGTGCTAGGATTACAGGTATGAGCCACTGCACTTGGCTTGTTTACATTTAATCTGTCATTCTTTCTGGAAAATTATCCAGCAAGTGTGTTTGGAAGATGTGTGGAATCAGGCTTAAAGGTTTTAGTTTTTTAAGAATTGAAGACCCTGAATCTGTGACGATCACGGAAGGTAGCAAGGTGAGCTAGGGCTGTGATAAAATAGAGGCTATTCTCAAGCCTTAATCTGCCAGATGATTATGCTTTTTTTTTTTTTTTTTTTTTTTTTTTTTTGAGACGGAGTTTCGCTCTTGTTACTCAGGCTGGAGTGCAATGGCGCGATCTCGGCTCACTGCAACCTCCGCCTCCCGAATTCAAGCAATTCTCCTGCCTCAGCCTCCTGAGTAGCTGGGACTACAGGCGCACGCCACCATGCCCAGCTAATTTTTTTTTGTATTTTTAATAGAGACGGGGTTTCACCATGTTGACCAGGATGGTCTCGATCTCTTGACCTTGTGATCCACCCGCCTCGGCCTCCCAAAGTGCTGGGATTATAGGTGTGAGCTACCATGCCCGGCCAATCATGCTTTCAATTTTTCACATAGATAGATATTTTAAGATTCTAATGAAGAAAATAGAAGATAGAACTGAGAGCCACCAGAGTAAAAAGCTCCATATTCTGGACTATAATCTACTTTCAACCTGGTTTAAAGTAAGAAACTATTAAAATTGACACAACTTTATGGCCGTTGGTCTTGCAGAGGGCAATTTCCTTGATTTACTGGAGTTTATAACCTAACCCTCCATTTAAAATGCCTATAAATTATTTATGTCTGGGGTAAATATCCAGGGCTTCACATGAATATGGTTTCATCATTTCTACCTCTAGGTATTTTTTTTTAAGCTGCCTGTAATCAAATGATAGCAGTGTGGTGGGTGGAATAGGTTGTAAGCAGTAATTGCAAACTGTATTTAAATAATAATAATAATATTTAGCGTTTATAGAGCACTTTATATCTTCAAAGTACTTGCAAACATTATCTAATTACCCTCTCTGATTATAATCTGGATATAAATGCACTTAAACTCAGGACGGGGTCGTGAGAAAACTATGCATTTGAAAGTTGGTGCTAGCCATGCTTTAAAAACCTATGCAGTGATGGGAAAGTTAGAGTTCGGTTTCTGTTGGACCGTTTTTGTGCAGCTCAGTTCAGCCCAATGGCAGAATTAGATCGCATATGCACTTGATGACTCTGCTTGATAGCTTATCACTGAAAACTGAGTGTTGATCGTCACACTGATCCTTACAGTTGCTAAAACATGAATAACATAAATAAGCTTTAAAATGAGGCCCCTCACTACATTTCATGCCCCGGCTTCAGCTGAAACTGCCATTAGTGAGTTAAATGAAGTGGCATAGTGCAAGGAAGAATGGCTATGCATTGTGGTTTAGTAATTTCTATCTGAGAGTAATAGATTAAACTGCACAGTAGGATTCATCATAAAGAAATGCACTGGAGAAATGAAACATCTTTGGTTTGCCTGTATTAACGACTTCTTGCTGTTTTGGATATGTGTCTGTGTATTGTCCCCTTGCACGTATACCCTGTGTTGCCAATTTAGAGAGTGTTTGGAGCAAGGACCTATGCGGCTTACTCAGTAGGTAGTAGAGCATTCTGCAGTTGGTAGATTCTCAGTAAATGTTGTCCTGTATGTTGTGATTTTCTAAAAGCTGGTTGACAGTTTAACCCCTTAAATCAGTGGTTCTCAAAGTGGGATCCTTGGACCAGCAGCTTCAGGATCCTCTCTTAGGCCCTGCTCTCTCAACTTTTTTTTTTTTTTTTTCTTTTTTTGAGACAGGGTCTTACTCTGTCCCCCAGGCTGGAGTGCAGTGGTGCGATCTCAGCTTATTGTAGCTTCGACCTCTGGTGCTCAGGTGATTCACCTCAGCCCCCCCGGGTAGCAGGTACTACAGGCATATGCCACCATACCTGGCTAATTTTTGTATTTTTTGTAGAGATGGGGTTTCTGACATGATCTCTGATTCCTGACTGCAAGGGATCTGCCTGCCTCATCCTCTCAAAGTGCTAGGATTACAGGTGTGAGCCAACCATGCCTGGCTTCTGTCAACTATTGAATCAGAAACTCTGGGGATGGGGACCAGCAACTTTTGCATTAAGAAGTCCTTCTAGTAATTCAGAAGCACTTGGGAGTCTGGGAACCACTGGCCTAAATGTTTAAAAGACAGTTTTCTTGGCTGGGCATGGTGGCTCATGCCTATAATCCCAGCACTTTGGGAGGCTGAGGTGGAAGGTTCACTTGGGCCCAGGAGTATGAGATCAGCCTGGGCAACATAGCGAGACCTCATCTCAATAAAATGAAATAAAATAAAAAAGAAAAACAAAATATATTAATGGAAATTTGGGTATGTCTAAAAATGTCACAGAATAGGAAATAGTGATTCATTTATGGCAAATGCAACTTTTTCATAAGGTACATGACCTCAAAGAAATTGTGGACAGTACATATTTTTATGAGTATGGAAGTTAATTTTTATACTAATATATGCTTTTGAATTGTTTGTAAGAATCAAGGATACTTGAAATTGAAAAGTCTACAACTTTTAATTGATAATTTTGGACTTTGCATTGTTCTTTGCATTGCTGCTTTTTTGTTAAAGCAAGTTTATTCAGGGTGCAGAAAAGCTCCACTCCCTTGATCAACAAGATGCATCCTTCAGATGTCAATTTCCTGTTTTTCCCTATAGGCCTGTAGGGATTTAGTTTGAAACCCTAGGAGGCCCTGACGTTTTCTTGGAAACTGAAAGAACTCAAATGCCCATCAATGATAGACTGGATAAAGAAAATGTGGCACATATACGCAATGGAATACTATGCAATCATAAAAAAGGATGAGTTCATGTCCTTTGTAGGGACGTGGATGAATCTGGAAACCATCATTCTCAGCCAACTGACACAAGAACAGAAAACCAAACACTGCATGTTCTCACTCATAGGCGGATGTTGAACAATGAGAACACATGACCACAGGGAGGGGAACATCACATACTGGGGTCTGTTGCAGGGTGGAGGGTTAGGGGAGGGACAGCAGGGGGTGGGCAGGTAGGGGAGGGATAAGATTGGGAGAAATGCTTGATGTGGGTGACGGGGGTATGGAGGCAGCAAACGACCATGGTGTGTGTGTGCCTATTCAACAATCTTGCAAGATCTGCACATATACCCCAGAACTTAAAGTACAATTAAAAAAAAGAATCCATATTCACAAACTCTTTCAGCTTTACTTTTGTTAGAAGCCTAAAATCTTTGGGTTATTTATTTTTTGGGAAATGGAATGTATATTTGGAATCTAGACAGCAGGCAGGTTAAAGATTTCCTTACTGGGAAATCCCACAGACTTTCTTTGTAACAGCACCTCGTAAGCATCTCTTACCTAGCCACAAAAATGTCCCATGTTGCTATTTAATCCACAGTTCTTAGATAAGCACATTGCTTATATTGCATGTCTGTTTATTTGGAGGAAAAGTTGATGGCAAATATGGTTGTTAAAGCAACTGTATATACAACTGATAGTGAGCACGCATGGAAATTTTATACTCATTGCTGAAGAAAATGCTTTTAAAAAAGTAAATTTGAAGACCTCCCCTCATAAAAGACCTATTTTAAAGGAAAAACAGATGGTTAGATAATCATCATTAGACTAGATATAAAACATACCTGGTTAAAGATTATTAGGTTTTTCTTAGCATTGACTCTTAAAGAGACAGATCTAGTTTTCTTAGAAGAGATCTTAATATCATTAAAGTGTCAGGGAATTGTTCAAGCATTTTATTTTTATTTTATTTTTTGAGACAGAGTCTTGCTCCATTGCCCAGGCTGGAGTGTAGTGGCTCAATTGTGGCTCACTGTAGACTTAACCTTCTGGGCTCAAGTGATCCTCCCACTTCAGCCTCTTGAGTAGCTGGGACTACAGGTGTGTGCTACCACACTCAGCTAGTTTTTTGAATTTTTTGTAGAGATTGGGGTCTCCCTATGTTTCCCAGCCTGGTCTGAAACTCTTGGGCTTAGCCTCCCAAAAGTATTAGGATTACAGGCAGGAGCCAGTGTGCCAGGCCCTGTTCAAGCCTTAATAAATCAGAAATGTTAACTGCTCTAGATGGGGCAATGAATGACATCATTTGAAAACTTCCGTCTGGAACTAAGTTTGGAGCAGTTTCCTTTCTAGCAGTGGTGAAATCATAGACTCTGTCTAAGAAAGCTACAGATTTGAAATGGCTTTTTCTCAGCCTGTTCCTCTGATTCCTCTAACACTTGAGATAATAATATATGTTGCAATTTGCGTGGTTGAAAGGGTCCTTTGAGTTTGGGAGCGCTGTGGTTTTTCAGCTGAAGTCCACGACATTTAGACCATGGTGATTCTGGGTAGCAGTGGAACCGAGTGGTTCTGGTGCTGTGTCTTACTCTGGAACAGTTAATAGAGCCAAAGCTAAGCGTTTGCTCTTCCTAAAAGGCCTCTGCCTCTTCTGTCTTCTTTAAATTGGTAGCTCTAGCACCGGTTAGAGAGTACTCAGTTTTTTTTTTTCCCCATGCAAACAAATAAACAAATAAAGCACTGTAGTACTTTCTAGAGCCAATACCCAGATGCTATTCAGGGAAGGAACGTTGCACAGACACTCTGTGGTCTGAACAATATGCATATTCTCTCTGGGAGTATTTTAAAGATGTAACTTGTGCTGGTATTGTAGCCATCATTTCTTGAATATAAACAGCTTTTATTTTGGGAGAAGAACAGATGTAAAAGTGTGAAATATAAAAGTTTACACATTTTGAGGGAGGGGGAAGGGTAGGAGGAACAGTTTTGCTTTAAAATCATGGTAACTCAATCTAAGTCATTCCTTTGTTTTCTTTGAGTGACTGAAAATTAGCATGGGAATCTGCTGGAACCTGACCAGCTGGGTACCTAAACCTCCATATAACTGATTGCACCAGAAAAAGTGCCAGTGGATAATTATCATAGGTCCTCATTGCTAGAAACAAAAAGGGTCCCTCCTCAAGAGGAAGCCTCTCTGTGGAGAGAAGAAATCATAGACACTCAGTGAAATATGTATGATATTTCAACATCTCAGAGAGATACAGAGATCTGAGCCCCAGACACAGGGTTTGCTTTCCAGGTTGAAAGAGTTTGCTGAAGGAGTTTGAAGGCCGGGTGTCTGTCTGGGGTCTCTGAACCAAAGCTCTTGCCAGTTCTGCGCCCCAACCCCCTTTATTAGTGTATATGTTTGCAAAGGGTACCTGAGGGTATTCAAAGCAGCTGGGACATTCCTGTGACTCTTAAGTTCTCTGTCCTTTTGAGGCCAGGTCTGTTTCTTTTCTTTTCTGGAAGCAAGGACTCCTGTATCTCATTACTTGATACAATGCAAGTTGCATCAGATTTAAAGAAATAATCCCCTGACCTGACCTTCTTTCCTGTTTTCTCCGTGTGGTTGCTGCCTGCTGTAAGTTGCTGCTGGTTTGCAGGATTCAAAATTAAAATTTTGTCCCTGTGGAGACTTTGTTTAGTGTGCAAGAGATTTTTTTTTTTATTTGTGTGGTTTCTTAATAATTCCCCTTTGACAAATATTTTGGTTAAATTTTCTATGACAATTACATTTACTTGGTTGTTTAGTATTGCATTTTTATACTGAATTATTTCAACGATGTTTTCAAATGGACAGCTCTCATAATTCTTTAAATAAATGTAAGTGAAATTTGGAATAAATTATGAGGTCATGTGAACTCCGCACTTCACAGACTGCGAGTCAAGCCTTTATCCAGACGATGCTTCATCCACAATACATGTAAATCTGAATTTAAAAATATATTTAAGAATATGCATAAACTGGAACTCTCACACATTGCTGGTGGGACTGTGAAATAACTCTGCCACTTTGGAAAACAGTTTGGCAATTTCTGAAAAAAATTAAACTTACTATATGACCTAGCAATTCCACTTCTGCATATGTACCCAAGAGAAGTGAAATCATATGTCCACACAAAACCTTGTACAGGAGCGTTCATAAGGAGCATTATTCATAATGGCCCAAAAGTGGAAACCACCCCAATGTCTATCAACTGATGAACAGGTAAACAAAACATGGTGTTTCCATACAATAGAATACTATTAGGCAATAAAAATGAACAAAGTACTGAATCAGGCTGCAGCATGCATGAACCTCAAAATGTTATGCTAAGTGAAAGAAGCCAGACGCAAAGATTGCATATTGTATGATTCCATATACATGAAATGTCCAGAAAATGCAAATGTATAGAGACAGAAAGTAGATTACTCGTTGGCTAGGGTGGAGAGAAAAACAGGGAGTGACTGTACATGGGCCTGAGGGATCTTTTTGGGTGATAGAGATGTTTCAATATTGGATGGTGGTAACATGAGTGAATTTTATGGTATGTAAGTATCTCAATAGTGATGTTAAAGTATAATATGCCTGAGACACTTCTTCATAGTTGACCAGCTCCACACACCATGAAGGCAAATTCCCTAGTCAGGTCTCAGTGGTATTTCTAGGAAGGCCATCTCTTCAACACCTGGCAAGATAGATAGGTTCTCTGATCCTGTCTTCTGCTTTCTGCGTATTTTCGTGTCATTCTTTATTCTGAAGGGTTTGTCATGTTTTACAAACATAAGGATAATAATTTCCTTCAAAAGAAGGTAGCCTAAATCACTTAATTCCTCTTGTAGAGAAAGGACTTTGGAGCCAGGACTGGGAGAGCTATTCCTGTCTAAAGCCATTCCTTACTACTCTTTCTGTTTTCTCAATGTTCCATGCTTTTCTCATCTCTATGCTGTTATGTGCGCTGTTCCTGCTGTCTGGAACTCTTCCCCAGCCCCTATCATAATGCGCCATTTGTTAACGAATTATTTGGTTGTCTCCTTCCACACCCTCTTCCCACAGAAGAGACTATAAGCTCCACAAAGGCAAGCTAAGTTTTGTGTATCCTCGTATCTTTTATTAATGAAATGAATGCCTGCTCATTACTTACAGCATAGGCTAAACTCCTTAACTTAGCAAGGCCTTCCATGATCGAACCCTTCCCTACTTTTCGGCAGTATCAATAGCTACCACCCCACTCCCCATCTATACACTGTATTTCCTCCACTGCCACCCCAGAGCTCAGCTCTTTTGTTCCCACGAAGTTGGGGAATTCCTTTCCTCAAATGATCAGAGTTCCTTTTAGCATCTTATCTTCCTGGAATCACAGGTACTAGGTGTTTTTCAAATTCTAATGAATTGTGGAGTGAGTTCAATGGGTTGCAATCAGATTTTGAAAAAAAATAGAATACAGTAGAAAAATATTCCTAAGTTTACCATTACTATTACTCACCATTGCTATGATGGTGAGGGAAGGAAAGGGGTAGTAATCAAGAAGGAACAAGTTGCTGGAAACTGAGGTAGCCACCATGGTCTTGAGAATACCCTCTAGGAAATGTGGAGAAAGGAAGAGGCTTAAGAGTCTGCAGAACTGAGTGGAGGCTTAGCTCCAATGACCATTGTGGTCATTCGCCCAGCCTAGCGTGGTCTTAGATATCATAAAAACAGGGGCAGAGAACAATCATGGACACTGTCATATTACACACAGGAAAACTGTGCAGGCTTCTACCCTGTGCCACAGTGAGGTTGACTAATGGGGAGAGTATGGTCTTTCTCCCGGAGCAGCACAGAGACGAGAGTAGAATATTTATGAAACTAGTGGAGACTGAGCACGTGCTGAGCTTCTGAAGGTTGTGTGTGCAAGGTGTTGAGTGAGGGCCTGGTGGATGGGTGGCACAGGCCAGTGGCACATGCTGGCCTTGGTTAGGGCAGGACTTTCAGTGAAAAATTTGTGGTCCAGGATTTGGTCCTAAGCTTCGCAGTTCCAAGAACTACGCTGCAATGTGGCCAGGTTACTGAGTCTCAGGTCACACCAACACGTGCATGTACTTGACACTGATCTGGAGCATAATTTATATAATAAGAATAGTAATATACACATACACACACACATTTAGGCTAGTCGATTGAAGCAGTGGGAGAAGAGAAAGAACAAAATGTAATACCAATATTAGTAGCTAATATCCTTTGTGCCCACTTGCCATGTGTCAAGCGCTAGGTTAATTATTTTAATAAAAGTCTGGTGTTATTAATGCAGCCACATTTTGTGATATATACTATTCTAATTTTATAGATGTGGAAAATGAGGCTTAAGTGATTCATTGAAAATGGTGGAGTCTGTTTTTGAACCTACTTTGGTCTGGTTTTAAAACATAAAATGTAAGCATTGTGCCATTGCTACTTCCCATTTTCTAAATACACAGTGGAAATACTTTGCTAATGATAGAACTACTGTCTGCCCTCTGGAGAAGTGTACTTTTGATTTTGGAAGGACTTGGGACTTGGGACTCTGAAACTTTGATTGGAAATGTGCTTGACAGAGTTGGAATAAGGCTGGAATTGAACCTGGAGCATGAAGTCCGAATTCTTATCCTGCCACGAGTGGTTGGACAGGGCTGGAAACCCACACAATCTCCCTTTTGTTAAACTGATCAAGCCACAAAACCCCTGTTACTAAGACACTTCCTAATGAAAAACGTATCAGTCAGGGTTAGTTCATCCTCTCGATCCCCTGGTTAACATTAATCTCTACTTTTGTTTTTCTGTTTTGCTCTGTTCACAGTCTATATCACTTGCATCTCTGTTTTGCTTTAGAATGATTTGTTCAAAAGCCATTGGTTTATTTAAATTATAAGCTTCTTAAGGGCAGGAACTTCAGACACTTTCTCAAGTGACTTGCTTACATTTGCGTTCTGCAGTGTGCCTAACATGTCATTCACCAGGACGTGTCTTCTGGGAGTCATCCTGTTTGGATCATGCATCCCCGCTACCACTGAATGGACAGGGGACTTGCTATGCAATTGTGAAAATACAATTTCATGTGTTTTTAGCCTTTAAGATGAGGGACTGTGATTCTGGGAAACCAAATCTTAACCAAGTGCAGGACCCCTGGGAAATGGAAAGACCTGTGTCCTAGGCAGCTGTGTGTCTTAATGCTGGCATTGTTAGAAACCTTCTAGGTGCTATGAACTGCAAGGGGAAGGAGCTGAGAGGGCCCTGAGATCATGAAATGGCCTCTATTCGTTGCTCTTCTATCTCCCCTTTAGACTTCAGAGTGGTTCATTAAGGCAACAGACTATAAACCTCTTTATAAGTACAGTCTCAGTGAATGAGACACAGGTGAATTTTTATTGGCAGCAAGTCACTGTGCAGGTGCAGCAGTTATATTCCCATGTCTGGTCTATGGATTTTAAAAGGCACTGCCTATGGGGCAGCTTCCCCAGTGGCTGTCAGGAAAGCATGGGAAAGGACATTTTGCCGCCTCATGGTGTGAATAGCTAGCTAGCTGATTGACTGGTCATCAACTCCCCAGATTTCCTCAGCACCTGTCATTATTGGCACATTGTAGGCACTCAGATTTTTCTTTAACTAAGCTATCTGGAGACATTTAATTTTGCTTTAAAGAAGCATGTGAGTGAGAGTGTTTCTAACACAGGGCATCAGATGAAGTTCAAACGTGGCCTTGGTGTGGGTGACAGATGATGGGTGGATTGCAGTTACCTGATAGGAATTGGGAATGATGGAACCAACATGGTGGTGGATTTACTCTCATCTCCCTGACTGTTGGCGGAGAAAGGCCTGCCTCTGGCTGGTCCAGTCTGATACTAAAGGAGAGGATGAGCTGTTTTTCAGAGGCTACAGGGTTTGGATACATCATACAGCCATAAATCCCAGAAGCAGTTGCATGTATTAGCTTAGAAATAAATAGGTCTTGGAGGCACAGGGTAAAAGCCTCCTCCTTCTGCCTATGCTGGCATTTGTCTGTTTCTTTGTTTCATTTTTAGCTTCTAAATATTGATTAGCTTTAGTGAGTGCTCACTGGCTCTTGTGGTTATCCTACAGCTATAAGGTGATAAGGCTCATGACAGTTAAATGGCATTCCTGGAACAGAGCAAAATGGAAGGGGTGGTCAGGTCTGCAAAATGCAGTTCAGCAACAAATTCTATCCTAAAGTCTCCCATGTTCTCTACTGGGTACCTCCTACTAAGCTCGGGTACTTTGTTTCCTTTGCAAATGCAGACTTTAGCATTTTACAGTCATCAGCTGATATGACTGCAATGAACTATGGCTTCACTGGATAGAATCTTTGAAATCAAGAGTATTAAATTGACTCTTCCTTTCTCAGGTAATAATGAGCAGACATTCCAGCTATAAAGAAAGACTTAATAGATTCCAAGCTTTTATACTCTTTGGAAGCTGTAATAAAAAAGAAAAAGAAAAAGAGAGGAATTGGCACAGATGCAGCTGTGCTTGATTTCATTCTTTTTGAGGGGTGTTAAGGTTTTCGACAGCCTGGCCAAATGATCCAAGGGGGCAAATGCACCCGCTCTGTGTGAGGTCGGGGACAGGGATGGCAAGGTAGATACGCTGTCTGTTTGATGCAGATTTGTGCTGAAATGTTCAGATCTTCAACCTGTTCTCAGTCTTTTGAAAATCAAGGCATGTAAATGGTTGATGATAGCCTCTGGTGTCTGCTTAGGATTCTCCAGATGACATGTTGGCAGAGCATTTAGCCAGAACATTTTTAGCACCGCAGAAAGTAACTTGTATAAAAGGTGACCATGAAATAATTTGGGCTCATTTGTGAGCTTGTAGCTTATCTCATTTGTTTTCAGAGTCACAGGAAGGAAAATGACTTAAGATTACATCAGGGGTTGGACTCCCTGGATTTGAATCTTGCTGCTATGGCTTACTAGCTTTGTAGCTTTTAACAAGTTATGTAAAATCCCTATGCTTTTCTACACCTCTGAAATGGAGATAATAATAACAGTACACATAGGACTATTGCTGGAATTAAAAAGACGTATTTTATGTGAAGTATTTATGACATTGCTTGCCATACTGCAAATATACAATAAATGTTCAATACATGCAAAATCAGCATCATCCTTACAAATAATTTGAGAGCCTGCTCTGAATCTAGTGCAGTGCAAACAACTGGATATATGTAGGTTTACAAGGTACTAGGTTCTGCCTCCCAGAAGTTCAAAGTGTAGTGGTAGAAACAGATGTAAAAATAGATAGAGTATCATCAGTAAGAGCACCAGGATAGATGGCTAGCTGTATGGGAGTGGGGGGTGGCGGGGGGAAAGATAGAAGTAAGTGGACCAGATGGAGGGAAGGTCAGCAGTGGGAGTTTCATGGAGCTGAAATAACTTAAAGCAATTCTCAGTCATTCCCAGTGATATGGTGGGAATGCCATTGATGTAAAATATTGATGTAGACTAAGTATGCACGTGTTGTGTCTTAGAAGTAAGCTTTGTGTTCCTTCCATGCTGTCCTACCTACTTCCCCACCCCAGAATAAACCATATCACTTCATGTCTGAGTTGTTGCATCTGTCTGTCTTGCCTGTCACCCTCTGATTCATTTCACCCTCTTCAATTTCTGGCTTCAGATCTGGAAACATTTTATATATGAGGTGTCACTTATTAATAAGCAATAATGTGTGTTTCCTGCTTTGTATGAGAAAAACTAAAAATTGCTAATTAGCAGTAGGGAACTAAAAACACAAAAAATGCCATTTAAGTCCCCTTATTTCTGTCTTAGGAAGTCTATTAATACAACATGTTAGTAGACCAAAGGACATTAACTATGGAATCATTTCAACAGATGTCAAAAAGGCATGGGATAAAATTTAGCAGTTATTTTTGAGTAAAAAACAAAACAAAAAACTATTTTTAATAGGATTAAGAACATTCTTTCTTAACTTGATAATAATGTGTCTAAAACCAATAATCATCTGCATACCTATCCTTTAAACACCAGACGCTCTCTGTGATGGACGCTGTTGGTTCCCTACCCGTCGGCCATCCCCATCCTTTTCCTTGCTCACAGAGCTCTGAATATGTTTTAGTGTTTTCCCTTCCACATTCTCAGAGAAAGTTGACCTCCACTTCCCCAGCATGGAGGAGGTGGAATAGATTAAGTCAGTCATTGAGATTTCATGATTTTTGTGGATTGGCTTAAGCAAGTCATTCAACACAACCTATCCAATAAGAAGGCCAGAGGAAGCCTTACTGGGGGTTCCTGAGATGGCTTTCCTTTCTTTTACAAGTAAATTTGTAAAACGATATTTTCCCTATCCTGGACTTGGATATTATCTAAAGATTGTGATGCTTAGGTTTGCTCCAGCCATCTGGCAACCATGAAGGGAAAGCCAGGAGAATCACAGAAAAGATAAATCAGGTCCCTACATTATTGAGCAACTGAATTAATCAACCCTGGAACTGGCCTGAGTCCAGACTTCATTTAATATAGATAATACAGTTTCCACATTGTTTAAGCCACTCTCAGTTGTGTGTTTTTTTACTTGCAGTTGCAAACATCTTAATTAATATACGTTCTTTTTAAAGTGTGGGATGATATCAAAGTGTCAGGAATCAGATAATAAGCAGTAATAGTATATAATGTAATGGAAATTTTAGCCACTGAATAAAGGCAAGATGTAGAAGAAACAAGAATTATAAGAGGATGAGGGCCAGGCACAATGGCTCATGCCTGTCATCCCAATGTTTTGGGAGGCCAAGGTGGGAGAATGGTTTGAGGCCAGGAGTTCAAGACCAGCCTGGGCAACATAGCAAGACCCTGTCTCTACAAAGTTTTATTTTTTTTTTTTGAGAAGGAGTTTCGCTCTTGTTACCCAGACAAGAGTGCAATGGTGCGATCTCGGCTCACCGCAACCTCTACCTTCTGGGTTTAAGCAATTCTCCTGCCTCAGCCTCCCAAGTAGCTGGGACTACAGATGCCCGCCACCATGCCCAGCTAATTTTTGTATTTTAGTAGAGACGGGGTTTCACCTTGTTGACCAGGGTGGTCTCGATCTCTTGACCTCGTGATCCACCCACTTTGGCCTCCCAAAGTGCTGGGATTATAGGCGTGAGCCACCGCGCCCGGCCCTACAAATAGTTTTAAAAAATTAGCCAGATGTAGTGGTGTGCACCTGTAGTCTTAGCTTCTCAGGAGGCTGAGACAGGAAGATTGTTTGAGCTAAGGAGTTTGAGACTGCAGTGAACTATGATGGTGTCACTGTATTCCAGCCTAGGCAACAGAGCAAGACCTTGTCTCAAAATAAATAAATAAATAAAATAAAATAAAGAATTACAAAATGACAGGGACAAGCTTGTCATCATTTACAGATGATACCTTGAAAACTTAGAGAATGAATTAAAAATATATTAGAACAATAACAATTCAGCAATGTGGCTGGATACAAAATAAATATACCCAATCGATAATATTTTTATTAGCCAAGGAAAACAATCAATTACAAAATATATTTTTAAAAAAGATACCCTTGGCTAGGCATGGTGGTTCATGCCTGTAATTCCAGCACTTTGGGAGGTGGAGGCGGGTGGATCTCCTGAGGTTAGGAGTTCAAGACCAGCCCAACATGGTGAAACCCCATCTCTACTAAAAATACAAAAAAATTAGCTGGGCATGGTGGTGGGCACCTATAATTCCAGCTACTTGGGAGGCTGAGGCATAAGAATCACTTGAACCCAGGAGGTGGAGGTTGCAGTGAGCCAAGATTGTGCCACTTCACTCCAGCCTGGGCTACACAGTGAAACCCTGTCTCTACTAAAAATACAAAAAATTAGCCAGGCATGGAGACTCTGCATCAAAAAATAAAAATAAAAAAAAGATACTCTTAATAACAAAAAGTGTAAAATATCTAGAAATAAATTTAATAAGAAATCTGCGGCTGGGCATGATGGCTTACCCCTGTAATCCCAGCACCTTGGGAGGCTGAGGTGGATGGATCACAAGGTCAGGAGATCGAGACCATCCTGGCTAACACAGTGAAACCCTGTCTCTACTAAAAATACAAAAAATTAGCCAGCCATGGTGGCATGCACCTGTATCCCGGCTGAGGCAAGAGAATTTGGAAATTAGGTCTTTGCAAATGTAATTGAGTTAGTAGTCTCGGCTGAGTCAGGAGAATCACTTGAACCTGGCAGGTGGAGGTTGCGGTGAGCCGAGATCGCGCTGCTGCATTCCAGCCTTGGCAACAGAGTGAGACTCAGTTTCAAAAAAAAAAAAAAAAGAAGAAATGTTCAGGACATATATAAGGAAAAAATTAAAACATAACAAGGGACATACTAAAGGCCTGAATTAATGCAAAAATATACCATGTTTCTGAACAGGAAAATTTAGTAATATTATTCCCATATTAATATGGAGTTCCAATAAAAATATTAAGTAGGAATTTGTTTTAGGACCTGACAAAATTATTTTAAGTTTTATTTGGCTATATCAGATGAGAATAGCTTTTTAATCTGCTGGTGTAATTTGTGTTTTCGTTGTGCGCATGTGCTTGTGTGTGTCCACGCACATGCACGCGCGTGTGTGTGTTCTGTGTGCTGCAATATTTGCTGCATAAAAGTTTTAACAGTTACACATAGTAGATTATGATTTTTATTAATATAAACACTCTGTTTCAGGTAATGACTTTTCCTAGGAATTACATTTGGTTTTGTAAGACTTTTTGTTGTTTTACTCTGTGTGTGCTCAATTATGTATGATTTTCCTTTTATTTCTACAATTTGTCTTGATTTGTGTTTGCTGTTCACTTGAAAGCAGCATATCTAATAAGATTTACTTTTTCATCCCAATATAAGAGGTTTCTTTTAAGGGAGGAGTTTAAACCATTTGGTTTTACAGCCATAAATGGTATGTTTCATCTCTTTTCATTTTATTTATTCTACTTTTTTAAGTGTTTCCTTTGTTTTTCTATATAGACTGTTTTCAAAAATCCAAGTTGAATATATACTTAAACCTGTAGTTCTCTAATTATGCAAATTAATTTAAAAAGAAACACTTTAATGTCCCCCTGCACAATATAGAGTGGAATGAAACTTTATTTCCCCTACCCTGACCTAATGCTTTTCCTGTACTTTCCAGTGTTTGTTAATTTAATTTGATGCTGTAGATTAAAAATACATTATATTATCAATTTAATATTATATGCTTCTTATTTTTTAAATTTTAAATTAAAATGTGAAGATATTAAGTATGATTAATGTTTTTCAAGAATGCTTTTAGCCTTTTGCATTAAATTGGTTATTACATGAAATTAGGCATTTCCTGCTCTATTATATTCTTGAGTTCTTTATTTTGATTTTTTAATTTACTTAGCTGGAATGTGTACTTTGAATAGTTTTTTGTGAGAGTGTTATACATGTGCAATGTTTTATGAGGTTTCACATAGCTTAAAACTTTTCTTTTGCCTTTTTTAGATAAACAATAATTTGTCTGGGAATATAATTATTTGATCATAAACTTTTTCTATCTGACTATAGATGTTTCATAGGTTAGTGGTGTTCAATATTATGAGAGGCTTAGAGCTAATTTGATGAGTATTACTTTGCAGTTAACCTGATTTTCTGTCTGGTTAGTTGTGTGAGTTTTGGAAAATAATGGAAATTACTTTTTGGGGCATAGGTATAGCGTTTGTTTTCAGTTATTTTGCTTAAAAGTCAGTGTAGTTTTGCTCCTGGGAGCAGGTTTTTGTCCACATGTGAATATTTACCTCTATTATTTTTATTTTTGGTTCTGTTCCTTACAATTGAATTTCTTCCTGCTTAGTTTGGATCTCTGTGATCTGTGTTCCCTATATATCACCTTTTCCATGTTTATTTTTGTATCTGTCTTGAAATTGCATCTGGTTGTGATCATGTTTGTCTTTCACAGAATGGGTATAATTTTCCACAAGTCTATTGTGTTCTGTATTGCCTCCAGCTTTACTTTTACATCCTCATATTTTTCTTTTCATTTCTGTCCTCATTTCAATCTTTTCTTCTCTTTTGCCTATTGCCTCCTGTATTAAGGGGGCCATCTTCTCTTAGAGTTCTCTTGGTTTGGAGACATTATTGAAGATGCATTCTGGATTGGCTCTATTAGAGGGAAAAAAAGGAAAAATAAATAAAAGATAAAAATAAAATGCATTCTAAAATTTTTATATGTTATGTTTTGCATGTTTTCTTCTGAGTTGTCAGGATACAATACAAAATAAGGAAAATCAGTAATTTCTCAGGGTCACACAGGCTTATTGTTGTGTTTCTGTTTACACATTCTCAAAAAGAGGTAATGAACCAGTCTTGGGATTTGCCAAAAGGCAGGATGTAAGTTGCCAGCCTGGGTGGCAGCCTTTTGGTGGGTGACTTCAGCAAATTCTAATGCCAATTTTCATGTGTTCGAATTCTGTATAGAATGTCCTAATTTCTCTGTGGCTCAGTTTTCTTATTTATAAAATGGGAATAATGATTTTACCAATTTCATGGTGGTGTTGTGTGGATTAAATAAAATGATATATGAAAAAAAGATGCCAAAGCGGTATCCTCCTAAGTGCAGAAATAAGCTATTGTACTAATGCATGCATAAAACAAAAATATGTTTCTAAAACTATTTTTAGATTTTAAAAGTTAATATATGCTCATTGAAAAAAAAATTGAGTATTACAAAAACAGTAAATAGAGAGTAATAAGAACATGTCAATCTTCACTCAGAGGAATACTGGGTAATATTTTGGCACATTCCTCTCTAGTATTTCTGTTTATTAGAAAATTATATTAAAAAGAATGTACTTATATGGAACCCTGGACATTTTGGCAATTAAACTCTAAAGAAACTAAGTGTACAAAAATATGTCAAGACCTGGCATAGCAGCTACCATTGTGTTCTGTTTGCAGTAGATGTGAACATAAAGTTTGTTAATATGGGGGATAAATGGAGCATATTATACTGTTCCAAGACATTTTTGTGTTAATCATTATTTTCCTTTTCATCCAGGAAACAACATTTTCATTTTGTACTCTTCTTTTGTAAGAAAGTTCTTACAAAAGAAGATTCTTTGCTTAATTAATTTAACCTTTCTGAAATATAGCTGTCTAAAGAGCCAAAACAAGCAGGATGGACCTATGAAATAAGTGCATAATTCATTATTACTGGATTTCTTCAAACCGTAATGTTAAATCTGGTTCATCTTGGTTTGGCCCCACTTTTTATCTTCTGCAACATGCAAATTGATTACAATTAAGGTCTACTCTTGGCAGGAATTTTTATTTAGCTATTTTCTCCTGTATTCACCATTAAAGTGTAACCTGAAAACTCACAACTGTATTTCCAAAGTTGAAATAGAAAGGAAATGCAAAAGCAGATTCTCTGTCTAATTAATAAGATTAAGCTATTTAATATTAAATGATTTATTATTAAATAAAAAGATTTATTTTTGTTATTGATTTAATATTAAATTAGATGATTTTAAACAAACTCTTGATTAAAACAATATTAATTTCATTTCATTTTTTTTTTTTTTGTCTGTTTTTTTGAGACAGGATGTCACTCTGTGGGCCAAGGCTGACTGCAGTGGCACAATCTTAGTTCATTGCAGCCTCAAATTCCTGGGATCAAGCAATCCTCCCACCTCAGCCTCCCAAGTACTTAGGACTGCAAGTGCATGCCACAATACCTGGCTAATTGTTTTATTTTTTGTAGAGACAGAGCCTCCTTATGTTGCCCAGGCTGGTCTCAAACTCCTGGGCTCAAGCAATCCTTCCACGTCAGCCTCCCAAACTGTTGGGAGGTTTATGGTTTATGTTTAAAAAAACAGAGTATTATTGTTGTTTAGCATGACAGCATTTTGTTTTTGCTTTTATTTTTTTAAATTGGGGTAGAGGTAAATTTCACTTGATGTATATTGCGATGAAATTACTTGAAACAGTATTGCAAAACTCAAGTTTCCTGAGGGATAGCTATATGCTAAATACCGTATTTGGTGTTTTGCATATTGTTTAGTTGACAAGATCAAACAATGTAAGGCAGTATTTCAGGTCAGTAGTTCTTAAACTTTAGCATACATTAGCCTTACCTGAGGAGTTTGTGAAATTACAGAGAGCTGGGCTCTATCTGCCTCTAGAGATTCTGAGTCAGTAAGTCTGGGATGGGTCCTCAAAATTTGCATTTGAACAAGGTGATGCTGATGCTACTAGTTTCAGGATCACATTTTGAGAATCACTGAGATGAGCCACACAGGCGTGGTAAGGACAGCAAATTGCAGGGTGTTGGGGGAAGAATGCTGCCAACCACTCTTGGTTAGGATGTATATGAAAGGCTTCTGGGGCAAGGTAGGATTTGAGCAAGACTTTGATGGACAACTAACATAGAGTAGAGAAGAGGGGATGGAGGAGAGACAACCAGAGAGGGAACAATATAGGCAGCCATAGGGAGGTAAGAATGTAAAATGCTTGAGGGATGGCAAGACCATCTGAAAGAAGGAAGGGATTCTTGCTGTATTAGGGAATAAGACTGAACAGGCTAATAGAGGCTGGATTTTTGAAGATCGTTAATATCTGGTTAAAGAGTTGTACTGTACTTTGCCTAGGCAAGGAACTGGGGTGGGGGAATATAAGAATTTCAGGCCGGTCGCGGTGGCTCACGCCTGTAATCCCAGCACTTTGGGAGGCCGAGGCGGGTGGATCACGAGGTCAAGAGTTCGAGACCATCCTGGTCAACATGGTGAAACCCCGTCTCTACTAAAAATACAAAAATAAAATTAGCTGGGCATGGTGGCGCATGCCTGTAATCCCAGCTACTCAGGAGGCTGAGGCAGGAGAATTGCCTGAACCCAGGAGGCAGAAGTTGTGGTGAGCCGAGATCGCGCCATTGCACTCCAGCCTGGGTAACAAGAGTTAAACTCCGTCTCAAAAAAAAAAAGAAAAAAAAAAAGAATTTCAAAGGGGAAAATGTATCTAGTAGAAAATGTATTTAAAAGAAAAATAAAAACAGACAAAATCAGGCCCTAGGTAATATACTCTTGCTCTCTCTTAACTTCTGAAGAGTATGTGGAGCCAATAAATATTATTTATTAGATGAGCGATATGGGCAAAATAGTGTTTTAGAAAATTAAGCTGGTGGCATTGCAGAATGAATTGTAGAGGGCAGAGGGAGACTCTTGTAGAAATCCCAGTCTTGAGGAGGTGAAAGTTTTTATTTTAAGGATATTCTTAAAATAAGTAGGGCAGTTGGAATAATGCAGCTTGCTTTGCGGAGTGGTGGTTAGGATGGAGTGCTTGGTTTTGGCTTGGTGAACTTCGCAGGGCAGCATGACTTCTAACTGGAATGTGGAGCTCGTGGTTGTGGATCTAGAGCTGGAGCTTGAGAGACAGGTGAAAACTAAACATAGGAATACAGTGCTTGATGGATTGATGAATTCATGCATTTGTTCAATTAACAATGTCTCAGTCACTGAACTGGGTGCTAGAGACCCTCTGAACAGTGAGAAAGGCTGTGAGAGTGTAAGGTCTTGGCATTGTAGCTTCAGGGGGACACGGGACAGAGTTCAGAGGATGCTGTGTTTGAGAGAAGAGAATAAAAAGGAGAGAAGATGAAAGAGAAAGAGGAGGCTATGGAAGGAATGATTACAGCCATCACATGTAAATCAGGATGTTAGATTTCTCACCATGGAGAGAATTTGAGGAAGGAGGTAATTAGGCAGTGCCAAATGCTGAAGCACAGAATTGCAGCTACTGGGTTGGATGACTGGAGTATGCTGCTTGTCCTGCAGGAGTGTTGTTTGGAAGGGGAGAATTATCTGTACTGGAATGGGGTGGGGCGGGGGCGGGGGCAGAGTCTTCGAGGAAGTGAAGACCGTGGATTCAGAGCAATTGTTCAGGAAATTTAGTGTCAAGCATTAAGAGAGATTAGGACAGCAGAAAGCTAACAGGCTTTCTTTTCTGAAAGTGAGGAAGACCTTTGGGTGGTTGACCATAGCGGGCAGGAAGCAATGGTGGGGGAGAGATAAAGTTATGACCGTGCATTCTTGCTCATCTGAATACAGAGCCGCTCCGTTTTTCTAGTTTCTGGGGCCAAGTCCTTGGAAGTCACTTTGACTCCTCTCTTTCTTTGCACTGATCATTGGATCCATCAGAATGGTACTTTATCTTCTTGAAAAATATAGCCATAATCCAACTACTTCTCACTTACTATCAACTTTCTGCTAAATTATTGGAAGTCCCCTAACCGATCTCCCTTCTCCTTCGAACTTGAGTCTGTTCTCACCCAGTGTCTAAAGAGATCCTAATAAAGCTTAAGGTGGATTATGCCACTGTACAAAATCCACCAGGGACTCCCTGTCTTTTATTATTCACTAGAGTAAGTATTGAATTCCTTGCAGTAACCTATAAGACCCTGCCAAACCTGACCTGCTCCCTCGACCCCTAGCTCCAGACACACACCCTCCTCATTCCTCATTCCTCAAGCTCAAGCCCTCCAGGAGACTGTGACCTCCTCCCACCCAGCAGTGCTCTTCAAATATCTGCTGGGTCTCTCTCCTCTTTTGGATCTTTGTTCACATGTCATCTTCTAAGTGAGATCTCCCAGGACACGCTTTTATAAGTTGTAACTGGCCGATCACAGTGACTCTCGCCTGTAATCCCAGCACTTTGGGAGGCCAAGGCGGGTGGATCATGAGGTCAGGAGATCAAAACCATCCTGGCCAACATGGTGAAACCCCGTCTCTACTAAAAATACAAAAATTAGCTGGGCATGGCAGCTTGTGCCTGTAGTCCCAGCTACTCGGGAGGCTGAGGCAGGAGAATTGCTTGAACCCGGAGGCAGAGATTGCAGTGAGCTGAGATTGCGCCACTGCACTCCAGCTTAGTGACAGTAAAACTTTGTCTCAAAAAAAAAAAAATTGTAACTCCATGACCCTTATCACCTGACTGAAGTATTTTATTCTTGTCCCTGCCTACTAGGCTGTAAACTCCACAAGAGTGAGCCATCTTTCCCTTGATTTGTTCATTGCTATAGTCCCAGTGGCTAAAACACCTTTTAGAAAGGTAACTCTAAGTGAATTTTTAATTAATGCAAGAGAAAGTGGGCAAAGTCATTGAGAGAGAAAGGGCTAGAGGATAATAATAGTAGCACTTTTCTTATATACCTTGCTCTGTGGCAGGTGCTTTAATATGTTACTGTGTTTAAATCTTGTGACTGGCTTGTACCATGAGCATTATACTCCATTTTAAGCTGAGGAAACTGAGTATTGGGCACATGGTTAATAAACGTGTAAGCTGGTAGATTACGGAAGCAATCTAATATGCCTAAGAAAAAGGGATCAAAGGCAGAGGATTTAATCTCAGAAACCAGGAAGGATTTTTCTCAAATAAGAAGAAAGGAAGAGAAGAAACATAAGAGCTGAGATGGAAATGAGAATGTGAGAGGAAATCTTTCTGATGACCTTGATTTTTCTCAGTTAACGAGGAAGCCAGCTTATCTGTTGAGATGGAGAGGAGGTGACTGGGTTTTTAGGAGGGCAGGAAAGGTGTGAAGTAGACCTATCTGGGCAGTCTGTTGAAGACATAGATTAACAGTAGGATTCCTGAGACGTGTTTATGGCCCAGCTAGAATAATGAATCAACTAACAAAAGCATGTTAGCAATGGGTGGTGTCTGTGATCCATTAATCCAGCTCCCAAATTTTACGCTGCATCATTCTGTATCCCTTTTGTCTGTGATCTACCAAGACCCTGGGCACGTCCACTTATCTTGGAGGATCTTACATCTGTTTTGCATTTGCTTGTTGGTTTATGATCATTTTTGAATGGTATTTGTCCAGGTAGGCAGCCATTCGACACCTGAATCTCGCTCTTCATTGACCTCTCCAACTCCAGCGACCTTCACCTCTCTCCTCCTCTGTCACCTGTGCCTAAGGCTGGACTTCAGGAGGCTGTGTCATTACCGGGAAAGCAGAGAAGGGTTAGCATTGGCAGAGTGTGATGAGAAGGGGCGAATGGACAGACGCCCAGGAGTGGGGAAGCCCTGGAGATTCTGGAGAGGATGGGGCCCCAGTTCAAAGAGGGGGAAGGTTGAGGCAAGGTAGACCTGAATAAAACTCATTCCTGTTAAAAATAGTTTTATATACATTCCAAGATGATTTTGAAGTTTAAAAAGTATGCATTTTTACATTCATGGCGCTGTCATTTCTTTTTTGTTTGTTTTTTGAGAGTCTTACTCTGTCACTCAGGCTGCAGTGCAGTGGCATGATCTCTGCTAACTGCAACCTCTGCTTCCCTGGTTCAAGGGCTTCTCCTGTCTCAGTCTCCCGAGTAGCTGGAATTACAGGTGCGTGCCACCACGCCCGACTAACTTTTCTGGTTTTTTTTTTATGAGACGGAGTCTCGCTCTGTCACCCAGGCTGGAATACAGTGGCATGATCTTGGCTCACTGCAACCTCTGCCTCCCAGGTTCAAGCAATTCTCCTGCCTCAGCTTCCCGAATAGCTAGTATTACAGGCGACTGCCACCACGCTTGACTAATTATTGCATTTTTAGTAGAGACCTGGTTTCACCATGTTGTCCAAGCTGGTCTTGAACTCCTGACTTAGGTCATCTGCCTACCTCGGTCTTCCAAAGTGCTGGGATTACAGGTGTGAGCCACCGTGCTTGACCACTTTTCTGTATTTTTAGTAGAGACGGTTTCACCCTGTTGGCCAGGCTGGCTTCAAACCCCTGACCTCAAGTGATCCACCCTCCTCAATCAGCCTCCCAAAGTGCTAGGATTGCAGACATGAGCCACCACGCCCAGCTCTTCCCTTTTATTAGACAGATGGAACCCATGTTGTTCATAGTAAAACATTTTACAAATGTGGAGGAAAAAATTATTATGGGAATATTTGCTCCATAGAGCTAAAGGTAAATACTCTGCAGGAATGGGAAACAAATATAGCATGGTAAATAAATTTGTAGATAGTCTATCTAATTATGTGTACTTGTCTGTATATTTAGTCATAGAGGTGTTAAAAAGTTGGCATATATGTTGGTGTGAACTGATGTTGCTATTAATAACATTGCTAATGTTTAGCTGAGAAGAATTGTTAGTTTGTGCACCAGTCTTTCAGTACTTGGCAGCTTTCTTAAACTGTGGTTTTTGAAATTTGGACATGTATATTAAAAACAAGTATTAATTTCCATTTCTTTGCTCTGAAACACACACATTTGTCATACATAAAATGAATGGGAGTGCACATAAATGCAATGCACCAGTTTATATGAACTCAGATTTTTTTTTTCTTTAATGTAGAGTTCGGTTTTAAGTAATTTGGGTGATTGTAGTCATTTCTTCTATTTAGTAACATGTGCCGAGATTTATATAGCTATGCAATAAATACCTATGCACAAGCTCACACAGTGCTACGCATTGGCTCATTTGCACGTTGTCTAAAATATCTGTAATTTTAGCAGTGGAAGGTCATTAAAAAAGAGGGAAAGTTCAACCTGGGCTTAAAATGGCAATTAGAATCACATATTTGCATTGGAGAAGGGAGGCAATAGGCTGCATAGTTCAGCTTTTTCATTTGTGCAGATGAAGATCCCGGAGTTCTGAAGGTTTCCATTGTTCAAAGCTACTGGGCTAGGAAGTGTTAGAGCACTAATGAAAACTCACTAATGTTAACTCCTTTATAGCAATGAAGAGACTGCTTGGTTGATTGAAAAATTTGTTTTCAACACAGTTTCACTGGTGTGTGAGCTCTTCAAGGGTCAAGGCCAACTTAGGGTCCCATGGTATTCATCTTTGTATCTGACTGCATAGCACAGTTTCCGGTATGTAGTAGGTGTTTGGTGAATGCATGATTTCTGAAAGTAAGCTTATTTCTTCCGTTTTGATATATATATATATATATTTTTTTTTTTTTCAATGAATGAGAGGTTCTCATATTGCCCAGCTTGGCATTGAACTCATAGCCTCACCTCCTCAAGCGCCAGGACATCTGGCCGGAGCCACTGCGGCTCCCGATATTTTTTTTAAAAAAGTATTAACAAAACACAAAAGGCATTTTGAAAAAGTAGAGTTTAAAAAACAAAATTAATGAATTGAGTTAAAACTGAAGCGAGGGAATTGGTTTTTTTGACTATATAGATATTGCCTTTGTGATTATAGTCGGACTTACTAATTCCCAGAAGTAAATGGCCCATTTGTAAACAGTGTGTTTAGTTTGAATGCATACGTATAAATGTGGTGTAAGTGTGTGTAAGGGATTTTATATTTTATTCATGTATGTCTTTTACTACTTTATTAATATAGATTATATTTTAGTTAACATTTTCAGAGAATGCATTAAAATTAATGTTCCCTGAGACTTATAAAAAGGATCCATCCAATGGTTTAGTCAAACTAACTTTACAGAATGTTTTGTAATTGGCGGACATTGTGCTAGGTCCTTTTGTATGAATCATGTTATTTAATTCAATGTCACAATAATATTGTCTGTTGTTTTTATTTACAGACAAAGCACAGAAAAGTTAAGTCTCTCTCAAAAAAAATTTATACAACTGGCCAGGTGTGGTGGCTCATGCCTGTAATCCCAGCACTTTGGGAGGCTGAGGTGGGAGGATCACAAGGCCAGGAGTTTGAGACCAGCCTGGCCAGCATAGTGAAACCCCATTCCTACTAAAAATACAAAAATTAGCCAGGCATGGTGGCGTGTGTCTATAGTCCCTGCTACTCGGGAGGCTGAGGCAGGAGAATCATGTGGACCTAGGAGGTAGAGGTTGCAGTAAGCTGAGATCACGCCACTGCACTCCAGCCTGGGTGACAGAGCAAGACTCTTCTGTCTCAAAAAAAGAAAAAAAAAATTACACAGCTAACCAGGAGCAGAGCTGGGTCTTCTGATTCAGTGTCCCTGTTTTTTATCCAGCAAACCAGTCTGGCTCTGATGTTAGCATCTTCATATGTTATCTTATGAAGTGTAGTTGGGGTACAGCTGGAGGTGAGGCAGAAAAATTTCAGGAATATGTATTTTTAAATAGCTGAGAACTATAGTGTACCACCACAGGCACCCAAAAGGGCTGATGGCACCATGACTGTGGAAGGAAAGTACGCATCTAGGTTGGATCACAGCATCCCTTATACACAGGCCCATGAAGGGGCTATGGAACGAGGAGCGTGGATTCTAGATGATAAGCTGGTTGGCTGTTTTCCAAGAGGACTCATTTCAGATGGATGAGTTTATCATGGTGGGTCAGTTCTGCCAGTCAGGCTCGGGGACCTCACTTTGTATTTTCTGGGGTATGTGCATGTGTGTGTGTGTGTGTGTGTGTGTCGGTGCATGTGTGTGTGTATGTGTGTGCAGGCAGTGGAAGGCAGTTTCTACGTCTTGTTTAGTACATTGTGCCGATTTATTAAATTACATTGAGAGCTAGAACTATCACAGGCACTCAGTTTATGTGGAACTAATATATGCATTTTTTTTGGTCCAAGCGATAGAGAGACTTAGTTTACTAGTAACCTGGCCTTTCATATTGTAGTGATGGAACCAGGACAAAAGGGTAGGCTTTGTACAGTAGTCCCCCTTATCTGTGGTTTCATTTTCCACAGTTTCAGTTACTTATAGTCAACCACAATCTGAAAATATTAAATGGAAAATTCCAGAAATAAACAATTCATAAGTTTTAAATTGTGCACTGCTTGGAGTAGCATGATGAAATCTCGAGCTGTCCCACTCTGTCTGCCCAGGACGTGAATCAGGCCTTTGTCCGGTGTCTCCACACTGTAGATGCTGCCCTCCCTTTAGTCACTTAGTAGCCCTCTTGATTATCAGACCAGACTGACTGTTGCAGTCTTGCAGTGTTTGGGTTTAAGTAACCCTCATTTTATTCCATAATCGCCCCAAAGTGCAAGAGTAGTGATGCTGGTATATTGTTACAATTGTTCTATTTTATTATTAGTTATTGCTGTTAATCTCGTATTGTGCTTAATTTATAAGTTAAAGTTTACCCTAAGTATGTAGTATAGGAAAAAAATAGTATATATAGGGTTCAGTAGTATTCTTGGTTTCAGGCATCCATATATTCTCTACAGATAAAGGAGGAACTGTACTCATAGCTATTCTGTGGCAGAGATGGGAATAGAACTCTCACGTCCTCCGGTTTTGGAATGGAACTGGCCTCAGAAGTGCTGGAGAGGTGGGCCTACCTTGAGTGTTGCTACTCCTTTTTATTGCTTGCCTTCACATACTGAGCAGTTTTATTGTTTATTCACATGGAGAGCTGGAATAGTGGCAAAATTAAAGTAAAAATAAACCTAAAAACCACTTTAGGACTGGATGCTGGAATACAAACTCCTGTAGGCAGGGACAAACTGTTTTTTCTGCAATCCTAAGAGGCTCCAGAGGCCTGGGGCCAGTTGGGCCTGTCTTACCAACACTTACTGAAATGTTGGTTGAAATAAAAACTTTTATAAGTCAGGCATGGCTAAGTCAATCAGTCAGCAAATATTGACTATGAGCTTAGGGCATTGAAATATTTTGATCGCTTGGAAATTTGTTGTAATTCTCCCTCGGAACTAACTGTGCTAAAAGCCATCTTGGTTTTACTGACATGCCTCTCCTCGAGCCACAAACATGTTCATAGAACGGCAAGCTTATAGGTTAGTGGCACTGACTCTGTTGTTGGAAATTGAAAAATGAGTGCTTCTACTTCTGCACTAGCTGCTAAAAACCTGTGGTCAAATTCAGGGCCTGAGCTTTGAGATCAGTTCATCTCAAAAAACAGATGAGCTATTCTTCTGATTAAATGCTAATAATTTCAACAGTAACCATCAGTTATTACATGCTTAGTACTTGTCAGACGCTGTGCGTTACCTCGTTTCATTTTCACACCAGCTGACAGCAATTGCTGTGCTCTCCCAACTTCACAGAGTAGAGGGGCTGGAGGTTCAGAGACTGGCCCAAGGTTACACAGCTAATGAGTGGGAGCACTGGGATCTGAGCCCAGTACTTCCTTCAAAAGCTCTTTGTTTTTTCATCCTTAGGCAATCATCTTGAGCCTTGTCTATTTGTTTATTATTTTTTAAACAGTTTTCTTGTGATGTAGCATACAATTCACCCATTTGAAGTATTCAATTCAATGGATTTTTGTATATTCGCAGAGTTGTGCAACCACCAATACAATCAATTTTAGAACATTTTATCACCTCCAAAAGAAATGTCATTCCACATTTCCCTTCAACACTATCCCCATCCCAGCCCTAAGCAGTCACTAATCTACTTTCTGTCTTTATAGATTTTCCCATTAAGGACACTTAATCTAAGTAGATTTATATAATATGTGGTGCTTCATGACTGGCTTCTTTCATATAGCATAATGTTATAAACTGAATGTTTGTGTCCCCTGTAAATCCATATGTTGAAGCCCTAACCCTCAGTATGACCATATTTGAAGATGGGCCCTTTGAAGAAGTAATAATGGTTAGAATCAAAAGCTTGGGCCCTAATCTGATGGGATTAATATACTTACAAGAAGAAACACCAAAGAGCTTGCTTTCTCTCTCCCATATGTGGACACAGTAGAAAGGTGACCATCTGCAAGCCAGGAAGAGAACCCTCACCAGAAACTGACCCTGCTGGACCTCAATCTGAGATTTCTAGCTGGACCACGATCTGAGATTACTGTGAGCAGTAAAGTTCTGTGGTTTAAACCATCCAGTCTGTGGTATTTTGTTATGGTAGCTCTAAAAGACTAAGACATACCACGGATTAGTAGTTTATTATTTTTTATGGCTGAATGATATACCATTGTATGGGTATATTATCTATTCATCAACTGATGGACATTTGGCTACGAACTCCCATCCCTTCATTCTCCCCCCACCCGCAAAGCAACCATTAAACTACTGTCTGTCCCTGTAGATTTCTCTGTTCTAGATATTTCATATGAGTGAAATCATATAATCTTGTGACTGACTTTCATTTAGCATGTTTTCAAGATTCATCCATGTAGTAACATGTATGAGTATTTCGCTCTTAATGATTAAATAATATTTCATTGTGTGGAGATTCTAAGTGTTGTTTGTCTATTCATCAGTTGATGGACATTTGGGTTATTTCTACCTTTGGGCTATTATGAATAATGCTGCTATGAACATCTGTATACAACAGCTTATCTGTGTGCACATACATTTTCATTTCTCAGGAGTCGAATTGCTGGGTCATATGGTTTGGGCCACATTTTAGTCTCTAAGGTTTTGTGAGTCCTTTTGGAAGTTGCCAGAGTACTCAAAGTATGTAAAGGTAGCACAATACAGAAGAATTACCAAAGGGTTTATGCTGTATTTTTGAAATTTGATAATTACGTTTCCCCCCTCTGCTCCACATAGGAACACTCAATGGAATTATAGAATCTTAGAATTGGAAGGCAAGTGAGAGGTGACCTAGTCTCACTGTTTAATTTTAAAGATGAGGAAATCAAAGTTCAGAGACTGACTCACTTCCCAGGATTGTACAGCTGGGTCATGGCTGGACCCAGACCAAACATGTAATCTCTTTTTCTCTCAGGCAGTGTTTTCCACTGGGGTAACCTCTCAAAGACGGAGCAGTTCTTAGGAATGAGGCTCAGTTGCTGAAATAAAGATGCTTCGTATATTGTTTCCCACTGGCTGAAGTCTATCTGGAGTGACATTCTAAAACTAGGTCATGGTAATTCTTTGGGATATGTCATGTAGCCTTAGAGAAAGCTTGTCTTTCAAAGCCCTTTGATTATAGGAAGGGGTGAGGTCCCAGTGAGGTGGTGGGCTTGGGGATTGTTGCAAATGGGTGCTAGTAAGTATTAAAGAAACACAATTGCTGAAGTTCAGTGAGCAATCTGATTTCAGTAAAGTAGAATGAGAATGTCTCAGAGCCTGATGATCCAGGACGTTTACAAATGTCAAGATTAAGAAATAGAAATGGAAATTTAAAAAGCAAGGCATGAAATGAGAAGTGGAAAGTTAAATGGTTTTTAAATGTGATAATACCTTTCACAATGCCAGAATCAATTCATTAAGTTCTAAAGAAATAAGCAACTATAAAAGTTCTCATTGAAGAGGGTTAGTGAAGATGCATTTAGTATGAATGGGGAGAGATATATAAATCATGATACTGGGAGGGTTTGCCAAGTTACTTGGTGAAACAAGCCTTTGTTAGCTGAAATAGATAAGAGTATTCAAAGTAGCTTACTAAATGCTCTTAATGGCACCTCAGTTTGAAATAAGATATGCTACTGATTTATTGAGTCACTTATTGAATATTTTATACATAGAAAGAACATCTTGATTTTATAATTTCTTCAAAACATATTTTATTTTGAGATGTGAAGAGTAGTTTTATTGCTAAACATTTCATGAAATATATAAAATGCTTGGCAACTGAAAGTTCCAAAATCTGAAAGTTCCTCAGTATATTTTGTAGCACAGAGACATTTCAGGGTCATTCAAAAATTGAACCAAATAAATCATCATTATGTGTTCTAAATTAAAGTATAGTAATTTTTAAAATTCAACAACCATTTATGAGCTATATACTTTATGTAAGCCATTGTTTGCTTCTTAGAAATGCAAAGATTAACCAGGTATCATTTCTACTGCCAGGGAATTTATAATTTAGTGGATGATGCAGTATTTAATAAGAACTTTATTGGCAAGAGGGAGAAAGAGAGACAATAATAGAAGTGTAAAGGACAGGCCTAGGAAATAGAGTTTTCATAATCATCTTGTAAATAAGGATTTATAAAGCCTGTCTCCTCCAATTAGTATTAAAGATGCCCTGTGGAGGCTAAGCCCTGTTGAATTCAGGATATAGATATTACTGTGATGAGATGTATGTAGCTGGAAAAGGACGTGATATATGTGGAAAACACTTACTGATTACTTGCAGGGATGAGTAGTGATAAATTGGACATTGGCTTTAAATATTGTAGAGTAAATGGGTTTAGCTGATGAAGCTTTCATAAGCTATGCTGTCCGTATTCAGCGTTTCTATTTTACAGCTTCCCCCTGCAATCCAAGATCCAACTGAGTATTTTTTTCTTAATCTAGTAGAGCCTCTACATCTTATTTATTTTTCCTGATACTAACTTTTTTGAAGAGTCCTGGCCAGTCTCGTAGAATGCCCTACATTGAGGATATCTGATGATTTCCTCATGATTACATTCAGGTTACATATTTTTAGCAAAAGTATTTCATTGATGTTGAGTAGTTCTAGTTGTATCAGATTAGGGGCATATGATGTCAGGTTGTTATTCTCTCATTTGATGATTGCCAATTCACTGTCATATCTACAAAAATCCAGGAAATAACTTGGACCTTCTTCTCAAAAAGATAGCCTAGGATATTTATCTGTTGGTTTCAGCTTACTCTGAGGCCTGTGATGAAATTGCCTTAGGCAATGAGAGACCTCTTGGCTGGGGGTAGAAGGGGAGTGTTGGCTTGCCTTCCTTTTCCTTCCTTCCTTCCTTCCTTCCTTCCTTCCTTCCTTCCTACCTTCCTTCCTTTCCTTCCTTCCTTCCTACCTTCCTTCCTTCCTTCCTTTCCTTCTTTCCTTCCTTTCTCTCTTTCAACAGTCTTGTTCTGTCGCCCAGGTTGGAGTGCAGTGGTGCAATCTCGGCTCACTGCAACCTCTGCCTCCCAGGTTCAAGGAATTCTCCTGCCTCAGCTTCCCGAGTAGCTAAGATTACCAGCATGAGCAATCATACCTGGCTACCTTTTGCATTTTTAGTAGAGACAGGGTTTTACCATGTTGTCCAGGCTGGTCTCAACCTCCTGACCTCAGGTGATCCACCTGCTTCTGCCTCCCAATGTGCTGGGGTTACAGGCTTAAGCCACCACGCTGGGCTAATTTTTTCTTATCAACTGAACGGCATTAGCTCCAGTGATGTAACCTGTCATAACAGTTGTTGGAATCATGGTTGTTCCAGTCCTAGGGGTTCTATCCACTTGTTCTGTATCCCATCCATGCACTAATTTTTCTGTGCATTTGTCCTAGTTGTGAGATTTGTTTTTGTTCTTTTGGCTTCAGATATAAGAATCTTTTCAAATTGGAAGAGGTAGAGATTTTAAAAGGAGAATTGATAGGCTGCATTCCTTTATTCAACAGGTACTTATTGGGAGCTTCCCATTGTCAGGCACCTTTTCAAGTGCTGATAGGCTGCAATCCTTTATTCAACAGGTACTTATTGGGAGCTTCCCATTGTCAGGCACCTTTTCAAGTGCTGACAGTACAGTGGTGAACAATACAAAGCCCTGCCCTCCTAGATCTTACATTCTAGCGCTGAAGACCAGTTATAAATAGATTAAACATTTTAAAATGCCAAGTAGTGATAAGTGCTATGATGAAACAGTAGGGAAAGTGATTGCAGAGTGTGTCTGGGGGTTGTTAATAAGATGGGTTGAAGGCCTCTCTGAGGAGGTGATATTTGTGCAGAAAAGTTAATGAGGAAAGGAGGAAAGGGAGAAGGTCATGACTAGGATAGTACATGCTCTATATGTCTGAGAAAGAGCCAGGCAGCAGGTTGGGCAACTGGAGGGCAGTAAGGAATGGGGAGCCTGGAAGAAAACTGGTGGAAAACTGGATATAGGAAGATTATCCAAGTACAGTACAGGCTGGGTCTGGTAACAAGGCATCCCAGCAGGCTGACGCTGTATGCTCCTACTCTACTTCTCAGAAAGCAAAGACTGAAAATGGCTAGTGTAAAAACAGACTTTCAACTGAGGTCTTCTGCTTCGTCTCAGGTAGTATAGAATTGCGTTAAATACCATTTGACAGATTTGCTTTGCATTGTATCTCCCAGGTGATACTATGGGTAGTTTATTAGAAACACAAATTAGCAGTGGGTTACACTCTTTCCAGCTGGGTATCTCTTTGTAAATATATGCAAATAGTTTTAGATCCTCTGGTGTCATAAAATGAACACTGAAATAGGAGTTGGAAGATCTGAATCAATGAACTGGCCTGTGGGAAAGCTCTTGAACCCTCTCCAGCCTGAGCAGTCCCACTTAGCACACTGAGATAAACCCTCTGGTTATCTGATGGGGCTGCTGGAAGCATGCAATGGCAGGATGGGTATGAATGTGCTTTATAAACTGTGATGCGCTCAGCAGGTTTAAGGTATTATTATCATTTAGTCCTTTATTATAGTTTTGCTAAACAGAGGCAGTCCATTATCTAGCTCTCATTTGAAAGGGGAATGACAAATAGTTACTTCAAGGTGAAATTCTTCTTAAAGAGCAGAATCTGATCAGTGCACCTTAAAGAACCTCATGAATTATTCAGCTATTCTTCAAACCAGCATATCTGAACCAAGGGAATGATTACTTTTCACTCCCATTTCAGACTCCTGGAAATCAGCATGCTCTGTGTGAGTCCCTATCTGGGGAATCTTCTTGAGTTTCGATGCTGGATTAATAAAGCAGAAACAGCTCTGTGCTTCTTGGAGAAATGGAAATTCGAGAAGGATTGGTACAACTAAGTTAGGCAATTGGCAAAGATTCATCTAGTCTCTAACATAAATGGGTGGGTGGATGGATGGATGGATGGATAGATGGATAGGTAGACAGCTGATTATTAATGGATAGCTGGTGCTGTGGGGGATTTAAAAATGTGTAAGAAATGGGTATTGATAACAATTATAGCTGACATTATCGAGAACTTATATATACTAGGCATGAATCCCCCTTCAAACAATATGAGATAACTCCAATTATAATAATAATCCCATTTGACAGAGAAGGAAATACAATTTGGAAAGGTAAGTAGCTTGCTCAAGGTCATATAGCTGGAAGACGGCAGGAACTTGACTTCAGATCGGTCTGACCGCAAACCTATACTCTTGACCATGTGCTCTCTCAAATTGCATATAGTATCCTTGAGGAGGGAGGATTTTTCTCTAAGGAAAGTTACATAGTAATAAATCATGAAGAAATGCAACTGAAAGGAAAAGTCTGCACAGGTAGGAATTGAGAAGAAAAAGAGAATGGATTAATCGGTGGCCAAATTGGTCATGGGAAGTCTGTTGGAAGAGGAGATCCTTTAGCAGGGTCTTAACAGATTGGTGGAACTTAAACTGGAGAAAATGAGCCAGTGGTGGTGCTGAGAGGATCTGGCCAGTGCAAATATATAGAGGTGGGAATGAGCAAGATGTTTATGTTCAGGGACAAGCAGGCAGAGAGGCCTTGTGCTTTATAGAAGAGTTCCTAATGAGGCATGGGGTGGGATGTGTGTGTGTGATAGCATTAGAATGGAAGTTTCTGTGAATGGTAGAGGAGGGTAGGCCAAAGAGACTGGGTTTTATCCCAATAGCATAAAAAATCCTTAGATGGCTCTGAAAGCAGCAGTTACTTATTCAGAGCCGTGTCTGAAGAGGACTTAATTTGGAATCAGATTGAAGGACCCATTGGAGTTGCAAAAGATCGAATATAAGTAAACATATGTATGCACATATGATATTATCATATCATATGTGATAATATTTGTGTTAAAAAGAAAAGGAAAATGTGCATTGTTTCCTTGAGTTGTGAATACTGTGTATGAAAAATCTCCTAGAATTATACCCATTCCACGTTTAAAGAGAGGAGTTGAGGCTCTGGAGAGGAAATTCTCTCCAAAGTAGTTTGCCTGATTGGCAGAAAATGAGGTGTGCGTGTTCCTGATGCTTCCAGCTTTCCTTCTCATTCTTGTGGTTCATTTCTGCTAGCTTGGCTGTGTTCCTTCTGGTCTGCATAACAAAAAAATAGTTACCATTTATTGAAAACCTACATTCTGAGGGTTCACAGCAACCAACTATAAGAATTAGATGGGGCCGGGCATGGTGGCTCATGCCAGTAATCCCAGGACTTTGGGAGGCCGAGGTGGGTGGATCACCTGAGGTCGGAAGATCGAGACCAACCTGTCTAACACGATGAAACCCCGTCTCTACTAAAAATACAAGCAATTAGCCAGGCGTGTGGCACATGCCTGTAATCCCAGCTACTCGGGAGGCCGAGGCAGGAGAATCGCTTCAACCCAGGAGTCGGACGTTGCAGCTAGCTGAGATCACACTATTATTGTACTCCAGCCTGGGCAAGAAGAGCGAAACTCCATCTCAAAAAAAAAAAAAAAAGAGTTAGATGGTATTATCCCTATTTTGCTGGCAAGGAAACAAGGTCAGAAAGGTTAGTAACTAAAGTCACATATCTAGCACAGTAATGGGTAGAGTTAGACTTTGATATCAGCCTTGTTTCATCAGAAAACCCCTGCTCCTTCTATACTTTGTGTGGTTGTTAGGATTATAGAGTTGGCTGTTGGTTCCTGCTTGCTAAGTGCTCTTGGGCAGGTTATTAAAGGTATTTATGTCTCATTTTCCTCGTCTGTAAAATGCTGACAGTCGCAGTACCCACCTGGCACATTATAAGGACTCAATTAATCTCTTTTATGAGTTTTTAAAAATGATTGTTTTCTCTCACCAAGTTGTTCTGTTGGCTGTAACATTCTGGACCTCAGAAAAAGGCTTAACTTTTGGCACAAGGAAAGGAAAAGAGGAACATGTTTGAAAGTTCATTTCAGTTTGTGCACATTAATTTGAAAACTCTAATTAGCTGTCTATTTTTTCCTTGGGGTTTTCTTAACCCAGTTTCCACGTTGCTGCTGCTCACCTCTTCCTCTCTGTGTACCTGTCAACGGTGATCACGCAGTGCTGCTCTGGGGTGGACCTTGGCTGCCTAATGTTGGTAAAGCAACAAAGAACTTGACATCTGCCTATCATTCTTGCCTTCTCTTGAACGGGGAGGAACTGCCTCTTCTCCAAAGGAAAGAGTTATGAGACTGGCCCTATCTGATTTTTGATCTTTTAGAGCAAGGACAACTCAAATAGGATGGTTTGAAGTTTCTCAAGAAGTCCCTCAACAGACTTGAAGGCTGTTATAAGGCAAGAAAGCCACCAAGCAGTTATCAGGAAGGGGTAAAGAAAGGATTCAGAGAGGGCTAATTCCTACAGGGCTTGGTCATCGTCTAAAATGGAAAACTCCTCGCCCCATGCTTTGTGTGTTCTTCTAGAGCCTAGAACACCAGAGATATTCATTAACGAGTTGCTGGTGGGGATCAGCTTCCGTATAATTGCTAAGTGGGCCTTTTCTGGGAGCTATGTCTTCCTTGCCTGGCTGTAATGAGCAGTTTTATATGCAGATATATTCTTTGTTACTAGTAGTATTGATTTCTTATCCTAATTTAAAATAACCTGAAGTTTTCTTGCTCATACGAATGAATATTCACAACAGGAATTAAATGTATGTCCAGGACTGCATAATTATCTATTCACTTCCACTTGGAAGACCAGTATAAAAAGGTGAGCAATGAAGTCTTTCAATGATGAAAATTTGGAGTTAAAGCTATTGCACCTCCATGAAAATACTAATGGCTTTTTTTTTTTTTTACCCAGATGACATTATAAAACACATGCAATAAATTTGTGTATTTGATGATTGCCAGTGATCAAAGGCAACTCTTTTATTTTCTAATTTTTCTAATAAATTTCCCAAACTTGTAAGGTAGCAGTGAAATGAAAATACACTAAATAGTTGACTAGCACAGTTGACCAGCGCCACTTTCAATCTCCCAACATTAAGATTATGATTTCTTAGCCTGGTCAACAGAGCAAGACCTCATCTCTACAGAAAAAATTAATAAGTGAAAAAAGTAGGCAGGCATGATGGTATACACCTGTAGTCCCAGCTCCTTGAGAGGCCGAGGTAGGAGGATTGCTTGAGCTCAGGAGTTCAAGGCTGCAATGAGCTATTTCATGCCACTGCACTCCAGCCTGGGTGACAGAGTGAGGCCCTGTCTCTAAGAGAAAAAAAAATGATGATGTTTTACGGGAGTGGGTATCTAAATATGCACAAATCTGATCCACCGGGGCTCACTCTGCCATTAGCCCTGTTTGTGATGGAGAGCATGCAAGGCAGTATGAGTATAGTGGATTAAAGGTGGCTTCCAATTCAATTCTCCTGTTGAGAAGTGGGGTCTTTACCTCCTTCCCTTTGCATCTGAGTGGATTCGATGACGGATTTGACATATAAAATATGGCAGAAATGAGTCTCTACCAATTTTCCAGACTTTAAGGCAAAGTCTTAAAGAGACTGAAGTCTTCATTCATATCCTGAGAAACCAGCTGCCATGTAAGGAGCTGACTACTCGGAGACCTCCATGCTGTGAGGAAGCTGAAACTACTCATCTGGAAAGGCTGTATGGAGACAGGTGTCAGCCAGCCTTCTCAGGAAGGTGCCAGACACATGAGTGAAAAGGCCTTCAGATCATTCCAGCTTCAGCTGCAAAGTAAAAGCTACTAGAACCGTGAAAGATAGTACATTTACTACTTAAAGCCACTAAGTTTTGGGTGGTTTGTTTTCTAGAATAGCAAACGAGAAGATGCTTTTGAATACTGAGAATTGTGTGTTTCTATTTTTACAGACAGGTACTGGGAACTCTTTAGTTTGATGTTATCAAAGTTCCTTTAGGATTGGCAGAGGACCAAAGAACCCTGTATAAATTGCTGCTGTCTTCTGAATTCTAATTTTTATTTAACTTTGCCTTGCTTATTTGTACAAAATTGTGATGAATATAAGTTTCTCTTTCTCTGACATAATATACATGCAAAGCAAGTCTTACATAGGCCAGAAGAAACACTGGGGTAGGGAGGAAAACCCTACAAATTGGCAGAAAAGACAGTAAAGATGATTAGAAATTAAGAATAATATGGTAACCTGTAATATACTGCTTGCACTAAAAATGGAGAGAGATAGAGAGAAAACCCCAGATTTTTAGTCTTGATTATCTAACATTTGGCATCCTAGATGAAATGACAACTGAAAATGATTAGGTGCACAGGATCCTCTGACACCCATGTGATGTATGTGGTGTCTGGGGAGGATGGGATGAAGTTTCATTCCTGGCTTTATTTCTGCCCAACCTCATCATCTCCTCAACAATACGGGTAATGGGGGTTATAGAGGCCTTGTTTTGGTTTGTTTATTTTTAACAGTTTGAAGTTGGAGTTCAGAGTTTACATAGTTGGGAGTTGAAGACCATATACACCTGGAATCTACACATGGCCCTTCTAAAAGTCAATAAATTCGTCAGTAGAAACATATATCAGCTAGAGTAATATTCATTTTTCAGGTTTAGTTTTTTGCCTATCTTTTTATTAGTGGGCAGTGGTAGATTAGGGTCACGTTGTTCCTACAGGAGTTTTAAATATCGTTTATCAAGTGCTTTCCATGTGCCAGGCATTTTGCTGGTGTTGAAGATTGTTAGGCAAGTTTTACCCCAGAGAAACTCGCAGAACTTTTGTTCTTGACACTAGTTTTTCTTTATCCTATTACCTGTTTTCCAAATATTCAGATCCTTTTGGATCTTTGCAAGGATATGCAAATATCAAGTTGCTTTTTGCTAATATTTGTCTTTAGCATTTCAAATTCGAGTTTTCTCAAATTATACCCAAGAGTATGAGCACAGAATAAAAGCATTCATTAAATGCACAAAATGAAAAAGAAAATAACCATAAAGCATAGTTCAGCTCCCCTCAGGGACACTTTCATGTTAGTGTATAGTATACAGGTGGGGTAGGAAGAAACTCCCTGTGAGATGCCTTTTACTCTCACTCCATGACTTGCAGTTTCAAGTGAGGTGTACGGATTCGCACTGATAACAGTATTTCCTAACATTTGCATAGCGATTTAAAGCCTTCACATACTTTATCCTTTGTCAGTTTACAGTTGAGGAGTCTAATATTTAGAGACGCTTAGCTTGCCATACCACTGGGGTTCAGCCAGAGGGAAAATAAGAAGAGGTGGAAGAGGGTGATTTGTGTTGTATGTCTGGTAGGTACCAGGTTCTTTAGCATGGTGCTTCATTTAATCATCACAACAGCCCCCTGAGATAGTAGTCCCACAATCAAGCTTATCTGACCATGGAGGGAACTGAGGCTCAGGAGGATTAAGTGGCATGCTTGAGGCAGTCAGTGATGCCAGATGCTGAACTGGATCCAGATCTGCCTGCTTTCTGATGTCTTCTGAACTGAATAGAGAATCTTGGTCATCTGACCTTAAGTAAAAGTCCTTCATGGCGGAATGAATCTGATAGCCCTTTCCTCCAGTCACCTTTATTTGGCAAGTCTATACCCTGGCCCCTGTTGCAACTTCCCTTCATGGCTAAATGAGCCACCGGTATCTTTCATTTCCTAAAAGCCAAAGCTTTTCTTATTAAATAAGATTTGAAAGTTAGGGCTTCCATGAATAAAAGACCCTCTTTTGCAAACTTTTCCAAATTGAGTGGGGGAAAAAAAAGCCGTAATGTAGTATTTTATTTGTCAATGTAGGCTTTTTTCTTTTCTTCTATTTAATAAAGACATAGAATCTATACAAGGTACAGAACATAAACATTATGTGAGAGATGTTATATTTACTTTCATCACCTTTTTTAGAAGAAGCTGCCACCAAAATGGTTTTCCATGAAAATCATATCTTGTTACGATTCCCATTATACCGCGTTATGACTTTTTTCTTTTATCTTTCACCATTTATGGACATTATTATCTCAGAATGTGTGCTTCAGATAGATGTGTCATTGTGGGTTATGAAAGCTGACTCAGAACCATGATTACTGAAGGGATTGAAGATGGGAAGCAGCCACGAGGCACCTGAACATCTTTTTTTCTGGACTGTTAAATGATACTGCTGATTCTTGAATAAGCCTGATGAGATAGATGGGCATCTGTTGCAACTCTGAGATTCTTGTGTGCATTTCATTCACAGTGGAAGATGCTGTCGTGTCACAAATAAACTTAGGGTGGCCTAGCATGTAGCAAGAACCTCAAAATACTTGTTAGATTAAATTTAAGCCTTTAGATATTCCTGTTCCCCTGGGAAATGGAGATGTGTTCTGTTGTCCAACTGAAGCATTTGTCTGGTGCTGATTTGCAGAGGGTAGCTATTGTCTCAGTGGTCCCCTCCTGTCTCTCTGCCAACTTAGAGCAGGGGCTGGGAGAGTATTTATCTCCCAGTCTTTTTAAAGAGCTATGAGCCCAGTGAAAATACATTATTTTAATAGTGGTAGCCAACTGTCCTCCAACCCCATTCCAATTAAAATGAGAAGAAATGGACCAAAGCAACAAGGTAATTTCTATTTTACAAATAAAAGGGTTTCTAAATTTGGAGCGGATAACTCTGGAAGGTTAATAGAGTCTTACTGTCACTGAAGGTCATCTACATGGATGTCTACATTCTTTGTATGACGTTTCTGCCAAGACTGTCATCATCCCTTGTGCCCCCTCCCCCTTTCCAGCACTGATCACTGTCAGAAGGCCTCCCCAGTTCTCTTCTACTTCCTTCCCATCATTCCTTTACCTCATCAGCTCCTTCTACTTTTCCTCCCCGCCTTTCACCCACATACCAGTGGAGAACCTCTGGACTCCAATCCCCAGCTCTCAATGCCCTTTGAGCTCCTCTTGACCATTCTCTCCCCTGACCACTGCTGGAGGGGCTTCTTCCTGTCCCTTCTGCCTCTCCTCACTCCCGTTCCCCTACTCCCCCAGGCAAGCCTAAGGGGTCTCTTCTGCTCTTATTCTTCCCCTCTTTCTTCAAGGTATGGTCTCACAGAGCTTACTGTGATCTTTGTCAGCAAATCGCTGTGTTATCTTAGATACTCAGTTCTGAATCAGTGTTTCTGGGTGCCTCTGCTTGCCATCTGTAACATGGGAACACACTCTCTTTCTCCGGGGAGTTAATGCTTGGGATCATTACTAGAAAGCCTTTCAAAACTATGTTTGCTGGCTGCGTGAGGTGGCTCATGCGTGTAAACCCAGCAACTTGGGAGGCCTGGGTAGGGAGATCACTTGAGACCAGGAGTTCACATCCAGCCTGGGCAACAGTGAGATCTTGTCTCTACCAGGAAAAATAATAATAATAACTGTGGTGGTGCATGCCTGTAGTCCTAGCTACTCAGGAGGCCGAGGCAGAAGGATGGCTTGAGCCCAGGAGCTCAAGGTTATAGTAAGCTATGATGATCATGCCACTGCACTCCAGTCTGGGTGACAGTGCTAGGCCCTGTCTTAAAAAACAAACAAACAAATAAACAAAGAAACAGTGTTTGCTGTCAATGTGTAGAGTGCCCTGCTGCATGGCCTCCGAGCTCTGGGTTCTTTTCAATTCCTGAGTCTCTGACTGTTGTATGACTAGGCAGCTCCTACAATGCGCCATGCCATCAGAATTCCATCATTGAGGGAAGCGGTAGAGTGGGCTAACCACAGGATTCCAGGATCGCGGAATGTCTGCTGGCAACAGGGACCACCACTGATCCAATGAGAAGTAGGTGCTATGTTTTTTTTTTTCTTCTAGCACTTCTTTGATCATTGGATATCTAATTATTAACTCAATGTGTATTTGTCGTCCTGGTATTATAGATCCAGATATGCTTATCTAACTGTATTGTACCACTGATCATAAATTATCATGGAGTATGGGCCATACAGAGTTTTACTAATGGCTGCATCTCTTTCTGCCCTTTCCATTTTTACCTCTGTAGAGGTTGGTTCTTCTGGGGGGTTAGACAGATGATTTCTTTGGCTATAGTTCAGGCTTTTCCCTAAGTTCTTACTTATCCTCAACCTGGCTACTTTTCACTATGCACATGGTTTTTGAGGCAAGACCATGACCCTTTTGGTGTCTTACCAAATTACTTGATGACTATGAATTTTTATGTTAAATAGTGTTTCTTACCAAGATATCATACTTTTACTTCTGGAGATTAAACTTAGTTGAAAATAGAATTTTGGGATGCTCTGTAGAAATTTTAGAGGAGAAAATTATCAGTCTTCTGCATTGGCTATTTGTTGTAAGCATCGTTTTATTTGTTTATTTTTTTGAGACAAAGTCTCCCTCTGTCACCCAGGCTGGAGTACAGTAGTGCAATCTTGGCTCACTGCAACTTCCACCTCCTGGGTTCAAGTGATTCTCCTGCCTCAGCTTCCCAAGTAGCTGGGATTACAGGTGCCCACCACCATGCCTGGCTAATCTCTGTATTTTTTACTAGAAGACAGGGTTTTGCCATGTTGGCCAGGCTGGTCTTGAACTCTTGACCTCAAGTGATCCTCCCACCTCAGCCTTGGCCTCCCAAAGTGTTGGGATACAGGCGTGAGCCACCACGCCTGGCTGGTCATAAGCATCTTAACCTTCTATGTGGAGTAGAGTAATTGCAGTCGACTTCATATCGCTTTTGAAGTTGAATAAAATAAATCTATTTTCTCCAGGCTGTTGTTTTACTCAGTGTGTTGCCTCTGTAAGATTTCTGTTGTGACTTTTTTTTTTTTTTAACCAGATTTGATGACTGGGAGTTTTCTTGTTTCCGCAGAAGTATTAATAGAGTAAAAAAACTGATGATTTATTAAATGCTCACTACTTGGGCAATTAAAATACTATTTAGTTTGATAGAGGGACAGTAACTTGCTTGTTTCTATCTTTTGAGACCACTTTTACAAATCAATCAAAAAAACTTATATGAGGGATGCTAGTTTTATTTACAAAGCTAAAGAGAATATTTCATTTTTTATCTAAAGAATCCACCTACCAGTTTTTCTGGGGGATTTATTTCTTAGTTAAAGCTACTGGGAGTTTTCCCCAACTGAGTTTGACTGCTTGCGTTCAAATACACACTCTTACTTACTAGAGTGCTACCTTAAGTAACACATTGTTTACCCCTTTCTCTGCCTACATTTCCTCAACTGTAAAATGGATAATGATTGTACCTACTTAGAAGAACTATTGGGAAGACCACACAAGCTGACCTGTGTAAAGCCCTCAGTCAGCTTTACTGATTTTCGAAGTGTACCAGTTTGAGGACCACTATAGTTGAATTAAATGCTGGGTTTCAAATTTATAATTATCATGTTAAAGATTAGAATCAAGCCGATGTATTATAGGTGTGGCATAGAGAAAATAGTGTCTAGAGTAAACATCACAGCTGAGCAGACAAACTGCCAGACCGACAACCAGAAGTTCTGGTTTCTACTCCAAGTTCTGTCAGTTATGAGCTTGGAAAAAATCACTGCTCTGACCTTTAGACTCCCTATCTGTGAAAATGGGGAAAATAGTATTTTCCTTGCTAAACTTACATGACTCTTAAGAGAATTAATTAGCCTAATCAATGAAAGAATATGCAAGAACTTAAAAAAAATTAAACTATATACTCTGCAGTTGTGAAGCAGTACTTTAACAGAAGGCTGGCAGAGATTCTAGATTCCTCAGATTTTCTTTAGCTCAGTTAAAAAAAATACTCAAGGCACAAACTATCTTTAGTAACACCCATGCATTTGGAAGATCAGATTGTTCATGATTTCTTGAGAAAGGTGTTATAAAGATTCATTAAATTAATGAACTGATAAAAATTAGTGGCAGTGATAGGGAAAAAAAGTTGACAAATGTTATTTTTTGTATTTTTCTACTGATTCCTCACTGTGGTTCCCAGTCAGGAGTATGAGCTTCTGCAAATCTGGGGAAGGGAACAGTTTTTACTGCCTCAGTGACTGAGGAGTCACTTTGGTATTTGGTGGACAGCAGCTAGGGATCCTAACTCCCCAAAATGCACAGGGGAATTTGAGGAAGAACTACCTGGTCAGAATTCTCATAGAGCTCCCATTAAAAACAACCTGTTACCATATCTGATTTCTATATACTTACATAGGTTGCACTATAGGTACAGAGCCAGTACTATTTTTTCTAGAAAACGAGAGGCTGTGCTTCATGCTTTGATAAATTGAAAATGCTTCTCCCACTTCTCTTCTCTTCGTTGATTTTATTTTGAAGGTTGTAGCCATATCCTGTGACCTCTTTGCCGCTGATTCTCTACAGGTGTGTGCAATACAGAAAGCCAGGTGTGGGGCAGCAGTTGATACTGTGAAAAGAACAGGTAAAGCCTCTGGACACTGTTAGCAGAAAACGATATCCTTGCGTTATTCTTAGAACTCGCTTTATTTTTATTTGATTTTGAACAGGCAATATTTTCACACGGTTTAGAAACTAAAACAACATAGAAAGTGTACTTTAAAAAACCTCACTCCTATTCTAGTTCTAATCTTTCCATTCTTCTCCACCTCCTGTAAGTAGCCATCTTTATTCCTTCCTTATGCTCCCATTGTTTCCTTGTGCAAGCAAGTGGATCTATTTCTATTCACCCACTTTCTAGACAAAAGCTCTTGTTTGCTTAGTTTTCAGTATACTCTCACTAGTGTATTTCTGCACTCTTCCCCGGATTTGGACTGTTCTCTTCAATGTATTTGGCTACAATAGCTATCCATCTGTTTCATCTTCTTGGGGCCATTTCTTCTGGAGCCTCTGACCAGCCCCAGGCTGGACTGTCTATGTCCTAGGCCTGCCATACTGGGATTTCCTTTCACCGTCATCCTTTTCCCCTCTGTGCTAGCTCCCATTTCCTGGATCCTCTTTCTTTTGTTTACCCCCTTGTTTTCATGGAGGACATTTTTCAGTAGCTTTCAGAGAAAGGAAGGAAAGCTTCTAGACAGTGCATATCTGAGCATGTTTTTATGGTGTTCTCACAATTTTTAAAAATAGTTTGGCTGAGCAAAAGAATTCTGGGTTGAAAAATATACTTTACTGTTAGATGAGCGATTATATAGGTCATATATAAGTGTGTAAACTTACTTCCTCCAAAAAATGGTAACATTAATTTATTTGAACTGGATACCTTTCAAGATGATTCTGCCTTTGATAGAACATAAGGGCTAATAAATAACATAGAAAAAAAATCCTAAATTTTGGAGAGCCTCTTCTACCAGAAATTAAAGATGTTTTTTTGAAGCTAGAGGAAGGATATCTTTTAGTCAGGTGATTAAGCCTTGCTGTAATGATATTATAGACATTGTTCACTATACCACTGTTAACCTATGAATGAAAAAATGTTCACACTTTTTAACAGTAATAGCAGTATTTTCCCCTGGTTTTGGAAACTGTGAGTGCCGTTCCTGTTTCCCTCTTTAGTCCACTGCCAGGTGGTTCACAGCCAAATTTGAGACCCACAACTAGCATCGTGAAAGGGACCTGTTTGCCTGTCCACTGGGCACCAAATATACTTTTCCTTACCCTTTAGTTCTCTTTAGACTGATTGCCTTACTTTCTTTTCTTAATTTTGTTTTGTACGCATCTTTGCCAACTTCCACAAATCCTTTTTGAATGGATGGGGGCAGCAGTAATGGAATAGAGGCTCAGAATGTCTTACCTTAAACAGCCTCACTTGGGCTTTCTAAAGAGAGCATTATTTTCCATTCAATTTCTTAAGTCTTTTGTACTGCTATATTTATAGTAAAAATAGTACCAGTTATTTTTAGTCATTATCGCAAGAATGCTCAACCACTAGCTATTCAAAACTAAGTTAATGGAAGCCTTAAGAAATGTATGGTCATTAGCGTCTCTTGTTTGAGGTTTAACACCCCACATAGCTTTTGAATTTTTTCTCTATTACTTGAGAAACAACTGCTGACTTCTATTTTATAGATCCCTAAGAAACAGATGTGATCACTTTGTTCGGTTCCAGATATAAATAACAACAGCGGTTGTAACAACGACAATAACAGCTAACATTTATTGAACTCTCATTTTTCGTCAGGCACTGGACTGTGTTTAAATGCATTATTTAATTCTTCCAACAGCCCTATGAGGTTGATACTAAATTACTTCCTTGCTCTTTCATGCCAAATCCCCCTGAAACTCCCACATATAGATTAATCTGACCATCTGCTCCTCGCTTGCTTTCTATGTTGCTGAATACTCGTGGGGAAAATCACTCCACAGTGTACCTTGGTGCTCCTAGACATTTGATAAAATGTTGCCCCTCTCCTGCCCCTGAATGCCTTGTTCTGAGCAGTTCCTAGAGACTATTCTAAGACTTCACTGCTCCCTAAGCCCTCTACTCCTTGACCTTACCGCCTAGTTGAGAGAACTTTGAACCCTCTCCTTCCTCAGTTTCCTGCTCTTATACCTATGAAGCTATTTTCTACCATCATCGCCCTTTCCTCCTTTCTAACCAGTGATTGTTAGCCAGCATTGTGCATCTGAATTACCTGGGAACTTTTAGAAATTACTCAGCCTAGTCCTCATCCTGAAGAGGACCGTTCGGTAGGTCTGTTGGTGAGGTGACGGGGAGGAGGGGCCAAGGTCTGTGTTGGCTGTAAAATTGCCACAGGAGATTCTGATGGGCTGCCTGGCTAAGAATCACTGGGTCAGGTTCCAGACATACCTCTTTCATTCAAGGGTGATCCCTCACCTCTCCTAAATGAAAATTCAGAAGAGAAGGAAATATGGAGCTCTGCTTCCCAGCTTCTTTTTTTTTGTTCATTTTCTTCAGGACTAGACCTGTTCTCATTATTCCTTTTTCCCTGTATTCTTCACTAGCTTCCAGCTAGATTGGTGTTCATCTCAACCCTGTGAGCACTAGCCTGCCTGATTCTCCTGCCATTCCTAGGCAAGCCCCTTAAAGAAGAAATTATAACATCACTCAGATATACACACCACCTTGTAATTCTGACTTCAGTCCTCCCTGAATCACTCTGGTAGAGATCATCAGGATGTTTTTGGGGTCTGTCTCATCTTGATATCTTTGGGGCATATGGCGTTTAGGAGACTCTTTCTTTGCCTTTGTGACACTATCCACTCCTTGTCCTGCTTAATCTCTTCCACGCATTGAGTGTTTCCAAAAAATACTTTTAGCAACATTAAGAATATGGAACTTGACCGGGTGCAGTGGCTCACGTCTGTAATCCCAGCACTTTGGGAGGCTGAGGCGGGGGGATCATGAGGTCAGGAGTTCAAGATCAAACTGGCCAACATGGTGAAACCCTGTCTCTACTAAAAAATACAAAAATTAGCTTGGCATGGTGGCTCGTGCCTGTAATTCCAGCTACTTGGGAGACTAAGGCAGGAGAATTGCTTGAACCGGGACCCGGGAGGCGGAGGTTGCGGTGAGCCGACGTCATGCCACCGCACTCCAACTTGGGCTAGAGTGAGACTCCATCTCAAAAAAAACAAAAACTAAAACTAAAAAAGAATACAGAATGTTACAATAAGGAGGATGTGGAGAATATGGTTGGGGAGGAAATGTCTTTGGGCCTGGGATCTGGATCCAGCACTATGTTTTGTTTTATTTTATTTTATTTTATTTTATTTTATTTTATTTTATGTTAATTTATTTTATTTTATTTTATTTTATTTTTTGTGAGACAGGAGGGTCTCACTCTGTTGCCCAGGCTGGAGTGCAGTGGTCCAAGTTTGGTTTACTGCAGCCTTTACCTCCTGGGCCCAAATGATCCTTCAGCCTTAGCCTCCCAAGTAGCTGTACTTCAGGAATGCACTACCATGCCCAGCCAATTTTTTGTAAATTTTTTTGTAAAGATAAGAGCTCACTATGTTGCCTATGCTGGTCTCAAACTCCTGGGCTTAAGCAATCCTCCTGTCTTGGCCTCCCAAAATGTTGGGGTTACAGGTGTGAACTACCGTGCTTGACCTGAATCTGGCATTTTCTATGAGGAAAATGAGAACACCAGGAGAAGTTTGGCATTATTTCTTAAAACCCCTGCAAATCAAATTCAGAAAACCAGTTTTAGGTCTTAGGTTTTTGTCCTAGATGGCAAGGGAACTGTGGGCCCCGAGTATGGTTTCTACCAATTTAAGAAAACCCATCAATTCCTAGGTCTGCTTTGAGTCTGGTGAGCTTACTAGAAGCTAGGGCAGATCTAGGGCACCCAGCGTATATATTCCTGTGAGAGCCTTACTCTTGCTGCGTCCTGTGATCCTGACGACGGCCGACTTCCTGGAAGACTGGTGGACAGCTGTATGCAGCCCAGAGTAGAACAGCTCAGCAATGATAATTTTTTACTCCTTTCTGCTTTGATTTTTCTTTTATTAGTTTCCCACCCCTGATTTTTCCATACAAAGGTAAAGCATGCTTGATATAGAAAACTTGGAAAATACTGAAAGAGAATGGAGAATAAAATAAATTTTGTTATCACTCTTTATAACATTACTCAGATATACACACCACTAAACATGTATATTTTCTTCCAGTCTTCTTACTTTTGCAAGCACTCATATATATGTTTTTATAAGTAAAATTTGGATCCAACTGTATATAGTGTTGTTTATTCCTTTTTTTTGTTTGTTTCTTGGTCATAATATTTATTGTCATAAAAAATTCTTATCAACATGATTTTTTTAACGGTTGTCTAGTATTCTCTAGCACTGAGATATTCATAATTTATTTAACTAGGTCTCTGTTGTTTAACATTTAGGCTGTTTCCAATTTGTACTCTTATAAATAATGCTACGTTTAATAACCTTGAGCAGAATTGCTGCTGATTTCTTTAGGACATGTTTTTAGATGCTGAACATTGTTGGGTTCCTGGGTGGGAACAGCACTCTTGTGATCGTTTGGCCTCCAGCTAAACCAGCCTCTGTGAAGCAGGGAGGCTCGGGGCCAAGGGAATTTGCCTGCTCCTGTTTGCATCTACTTGAGCTCTTTTAGACTGCATGTTGAATTTCAGAAGGAGGCATCAAAGCATTTCTCCAGGAATCCGTAAATGGAAAGTCCTGCCACAGGTGAAATTGAGCACATATGCTTCAGAATAATGCCCTACTTGGTAGAGACTGGTTTTGAATTTTCTCTATTCTCGGCATGCTTTGGAGAAGTCCTGAATTATTTCAAAGAACAGCAATGGAACACCTACAATTTGTCAGACATTGTGCTTACCTCTGGAAATACAAAAGTAAATAAGCTCTCAAGGGGCTCACTTGCAGTGTAGAAGACAGAGAAGTGACTTATTGTGGGTGAGAAGTCCCCTGGGAATACAGAAAGGCGAGCCTCCGGTTCTTGGGGCTAAGTAGGCAGCAGAGGGCAAGACCACCTGTGCTGTAGAGGTGAAGTCTGAGCTGAATCTTGGAGAACAAGAAATATGTCTTTTGTAGAGAGGGAAAATTGTTCCAGGGAAAGGGAATAATATGTGCAAAACTGTGGACTTGTGATGGTTACGTGACATGTCAAGGGAACCATGAATACACTCTCATGGTAGGTAGGTAGCATGTAGGTGGAACGCCCCTATCTCTGTGACGTACCAGGTGATGGGGCTGCATAGCCAGTTGCCTTTCATTCCTGGGGCTCGAGCCCAGTTGTCCGTTTACCTCAGTGTGTCATATGAAGAAGATCAGGTAACACTGATTTGATACATAGAAGAACAATGGGAGCTGAGCTGGAAAGTTGGATGGGGTACAAATTGTGAAGGGCTGTGTGGGCCGTACCAAGAGAATTTTGGATTCCTTTGTCAGCTGTTTAGAGACAGCCAGTCTCTCTATGAAACACTACCGTGAAGGTATTAAATAGAAGATGGCCTAGTGCGGTGGCTCACGCCTGTAATCCCAGCATTTTGGGGTGGGGGCCGAGGTGGGTGGATCACCTGAGGTCAGGAGTTCAAGACCAGCCCCACTAACATAGTGAAAACTTGTGTCTACTAAAAATACAAAAATTAATGGGACATGGTGGCAGGCGCCTGTAATCCCAGCTACTCGGGAGGCTGAGACAGGAGAATCACTTAAACCCTGGAGGTGGAGGTTACAGTGAGCCAAGATTGTGCTACTGCACTCCAGCCTGGGCAATAAGAGTGAAACTCCATCTCAAAAAAAAAAAAAAAAAAAAAAGATATGGGTTTTCAAGTTGCTTAAAAACATACAACCTGGTGTTCTTTTACACTATCCCAACAATTTCATAACGTGTTTTTCCCCCTAAATAAAAATGTGATGCTATTAGCTCTGTATACTGACCTGTTTCACACCTCTTTGGGGAAAATATTGCAGTGTTGGAACCACACAGTGGAAACTTGCAGTTGTGAAGTCTGTTTTGCGTTAGCAAAAGGTGACAGTCTAAGGAGGAATGATTTGAAAAGTGCTAATAGTAAAACATCCGTTATTTTGATATCTACAAAAGTCTGTGCTATTTACTGTAACTGGTGTGAAAAGAATCAGTAAATGGGAAAATTGTGTTTTGGCCAACATAAATTCAAAGTCCACATATCACCAGCCTGTTGTATTTTCTTTCTCCAGCATTTCTTATTCATTAAATATCACTACATATCTAAGGTCTAAGAATTCTTCACCAGTGCAGTTAAGAGTAAGGTAAAAATGTTGGGATTCCCAAAGGGATATTAGACAGCAGGGTTTTTTTTTTTTATTATTTGTTTTTCATTTGTTTATTTTGGCATGTGTTGTAAATCTAGACCACAGAAATAAGCAGAAAAGAAAAAAATGTGTATGTTGTATTATAGAAATAGTTTCATTGATAAACTCTACATACTAATATCTAATGTATTTGGGTTTTAGGAAATTATAATACACAAGCCTCTGTGTATGTGTATGCATTTTCTTTAAGGTATAAATATATGACAGTGATATCTCTCTATTTCAAATGTAAACTCTTTTTTTTGGTAAGTTGTCATTTTGCAAGTTTGGTTGTTACTACAAAGAAGTATTTTATTTTCTCTCTGTTCTTAACTAATTTCATTTCAAGATGAGGGAAATGTGGAGTTCACATGGGTAGCTGAGCAGTCAGCATGTTTTCATTCCAGTCACGATAGGGTATTGAAAATTTCTGCTTCCTGGGTTCTCCTACCCCACATCTGTCTGAGCAATAGTATACATGAGTCAAAGACACTCAGGAATACTGTGTTAAAATTTAGAGGCGTTACTATGTTGGTCAACTTTTTAACCCCCCAACATAGCTAATGTAAAGGTGAGTAATGTACTCCGTGGTCTGTCACCTCACTGTGTCCATCAATCTGTCTGTGGCTAACAAAAAGGGAGCGCAGCAGACCGTGGAAAACAAGACAAGTGTTCAGTAGGAAAATCAGAGACAGTTGCCCTTCGCATTCTTGTATCGAAGGCTTTAGAGACTGGCACATGGGGCCAAAAGTGATTTGTGAGGGTGTGAATAGATTTTCCAGATGCCACATTTCAGAGGCTCTCAGATGAAGCTTCTGCTCCTTAATCTCTCCCCTGCTACCCCTTGCCTGCTTTCTCTTCATGGCAGTGTATTTCTGACAATTCAGGCTCTTGGTGAGAAGTAGATTTCTTTCACTTTTTAAAAACACGCTTGCTGGAAGTCATTGGCCTGAAAAAATTTGTCTGCACTCACTGCATTGATATTTCTGTAGGTCTTCAATATGAGCCCATTTTTATACTCCACCTTTAGTGGTTTCATCATTAAAGCTGTCAACACAGACACAGTAGACTGAATCTCCAGGAAAAATACCTTAGAAATGTCATTCTGAGAGTCGAAAGAGTCAACTGAGAATGGCTAGAACATGGAAAAGCCTTGTTTCCACTAAGTCTACTTATTTTCTTGCTACTGGCTTTCTTTAACTGCTAGAAAATTTCAATTCTTACAAGATAGTATTCGCACAACTATGAATAATTGATGTGTAACTACTTATAAGGTTAATGAAGAGTTTTCACTGGCACTGAGGGGCTACTGTTGGCTGAATAGGTTGGTTTAGCACCATAAGTCACTGATACGCTTTTAACTTTCTGTCATCTGGAGATCAGTATAAAAGCTTGTGAGTTCAGTTTCTCAAAAGGTTAAATAGAACTGCCATATGGCCAGGCAATCCCATTCCTAGGTATTGTGTTCCCAACTGAAATGAAAATGTGCCCGTACAAAAAGTTGTACACAAATGTTCATAGCAGCATTGTTCATAATAGCCTAAAGGTGGAACCAATACAATGTCCATTAACTGATGAATGGAGAAATAAAGTTTGGTATTTCCAAGCAATGGAATATTACTTGGCCATAAAAAGGAATGAAGTACTGATATAGGCTACTATGTGAATGAACTTAGAAAACATTATGCTAAGTGAAAGAGGCCAGTTACAAAAGGTCACATGTTGTATGATTTTCTTCTTATGGAATGTCCAGAACTCTGTAGAGAAAGTAGATGACTGATGGCTTAGGGTTCTGGGGCGGGGGGTTGGGGGAACGAAAGTAGATGACTGATGGCTTAGGGTTCTGGGGCGGGGGGTTGGGGGAATGGGAGGATGAGGAGAATAAGGAGTGATAGCTACAGGGTATGGGGTTTCTTTTTGAGGTGATAAAATGTCCTAAAATTGACGGTGGTGATGGTTGCACATATCTGTGAATATACTAAATACCATTGACTTGTAAACTTGGATTGAATGATTATATGGTTTGTGAATTATACCTTAATAAATCTGTTTTTAAAAAAGCAAGGAGTAGGCCGGGCGTAGTGGCTCATGCCTGCAATCCCAGCACTTTGGGAGGCCGAGGCGGGCGGATCACGAGGTCAAGAGATCGAGACCATCCTGGCCAACATGGTGAAACCCCATTTCTACTAAAAATTAGCTGGGCATGGTGGCGTGCGCCTGTAGTCCCAGCTACTCGGGAGGCTGAGGCAGGAGAATTGCTTGAACCCGGGAGGCGGAGGTTGCAGTGAGCCGAGATCACGTCACTGCACTCCAGCCTGGTGCCTGGCGGCGGAGTGAGACTGTCTTTAAAAAAAAAAAGAAAAAGAAAAAGAGAAAAGCAAGGAGTAAAAAACATGAGAAACATACAATTGAAGCCATTACCCTGGGCTGTAAGAGGAGGGTACATCAGGGAAAGACACTCAGATGATTTCCAAGTGGTAACGTTCTGTTTTCTAAGCAGGGTGGTGGGTACATGAATGTTCACTCTGTTCAATTTATCATTTTTATTTGAACTGCACGCATATGTCACAAACGCTGTTGGTATCTGAATTTCATAAGTTAAAAATAACTGTAGTCTAAAAAAAACCTGGTTAATCATGGAAAATATATCTTTTCAATATACAGTTTTCAAATATCAAATGCCATTCTATGGATACTTACTGTTTTATCTTATTGTCATGTGTCATCACCGTCCCTATTTCCCAGTATTTCTTGAGTGCCTGTGTTCATTTCCAGTGTCCTATGCAACGTCATGGGGCATATAATGTGGGCTCTGTATTTAATTGGAGAAGAGATGTTAGGAATAGTTGTAATAAAATCGCGACCATTTTGGAGGGGCCTGTTAAATGCCAAGCATGGTTAGAGAAGCTTTATATGCAATCTTTGATTTGATTCCTGTAATGACCCTATGAAGTGTGCCTGATAATCCCTGTTTTATTGATGACAAAAGTAAGGCTTGGAGAGATTATGTAAATTGTTCAGACTCAAAGAGCCAGTTAGTAAGGGATAGATCTGGAATTTCACCCCATGTCTGTCTTCTAGAATCTGCTGTTAACGATTATGCCATGTTAGCTTTTACTACACCAGTTTTTCCCGAACTTCTAAAACTGATGTCCTCCCCCTTTGATAAACTTCATAAAAATATCGTGCCTTCTCTCCAGTTGAGAATCTGTCTTTTTTCTTTCTCCATCAGTCAGGATCACTTTATCAAGCCTTATATTGTTTAGTTTGTAATGCAGAGAGTATTTGTTTTCTAGGTCTAAGATTAAACCCAACACGTGCTTTCAAGTGATGTATTTCCCCTGCAGTTTTAGACATATTCTCTCCTTCCCCTGCAACACACACACAGCTCAAGAATCTTAGGTGCTAGACTGTTTTGCCAATCTGAGAATCCATTTATAAAAAGGTGCTTCACAGGCAAAGGCAGTATTTAATCAATTCCAGATGGATAGACTAGCAGGTAACTTGCAGTGGAGTACAAATAACAAAATTATAGAATGGAAAGGAACTAAGATACTATTTTTCTAGAATTCCCCTTTTTTTTCTTAGACAAAAGGGACCTGAAACCTAAGAGTAACAAGAATTGAAATCCTGTTTGGTTGCTGATGACCTCTAAAAGCTAAGTACTTATCTTATGAACTGAGGAAGAGAATGTCGTAAGGTTTGTTCTTCTATCCTTTCAATTATGTTTTGATGTTCAACTCCATGCCGGGCAGTGTCCCTGAGGCTTTTCATTAGAAATGTGCAAGGCACAACCTTTCCCTTTGTGGAGATCGTGGTCTTTTGGGGGACATAGATCAAGAGCCCCAAATTAGAGTAATACTATAATAAAGAATAGGAGGCTGTGGGACCTCAAAAGATTGACATTTACTTCAACCTTGGGGGTAGAAGTGTCAGAGAAAGAGTTCAGGTAGTCGATACTTGAGTGGAATTCTTTAAGTTATATTGACTTGAGAGAAATTGGTATATTGAGGAAAATACTCATAATTTGACAGGAGACAAGGGGAAATGAGCTGACAGTGTTGGTCTGGGACATGTCATGAAGGACCCCTGACTCCATGCCTACCCATAGGTAAAGGGAATTCATTGGCTGGTTCAAACAGGGGGAAGGGTCACAGGACAAGATTTGCCCCAGATAAATTACTCTGGTAGCAGCTTCTGAGGATGCATTAGAGAGGCGAGGACGAGTTCAAGGGAAAAGATGGCTTTCCTCATTTAAGAAGTATTAAGCTGTTCCTGCATGGCACGTGCAATTGATTGTAAGATGCTATATTATTTTATATACTAAAATAAGAAAACCAGAATCTTAATTTTCAGATGCATCCCAATTCCAGCAATGTTAAAATGTGAAAAAAATATGTATTTTAGAATTGATGAATTGCAGTAAGTACTTAATAAATACCAATCAAAAGAATGCATGAATCTTTTCTGTCCGTGTCCCATGTAGATTTGGAATAGAATAAATACCTCATAAATGAACATTAGATTTGATTTCTAAGTCATATAGCTTCCCTTAGTGTGGCACATTAAAATTATGAAAGAGATCAGTTATTGTGGTTCCTTGAAGGCTTGTCCTTCTGTGGGCGTAACAGTCACTTTTGATAGCAAGAATTTTGGAGAAAAAAGGTTTGAGAAATGGCTGAATGAGGAAACTATGCTATGAGGGGTGACATTATTCCACTGGAGTTTCAGGCCTAATAGTGAAAACTGTGTTTGAGAACCTACTGGCTGCCTATAGGTCCATCGTATGGTTCAAGAGGAGGAGTTTAAAAACCAGTGATAGGGTCATGGCACGATTGAAAAGGAATAGTGAGAGATAATTTAGAGGACTTCCCTTGGGGGCACTTTTAAGGGGAAATTGCTGTTTGTAAGCTACTCTCTCCTGCAGCAGCTGGGTATTTCCTGAATCTAGGGCCTGTCTTGTCTGTTTTCCCCCTATATTTGCTCAGTGGGATCCCAGCCAGGAATGTCTAAGAGACAAGGGCAGCTGGGTGTGCACTGACCTCGAGATTGTATTTTGCTTCTGCGGCTGTTTTGCTTCAGTTTGCACCATTTGGGGGCACTTCTAAGGGCAGAATGCAGCAAGCACTGCCAAACTTAGATACATTCTTTGCATTCTCCATGTGTTTGTACTTGTGCAACCCGAGAAAGTGCACTGAGCTAGGAGAGAGTGGGCAAAGCAGGTGGTGGAAAGTACTGTCAGCTCTTAGACATATTGAAAAAGTGGGCCCTTTTACAATGGTTCCTAGAAATGTGACTTCTATGGGCATGCTGCATCGTGAAGGGAGAAGACCCACTGTTTTCATTTTAAAATGTGACAGAAAGCTTGTGGAACTGCTGTCTTTTGCATAAGTGGTTATTATTACCAAGGATTGTTATTCTTTTGCACAGTAAAATAGTAGAAAAAAGATCCTTGTGTATGATAACTGTATTTTCTTTCTTTATTTTATTTTATTGTTTGAGGTGATCTTGTTCTGTCATCCAGGCTGGAGTGCGATGGAGGTTGGCTCACTGCAACCTCCAACTTTCGGGTTCAAGCAATTCTCCTGCCTCAGCCTCCCGAGTAGCTGGGATTACAGGCATTCGCCACCACATCTGGCTAATTTTTTATTTTTATTCAAGTCGGGGTTTCGTTATGTTGTCCAGGCTGGTCGCAAACTCCTGACCTCAGGTGATCAACCTGCTTCTACCTCCCAAAGTGCTGGGATTTCAGGCCGAGCCACTGTGCCCGGCCTGTATTTTCCTACAAATAAGTTACGATAAAGGCTAATGGTCTTTGGGAAGATCAAGGATGTGCTGTTTTCATACGGTAAAAGTGCAACACATTAATTATGTCATTCTGCCTTTATCGGGTCTTGCTGACTCCAGCCCTCTCCTTCCCTTTCTTATAGCCACCAGTTTAGACATTGTGACCAGATTAAATTTCTGGAATCACCCTTTTCAATATACAGTTTTCAAATATTAAATGTCATTCTCTGGATTCTTACTGTTTTATCTTATTGTCATTTGTCATCACAGTCCCTATTTCCCAGTGTTTCTTGAGTGCCTGTGTCCATCTTCAGTGTCCTATGCAATGTAATAGAGCATGTAATGTAATTTCTTTTTAATGAATTAGCTGATTTTGTGAGGACTTGAAAGGAGATTTTGAGCTATTTGTTAAAATTCTAGCTATTCTTCAGTAATTATAGAGTATTGGGAACTTCTGGATTATGAAGTTCTTTTCTTTCATACATTATCAGGTTTTTCTTGGTGTCTAGGTTTTTCTAAGCATTGTCCCCTACATCTTATGGTCATCAAATGTCCTACAAGTGTTTTGTGACAGAAAACAGAAATAAATATTTTTGGAAACTGAAGGTTACTTTGCATCTATTCACAGATCACAGTTACTGTTATATACTACAAGAAAAGATAAAACTTTTTCTTCCACTATCTTAGGTTCAGAACTGGGGCCTACAAGTTAGCTGAAAAAAAAGACAGATTAACAAAAAAACAGATTTAATGACATATATATGCATGGGAGTTCACAAAGAAATATAATTCAAGGAGGTGGTTAGAAGTGGGGGCCTATATATATCCTCTTAACAAAGAACAATAAATTGTGAAAATGTGACAAGAGAAAAGAAAGGGGTTTTGGACTTCTAGAGGTACTTATTTTTGGTAAGATACATGTATGAGGAAAACTAATGGAAGATAAGAGTTATCACAGTCAGGCTTGCTTATGCAGATTGAAGTCGGTGTCATTTTCAGTGAGAAGAGTTACCTCCTCTTCCTGGTATGGGAGAAGGAAGGGACGACACTTTCACTGAGGGAAATTTATGCTGACTTTAGGCAGATACAAGGAAGGTAGAGAGCTTTATATTCATCTGATGTTTTTCAGTTGCCTTTAGCTCAAAATAATTCTTGTGCCAACATGGCATGTTTTAGACTGATAAACACAGATCCCCTTCAATACAAATACTCTTTTCTCTAATACACACACACACGGAGATGACAAAAGCAGACAAAAACAGTTTTTGTCTTTTGGGCTTACAGTCTAGATGAAAGACAAATTATCCCAGCCAAGGTGATTTGTGTGAGATAAATCTCACAAATGGTAGCTGCATCCTCTGGGAAGATGTTAATGAGTACTGGAAGAGTGCCTCAACTTATTCTCAGGTCACTCAGACAAGTCATAGCTCAGCATTTGTTTATTCTGTTTTGAAATGGAGGTGAATATACACTTGTCCAGCTTGTGTTGAAGGACTGTTGAAGGGTCAACTAAGATTCTAGATGTTAGAGTCCTTTCAGATGATCAGTGTTTGGGCTCTCTTCCCTAAAAGTCATACATGCACAAAGCATGGAATCTAGTTTTAGGAGGTTCACAGACATCCATGGGCACAGGTTAAGAGCTGCTGGATAAAATACAGCTACAGTCCAAGGGCAGAACAAGCCAGCACACTTATCTCATGAAGGATAGTTGTGAGGTTAATATGCACCCACTCTACCAGTCAGGGAAGCAGCTTGATCACCTTGAACTTTCACCTGAAAGCTAATGTGCCAAGAGGTGAGATCACCAGCATCACCCAGCATCATGTTCTTTCTCTGGAGGCAAATGCCAAGTGCAGCATGGTAGTTATTCAGCAGCTTCCGTGAACCTAACCAAGGCATGTAGTTCCATTAGTTGAGTGGTTGTGTGGGAGACCCTGTGAAATAGGGGATCTTCATACGCTTTTGTAAACAATTGCTCAGTCCTTGAGGGAATGATGGTGAGAACGAAAGTCCTTACAAAGAGATTGAAGGTGGCTTTTGCAACCAGAGGTACAAAAAGAGGCTGTAATCTTGCATCGTTATTATTTCTTTTCTACCTTTAGTCCTACTTGTGCTGCATTCAAAGACGATGTGGCAGTAATTAACACTGAGTGAAGGTCTGACAGTTGGGTGGCATTTTAATAGCTAAATGAAAGTGCTGAGAGTAATTACTCGGGATTTCTTCCATGTGGCTGATCATGCACTTGCACTTTGGGGCAGAAAGAGGCACCTCACTCACTAGGCTTTGCTCCACTTCAGTCAGCTTGTGCCACAAAGGCACAGAGGTCTCCTCACATGTTACCTGAAAATCAGATGTGCTGATAATGGCTTGGCAACTGAAGGTACACGGGAACCTTAATTACTTTGGTAGTCAGAACCACCGTGTCACACAGCTTGGGGGGAACCATTCAAGATATATTTGTATCATGTTGTACTGTATATGAAGGATGCTTCTTGGAGTTGTGTGCAGAGGCACGTCAGGATGCCAGCCTCAAAATAGATGTAATGGGTTGGCAGAAACAAGGGGCTTCTCCAGGGAAAGGTTGTCAGGGAATTTGTTGTAAAATTTCAGTAATGAATGGCTTTTATGTCTTGATGCTCTGTGCTTTGCTAGGTGGCTGCCATATTGCCATTTCACTGGAAACCCTGATCAATTCCCTAAGTACATGACGATAGCAGTACTCCTGTGGGCTGGCTGCACTTCAGTTGTAACACCAACATTGGCAAATGGAGGACATTATCTTCCTAAAAGAATCTTTTGTGGCCACATACATGGCACAGAACAGACTATTCTATGTTCTGTTAAATGATTCATAGATCCCCTAATGATAGGCTTAATGGGCATGTAACATCAGTCCATTAAGAAAATGTCCTCCCAGGCACTCTGAAGTTTCCATAGCAAGTGCTCCACAAATGTTGGTACCTCGTGGTGTCTGCTCCTTGAGACTGGGATCTTGACTTTTTATCCATTGATTTTTAGTGTACAGTACAGAACTGGCATAGAGCAGGCACTCAGAAAATATTTTTTGGAAAAATCTGTTTACGAGTGCTGACACAGAATTTGACAAAATCAGCTTTTCGTATCAAATTTTCTAAGTAATAGTGTTAACCAGCACCAATGGACACAGTTTCTGGTACTTCCAATGAGAAGTCACATTCCCATTATTTTCTGAAAAAATAAAAAAAAGATGACATTTTTGAGGGCCTAATAAGTGCCACGTGGTTGTACTAGATCCCTTGTGAGCAGATTGGAGGTTGGGCAAATCCTGACTTTAATCACTTATTTGCTGTTTTGGGGACTCAGTTTTTTCATCTACAAAATTAAAATACTAATGTATTTTAACACCTTAGAGAGTTCATGTCAGGATTACAGAAAATGCATGTAAGTGCTTAGCACATGGTAAGTATACAAGAAATGAAGCCTGCTATTAATTGCCTCCTTCGTGTAACACTTCCTGAGAACTTACTGTCAGTTTTGATACTGCTAATAAACTACAGATACCAATAAAATTCAGAAACTGTATATACTTCAAGTAGCTTACAGTCCAGAGGTGGAGTTAGGCACTTAAACACATAGTTACAATACATGGCAAGTTCCATAGTCAAATATTGTAAGAACACAAAGGAGAAGCAACTAAGCTCTGCTGTGGAGGAGGAAATGGGTTTTAGGAAGGGCTTTGTGTACACGATGCTTACTCCGATTTGGAGGTGGAAATCAGTTTTTAAGGAAGTTGTTTGTGAACAGATCTAACTGAAAGTGGTTAAAGTAGAACACGAAGGTAGTGTGTGTATAAGGATGCCTGTGTGTGTGCTGAAGCAGTAGGGAAGAAGTCACCCTATGTGGAAGACAGTTCATTCCCAAGACATTAGGAAACTCAACAAATTAACATAGATTGCTCAGTCACATAGCTAATAAGTGGCAGGACCTGAATTTTGAACTGAAATGTTTTCTACAATGGCCAGTGCTCTTTGTATCTTTTTATACCTAATTTTAAAAATACTTAAGTTACTACATTTTAAAGTGTGCTTTGTATTACTTCTTAGAGCACCCTAACATTTTCAGAAGAGTATCTCTATTCAATAACGTGTGTCAATGGGAAGTTGTCATGTGTTATAAAAATGAGATTCTAGGCTCGGCCTTTCTGTGGTGGTTGTTTGGGTAAAGTAAGATCTGTTGATCTCCAGCAAGTCAAGAGACATCTCTGCCCAGAGGAAATTGGTTAGCAGGGATAAGATAGTACTAGAACTGGAAGCTGAGGGCAGTCATGCCAGCTCTGCCCCAGGCCAGTCTCTGTATTGAGTACTTTCAGGTACATGGAAAACACCAAAATACATACAGGCTGTTTAATTATTTTGTATCACTCCTGGAGATGGTAAAGTAAAATAAACACATTAAATAGTCGATTAATTCACTGGCAGGAATCTTTCTTTGGAAAGATCTGCTCTTCACACCCCCACTCCTTGCTCATCTATATTTTTCTGATTATGCAGTCATTACTTTAGTTCTGCTGGAGTCCAAGTTTTTAACCTCTAGGCCATTTTAACAGCAAATTTCTCCTGAGAATGTAGAATCACTCTATCTTCACCTGTAAGAGACTGCAAAGGGGAGAACTAATATTTCTTTGCCAGTGCTAAATAGAAACTTCATATGCCTCATTCCTAATGGTTTGAAATTCATAGTGCTTACAGGTGGCTTTGGTTTAAGCCAAATAGTTCTGTTCAAGAGAGAAAGTTTACTGTAATGACACAGATTTTTCACTTCAATTGTTGTCATTATTCTTAATTCATTATTTGACTTAATAATCAGCTAAACAAATTTTCTTTCAGTTGTAGGTTGCCTGTTCACTCTGATGATAGTTTCTTTTGCTGTGCAGAAGCTCTTTAGTTTAATTAGATCCCATTTGTCTATTCTGGCTTTTGTTGCCATTGCTTTTGGTGTTTTAGTCATGAAGTCTTTGCCCATGCCTATGTCATGAATGGTACTGCCTAGGTTTTCTTCTAGAATTTTTATAGTTTTAGGTCTCACATTTAAGTCTTTAATCTATCTTGAGTTAGTTTTTGTATAAGGTATAAGGAAGGTATTAGGGAGGGATCCAGTCAGCTTTCTGCACATGGCTAGTCAGTTTTTTCAACACCATTTATTAAAAAGGGAATACTTTCTCCATTACTTGTTTTTGTCAGGTTTGTCAAAGATCAGATGGTTGTAGATGTGTAGCATTATTTCTGAGGCCTCTGTTCTGTTCCATTGGTCTATGTATCAACAAAGGACTAATTCAGAATCTACAAAGAACTTAAAAAAATTTACAAGAAACAAAATCCCCATCAAAAAGTGGGGAAAGGGTATGAAAAGACACTTCTCTAAAGGAGACATTTATGCGGCCAACAAACATGAAAAAAAGCTCATCATCACTGCTTATTAGAGAAATGCAAATCAAAACCACAGTGAGATACCATCTCATGCCAGTTAGAATGGCGATCATTAAAAAGTCAGGAGACAACAGATGTTGGAGAGGATGTAGAGAAATAGGAATGCTTTTACACTGTTGGTAGGAGTGTAAATTAGTTCAACTGTTGTGGAAGGCAGTGTGATTATTCTTCAAGGATTTAGAACTAGAAATACTATTTAACCCAGTCTTCCATTTGTAATAGAATAAAATCTCATTCTATTATAAAGACACATGCACACGTATGTTTATTGTGGCACTGTTTACAATAGCAAAGACTTGGAACCAACCCAAATGCCCATCAATGATAGACTGGATAAAGAAAATGTGGCACATATACACCATGGAATACTATGCAGCCATAAAAAGGATGAGTTCATATCCTTTACAGGGACATGGATGAAGCTGGAAACCATCATTCTTGGCCAACTAACAGAAGAACAGAAAACCAAACACCACATGTTCTCACTTATAAGTGAGAGTTGAACAATGAGAACACATGGACACAGGGAGGGGAACATAACTCACTGGGGCCTTTTGAGGGGTGAGGGGCTGGGGAGGAATAGCATTAGGAGAAATACCTAATGTAGATGATGGGGTGATAGATGCAGCAAACCACCATGGCACATGTATACATATATAACAAACCTGCACATTCTGCACGTGTACCCCAGAACTTAAAGTATAATAAAAAAGAAATCAGCTGCACAAAATCCATCTCTTCCTAAAAATATCCCCAAACACATACTCTTTACGTTTTTTATCTCATGAAAGCATTTGAATATAGTGGCTGAGAAGGGAACGTGAGAGGGGTGTTTGAAAGAACTATCCCTAGAAAGATTTGAAACAAAACGTGGAAGATGTGAGAGCTGGTTTTAGGTTTTGGAGATGTGGCTGTTGGCTTGTTTCAGTTACACACACTGGCAAACACTGGCATCTCAATGTAGGAGAGTCTCTATCTTCTAGCATTATGTAGTTAGTGTTGTACTACAGTATGGTTAACTACTGAGTGGAATTCAGTAATTAAGAGTGAGCATTTCTGCAGTAACAAAAGACACTTACCTCTACTGGCTCTTAAGTAGGCCTTCATTTCTGAGCTTCGAACCACTCCTAAGACACGGAACTGATATTTTAATTGTTGGGTTGCTTACGTCTATTTCCTCATTCTTCTAAATTGAAACTGTCCTATTAATTATTAAATTATTTTTTCAAACTTTTTAATTGTAAAGTGGCACAAAACAAACATGCTCAGCTTATTTAATTAGCACCAGTGTGACCATCTCTCCGTTTAAGAAATAGAATTGCTCTATTATTTGCCTCACAGAAAAACCTCACTAATCCAGAGAATTGGGAGGAGCAGGGACATATTATATTGATGGAAAGTAAGGCAATAATAATTTGTGAAGGATCTTATTCCCTTTTAGATTTAGACAATAACGGAGAAACCCTGGAGTAGCAAAGTTTTTCAACAGAAGTCCTCGAACACCAGCTTTAGTAGAGAACACTGGCTTTGATGTCTAATTGTAATTAGCAAGTGAATGGATGTGAATGAGGTTTGACTGAAGATTTTTAAAAATAAGATTTCCTTTTTTATATTATTACTTTTCTTGAAATCTATTCTATATGGAAAATCGACAATTAAACTTCCATTCAGCTCTAATTTCAGCAATTGCAAATTCTGAATGAGGAGAGGTGAAATAAGAAGAATTTATTGTGTTTGAAAATTAGGGCTAGGGAGGGGAGCACCACACACTGGGGCCTGTTGGGGGTAAATAGGGGAGGGACAGCATGGGGTGGGGAGTTGGGGAGAGATGCCAGATATAGGTGATGAGGAGGAAGGCAGCAAACCACACTGCCATGTGTGTACCTATGCAACAATCTTGCATGTTCTTCACATGTACCCCAAAACCTAAAATGCAATTAAAAAAAAGAAAATTAGGGCTATAAATGGTATAGGTGAACAATACACTTCTGAATGTCTTTATCAAAACATCCCTTGGTGAACAAGAGGAATTTGGAAACCCTAGAGATACTGGTAGGCTGACTGAGAAACCTCCACTGCAAACCTGAAATTTGTTAGCATCTTTGTGTTTTCTTTTTACACTTGATACAAACTTATTCATGTTTAATTTAACATATTAAAAAAATGCCACCAAAACCAAAGTTTTTATGGAAAATAGGCTTTTCACAAAGATACGCTGTGGTTGAATGCAGCTTCACAGATTCTCTGGGACCCAGCTGGTCCTCTCAGAGAAATGTATATTTGTATATTAATGATGTGAAGATACATGTATTCATCTCTCTCATAGTTATTTATTTCATCAAGAAAAAGTAAAGAACAACTTATAAATATTTTCTTGTTGTTGATCTTGGTAAAATATCTACTTAACCAACGTTTATGACGTGTCCCCTGTGGCCTAGGTATTGTGCACGTAGCTAGAGATACTAACATGAAGGGAGCCCAGCCCCGGCTTTGGAAGGAGCAGGAGCATAGTTGAATGGGGAATATGGATGTAAACAAGTTATTTCATCAGGGTAATTTATGTATTTGTTCATTTGCCGGGGAGTAGTGAGGCCTCAAACAGCATTTTGTTTAAAAAAAAGAATAACGTATATTCTTTATCCCATGCATGTTTGCCATTTTGTTCAATACTTGAAATCCATTTGCCTTATGAAATGCTTATGGAATCATGATTTCTAGAAATACTTTAAAGTTTGCGGAACGCATATGCTGTCCTATAAGTGATATAGGTTGTTCCTTCCATCATTTCTGACAGAAATGATACATGCAATTAACATGTGTTCTTTTAAAATAATACTGTTAGCAAAGCAAGTTTATACCCTCCACTGATATCTCTGTCTGCGTACCCAAATCCCGCTGGTATTTTAAAGGCTAGCTTGGTGCCCACCTTTTCCATTCAGCGCTCCTTGGCTGTGTCTGTTTGTATCGATTTCCTGCCTGTCTGAACCCTCTTTGCATTTACATTGTGTTCTGCCTGGCTGGCTTGTTAGAGCAGAAATCCCAAACTCCATCCTTTCTCCTTTCTTGAGCAGGGTTCTCGAGAAATGGATGATGGACAGGTTCCTGCAGCAAATGTTTCCTGTGTGTTCCTCATCAGAGTGGCTGCCACACACCTCTGTCTAGACTCAGGCTTCTGCCTTGACACTCATAAGACTCCCTTCTGGGCTCTCTCCTGAGCCCTAGAGCTGAGAGGGCCCTGGGTTTGCTGTGAATTCCTTTTCTTCTAGAACCCAGCTGGCGTCCCTTCCTACTCCCATCCTAGTATTTTCAAAGCAGTAGATACCTCAGTCATCCGCCCACTGAGAAGGCAGAGCCACTTGTCCCCTTTAGCTCACTCTTCATTCTTTCTACTAAAACTCCATCCTCAAACCAGGGGCCTTAATGTACCATTTTGACCTCTACATGTCCTTTGTGGGCGGCCACCCTTGGGCGTGAGCTCAGTTTGTGACGGGTATGTCATATTTTAGTGTTAATTGATAAACACTAACTTAATCATTTCTTTGTATTTGGCAAAATTCTTTCATTCTCTTTAGCTCATTTGAACTTTAATATAACTTTAGTTCAACTCTGAGAGGCAGGCAGGATGCCTTTATTATTTCTACTTGATAGGAAAAGAAACCAAAAGCTAAAAAATTTTAGTGGCCTTGTTCAATGTCAGAAAAAATATAAATGATGAAGTCATTTTCAGTCATGTACTCTTCTAAAGCACAGGTTTTTTTTTTTGCTTTTCTTCATTTATATTTCATGTATTTTAATCTATTTTTACTAATGTGACATGCTGCTTGGGGACCAGCTCATGCCATAAATATCTGAATCCTCTAAAACACCAAACAGTTCAACTTACCATACATGTATTGATGTAAAGAGTAGTAGTTTCCTCATGTAGTGAGCGTCTTTATGTATTAGACTCCCTGGTGGATGTTTTCTGTGAATTTCCCCTCATTCTCAACATACCTCTGCTGGGTAGGTTTTATCATACTTTCGTACCATTAATATGCTTTGAAATAACTTGGGAATGTTAATCCTGATGTAGTAGGTCTGGGCAGGGCCCCGTTTTCTGCATTTGTAACAAGGTTCCCAGGTAAGTTGGATGGTCACTGGTGCAGTCTGAGTAGCATGCTGTTTATAGGTGAAGAGACTTTGGCTCTAAAAGATTGGGTAATTTTTCAAAGATAACACAACTGGAAGTGGTAAAGCCTTATTGAAAAAGCGATCTTGCTCCCTGGAGAGTTGCCTTAGTGCAGTAAGACGGATACGTTCAAAGTGATCTTTGGGAGGTACTTTAATGTGGAATTTACTCTAATGGAGTATAATGGGAGGAACTTAGGTAGGAACTATGATTTGAGTAGAACCTCAAAAGACTGGTATGACTTTGACTGACAAAGATGGGACCAAAGGGCTTTATGGATAGCAAGAACAAAAAGGGAACAAGGACACAGAATGCAGGGGTGTACAGAACATTTTCTGAAAATGTTGAGCAGGTGGCTGTAGCCAATTCATGGGGAGAGGTGTACTATAGCTTTAAAGGGAGGCTGAGATTGGGCCGGGCGCGGTGGCTCACGCCTGTAATCCCAGCACTCTGGGAGGCCAAGGTGGGAGGATCACGAGGTCACAAGATCAAGACCATCTTGGCCAACATGGTGAAACCCTGTCTCTACTAAAAATACAAAAATTAGCTGGCGTGGTGGCATGCGCCTGTAGTCCCAGCCACTCAGGAGGCTGAAGCAGGAGAATTGCTTGAACCTGGGAGGCGGAGGTTGCAGTGAGCCGAGATCGTGCCATTGCACTCCAGCCTGGCGCCTGGCGCCTGACGACAGAACAAGACTCTGTCTCAAAAAAAAAAAAAAAAAAAGGAGGCTGAGATTGGATGGGAGAGCAAGAGTAGACAGGAGAACCCCTGGGAGATTTGGAGGAGAATGTCTGTGATTGCACATTGAAGATGCTCAGGAAATGTGCATCGCTTGATTGAATGTAATCTAGTTATTAGTCATCCATTGCCCATGTTGCACCATTGACATCTCCATAGAATTCTGTGGCCTGGCTAAAAGGTCACAGAACTATTCCAAGATGACTTTTACTGTTGTTTATATAGAGCTTTCTTAATAGTCTCTTTGCCTGTGGCAATGAAGGATACGTTACTTTTCCCCCACTTCCCAAATATTTTTGGGGCTAAGAAAATGCTGTTTTTGCACAGACCAGTAATACACATTCTTCTTAAAAGAAGTATTGTTCCTTCAGTAGCAACTTGTAATGAGAAAAGTGGAACAAAGACAAAATGCAATTCTGGTCTGAATGGAGACCGGTTTTTCTTTGTGTGAATAACCAGCATTCCAGTCAGGTTGCCACAGTGATGCTGAGATTATAACCGTTCATGCCAGCAGTCAGAGAATGTTGCCCAATTAGTTATTCTCAGCTGCTAGGTTACCTTGACAGTGGCTCAAAAAGCAGGTTTTGAGTTGAAAGGCCCTCGAAAATGAGCAGTTAAGGACTTGCAATGCTGTCACCCTCAGTGGGGTGCAAAGACCGGAAGCTCCAGCACGATCTGGTTTACGCCATGTAGGTGCAGTCAGCCTTGTGGAGGTAGGCACATTTTAAAAATTCTGGTCTTTCCCTACCCCCTGTATCATCAGCTAGCTTTGTGAGGGATTTTATTGTTTCTGGGGGCTGCCTTCAGATGTTGCAGGTGGGAGACAGTGGGGGGAAGGTATGTTTTGGCATTGGAGGCTCTTGTAGCCTCACTTTTGTTTTTCCTCCTGTGAACAATCTCCTTCACAGGATTGATGCGGAGATGAGATAAAATAACCTTTACAAAGTACCCTGCATAATGTCTGGGGCATGGGAGCTACTCAGTGTGAAGCAGTTCTTCTCAAATGTTGTTTCAAAAGTTACAAAGCATTAAACACTATGATTATGACCATCACTTTTCGGTCTTTTCTGTTCTTTCAGTCAGAGTAGGGTAAGGTAGGATACAGTAACACACTATCTTAGAGGCTTTATATAACTAAGGTTTATTTCTTGACCATGTCACATGCCCAGGGTGAATCAGTAGAGGACTCTATTCATCAGCTACCTAAGTGCCAGACTAATGGAGGTATCGTGTCCACATATGCTTCCACGGTCATCACAGTGTTTCAATCAAATATTCCACCTGGAAGTGGAAAATCGCTTCCATGCACACTTCATTAGCCAAAGTAAATCATGGGGTCCCATCTGGCTTCAAGAAGGGTAGGGAAGTGCCATCCTATAACATGCCTGCAGGAGGAGAAATAGAACATTTATGCAACAACCATAGTGACTGCCACCTCTACCAAAGATCAAAAAGCTGATGGAGAAGAGTACTTTAAAGAAGGACTGTTAGTCAAACATAAATGAATAAAAATATCTGAACGGTAAACTTCAAAGTAAATCAATTAGATTTCAGCTTCATCAAACAGGAAACTAAAAATATTAGTGAGTTAAGGAAAATAGCAGTTTGTTTCTCTTTCAAGATAAAGAAGTTCAGACATAGGCAGTTCAGTGGTAGCGTGGTAGTTTCATGGTCATCAAAGGCATAGGATCATTTTATTGTACTGCTGTAACAATCTTCGCATAAGGCTTCCATTCTTAAATTCACCTCAGGATCAGAAATGGCTGTAGTGTTCTAGCCATTACATCTGCATTCCAGGCAGCAGGAAGGAGGAGGGAGGAAGACAGAAGAACCCTTCTCCAAACCAAGTCAGCTCCGTGTGAGCAGCCCTTCTGAATGCTCCACCCAATAATTCTGCTTACGTATCATTGGCCAGAATTTAGTCATATATTCACTCCTAGCCTCAGTGGGACTAGGACATGTACATTTTGAGCTGGGTGCATTGCCTCCCAAATAAAATTGGAATTTTTGTTAAGGAGCAAGGGGAGAATGAATATTGGGTGGTATTGATCAATCTCTGTTACAGTAACTTAAGATGCAAGCTTTAGTTAAGTAGGATTGACAGAAAAGATTGCTCTATACACTCTCATTTTCCATTCTATGTACCACAGAATGTCAGTGCTTAGAGGAGATGCAAAGTTTCCTCAAAGAGTGTTCTGTGGCCAGACAAGTTTGGAAAATGTGAAAAGCTTTGCCCTGTCTTGGAGATTCACAGGGTACATTAACACATTAAAAGTTTTGAGAGGCCTTGCAGTAAAGAAACCCCTAACCTGCTAATCTTTTTAACCTAGTGTTCCCAAACTTATTTGACAGTGGAAATTCAACAGCCGTGGGAATCTGGAGGGACAAAAGGATTGGCTTTAGCTTCTTGAGTCTGCCAAAAAGCTTTTAGATCCTTGAACAGATGGTTTAAAGCCCCCATTCCAAAATATTATCTGCCTTGCAAAACTAATAAGCAAGGAAACAAACTTGTATGTTCTTTATGGTGGCCTAGCCATAGAGATAAAAGCCTTGAAAAAGAATAGATGCAAATGAAGCCCAGTTATTTACATCTGTGTGCGATTTATAAGAGTTGGTATTATCCAGCCATCTGCACCATTACTGGTGATACCAATGATGGACTAAGATTGGTTTGTACCTCTGCCAGATGACAGGCCCCTGCCCCAGGTAGCTGTTGTTGGGTTCCTGGCTGTTCCTACAGGGCTCTGGGCCATCTCCCCACCCTTCTCTGGTAATGGGAGAGTAACAGAAGATCTAATCAACCAGCCAGTATTTGGCTACTCATAGAAAAGTCCTGGGTCATTGGCCAAAAGGCATTAACCCTGCCCCTTTCAGTGTACACAACTCTTGCCCTCATCAGTGGTTCCCTGTGCAAAAGGGCAAAGAAGGGAGCTCCCTGTACTGTGAAGAGGGGTCGGGGCAGGTAGGTAACTGGTAAAGGGGGCCTCATACTCCCATTAGTAGAGGTTAGAGTAGGGTTAGGTTCCTCTTGCCAGTTTTACCTCTGCCTTTGGTCAACTTCATGGTTGCTTATAGGTGTAGGAAGAACTTCTAAAAATGCTTTCAAGCAAATAACATGTCATTGGTCTATTGTAAGCAGGTGGTAAATGAATATCTTTAGGGGAATGGTCTTGCTAAGGCTCTTCTTCCAAAATAGAACCTTGAGGTGTTTTCTAATCTTCCTTAATTATTTAGGTAACCAGCTCTTGCCTTTAAAGTTCATCTCCTGCGGTTGCTATCTTTTTTTTCATCTAAGCATCTTCAAAAAGGCAAAAGGCCAAATATTTGCTAGTCTGGTTCCCATCACTTCCACCTCGTGTTGCTGGAAATACTGGAAAGTTACCCTGTCCTGACAGGTCTGGAAGAATCCCATGTTTGCAAATCTTTGTAAACCATATGGTACATTTTCCCAAACAGCGATATAATCTCTGCAACAACCTGATGATGGGAGGGAAGGCACCAAGTTGGGGGTCGTGGTGGATTAAGTGCATATTGACCTTTAGAGCAACTTGCATGTGTGTTTTTTAAAAGACTTTAGGAGAGCTGAGAAAAATTCCTGGAGATGGAGATAACTATCCTTGTCCAAAATCTGCCTTGTGACTTAGTACCCTGAAGAATTTTCTTAATCTGCCTTATGGAGTTGGTGTGCCTTTCTCTGACTTCAGATGTGTTAGAAAACAGTCTCTGAGACCCTGCACGGTGGCTCATGCCTGTAATCCCAGCACTTTGGGAGGCCAAGGCGGGTGAATCACAAGGTCAAGAGATCGAGACCATCCCAGCCAACATGAAACATGAAATCCTATCTCTACTAAATACAAAAAATTAGCCGGGTGTGGTGGTGCGTGCCTGTAGTCCCAGCTACACAGGACACTGAGGCAGGGGAATCACTTGAACCTGGGAGGCGGAGATTGCATTGAGCTGAAACCGTGCACTCCAGCCTGGGCAACAGAGCGAGACTCCGTCCCACCCCACCCCCCCAAAAAAAAACCAGAAACAGAAAAGAGTCTCTGAACATACAGTTGAGGCTTATGCATTCCTTGTGTGCACAAGCAGGTTTGTAGTCGTGACTCAGGAATTTCGGGTCAGGAAACATGAGAAAGGCTAGCAAGTGAATCCCAACAGCTGACAAAGGATTAAAATAGCTGTGCTATGCACCAAAATCAGAAAAAATATTGAAGTCAGTGTTACAAAAAGTCCATTGGTTGTTCTCTTTTTAGTTTTATATTCTTAACTGTATATATGTATTTATCCAATGTAAGCCGGTGGGTAATCAAGTTATATAAGATTCTTTGTTTTCATCTGTAAGGAAATAATTTGGAATTGAGCTAACTATGAGTATGAATGTGCTAAGTCTGTGAACTGAGAAAAATGTATTTTGAAAATTTTATTTATCTTTTATGCTCATATATATGCATGTGACAGTCCTACTAAATGGACTGTCAAACTGACCATGTGTGCGAAATCTTGTTGCATCAGCTCTGGAAATGAATGAAATGAATTTCTTAACCCAGAAATCTGGATTTTGCAACAGAACAGCGGTGCCTGCCCATCTCACCTACTGTCCCTGTTTCCTTCCTTTCCAGGCCCACTTTTCGAAAGGCAATGGGTGATTCCGTTGGTTTATCAAAGAGTTAAACCAAACAGAAGGAAAAACTAGAAGTCAAAAGACACAGGTCTTGATTTAACTCTGCCACTAACTAGGATGAGACCTCAGACAAATCACCTAAACTCTCTTGTTGGAGAAACCTGTAATTGTATAAGTATTTAGAGCCTATCTGGGCCTCTCTTTGCTCTTCTGTAAAATACGTAGAGAGATTTTATTGATATGATCTCAGAAATCCTTGCTGCAAATGTCAGAGACCTTACGGCATTGTGGCTGTCAGTGGTAGAACTGGTGATGCAAAGACTTGCTCCTTCCAGATGATATTTATTGAGTATCTCTGATGTCCCAGTCACGATCGATACTGCAGTGGACAAAACCAATAAAAGTTATTCATTCTTGGGGTAAAGAAGTTATTCTTCCTTGAGTAAAGAATTTTAACACTTTTCAGGCACTTACAATATGCTAGATATTGCTTTCCATGTTATATATATATTAATTATTGTACCAAATAATCCGGCGAAGTGAATATTACCATTATCACTATTTTATAGTTGAGGAAGCAGACATAGAAAGATTAAATAACATGCCCAAGGTCACATAGCTAGTACGTGATGAAGCTGGGATTCGATTCAGGCTTTTGGCTGTAGAGTCTGTGGTTTTTACTGTTATGCTATACTGCCTCTCACTGCCAATTAATTGGTTAGCTTAAAGTAATTAGCATTCATCCTAGCTAATGGCAAAGTAGCAAAAGAAGAAACTAGCTTCAGACTGAAATCTGAGAGCCTGTTTGCTCTCCCTCTCTGGGGCTTCTGGCTCTGATAAGAGGCAGGGACACCAAATAACCATGGTGTAGACAACTTCTATGTTCCCAGCCATTTGGTTGGTTGTGGTGGCCTGGCCCGAGGTCACTGCCCATTCTCTGGCTCCATTGTTAATCCACAAGGCCTTGAGCATCCCTGTAAACCCAAGTTAATTTCAGCAATGGCCATTTGTAGAGAAATGAGAAATAATGGACTTGGATTCAAAATACCTGGATTTGAATCCTGGCTTTACCATATACCAATTTTGTCATCGCCTTGGGAAACTTTTCATAATACCACCAGCAACAGCATTACGTCAGTAGCCATTATTTATTAAGCACTGTCATGGATTGTGCTAAATGTTTTATATATGTTTTGGATTCTCAGAACCATCCTCCATGAGAGGTATTTTTACCTTTACAGTCTGGTCTTGGCTGCTGTTGCTACCACTTACTGTTTAATCTTGGGCAAGTTACTTAATTCCTTGAAGCCTTAGTTTTATCATCTGAATATTGGGGTTAGTAATACCTATTTCCCAGGTTGCTATAAGGATGAAATGTGAAAAATGTATGAAAAGCATACATGCCTATCCCAATGGCAGCGGTAATGTCTATTATAGCTTATTGTATAGCTTAAGGTCTTACAGCTATTAATCCAAGGAGTGATGTTTCAAATCCACTTCTCAAGGCTGTCTTTGTGAGGACAGGCTGGAGCTGCAGGGCCTTCAGTGAAGCAGCTGAGCAGGGGCAGGGGGATCGAAAGCAGTGTCTCTTCTGGGTGCTGCACATTAGCAGATGAAATTAAGCAGACTGCAAACCAATCAGGAGATGAGAAACTTCCAGTCTCCCTGTCCTGAGAGATGAAAGCCAAACTGGAAGCTCCCAGTATCGAGGGTCAGTTCCTGGAGGCTTGGCTGTGACTATGTTTTGATTCTGCCAGGATCTGACTGGTCATTGAGGAGCTAGTTTTGGTAAGAGGATACCCATACTAGCCAGGAACTGCTCTATTGGAGGAGATGGCATCCTGGGTCAGCCTACAGTCAGGACAGCCCTTCCCAAAAGATGCTGCTTGACACGGGGAGCTGGGGAGTTAAGAACATTCACACACAGGATGCGACACTGTAAAGACACAGGCCAAGGGCCATTTTCCCAAATTGCAGATTAAAAAAAACTGGAAGGGAACAAAGGGGACAAAGAACACTAGTAAGGAGTGGAATCCAGAACTGAGCCCTAACCGTTTTGGATGAATCCTGTGATAGGTTTGCATAGTTTAATTTGTCCTACACTGACGATCAAGTAAGAAAAATCAGCAATCAGTATTTTACCCAGCCCACTCTCTCTCTCTCTAGCTAAGTATTTATGTTTTTTACTTGAATTATCTATTCCAGTTGACATACCTTCTTTGGGCCAGCAGGTTAATGAAGATAAGCTTCTGGGCTATATTCCAGATCTCCTGGATCAATACTCTTGGAGCACCTTTTCTCATATGCTGATTGCCATTATGATGATGTAATTACTGTGTACATGTAGTAATTTGCTCATGTCTGTTTCTTTCCTTTGACTGGAAGCACCATGAACCAGGGGCCATGTACCCACTGCCTCTACCTTGGACAGTGCACAACACAGAGTAGATGGCTAGGGAGGTGCCAGGTAGCAATCAGGGATTAAATACATCTTACTGTGTAAAGCAAGACCTTTGACTCCGGAAACCTCTTCTGCTTCAGAAGAGGGGAAGTGAAAGTAAAAAATTACCTTTGAGGGACCTTGCCTGGCTGTGAGTGCAGCATAAACTAGAATCCGGGGGTTGTTGAGTCAGCACAGTTTCCTAGTGCTGTACTTTCGAAGATGGTGTTGAAAAGCCTGAAGGCTCAAGATAAATATGGAGAGTTCTACTGTTCCTGTTTTCTTTGTTCTGTTTTGCTTTTGTAAGCATATGCTTGTCAGTTAGGGCTGAAACCGAACAAAACAGCTGCTAAATATGGTTCTAAAAGAAATAACATTTTGGTCTTTTTAAGGCCCGTAAGTTTAGAGTAAGCACAGTCGTTTGGCAGATGTCAATAGGGAATCCGGGGGTAGTCAGTCATTCTGGGAGCAGTATCAGACATCCATATTCTGTTGAATGCATTTTACCCTGCCAAAGGACTGGTGGCCTCAAGTAGAAGATTCTGTCACAGAACGGCTGTGTCTTTAAGAGGCGTTTTAGAGGAGGGGTGTCTAGAGTCTGTGTAGGCCATTTGCTCATGATCTGTGTTAATTTCATTTTCAAAGAAGTGGGGAGGCATTGGGAAGAATATGTATCATCTTTTATGATGTGAAGGAAATAGTCATCCTAGTTATAGATTTAAGTTTGCCTTTTTCAATCTTTGGGATTTAGCCCAGTGGTGTTATTTAGTGTTCTTATAAATCCAGTATCATTCAGAGGACCTGGAGGAATTAAAGTATAACTTAGTGGCGGGGAATGTCAAACCCTAGATCTTAAATCTCTCCACTCTGCTGTGAAGCTGGGCTTGGGCCTACCAATGACATCTAAATTTCATCAACTCACAAAAACAGTACTTATTTCAATATCCCAGGAACCCCCAATACTTGATGTGTCTTCTCAATTGTCTTACTGATTTCTAAAGAGACATACATTTGTCCATCAATATCTGACTCTGTTTATTAAGCGTGTGGTGGGTAATATTATTGGTTGAAAAGCAATAGGTTTTCCTTTACTGGCTAGATTAGTTTTATTGGCTTTTTTAATTAAAAATCTATGAAATGCAGACTGAATTTTACTGTGGCATATTCTTTATTACATGAACTCATTTTCAAAGATTACAAAGAAAAGGGCAGAAAAAATGAATATTTATTAAAGTCCTTTTGCATATCAGGCCCCAGGCTAGTCTAGATACTCACAGTTCTCACAGCAGCTCCCAGGGGAAGTAATAGTGTCTACATTTTAAAGATGAGGAAACTGAGGTTCAAAGCAGTTCTGAAACTGGCTCAAGGTTAGAGAGCTACCAGGTGATAAATCAAAGCCTGGGAATTAGGGTTCCATGAAGCTGATGGTTTAGTGATTAAGAACTCAAGGTTTGGAGTTGATCACCTGGGTAAACATCCTAGCTCTGCTGCTCATTGTTGGTGTGACCCTCATTAAGCATTTAATCCCTCTGTGCCTCAGTTTCCTAATCTGTAAAACAAAGATAATGATAGCATCCACTTGATAAAGCTGTGATAAATGAGCTAATCATAAAAAATGCTTAGAATAGTTTCTGACACGTAAGTCCTCATGAGATGTTCACTATTATTTTAATTTTTATTGTCATGACTAACCAAGTTTGATTTTTATCAGTACTGGCTGAAAAATTACATTTTCTTTCAAGGAATAGCCTGCCTTTTGATATGTAGTTATATTTCATTATGAAATAATGTAAACTACTCTACCTTAGAATTAAATTCTTTTCTCAGCCTCCCAGCAAAGGTTAAGATCTGAATAAAGGCATGTGTAGCCAACAGGGATTCTTGACTTTGGTAAATGTCAATGATTTGCTCTTTTATCCTTGGTGTATGTAACTTTCTTCCACGCTGCTCATCCCAGCTTTAAGAGCAGCTAAGCAAACACAAGAGGGAGAATTAAGTGGATTCTTCTCTCTTAGCTTTCCTGTCTTTGTAACATGATTATTAGGTATAGCTTCCTCCCCTTGCTGCACATTCTGTTGGCCACATTCTGACAACCTGTCTTTGTGATGCACGTGAGGAACAGTTTATTACAACAGGCTCTATAGATTTTAGTTTTCTTTTAGAGCTGGGGGCTTTTACATGTGACAGCTTTGTCCATTAGGGATTGGGGTAAGGAGGGTAGAGGGCACAGTCATGGAATAACTTGTCTAGATTTAAAAGAAATGAAGTAAGTTTGCTAGACCTTTGGCTCTGCATTCTGATCCCATTTTTTGTGACATCCTCTATACATGTCTGGAAGAATTGGAAGTGGGACATCAACCTTATTCAGTAACTAGTTGTGTCTAGCATTTATGTTTTGGACACCATGCTAAGTGCTGGAAATACTAAGATAAATACGTTATAGTTCCTGATCTTGAGGCATTTGTAATTCATCAAGGGAGAGAAATGTAAGAGAGGCTAGCACCATGTGAAAGTGGTTATCATAGAGCTATGCACAACATATTGCAGCTGCAGAGAGAGAGAGGCAGTGGCGCTGATTTGAGAAAGGCTTTAGGAAGGAGGCAGCAAGCTGGGCTTTCAAGGATGAGCTTGCCTCCTAAGGAAAGCAGAAGAAATAATCTTGGCAGATGGGCGGTATGAACCAGGAGCTGAGTGTGGTGTGTTAGGGACATGAAGGACATGTGGTTGGTTATAGCACAGAATGATGAAACACAGGCTGGGGATGGAGGCCAGGCCTAAGAATGACAGGACCTTGACTTTCAGTTTGAACCGCAGCTTGTATTATTTTAAATCATGGAGTGTCATGATTAGAAATGTCTATTTTAGAAAGATCAGTACAAAGAATAGCTTAGAAGGAGGAAAGAATTAACTAAAAGCAAATGGTCCCAGAAAATAATGATGAATGAAGCCTGTTGTGTGAATGGAGTGGAGTAGATGGATATGGTGGACATTTGGAGATAAAACCATTGACGCTTAGTGAACCAAATTAGGGGAGTTGTGGACAGGAGTGGAACCTTAGGGGAAGCCCACCTGGAAGTGTGAGCAGAGGAAATATTATAGAATCTGAGACAGACTAAGAGGTATGATAGAAGATGGTGGAGGGGATGTATTTTCAACAGGAGTGGTGATGCTCAGCAGTATAAATACCTCAAAGGGGACAACTAGGACAGGACTGAGGAGCGACCGCTACATGTTAGAAATTGAAGTTGTGGTGACCTTTTGGAGAAACTACTTTAGAGGTACTCTAGAGTAGAGGAAACAGCTAAATGCGTACACTGTTCAAGCTGTATCATAATTCTACAAGGATGTAACTGATGATAAAATGCAATTGTGTGAAAGAATATTCACAAACATCCAGCTCTCCAGGCACTTGGATTGGGGGAAAGAGAGAAGAGAGCCTATGGTCAGTACTCAGGTGTCACTCAGTAATACCTCTGACTTCTGTGTCTAGGGTCTCAAAGAGCCCCCTCCTTGCAAATCCCATGACTCTTGTCATGCTACTTTGCCTTGTTACTGTCAGGATACTGTAGACTGTAGATGCTGTAGACTTCTCTGTTAATTCCAGACTGGTTCTCATTTCTAGCCGTGTTGCTTGTAGTGTATGTCGTGGTATGTCACACAGAGCTTAGTTCTCCACTACCGAGGCATTCAGTTGTCGACCTGCTGGGAGTGTAGGTAGCTAGGAATGGCTCTCACCTGAAAAATGTCCGCAGCTGAAGAGTGTCACTTGGTCTAAGATTGCCATTTCTGGGATGGGTGTTAGGGGGCAGCCCACATGCAATGCCTGGTCAATGGAGATGGAATGCAAAGGCCCGATGCTTTCAGGTAGGATAATTCTGAAGGGCTATCCTAGCTCCAGTGCTCCCGTGGATCAGATGAAGTTTTTGTTTCCACTACATTTCAGTTCAGCTCTTCCCTCGGCTCAGTCTAGTTCTTCCTTTACTCCCTGGCAGGTATTGGTTCTGAGACATACCCCAATAAACTGACACAGTATAAATCTCAGGGATTCTCAGAGATTATTCCTGGGGAATCATTCTGACAAGATGATTCTTTCCAGTTGGGATGCCTATGCAAGGCCAGTTGCCAGTAGAACTCTCTTTAGTTCCTCTAAACTTTGCTTCTGAGGCCCTTGGATGCATCCAGCAAAAAGCTTCTCTCTCCCAGCAGCTTGAACTAAAGGTTCAGCATTGAGCCTCCTTGGTTTTGATTGGCTAGGACATATACCTAAGAACAGATTATTCAAGGAGAGAAAAGAGTCTCACAAGTTAGCTGTCCAAATCCTCCTGAGACCCACCTACTCACCCCAGCTCTGAGAGGGGACCCCGGAGGCGAGTGATCCCTGCTCTGCACCTGCTCGCGCTCCTGCCCTCCTCTCACATCCCCGTTTGCTTCCCAGGTTCCTGGAAGCAGCCACTCATCACTGTCCCATATTTCTTCTCTTTCTATTATATTTTTTCAGTCAAGAAAAACAAACATCGAAAACACAATTGAGATATTTCAAGCAAATGTGGAACCTCTCTCCAAATATGTTGCAGAAACACCACCAAGCAAACAAACTACTGGGAAGCATAGCTTAGAAACAAACAGCAGCTGCCACCATTTATGGGCTTTTTTTTTTTCTTTTCCTCATTTCTTTCTTATTCCATTTGTAATAAAACTTGCTGCTCTAATGGCCTACTAGTTTAACCAACAAAATTTTTCTTTCCTATCCTGAGGCTTCCCAGATGGCCTTGACAGTGTCTTTTAGCTATGGGGTGTTAGTCGACTCAGACTCTAGTCCCTTAACTGTGTTTTCTGGTATCATGGTTCTGTCTGGAACCACACCTCCCAGACCAGGTGGGGCATAGCTGGAACTTCCGGACTTCTTGATTTTTCAAGACATGAACATGGAGTGTGCCCTTCTGGTTTTGTAAGAGTAGGCAATGTAGTGCTAACTCCAATCTTTCTCAGTGACTAAGTGCTTAATCTGTTGGGTGCTTTGTTTGCTTTTTGTTTTTATTTTAATTTGTTCTCTATGTGAAATCTTTGAAGGCACTTACCCAAGGGGCTTTTCTTGAGTTTGATTTATCACAGACTAGACTTTAAAGCATCCCGACTTTTCAGATCAAATTCGTTTTTCCCTTTCCCCAGAATAGCAGAGAAACTCATTTTCCCCATCCCCCATTTAAATCCTGCTGGTGGTGTGGAATTTCTCAGCTTAAAAGTGGTAACTATTAGTGTAAGGTTTGAATGAAGCAAGCGAGGTTCGAATGAGGCAACTGAGGCCAGTTATTGGAATAAAGAAATTTAATCGGCTCCTGGGTGAGGTTCTGCTGTCCGACAGGAGGGGCCAGAGAAGTCGCACGGACTCCTCTCAGACATGGGGTTTTATAGGGAGTGAAGGAGCTCGATTGGTTGTGGGAGAGCAGGACTACTACTGGGTAAGGTTACAAGCCTTTGTTTGCATACAGGACTTGGCTGCTGTTGGTTAGAATTACTCAGCTGCTATTGGCTAGAAAGACTCAGCTGCTATTGGCTAGAATCACAAGACCCCGCTTGCATACTGGGTTCTTTAAGGGAAAGCCAGGCTGTGTGAAAAGGGAGAAGGGAACATGCCCGAGCATGTCCGAGCTTTGGGACAAAACGGGGGGAGGGTGTGTGTCTGAGCTCCCGGCGAGGCAACCGGCCTTACAATTAGGTATTAATAGATTTCCAACTATGTGCAAGGCATTATGCGAGGCCCGCACTTACTCTTCACAAGAGCACGGCTAGGTAGATGTCATCCCTGCAGGCCCAGACACTATGTTGCTCTCCCAGGGTCTCCTAGGATCACATAGCTAGTCAAGGCAAAGCTGTTACTTAACCCAGGTCTGTCTGCATCTGAAGTTCAGCTGTTCCCTGCCTACCTCTCAGCCACTCACTATAATAACGTAAGTACTCTCATGTAAGTGTTGGGTAGAGATAGGCCAAAAGTCGATGTCTATTTTCATTTGTTCCTCAGAATACTTTTAAATTAAATGCCTAACACTTAAAAAATAGGAGATCTCACATTAAATGCAATGTTCAGTTTCTCTTGAAAAATCTTTAGATCTGGCAATATTGTGCTCGTATGTTGACAACAATTGGCTCCAGCTAAGTAAACTCCACCCCACCCCACCCCACCCCACCCCACCCCGCCACACCCCACCACACCCCACCCCACCCCGCCACACCCCGCCACACCCCGCCACACCCCACTACACCCCACCACACCCCACCACACCCCACCACACCCTACCTCCCTCAAGGAGCCTTAGGCTGCTCAGTTTGCCACAGGCCCTAACTGGACCACTTCACTTGTTTACATTACTGGCCTGGCCTCTGCAGGCATTTAAGTTGGTGACTCTTAGATTTATGCCTTTAAAGAAGCAATTTCTGTCCAGTTAGGTATTAGTAAGGGGTAAAAGTGAATTTCTGCCTCTGAATAAATTTTATAGGCTTTGATTTTTCTTTTCAACTTTTTGGGATAGTAATTCAGTTATAATAGCAGTAATTATTGGACATTATTGAGCACCATAACATTCAGCTGACTCCCAGGGTTAGTAGACAACTGTTTGGAGGTAAGAACTTGAATAATTCTCCAATTTAGTTTGTGTTCTAAATCCTGCAGCTACTCGGCAGGTACTACAGGAAGTGGAGGCTATACTCAAAAGCGTATTTTGTAGAGGCAGCATTACAGAAGAGAGATGAATCCAAAGAAAAACTTTCTGAGAGAGGTAGTTAAGTTCACTTGGAAACTGTTGACTACCATAGGTAAGATTGTCCCACAATGCAGGAACACCCTTCTAACTACCAGGGCTCACTCAACACAATGAACAGCTCAGACATTTCAAAGAGAAATATTAGAGAACATTAGAACCTTCTCAGGATGATGAGTCTTTCACTTTATGTTGATGTACCTCCTGCAAGTGTGTTTTCATTTTACAGTGAGAAATGTGTTAATTCTTTTCTATTAATTTACTTGAAAAAGCATCTCCTTTTGCCTGATTTAAACACATTTCACAGAAATGTAAAATGGAAAGAAAATGGAACTTGACTAATTTCATAGCTGCAGCTGACTTAAATTTTAAAATTTTGATAGTATTAAATGTTAACAATGAGAGCCCCCAAAGCTAAAGTTGTCATTTATTTGCTTAATTTAAATAAATATTTGCTTTTGATTAAGGCGATGCCTGGAATATTGTTTTGAATTTTCATTGTTTGTTTATTTTCTTTCAGGATCCCGCAGGGATCTTTGAATTGGTGGAACTTGTTGGAAATGGAACATATGGGCAAGTTTACAAGGTAAGTACATTGAGTTTGAGTGTGGCTTGTGTGTGGTTTCAGTTCATGAACGCTGAATTGCAATGCTGTCTATACTTGCTCATAAATGGCTCATAACAGATTTAAAATGAAGTAACATACTTGTTGATTGACTCTCCATCCTTAAAATATATCTGTGGTTATGTTGCCTAAATTGGATTCTGTGATTTGGGTATTTCACTTCATTATCTATTCTTGTGTTTATATCTGATACATGAATTCTGATGCCACATATTTGAAGCTCTTCAAGTGCTTGGTTTCCTCTACTTTAATCCCTGCCAGAACTGGTTTTTGAAAGAGAAAAGAATGCCATCTACTTTAGAAATTGAAGCTATTAAACTATTGCAGCTGGAAAAGTAGATGTGTTATTGGCCTAGGGCATGAATTAAATGAGTTGAGTGAACAGGGTTTGAGCAAAACTTGGTTACCTCACAAAGCAAAGCTTAATAGCAGTGGCAAATTTTGGAAGTTAGGAAATAATTAAAAGTTAAACTTGAGTTGAGATTGAGCTGAGGAATAAGAAATCTTGCGTGCCGGTTTACTAATTTTTGCTTACAAATTCACTCAAAAGGTGTTTTTAAAAGGTATTTTCCCCCAGTATAATCTACGAAAAATGGTTGGTTGAAAATGTGAGTTGATTCCTTTTCTGATTTTCAAAAAAAATGAAAGTGAACTGTTTTTGGACTAAAACTTTTGGGGTTTTGTTGAATGAGCTATTGAAATGCCATCAAAACAAACCAACTGTTTCTTCATGATAATTTCTAGGGAAATATCCATCATTTGTCCTAGTGGCAGTGATATGAGATGGCATTTCCATTACAAATTATCTTGTGCTCTACTTTTAAAAATTCCTGCTGAGCCCTAAACTTCTCTCAGTTAATTAAATGTATTATAGAAATCATTCAGGTTGTAATATTTTCAATTCTGCAGAATGTCAAAAGTATTATTTATAGGGTATTCTTGAGATTCTGTTTTTTAAAGCACACATTTATATGTTTATTTACCAGAGGTTCCCTTTGGTGTCCAGGGGAAAATTTCTCCCTTGCAAGAAACAATTATTTCCTAAATTGTCTTTTACCATTAGACAAAATGTAGTCTACCCAACCTGCTCACTTGATGCTGATCCTGTCTGACACAGAAAGAAATGTGTCTCAGCAAAGGCTTTTAAACACTTTCAATGAAGATAATTAGGTTGGAAGATTGTGTTACTGCGTTTTGAGAAACTGGATTGAACTTGCGAAGTATCTAATGAATTAAGCTCTGACTTAGGTAGAAAATTACTTCTGATTTGCTGTCAATATGAAGGAGCAACTCTGTAACATGCTGTTGGTTTTATGGTGCCATTTCTTAGAGCCTTTCTGTTGTATTATGTTTCCCACCCATAGGATATGCATTTGGGAGACAATTCACAGCTTGGTACACTAATTCAAGTGGTGAACTCTGCACTGTTAAAAGATGAAATAGAAAAGAGATTCAATTAAGGATGGGACTATTTGGAAAATCCAGAATTACCCATAATTTCTTGTTATTTGAAAAGGGCAAGGAAACAAATGGCAAGAAGTCTCAGATCTTTTTAGAGAGGGAAGATATTTAGTAGTTAGGTGGTCAATGTTATTATTCTAAAGGACTCCATTTGCTTGGTGGTGGATACAGTACTTTGACAGCTTCCAAGTTTAAGAGAGATTCTGCAAAGAATGGTCATGGTGAATGCAGTGAACTTTGGGACAGGAGATCTGGTCTCTTTCACGAGCTCCATTGTTTTGTAGCCACCACAGCTTTTCTGTGAATTAGTCTAATGAGAATATAGTTAGAAATCCTTTGGGGCCTGGCTAGGTACAATGGCTCACGCCAGTAATTCCAGCACTTTGGGAGACCAAGGCAGGTGGATCATTTGAGGTCAGGAGTTTGAGACCAGCGAGGCCAACATGAGGAAACCCCCTCTCTACTAAAAATACAAAAATTAGCCTGGTGGTAGTGGTGCGCACCTGTAATCCCAGGTACTTGGGAGGCTGAGGCAGGAGAATCTCTTGAGCCTGGGAGGCAGAGATTGCGGTAAGCTGAGATCTCTCCACTGCACTCCAGTCTGGGTGAGAGAGTGAGACCCTGTCTCAAAAAAAAAAAAAAAAGAAAAAAGAAAAAAAAACTTTATGGCCTTGTGATGATTTACTTAAAGAATTATAACTCCCTACCTAGGTAAGGGTTTGGTTTCTAGGCAACCAGATGGTGTTAGGTGGCACTGCTCATGAACAGACCCTGTGTTTCCTGAGGTCACTAATCTAGTCCTGCTGTCATTCCGAGTTCTAAAAGATTAAAGCTTAATAAAATAGCAAAATCTGAGCTAAAAGATATGTGAGCCTAAAGTAAATTAATCAAAATGTGTTCACACTATAGATTACACAACTTTTATGGAACATCTATGTTTCTAAAATACTGTAGGTGTAAATAGAAATGTTACAGCTCTAGCGGGAGGTCCTTATACATAAAATCATATACGTATTTACGTTAAATACTGTATTAGTCTGTTCTCACGCTGCTATGAAGAAATACGTTAACTGGGTAATCTATAAAGGAAAGAGGTTTAATTGACTCACAGTTCTGCATGGCTGGGGAACCCTCAAGAAACTTACAATCATGGCGGAAGGCACCTCTTCACAGGGTAGCAGGAGAGAGAATCAGTGCCCAGTGAAGGGGGAAGCCCCTTATAAAACCATCAGATCTTGTGAAAACTCACTCACTATCATGAGAACAGGAAGGGGGAATCCGCCTCAATGATTCAATTATCTCCACCTGGTCTCTCTCATGACACATGGGGATTATAGGAAGTACAATTCAAGATGAGATTTGGCTGGGGACACAGCCAGACCAGATCAAATGCTAAGCCTTTGATTTTAATTTTTAAAGTCCCTCCTTTGGTATTCCTGGTTTTCTTAAAGTCAGTTATAATTTTATGAGTAACTATATGGACATAGACTTTATTTTATGGAGATTTTATTGTAAGTTTCTTTTTTATAAGCTGCTCTAAGAGAGTCATAATATAATTTTATTTACAGGTAGTTTTAAAGAAACATACTTAATAAATGAAAAGTACATGTAGGTATTCAGAGAATACTTCTTAAAATGTATCTGCATGTGAGCCAGTTACATCTAGGTGTAGAAATATAAATATTTTATATAAAAACCATTTAATAATGTTTAGTTTTTCAAAGTTGCTTCTAGTCTTACTCCCAATTCTAGCTTATTCCTATTTTGAGCAAACTTAGATTAGTTTATCTTTAGCATTTTGGTCCCAGATAATCAAGTAGTGATTCAGTATCTGTTCTTTGCTTTATTTACTGAGGAGCAAAGTTAGATAATAAAGAATAGTGACTCACTGTCAGGACTTTTAATGAGGAAACCATCTCCCTATGCTCATGGCTGCATTAAAAAATAAACCAACAAAAGGCCACATACCCATTTACTAAAGGTCTTGGCTGTTTATTGGCATGATACCTATTGGGAACCTAATGGAATCTGGATCCATTTTTGTTAAAATAAGTAATTCTTTTAATAAATTGAAATAATTGTTTAATGTTTGCTGCTAAAATACTACTACAAATTAGCCACAGGTTTTAAATAAATGTTGGTCTCTACTGTCTCCTAATTTGCCCTTTTGAACATAGATTGGTTATTATGGAGATGAAGTCATATTTTATCCCAGGGTGATAATGTGAATTAGAAATATGAAGGAGTTCTCATATTTCTTTTCAATGCTCCTTAAAGTTGTAAAGTGCAACGTAGGGAGGCCATTATGGTGGCTATAGTGCTCATGAGAGAGAGAGAGATGTTGTGAGTGTGTATTTTTCCAATGGGCTATAAGATTCTTCACAGTCCTCATTCTGAGTTCCTCTTCCAGCTGGCCGTCCAACCCATCCTTGATCATCTCCAGTCATGTGGAACTCACTACTTCCCTGTCAGTCCATTTTCCCAAATTCCTTTGAACGTTATCACGTTGAGCTGAGATGCTGCCTTCCTAATACCCATTTCATACCTCTAGAGTTATTTAAAACTTAAAATTAAATATTCTTTCACAGGAATGTAGTCCTTTTGATATCTGAAGAAGATTTCTCCCTACTTCCTCCAAACATATACTTATATCTCCTGTTGTCCAGGCAAGGTAGCCTCAGTTGCTTGATTCATTCTTCTTATGACATAAACCTGGGACCCTTCATTATCCCTGCTTCTGCCCTGGAATTATTATGTTTTATACTTGTGAATAGTTTTATATTCCATAAAACCTTTTGAATATATGATTTAATTTCTATCAGAATGAGCACCTTGTTCTCACCTCTGGGTCTTTATAGTAATAGTTCCCTCTACTTAGAACACTTGCCCCCAGCCCTCTCATGCCTGGCTCCTTCTCCTTCAGGTCTCAGCTCAAATGTTACCTTCTCAAGGAAGCCACTTTTCATCCCTATGTCTACTACAGCTAGACCCTGCCTCTGCTTCTCTCTGCCATAGACTTTCTTTGTCACATTAACCTGTTTTATTGTTTTTATGGTATTGCTACTCTCTGAATTATCACACTTCCTTGTTTATGTTTGTATTTAGCAATTTAAATACATAAGTCAAGGGAAAGTAAAGTCAGAGACCTAGTCTGTCTGGGCCATCACTCTATCCCAACTCTGGCACATAGTAGATGTTGACAGTTGTGGGGCCCAGAATTGAGCTAGGTTTCCTTGATAATTCTCTGTATATTTGTTCCTAATTTTAAAATTTTAACATTTTCATAAAATGTTAAGCTTTGTACTTTAGAAAAACATATTTGCACAAAACCAATAAACAAAATGCTCTACCTGTGTTTTCTTATGATGGGAGGAGGATGTGGATTTTATGTTTAATGAATTACCTGTAGTCTGCAGAAGCAAGACTATGCTAGAAATTTACAAAATGAGGCAAAGCAATTTTCTGGGGTTTGGTCTCCTGGCAGAGGTCCTCAGACTTTAGTAATGTAAAATGGATATTTGGGAAAGGATTCAAAGTGAAAAAAAAAAAAAGGATTTCCAGGCTCCAGCTTCTGAAATTTTGATTCAGTGGGTCTGGGGTATCCTCTGTGCACCTTTAATAAGTGTAAATGCTCATTCTGTTGTTCAAGGTCCTGGGACTGCACCTCCAGACACTGCAAAAATGATTGTGTATCACCCTGTTATAGGTCACTTGAGTGAATGTGAAGCCTAACACTTTCTGTAATCATTTATTTTAGGATTTCCATGCTGACTCAGACTTGCATAAACTGAGAAAAGCAAAAAACAAAGATCTTGACCTGAGATGTGATACCAACGAGTTTTGGCTTATTCAGAGATTTGACTTTTAGTGTTTTTATTTGATATGCTTATAATTACAGTTTACAGCTGAATAACTTAACTCAAGATCTGAGATTCAATATTGTCAAAATTGACTTCACATAGAAAAATCTGGGCCTGTTGGGTGGAGATCTTCTCAAATCCGTATATCGCAATCTCTTCATTAACTTTCCATTAAAATAAGATAAAACATTTCAATAGTAAGTTTATTCATGGTTTATTTATGGAGGTGATTCTGTAACATTACCCAGGATGCACAGTAGCTTTTCATAGCCTGCTGCAATGAATCATGTATTATACTATTCATTTCTTGTTTGGCAAGGAGTAAGTATGGGAGAATGGTGCGTTTTATAGATAATAGTGGCATTTGTTTTTTAATCAAGAATGTCTAACATAAAGAATACATTCTTTCACATTTGTTGAGTGCCCATGGAAAAAGCCCTGTGCTTTGTATGGGAATAATGCAGAGCTAACTGAGGAGGTTCCTACTCTTAAGAAGAACGTAATCGGATTATCTCATTAGGACTGAGTGCTCACTCTGCACCAGAGGTTTTTATGCACGTTGTCTCAGTTATTCCTCATGGTGGTTATGGTCTCATTTTATTGGGAAGGAAGCACACATATCAAATCACATTATCACTCTAAGGCAGGGTTTCTTAGCCTCAGTGCTCATGAGATCTGGGGCTGGATAATTCTTTGTTGTGGGGTGTACTGTGCATTGCAGGATATATAGCAGCCCCCCTGGCCTCTTCCAACTAGAAAGCAGTAGCACCCCTAAGTTGTGACAGCTGAAAATGTCTCCAGATTTTGCCAGTGTCTTCTGTGGGGGCAAAACCACTGCTTTAAAAATAAAACAAAATGGCAAAACTCTTAACATTGAGGTGCAGGTGGGGACAGTGAGAGTATAGACTCTAGTAATTGATGCTGTCCAGGCAGAGTGGGGACCTGAATGGGCTGTTAGATGTGGATTTGGAAATAGCTTAGAGGCCTTGGCATTTCTACCACCTCTGGGAGCACAAATGAGCATTTTCATAAGTGGGAAGAGTGTAATGAAAAGGACTTCGGAACAGGACTGAGCTGGATTCCTAGCCTGGTTCTACTGTGTTCCAATTGTGTGAAGATAACCAACTTGCCTTCTGAGTCTGGATTTCTTTATCTTTGATTAATAGTACAGAGTAGAGCTGTTAATGAAAACTAAAGTGTAAAACATTAATGTGTGGCAGCGCTCAGCTCAGTGCCTGACACATAGTAGACACTCAGCAACCTTTTCCTCTTCCCAAACACATATGCCAGTTCTTCCCATGGTCTTGCTTTCATAGAACATTCTATGGCTCAAAAACATTCACAGAGGAATGAAGTTAGAAACACGTGTCTTTGTGCTCCACATTCTACATTTGATTTATTGGTTTTTATATATGCTTAGAATGCCATTATTTGTATTAAATATTAAGATGGTGACATTAAAAGTAATGGTGAAATACTTTTGCACCAACCTAATACCGGTATTACTTTTAATGGCAAAAACTGCAATAACTTTTGCACTAACCTAATATAATTCTCAATACTTCTTACATTGTATTTGGTGATATAATTGCCATTTGGATATTATATTTGGTCTTTAGTGTTTAAAAAAGCCAATTTCTCAGTAATTTGTAAAGAGAAGAAAGATTAATAGAGGAATCAGGAATTGGTTGCTGCACCACAGAACTTTGGTGGAATGAAATTGTTTCTGAATAATTTTATATTTCACAAGTTTTGGAGGAGAAGCAATAGTGTTTCTCCTTCAGGTAGTGTAAGATCTCAGGGGAGAGTCTTTATTGCGAGATTAGTGAAGGGATGTGGAGCAGCGAGAACTTCATTTAGACCTTGAGGACCCGTCATATGGTTTTGGTTCTACCCTTAACTTGCCTTAGCTTTGAGCGTGCCATAGATCTACTTGGAACTTCAATTGTTCTCACCTGTAAAATTAGAATGTAAAGAAATAGTTTTCATGGTATTCCCACCAAGCTATTGTGAGGTTGAAATGAATTAATGACTGTGAAAGTATTTTGTGGAATATAAATTCCTGTGTACATGTAAGGTTTGATTATTGCTATTGTCATTTATCACAACAGGAGGTGGCACATTCCTGTTATTTGGGGCCTAGGGAAGTTTATTCCTGTGTTGTTCTTCCTCTTCTTCATCCTCAGTCTTTATTACTTAGTCTCAAAGAGTACTTTTGCTGGAACTAAAGGTAGCAATTTTACTTCTGTTCTCCAATAAGTAGGAGAATCATTTACCTTTGAAATATGTTGGCTTGATGAACTTTTCATCTTCATAGATCCCTGAGTTGTTTGCATCTAATTTGTCTGAAGACCATGCCACCTTGTGCATGATCTGTTGAGTGTAATGAATTAGATGGTTGTCATGTGAACATGGAAGGAAGACCTTTGTGAGTGCCTGTGTGCTGGATGCCATATGGAAAGGTCAGTTTCTCTGCTAGGTGGCTGAGCCTCTAGAGTTGCTACCAAAACTTGATACAGGGACTATGCAGGATTTCTTGTTGCTACTAGTGGTTCTCAGCCTTCACTCTTTATAGAAATCATCTGGATAAATTTGCAAAACTATGGATAATTGGGGTTTTCTTTAAACATTTGATTTTAGTTTGTCTGATGTTGGGCTGGGTGAGGTTTTATTCCAGATGTTGTAATGCACAGTCAGGATCGAGAGCTGCTGGCCTGAGGTTCTCTGTGGTGTAAGTGCTCTTTTGGGTATCTTTGCTTTTGGGGACGAGTCTACCCCTCTTAGCTTTATCCTGGGGTTTTGTTTACCTTTTATTCATTTATTTAATGTCAGCCTTCATAAGTATCTAACAACTGCCTAGCGTTGCCTTCAGGGCAGGGCTTATAGATAAGCATGTGATCCCTGCCATCTAAAGGTTTGAAGTCTGGGATGGCTGAGACGTGAAAATCAGTCACTTCAATGTTGTATTACATGCACCACAACAAGAATATATGGAGCAGAGCCAATTCTGTGGGGGCTGTGGGAAGACCAGGGAAGGCTTCATATATGAGGTGACTCTTGAGTGGAGTCTTAAAAGATGAATAGATGTATATGGAAGGGGAATTAAGAAGGTACTCTAGGGAGAGGTAGTGTTACCAAAGGCTTGACTGCTGTTGATGGCTTGCGCCAGGATCAAAGATAAAGAAATCCAGACTCAGAGGGTAAATTGATTATCTTCACCTGACGTGAAGTAGGGTTAGTAAGACTTTAAGACAACATGGACTGATGGCTCTTCTGGCCTTGAGTCTTATTAGCCGTATGAGTTTAAGCATGTCATTTAACTCTTCTGGGCCTTGGTTTCTTGTATAATGAAGAGGTCTGGCCAGAGGGTCTGCAGAGTTCCTTCTGGACATGACAATTTTTAATTCTAAGTAGAGCACTAGTCTGGAAAACCTCCACAAGTTGCTTCCATGAATCCACTTAACAGCCTGTGCTTTTCCAGCTACAAAACTGTAATCGAAATATTCCCAACCATTAGCAAAATGATTTCTACTGAATGCCTAACATTGCTAAGGTACTCATTTGGCCAGGTGGCATGGCTTGGTGTAGTCTGTGTTGAAGGATGTAGACACATGCACATTTTATACCATTCTTTCATTAATTCAGAGCCACAAGGTTTTAGCAGGTTCTCAATGCCTTAATGAATGATGATATATACTTTCTAATAGTGATGAAAAGAGGATATTTTCTGTTAGGGATGGACATGGATTGGCACTCATGTGCTCAATTCTGATTTGAAGTATTTAGAATGCTTTAGTCCAAAATACTTTCATTCCACCTCATATGTATCAATGAGTTGCCAAATAACTTGATGCACAATCCCCTCATGACTTGTAGTTTTTAGATCTCATAATACCCTTAATGACTTGGTGATTATAAGGCACTTTCAAGTAATTAAACAATCAATAGTTACTATTCTGGGTGATTCGTAACCTGTAAAATGAAACCCTGCCAGGATTACAGGCACAGAATTTAGGGCTCTTCATGGTTTTCACTATTTTGTACATGGGAAACACTTGAGACTCTTTAAAGAAAAGAATAACCAATTAACTGTGGTACTGAGATGGTATTTCTTTTCTCTGTGGTTTAACCTTAAATGTAATTGTATTAAATCTGCTTGGATATTTTGCATATGCAAAAAGAAATATCTGCTGTTTGGCAAGCAAATGTATACTTACTACTATGTAGGAGCCTTGTGGGTGATGAGGGTCTAGAATGGGTCATTACAACCTCTGGCTGCTGGGTGCAGTGGTCTTGGGCAGTGCTTCAATCTTGATCCTGTTGCTCACTTTGCAAGGCAAAGCACAGAACTGCTGTGTCCATTTTATTTCCCTCTACAACAAAGGAAGACAAGTGTAGCAGCTGGCTACGCAATTTTTCTAAATAAATTACAAAAATCTACCACAACAGTCACAATAACCATATCATATTTGTGGACAGCAGGGAAGAGTTAGGAACTAAATGATGTGAAGAGCTCAGTCTCCTTTAAGGAGAAGTTGACTTCTTGTTTTAGAAAACTTGCCCGTTGCTGTTTAACATCTTCGAGTTGATACTTTTCTTTATTTCTTGAGAAATTCAGTTTTGATCTGTGCATCACATTCAGGGCTGTGGTATGAGACCCCTAGCTGAATTTATCTTACAGGAACTCTTACTTTTTACTGTACCTCTTTCTCTTATTGTAGAAGGTACATATTATAATTACCCCCTTAGCTATTTTAAGTCAGGACACAATTCCGTAGCATTTAAGTACATTCACATTGTTGTGCAATCCTCACTGCCACCAATCTCCAGAACTTTTTCATTATCCTAAACTGAAACCCTGAACCTGTTAAATATTAACTCCCCACACCCTGCTATCCCCACTCCACCCCATGCTCTGATCTCTGTTTTAAAAAATACTGTTAGCAAACTTAAAACTTAATTACAGAGGTGGTGGTTTCCTGGATAATGTCCTGCAACTCTGGACCTGCAACAAGCCTGAAATGGGTCTGCACGTCTGTCTGCCCTTAGGTTGGCATTCCTCAAGGTAACTCACCAACAGCCCACTTTATTATCTGTAGGCGATTGACCAGCCAGCACCTGCATCTTGTTGTAGGGAGCTGAAACCAGCTGAAGCCCTTGATTTTTCTACCCTGTCTATATCTAAATAAAACAATCCTTCCCAGGTAGAAGTCCACAAAAAATATACAAACATTTTGTATGAATCCTAAAAGGATATTGTGTGTGTTTTCTGATATGGTTTGGCTGTGTCTCCACCCAAATCTCACCTTGAATTGTGATAATCCCCAAGGGTCAGAGGCAGGGCCAGGTGGAGATAGTTGAATCATGGGGGCAGTTTCCCCCATACTGTTCTCGTGTAGTGAGTAAGTCTCACGAGATCTGATGGTTTTACAAATGGGAGTTCCCCTGCACTAGCTCTCAGCCTGCGCTGTGTAAGACGTGACTGCTCCTCATTCGCTTCCAGCCATGATTGTGAGGCCTTCCCAGCCGTGTGGAACCGTGAGTCAATTAAACCTCTTTCCTTTATAAATTATCCAGTCTTGGGTACATCTTTATTAGCAGTGTGAGAACAGACTAATACATTTTCTATATTAAAACGTCTGGGCTGCGGTTATTTTTACTACAAATTTACAAATGAGGTTTTTCTTTACCTTTAAATGTATCAACTGTTTTTTAAAGCAGCAAAACATTTTTCCGCCACTGGAAACTCCAGTATTTCACTCAATAGTGGAATGTTCCGGGTGGAGGATAGGATCCACCTCATGGAGTATCCTTTTGCTAACATAGCACTCCCCTGGTACTCCTCTACCTCCCTCCACAGAGAAGCCCCACAATTGAGTGGAGTCCTTAGACTCCAGGGAGCACAGTTCTACATTCCCAGTCACAGGTCCCCACGACATGAAGCCTCCCGCTCCAGCTTCATCTATGGCCCATCCTGATTCCCGCTGTGTGCCTCTATGGTAGCATATTGCTGGGCGTTTGTGCATGCTGCACACAGTGTCTGTTTATCTGTGCTGTGCCCTTTTCCACCCCCTGTTGGCTAGCAACCATACTTCATCCTTAACACATGGTTCAGGCAGCACCCTGCCCCGTGGGGTTTGATGGCCTTCCCTGTCTCTTCTCTCGGTACACTGACCTGTCTGTCTGTAATCCTTAGTCTGGCTGTCTCCTACTCTAACCTGAGCTCCTTGAGTCAGGGACATTACCTTACTGTTTCTCTAGTGCTAATACAGAGTAGGTAGTTAAAAATATGTACCAAAAAAAAAGAAAAAGTACAGAGGGTGAGGCAGGAGGTTCACCTGAGGTCAGGCATTCGAGACCAGCCTGGCCAACACAGCACAACCTGTCTCTACTAAAATACAAAAATTAGCTGGGTGTGGTGGCGTGGGCCTGTAATCCCAGCTACTCTGGAGGCTAAGGCAGAAGAATCACTTGAACCTGAGAGGCTGAAGTTGCCATGAGCTAAGATCACACCACTGCACTCTGGCCTGGGCCACAGAGCAAGACTGTCTCAAAACAAAACAAAAAACAATATTCTGTGTTCTGCTGGGTTTGGAATTCCCTAACTCAATGGGATATGTTTAGGTTTGCTTCATCTCAACTGTTTGAGTATGTTAATTAAGGAGACTGACACAAAATATAGTATTTAGTAGCCAACAGCAGTTTGATACCTGATAAGTAGAAACAGTGTCCACTTACCATCTAATACGACAGAAGATAGTAGGTCAAAGAAAAATGTTTTTCCTTCTTTTTACAACTGGCTTTATAATTCGAAGGCTGTTTTTGTGACTAAGCACAAAGGACCACGCTCGTTTGAACCTTTAAAGAGCCCGTTACACACTTTTGATAACAGAGATAGGTTTTTGGAGATAGGTTTCTGTTTTCCATCTTCTACCATGTCTTTGGGATTGTAGAATTAAACATTGACATCATATTCCTTATTTCATTTGACCTTCACAGTAACCCCACAAGTTGGGTAGAAGAAGTACGATTAACCCTGTGTTAAAGGAGAGAAACTAAGGTCTGCGAGTTTATAAATGACTTTCCCGAAGCCCCCAAGTAAGTGGTAGAGCATGACTCTTGATCGGGTCTCCTAAATCCTCTTAGTTCCATGCAGAAGCTCCCAGGAGGAAACTTTGGTATAACATCTCCTTAAATGCTTGGCAAAGATTGGTTTTGCCCTGATCATCCATTGCATGTTTAGAATATTTTAAGTAGATTATTGATAAGTCTGAATTTCTAATATAGAACAGCGATACCATAGCCTGTTTCAATATATAGTGCTTCTCATCTTTATATTCAAAATACTAAAGGGTGATGGATGACTTGGTGATTACTCATTGATTTCTTAGTAAATGGAGACGCTGTTTTTATACAACAAACAAAATTGTATTTTCCCAGAAAGGTAAGAAGGGAATTATTTTCCATCTACAACAAAGAAAATGGCATGCCTTGGGCTAATTACATTTTGCAATATAAAATACGTCTGTGTTGATTATTTAAGGGAGTTGGTTGCTTCTTTTCTTATGAGAGGGAAGGAAAGAAATTTCTAGACTTCTTTAAAAATCCGCTCCAATAGCCAGGTGGATGATTTTTTTTTTTTTTTTTTTTTTTCAGAAAAACTCTACAATCAGACTGGAGCTTGGTAAATGTTTGTTAAATTGAATTGATTTATTCTCTCAGCTTCAGTTGTGTGCTTTTGTGAACAAATGGATGAGTATTACTGCTCTGGAGACCATGCAAATATTTGCCAGGTGCATAATTTGTACTTTTTCTCTATTCCAAGCAGAGGGAAGGCCAGTTACCTGTAACCCGGTGTGGCATTGCAGCAAGGTGCTTATTCTTTGCTTTTATATTTCCTCCTTTACGGGGGTGTCTAGGTTTGTGTGTTTGGGGTTGAGGGTGGGAAGAGACAATGAGATCGAGGATGGAAAGGAGGAATTCTGAGTATTGTAGTTGAGGATGACCTGGCTGCAATATCAGGATGCAATCTCTTGATAATTTAGCATGAGTGCAAATTAGGAATACCTGTGCGTCTCCATTCCTGTTTACATCAAGGATCCCATTCACCTTTTTCCCTAGAGACTTTAGATATTAACACCAGCAACCCAGGAATGCTAGCGATGCCTCTCTCAGACACTTTCATGACAAGTTTTACCCACATTTATCTCATTCTTTCTCTTTGTCAAAACTGAAAGTTAGTGAAAACACAGGACAGCGTGTCCTCTTCTTTGGGTGGAGGCAAAGCTGATTGTATATTCTCTTCAAAGGAGTTGCAAATTAGTCAGATTCTGATTTCTTCCCAGCTAACACTTCTGGTGATTTCAGCCAGAGGAAATGAATATTTTGTGGTCTAAATGTTTAGTACATTTTGTTCTACCATTTTGTACCCACTTGTGCACTTATGAAGAGATACTTCAAATACTTCAGAACTTCAAAACCTTTCCTCTCCCTTGAGAAACCCACCACAGAAGCCAATCACCAAAGCCCCCCTCCTCCTCCACATCAACATGTTTTTCTGAGAGTTCTTCAGGGAGGAGGTGCTTGAAGCCAAGCCCTCTGAGGCAACCCCAGCTTTCATCGTCTGCTGTGGGATGGGGAAATGGGATGAGCAGATGATTAGTGTGGACCCATGGTTGCTGTGTCCTTGGGGTTCCAGTTTATCTGTTGCCCAGAACAAGACTTGCTTGCATAAGACGGATGCCTATAGTTAATCAGCTGAGTAAACAGTCATAAATTAAGGTGTGACCAAGAATCCAGTGTTCACACAGCATGGAGGAAAACACAAGATAGCAGACTTGTTTGTTTTTCCTAACAGAACCCCAAACAGAATAGCAACATTGAAAACAAATGCTCTTTGTTTGAGTGTTGTTTTCTAGTCTGGAAGCATAGGAGATTTATGGATACCTGATTAAGGTGATGAGTAATACCATGGTCAGATGGGCTCTTTGAAATTTGGCCTAAATACTATGCATCATGGCTTTAGCTCTCACCGGAATCCGTATATTTGTGAGTAGCCGAAAGTTAAGACAGGTGTTGACAATGTTTTCTTCACAGCCCCATCACTACTTAAATTATTTCTCCCTCAGCAGTCTTAGTCTACATTCTCAGTGTAGTAGAGACTCCTTAGTCTGTCCAGCAGGCTCTAGGGAGTATCTTTGCATTTCTAACCATCAACTCTGGAGATTAATTGGGATGATAAGACCCATTTGCTGAGTGAAAATGTGAACATCTCAAGATTTCAGGGTCTGACTCAGGATCTTGCTTCTCAGGAAGCCCAAGGGTAAGGACTCAGAGCTCCTAGGCTTTTAGTCTTGTGCCCACGGAGTCCTGCTACAAGCTGCCCTTTTGGCCCTCCGAGGTCCTGGCTAAAACAGGTTTTCTTTCCAAATTTCCTTGAGGAACACAGCTCACGTAGTGGACCAGCTCAGGTGCTCAAATTTCAGTGTGTCTGTGGGTAGTTGTAGTCAATGACTTTTCCGTGGCTGGTACTTGTTTCCAACGTTAAGTGTGGGGGAGAAAAGCCCCTTTTTACAATCAGCAATTTGGGCTAGAGCAGAAGCAATGAAAGTGCCTAGTGCAGAATGTTGTTTTTTTTTTTTTTAAAGGATAGATATACAAAGGTGTGTATATCTACATATATATTACATATAATGAATTTGGTGTTTGTGCTGCATTCTCTGCTTTATTAGGAGGGAATTTCTCCCTAAATTAGTATCAGTTCAAGGAAATTTTTTTCTTGGTGGCACAGTGTCACCCTAAGACGTGAATGTGGTCTTAAGGACTGATTTTGCTAGACTAATGGCACTGTATACTAACATACACCTTTTGGAGGATTTGGAGGGTGGAGGATATCTACAAAAAATTTTCCAGAATAAACATTTTAAGAAATCATAGGTACTAACTTTGAAGAAGTACCAGGACCAAATTTATTACTGCCTACTATTACTAAGAGAAGGAAAAATAACTTTTTTTTTTTTGAGATGGAGTCTCTGTCACCCAGGCTGGAGTGCAGTGGCGTGCTCTCGGCTCACTGCAGCCTCCGCCTCCCGAGTTCAAGCAATTCTCTGCCTCAGCCTCCCTAGTAGCTGGAATTACAGGTGCCCACCACCACGCCCAGCTAATTTTTGTATTTTCAGTAGAGATTGGGTTTCATCATATTGGCCAGGCTGGTCTTGAATTCCTGAGCTTGTGATCTACCCGCCTGGGATTACAGGCATGAGCCACCGTGCCTGGCCAGTCAGTTAACCTTTTAACTCGACTCAGATGAAGGCTGGGCATCCAAAAGAAACACTTTGATTTATAGGCAAAACACCCACGTGGAAGGTCACATTCCAGAAGAATGTTGCTGTCTTCCTAGACTTGAACCTCGGAGGTTAAGATGAGTTCAGAACTCAAGACAGTTAAACCGATCTCTTTTTATGTTTTTTTAAAATCCTGAATCATCTCTCGTAGTCGGGTGTTTCATAGATTTAGTATGTGCTTTGGTTGACAGTTCTTGCCTTTACTTGTTAGTGTGTCTCTTTAAAAGCTCAAGGCCTGACCTTGTTCTGTACACAGTGAAAGTAGCACTCGTACGTAATCCCACATGTACAGTACATGTATAGGGTACCTATGTTTCTCATAGGAAGGGCTCGGTAGCAGGCTTCCACATCATAATGTAAGCACTTCCCGCTTAATATCCCTGCTTTACAGATGAAGAGTCTAAACCTTGCAAAATTGAACTTGCCCTAGCTCACACTGACAGTAAGTGGCACAACCTTGAGTTGAACCTGCAACCTTTTGACACCAGCGATTGAGATAGATATAATTCACTGGCATAATGAAAGCATGGTGGGGTCGACTGTTCAGTGCAAGAGTTCAGTCATCTAACCTTTAATTTAAAATTTTCTGGTTTAACTGAGGACTGTTTGTAGTTCTTAGGATCCCTGTAAAGTAGAGCAGCCACCTTCAGTATTGTTTACATGCTTTATTTCTCCTATCTGACCATTTTAAAATGGTAGAAAAGAATTGTTCTGCTGTTTACAAATGGCCTAGTAATTCTGCCAATATGTTGAAATAAATGTTCTTTAAAGTACCCCATTTAGAAGAATAGGTGACTTTACAGTAGAAAACCCAGCCCAAATATGTTGCTATTCTAGAAGGTTCTTTGGCTTGGGTCAATCAAGTAACCTTGATGTTACTTTTGCATTTCTGAGTACATTAAAGCCTCATTAATTTTCAGAGAGGAGACGGGCAAAACTTGATCTTTTAAAGTACTTTAGAAGGAGGAGTTTACCAAGCAATTTAAGAGTATAAACAAGTTTAAGAAGTTTGTTGAAAGCCTCTGTCCTTAAGTAGCCTCAGGTATCTTAAGACTGTTTATTCTTGTTGATATGCTAATCACAAGTCATTCTTCACTATTAAAGCATTTCCTCCAAGGAATTAATACTTTTGCTTAAATAGGGTTCCTGCTTGTTCTGGGTTCCTTAAACTAGTCTGTAAAGTAGTTCCTTATTTACATAGTGATACCAACCCTTGCATCCCAAGTACTCTAGTTGGAGAGGCTTTGCTGAGTATTAAACACATTTACGTCAAACATTCGCCGTTTTGGAAAATCTGAAATTATCAGCTGCTTATTCTTTGGATAAATAACACAAAAGAACATGTGGCTAAATTACAAAGGGGATGTCTTTAATGTTATGTATGGAATAATGGTCTCCCTCCATACATGGGTTGTGGGAGCCTTGTGGAATCCCAAGGCTTAAAAGGTGAATAGATTTTTCTGAGAGCTGTCTGGAGCTTTTAATGCCACATGAAGATAAGGAAAATTTTATGGATCACCCTGGATGAGAACCCAGGATGAACCTTTCAAAAATTCAAACGCTGGCCGGGTGCAGTGGCTCACGCCTGTAATCCCAGCACTTTGGGAGGCCGAGGCGGGTGGATCACGAGGTCAAGAGATCGAGACCATCCTGGTCAACATGGTGAAACCCCGTCTCTACTAAAAATACAAAAAATTAGCTGGGCATGGTGGCGTGTGCCTGTAATCCCAGCTACTCAGGAGGCTGAGGCAGGAGAATTGCCTGAACCCAGGAGGCGGAGGTTGCGGTGAGCCGAGATCGCGCCATTGCACTCCAGCCTGGGTAACAAGAGCGAAACTCCATGTCAAAAAAAAAAAAAAAAAATTCAAACGCATACTTCTCTTTAAAGTGTAATTTTGCATTTGTGTATGAATTACCCGTTGCTACTCCAAGTGTGGCCTGCTCTCCAGCAGCATGGTCAGCACCCCCTGGGAGATTGTTGAAAGTGCAAAATCTCAGGCCTTTCCAAACCTACTGAATCAGAATCTGCTTTTTAACAAGACTCCCAGGTGATTTATATGCCCATTAAACTTTGGGAAGCATGAGATTAGGCCATCTCATTGGTCCTGAGGACTAGAGATAGTTTGATTAGTGGAATGCCTTTCCTAGATAAAGAGAGGCATAAATCCAGGGTTCAGGATGGGCATGGTGCCTGAAATGAGCCATTTAACTTTTGTGTGGAATAGTTCTCCTGGGAACTGAGAGGGCTCAGGCAGGGCCTTTATGCCCAGTGCGGTTGGTTTGTCATATCCCACAGAGATGAATCACACATTTGGATTAGTGAGGAGGAGAAGGGAGACCTCAGTTTTGGCAGTAACCAGGTTACATGATGTGGAGTCTGTAATACTTAGGTGGAGAGTACATGAAGATTTGCGACATTTGGCTGCTACTATGCATTGGAAATTTTCCTCCCAACTCTTATAAATGCAATGATAGTCCTAAAACTCTGTCCTTCAAGATATTTTGGAACTTTCTCTGGTGTCATTAATTCATATTAAAATGAGAAAAAGGACAAGAACATTAGAATAAATGAATTCTTTTCCTCTCAAAAACAAGATCCAATCAATACACCTAATGGAAATACAAGGATGACACATAATGCAATTTTTGTATGAGTAGTCCTTATGATTAATTATATAGAAGATCTAAGATGACTTCCTTTCAAGGGTTGAGAAATCTGTCAAATGTTTTTAATGATAGGATAGAGGATAGAGTCATTCAGATACATACATATACCTACTTCTATGTCTGCGTGCATTCGTATACATATGTATTTTCTCTATGGTTGTTGGGAAAAATAAATGATACAGTTTGCATGAAGAATATATAGGGCAGGCCAGGCATGGTGGCTCACACCTGTGATCCTAGCACTTTGGGAGGCCTAGGTGGGTGGATTGCCTGAGCTCAGGAGTTCGAGACCAGCCTGGGCAACATGGTGAAACTGCATCTCTACTAAAAATACAAAAATTAGCCAGGTGTGGTGGCATGTGCCTGTAGTCCCAGCTACTTGGGAGGCTGAGGCATGAGAATCGCTTGAACCCGGGAGGTGGATGTTAAAAAAAAAAATATATGGGACAGATTAAGTGTCCAGCAAGTGTTGTTGTTATTATGGGAAGCAGCAGAGCAAAGTGGTTAAGAGCTTTGCTCTGCTGCTTAGTGCTTACTTTGGGGATTGCATCCACTGGGGTCTGAATCTTGGCTCTACCGCTTATTGGTAGACCTAGGGTTCATTGCTTAATCTCTGTGCCTTGGTTTTCTGTTCTAAAAATTATAATAATAATAGTATCTGCCTCATAAGGATTAAATGAGATAATACATGAAATGCATTTAGAAGAATTTTAGGTATATAATGAGTACTCAAAAAAAAGTTAGCTAGTTTTTATGTATGTGGTATACTGTTATCTGAAATTCAGTTAAAGGATTGAATTTCTTTGCACATTTTTTTTTAAAGTAACAGAGCTTTAAACTTTTTACGTGGAAATCTTTCACTTCTTCTTCTTATTTAATTGCAATAGTTAATTTTCTTCATCCTAATTGGATTTCAACAAGGAGAAGAATTAACAAAATATTTGAATGTGGCATTATTGGATGTAGTCCTCTAATATCTTCAAATGTCATAAGGAGCTTTTTTATTTTGGGCATTGAGATTAGTTGTAAACAGCTCCAGAAACATGTCAGAATCCTGGTTCAAACAGCCTGGTTTCTAATCTAGATTCAGATTCAACAAATATGAATTGGCTACCAGCTTTGTCTCAGGAACTGTTCTGGACAAACACAGAGGTTAAGAGCATAGTTTTGGATCTAAGCAGACCTGAGTTCAAATCCTGATTCTGCTTATTATTGGTGGCAATATTTTGTGTAAATATTGGGTAAGAACAATGGTATAGACATTTGCAGAGGCAAAAGAACTAATTAAGAATCTCATTCACCGTCCTCAAAAACATTTGCTATAATGTTGTATTTTATGTCTTGTTTTGTAATTCATCTACATGTTCATGAGAAATACTTAGAATATTTTCCTTTGGGTAGCCCATCTTCTAGCTCCTTGGGAAAGATTTCATTGGTCGTTAAAAACAACTTAAGATCTTCTTGCTTTGGAAGTAGACAAGTTCATTTCCTCCGATTTAACTATTTTAAGACATACAAAAAATAAAGCCCTAAAAAACTACTTTTAGAAGATCCTGGATACCACTGACTGATTCTTATTCCACAGTGAATGTGCTCTGGGGAACTAAAGCATGCAAGAATGGTTAGCTTTCAGATATTAGAGGGGAAAATATCCTCTACATCAAAACATGACTGAAATGGAATAGATTTACAGGAATGTTGGAAATACTGGGTTAGAACATTATTCTGACTTGCCATCATCCTGTTTTGACAGGACCCCAGCCAGGCAGTTTTGGGGAAATGTGTCAAATTTGTGTTGAGCTAGAATAAACAATCTAATTGTGTGACACTGACTCTCGGGAATCAGGAGTCAGCTTCTTCCAGACCCCAAAGTGATTAGTTTATGCCCTGGGCTGTCTGACCCTTGTAAAATTATCCCAACTGGCAGGACTACAGTTGCTGGTCTCATTTTTCTGTGAATGTCTTATTCTTGTGGGAATCTTTATCAATTATCTGCCTCTCTTTGTACAATGCAAGAGTTATCGTAGGATCATTTCATGGCTAGTAAAAGGAGGTGCTTTGTACCAACCAACAAGTATTTCTTGCTCTTACCAGCATGAACCACTAATTCTGAAAAACATTATGATATGTGATTTAAAATATAAATAAGCAGTCAGACCACTATTCAAAATTTCTAATTCTCCCAGTACATTGGTGGTGGAAGTTCTGGTAATGTTTTACTGTTTTTCTTGAGAGATGAAGGTAACTGATGATCTATATGGAAACTTTCTTGGGTGTTATAGCTGAGAGTCTGAATCTTAGTATTTCTAGGATTCTAATATATCACCAGTTTTCAGCCATTCAGCCTTATCAGCGTTTTTTTCTTTTTCTTTTTTTTTTTGCCAAACCTTCCTAGAACTTGTAATCTTTTTGCTTAATATTTTTCATCAAGGTATTTTATTAATTTTTTCAAAAAGAAAATTCATTGCTACCATAAATGAGAAAGTCATTATTTTCAGCCACATTTAAAAAAATAGTACATACTTTTCAAGTTAAAATGTTTGCCCTTGTTTCACTAAATCATGGTGGTATTTGGACCACCATACTTTAAGAAATAATACTTTCATTCGTGTTTCAGGTTTACCAGCATAGCAGAGGAGAGGGACTCACCACCCAGCACTATAGAATGACTTTTGTAGGCCCTCCACACTTTTGCTTCCATGAACCCATTTCTCCAAGAAAAACAAATCAACAAAAAATTAAAAATTTGCTTTTATAATCCCTTTGGTGTAAGACAAATATTACATATTAAAACATTTTCTTTGGCCTAAGAATTAGTTTTTAATCTTTGATTTTAAAATAAGAATAATTTTTGGTTGGCTGCAAAAAGTATTTAGGCTCTAGGCACTGTGCCCTCTGCGTCTAATGGATACGTTCTCTGGCCTATAACTACCCCATCCCCATCAAGAGATCTAGAGACTTCACTCGATGGTGATGTGGAAACCACAAAAGTGAAATGTATTTGAAATCTGTTTTATCCTTAAAATTCAGATGGATTCTCTTTATGCCATGAAAAATCCTGTTGCATCAATTTAAAATTATGTTAATGAAATTTCTATAGAAAGGTAGACTTAAAAAAAAATCTGTGGTTTCTTGCTGCTGTAATACTTGGCATGGAGCTGAGTACCCCAGGGAGTGCTTGTGCTCTGGCTTGGAAGTACAGGCATAAGGCGTGTAAAGGTAGACAAGCTTTTTTCCTTTTCGACTTGTTTTCAAGAGAAGAAATTGGGTTTATAATGGATTTGCTTGTTGTCAAAAACAAACTATAGATACCATCCTAGCACTGTGGTTACCGCGCACAGATGACCTTACAGTGAATAAGTCCATGCAGATTCTTTAGAAGATGGCAGAAGAATCTACACAGCACTATTTGGTTTCAAGCTCATTTGTAATCCTTCTTTTCTTAGGGCCTAGTGAGTGATTTACACTCTCTCAGCTATTTCTAGCAAAGAGGAAGAACAGTCACTCTTGATAAGTGACTAAAATTGCTTCTTTTACCTCCTTTTAAGGAAGTCACTTCCCTAGGTTTCCTTGGTATTAAGAGGAGGACAGCTTTCCTCTTGGTCCTCTCATTACTGTCTTATCTGGGACAGGCTATTATTAAAGCTTTTTGTTTGTGAGATCAGTTCTCCGATGTCTGACTTCCCCTCTCAAACTGAAATGCCACACTTGAAGCTCCCCCAAATTGCTGCCGCTCAGACAACTCCTGGGTATTGTACACTAAATTCAAGGATCTTTATTTAGGTTCTTTGCTCTCTTGAAAAGAAAATCCTAATGAGTCACCCAGTTTGCTGATTTCTTTGTAGGTGTGACCAGCTAAATGCCGTGATAGCAGAGTTGAAATAGAAGTCATTTGGACTAGCTCATTTATCCCAAGTCTAATGTAACCTGTTGGCTTCTCTTTACTTTTCTTTTTCTTTTTCTTTTTTTTTTTTGTGATAGGTACTTCTCAGCCGAGGGCCAGCTCTGCAGGCACTTAGGACTTGTACACCAAGGATCTAGATACTTAGAACCAGCTTGGCTGCCCAAGAGAGAGCGTGTGCTCTGTGTTTGGTGCCTGAGCTAGGGTTTTGTCAATTTTCTTTTTCTTTTTTTCAGCAGATGAGCCAGTGAGTGAAAGGCATTATGATAACTCCAAGAACCAACTAGGAGTCACCCCTGACATCATCATCTCCTGAATGTCATCACCAAGCCCAGCTGATTCTATTTCCTAGATGGTTCCTGATTTCTCTCTATTTTCTGTCTCTGCCACCGGGCATTGCATATCTCTCATATGAACGCCTGCAGGACTGTCTTTTGATGCTACCCCTGCAGCCCCTGCATTCCCACTGTGCAGCCAGTAAAGTCATATTAAAATGCTTAATCATGCCTCTTCCCTGTTTAAAATCTTTCGAATGATTTCCCTTGTGATCAAGACCAAACTTAGCCTATAGCCTACAAGGCCCAGGATGATATGACCACAACCTTCTTCTCTAGACGTTTTTATATCATTGTTCCTTCTCACTTTCCGTGATCCAGACATACTGCTTTCTCTTTATACAGAAAACCTAATTTGCTTCCTCCTGCCTCAAGATCTTTGCACATTCCTGCTTCCTGGAATGTTCTCCTCCTGTTATTAACTCAATGTCACTTTCTCACAAAACCCTTCTTCACCCTCCAGAAGATCCCATGCCCTTTTTGGGCTCTTATAGCTCCCAGTACATTCTGGTGGGGTGCTAAACTCAGATTATACTGCTACTTATCGGTTGAATAGTATACTTATCAGACTATAAGCTCTGTGAGGCCAGAGACTTGTCTGCTTTGCTTGGCAGTATTCCCCATAACTACCACAGACCTACCAAAGGCTGGATGCTCAATAAAGAATAAGTAGAGTTGCAGTGCATGGATGGCATGTGCAATGTGTGTATGCATAAATAAGGAATGATAGTTACACATCCAAGTCATCAGATATATTTAATTATGGACCGTATCTTTAATAGGGCACAGGGTTATGTAATAGTTTCAGTGATTTTTTTCTTCAAAAATTATAAAATCAGTGTTTAAAGACTTAAGGTATTTATCTACAATGACTCAATTCTGCGTAGATTGTTAAGCTTTTAGAATAATTAATGATCAACTATGCCAAGCGTGGTCTGACTGCAGTGCCCTTGTTCCTGCTGTTTCATCTGCTTGTGATCCTCTCCTCCAGACACCTCTGTTGCTTGTTCCTTCACTTCCTCCAGGTCTCGACTCAAATATCATTAGATAGGTCTTCCCTGACCACCTTATAGAAAATAACACCCCACCCTCTCAACCCTCCATTCCCTCTTCCCCTTACTGTGCCTATTTTTTTTTTCCATAGCATTCATCACCATCTACCATCCATCCATTCATCATTCATTCATTTGTTCACTTCAGTCTCTTTTCACTAGACTGTCCCTTGAGGATAAATAAGGATTCTGTTTTTGTTGAGTACTCTGTCCGTAGCACCTAAAACAATGTTAAAACAACTAGATGATACTAAAAACATATTTTTTGAATGCATGAATGATCATAATGAAGAAAATCTTACTATTTTATCCCCTTGCCCCTAAGGAATAAGGAAGGGGAACAAAGACCACTTTCACTATTTGAGCTCTTCTTGCCCTTCACCAAAAACTGAGTTCCCTGGTGTTTTTTCTCATTGCTGATGTGGTATAAATATCTTGGGGTGAGGGTGAGGGTGAAGGTAGAGTTCCCACCCTAAGAGCGTGTGCTCCATTTTAGCTCCTGAAAGTCTATTAGAAATCCATAAAGTCTATTAGAACTTCATAACCATAGATGCTTCTGCTTCTGGGGCTTTCTTTGTGAGTCTAAGATTTAACTGCCACCACCTACGTTGCCATGAGGCAAAAGTTAAAAAAATAATAACAAAAACTCAGGGTATTTTCACTTAAAAATAGCAGCTTGCTCTTCATTAAGTGGCAGCCTATTGCCTGCTCTTGCATTGCGTCCTTCTCCAGGCAAGATGTAATGTAGCAAAGGAAGAGACTGGTGGTCACAAGCCAGGACATTGCAGGGCTCATTAATTACTTGGAAAATAGTGCCTGGGTTCCAGCCAGAATCCCAAACAAAGGGAAATAGCTCCTGTTCTCTAATTGACAAGCTGATGAGTGAGGTAGGAAGAATGAAAATCGTTTGAGTAAGTAAAAGGGAGAAGAAATCAAATGGAAGCAGTAGTCTTGCTGAAGAACATACAATTAAGATGTGTTCCCAAACCTGAGAGGGTTGATTCATGTCAGTTGAGACCATGGACGTAACTGTCTGCTCTAGGCCATGAGATGAATTAATTATCTCTTATAAAGGGATAGGGAACATCACTTTAGGGTAAGTGTTGATATTGTTGGAGCCTGGGCCAAAGTAGATTATATGTATACAAATGAGTTATTAATCTCAATAGTTCCTAAATTATTTAGCCCTTATGGGAATTGTGTTGCAAATATACAGAGACTTGAATATCCTCACTCCAGAAAATAGAATCTGTAATTTTGGCAAGGCTAAAAATTCAAAACCATCTTAGTGAATTTGTTGTAATTCAATGGGGATAGTTTCAAGCCGGAGGAGTCAGTTAAGAAAAGTGAGAATTTTGTGATGTTGATGTAAAAAGAGGTGATTTAAGAAAAGTACACTTAGTGGGTTAAACAATTCCACTTTGGTGTGATATTTTGGAGCAATGTTTACAAAATTTAGCCTGTCACTTTCACAATCCTGAGCTGTGCAAAATACATAGGAAGGTCTGATCATGTAATACTTAGCTGAAATGAGGTCATCAATACCTTTCTTATGTGGTATTAATACAGCTTTCCAAATCTGAACGGCCGTATGTGTCTGTCCCATAAAAACGCTGCATTAGGAGAAAAAGGAAAAGAAACACAGCACACACCCCACTGCTACCACAATCGCCCCCAGTATCACCTCAAAACCCCTACACAGAAGCAAGACTTGCTTGTGGTTGTTCAATAGCCTATAAAAAAGGTAAAGAATATTTGTTTATGGAAAGAGCTTTGGAGTTTGCAGGCAATCTCAAGGTCAAACCATGTCCTTTGGGAAGAGGTAACCAGAATTGCCCACTGTGGGTCAGATGTTTTTCACTCCCAGAAATGTGAATGCAAAATGAAAATTAAAGCTGTGCTGCAGTCATGTAAAGAGAAATGCAAAAGGGACAAGATATGGGATGGGCTTTAAAGGAAAATTGCTTTTTTTTGGTTCTTTTTCGGGGGGGCATAGAAAAGATGAGAAATAAAATGAATCTCTCTAGGAAGAGACAAAATTTAAGAACTAAGCTGAGCAATAGGAAGGAGGGAGAAAATACATTCAGTGTGAAATGTTGATTTCTGCTCAGACCAGACTGTCGAAGGCTGGGTTTGTAAATTGGTTGAGCAGGATCATATGAAAAAGGGACGGCCCCTTTTGTTTTACTGAAACAAGTGAGTAAGGCATCTAAACTCATTTATGCCTTTTGGGTAAACCACCAAACACCTCTTTAATAATAACCTACTTAGTTGTGATGGGATACTGACTTGGAGATAAATCAAAAGAATCATTGGAAAAGAAAGACCAGAATTCTCCTTTAGGATATATAACCCTAGAGGCACTTCAAGAAGCAGGAAAAAATGAAATGTGGTATAAATAATCTCTGCCTGGAAACCATGCAGCAGGCTCAGTTACAATGCCCATTTACCTTGAGGTGGACCCCAGAGAATCTGTGGAGCAGCTTAAGTGAACCAAGGTTCTGTTTCAAAGAATTGCAAGCAGGTGCTGTGGCAGTTATTAGTACTGTTCAACAAATGTTCTGTGCTCCTGCCATCCTGGGCACACAGTGGGAACACATGGCCTTGTCCTCTTATGAAAGGGGCCATGTGACTAGTGATGGACAATGAGTTGTGGGTGAAAGTAATGGAAGGGAACATTTAATTGCTGGTGCCAGATTCTTCAGGCTTCTCTTCCCCCAGTGCAGGTGACCAACAACCTGAGAGACAGTGGCTGCTCAGGGAGCCGTGGTGTTTTGTTTTTAAATTATAAATAAGGCTGATACTTTATTGGGATTTCACTAGTTTAGTCTCATTTTCATTACATCATATTGAGGGAACATACTATCAAAGTGATTTATCCCTGTGGATGCTGACCATGATCATCTGGCTGATGCAGCAGTGACTGTCAGGTTTCTCTACTGCAAACGGGCTCACCCCTCTCCATGCTGTACTCTTTGGAAGGTCTCTATGCCCAGCCCACAACTAAGGAGTGGGGAGTTCGACTCTACTTTGAGGGTTGTATTAGTTCATTTTCATGTTGCTATGAAGATATATCTGAGATGGGTAATTTAGAAAGAAAAAGAGGTTTAATGGACTCCCACTTCCACATGGTTGGGGAGGCCTCATGATCATGGTGGAAGGCAAAGGAAGAGCAAAGGCACATCTTATATGGTGGCAGGCAAGAGAGCATGTGCAGGGTTTTGTAAACTGTCCTTTTAAAAATCATCAGATCTCATGAGACTTGTTCACTATCACAAGAACAGCATGGGAAAAACCCACCCCCATGATTCTATTATTGCTCACCAGGTCTCCCATGACATGAGGGGATGATAGGAGCTACAATTCAACATGAGATTTGGGGGAGCACACAGCCAAACCATATTAAGGGTAGAGTGACTGCATACATTATTTGAATTCTGCATAGGAGATTTGTCTTTTCTGCTTCATTTATATATGTATTCAGTCATTTATTCATATCAATATAGACTCATGTATTTTGTATGTTGGGTTATATTCTAATATATCCTTATGTAATTTCTTCAAATTTTTTCAGCTTTGGCCATTGGAAACTCTGTCATCTGCTGTGCCCCTTTGCCACAGAGACACCTACCTCTTTTTTTTTTTTTTTTTTTTTTTTAATTATTTAAGAAATCCTTATTTTCTGGTACCATAAGGTACTTGAGAGTACTGATTTCTGAGTGATTGCAACAAGCAAAGCCTTTCTGCCAGCCTGTGGAGAACACATATTCCCATTGAGAAAACAAAACTGTTGAGCCACTGAGACTCTAGAGTTGTTTCACAATTTAATCTAGACCAGTGGTTCTCAAAATGTGTTCCTGGGACGAGCAGCATCAGCATCACTTGGGAACTTATTTGGTATGCAAATTATCTGGTCCCACTTTGGACCTAGACAATTGGAGACTCCAGGATTGGGACCCAGCAGTTTGTAGGTAAAAAACCCTCTAGGTAATTCCCATGCACACTGAAGTTTGACAACTTTAAAAGCTTTATTGTTTCAGATCCAGTCTTTATGATTTATATGAGTGGTAACATAAAGAGGTAAAATGCAATGGATCTTTTGGGTATATTTATGTTGTCTCATAGCAAAACATTTAATAAGTTAATTTAAACCAGGATGGTTGGTTTTCTTCATAATAAAAATGTAAAAAAATCTTAAATACATGGATATGAAGGAATATTACTTTGGGATGGGGTATACAGGCTTGCTGTACACTGGGTCCATTTTTGCAAACTTATACCAATAGCTCCACCAGCTTCAGGGATTCCCTGTTGGGATCAAATAAGATGGTGGATTCAACGGTGCTTGGTGAGCTGTAATGAATATATGGGATTATTTTCGAGTTGAGCCTCTCTCCTATTAGATTGTAACAGCCATAAAGATAAAGACTAGGCTGTTACCACTGCCTAGAACAGTGTCTGATACAGGACATGTATTCAGTGAATGTTTGTAAAATGATCACATTATTTTTTAGGTTTTTGTTTCCACATAATGCCTTGGGCTTTCTGTCTCATCTGCACAGCACTTGTGCTATTATTCTCTTACTTAAAAAAAAAAAAAAAAAAAAAAGGAGGTGAAATTTACATACAATAAAATGATTTTTTTTTTTTTGAGATGGATTCTCACTCTGTCACCCAGGCTGGAGTGCAGTGGCATGATCTTGGCTAATCATAACCTTCACCTTCACCTTCCAGGTTCAAAGGATTCTCCTGTCTCAGCCTCCTGAATAGTTGGGATTACAGGCTGGTCTCAAACTCCTGACCTCAGGTGATCCAACAGTCTCAGCCTCCCAAAGTGCTGGGATTAGAGGTGTGAGTCACTGTGCTCTGCCTGAAATATAGGATTCTTAAGTGTACATTGTAATGGGTTAGATAGATGTACTATACTACCAGAATAGTTTTATTTAAATCAAACTTTTGTCCCATTTATGACTGCATTAATAGCCATAGCCTCACGGTTTTGTAGTCTTTGTTATATATTTTCTTTCTTTTTTATTTTTTTATTGTATTTAGGCTCTGGGGTACATGTGCACATCCTGCATCCTGCAGGATTGTTGCATAGGTACATACATGCCATGGTGGTTTGCTGTCTCCATCCCCTACCCCTCCATCCCTCCCCCATCACCTACATCAGGCATTTCTCCTGGTGTTATCCCTCCCCATCCTCCCTGCCCCGCTCCGTCCCCACCTCCTCTCCATCCCCCGCACCTAGCCCTGTGAGCGTTGTTCCCTTCCCTGTGCCCAAGTGTTCTCATTGTTCATCACCTGCCTATGAGTGAAAACATGTGGTGTTTGGTTTTCTGTTCTTGTGTCGGTTTGCTGAGAATGATGGTTTCTAGGTTCATCCATGTCTCCACAAAGGACATGAACTCATTGTTTTTTATGGCTGCATAGTATTCCATGGTGTATATATGCCACATTTTTTTTGTCCAGTCTATCACTGATGGGCATTTGGGTTGGTTCCAGGTCTTTGCTATCCTGAACAGCGCTGCAGTGAACATACGTGTGCATGTGTCTTTATAACAGAATGATTTATAATCCTTTGTGTATATACCTAGTAATGAGATTGCTGGGTCAAATGGAATTTCTATTTGTAGATCCTTGAGGAATCGCCACACTGTCTTCCACAATGGTTGAACTAAATTACACTCCCACCAACAGTGTAAAGGTGTTCCTTTTTCTCTACATCCTCTCCAGCATCTGTTGTCTCCAGATTTTTTAATGATCGCCATTCTAACTGGTGTGAGATAGTATCTCAATGTGGTTTTGATTTGCATTTCTCTAATGACCAATGATGATGAGCATTGTTTCATATGTTTGTTGGCCACATATTTGTCTTCTTTTGAAAAGTGTCTGTTCATATCCTTCACTCACTTTTGAATTTTTTTTTTTTCTTCTTGTGAATCTGCTTTAGTTCTCTGTAGATTCTGGATATTAGCTCTTTGTCAGATGGATAGATTGTGAAAATTTTTTCTCATTCTGTTGGTTGCCGGTTTACTCTAGTGATTGTTTCTTTTGCTGTGCAGAAGCTCTTAAGTTTAATTAGGTCCTATTTGTCTATGTTGGCTTTCTTTGCCATTGTTTTTGGTGTTTTAGTCATGAAGTCCTTGCCTGTACCTATGTCCTGAATGGTTTTGCCTAGGTTTTCTTCTAGGGTTTTTATGGTGTTAGTTCTTACGTTTAAGTCTTTAATCCATCTGGAGTTAATTTTTGTATAAGGTGTAAGGAAAGGGTCCAGTTTCTGTTGTCGGCACATGGCTAGCCAGTTTTCCCTACACTATTTATTAAAAAGGGAATCCTTTCCCTGTTGCTTGCTTTTGTCCAGTTTGTCAAAGATTAGATGGTTGTAGATGTGTGGCGTTGCTTCCGAGACCTCTGTTCTGTTCCATTGGTCTATATCTCTGTTTTGGTACCAGTACCATGCTGTTTTGATTACTGTAGCCTTGTAGTATAGTTTGAAGTCAGGTAGCATGATGCCTCCAGCTTTGTTCTTTTTGCTTAGGATTGTCGTGGCTATGCGGGCTCTCTTTTGGTTCCATATGAAGTTTAAAGTGGTTTTTTCCAGTTCTGTGAAGAAGGTCAATGGTAGCTTGATGGGGATAGCATTGAATCTATAAATTACTTTGGTCAGTATGGCCATTTTCACAATATTGATTCTTCCTAACCATGAGCATGGAATGTTTTTCCATCTGTTTGTGTCCTCTCTTATTTCCTTGATCAGTGGTTTGTAGTTCTCCTTGAAGAGATCTTTTACCTCCTTTGTTAGTTATATTCCTAGGTATTTTATTCTCTTTGTAGCAATTGTAAATGGGAGTTCACTCATGATTTGGCTCTCTGTTTGTCTGTTATTGGTATATAGGAATGCTTGTGATTTCTGCACATTGAATTTGTATCCTGAGACTTTGCTGAAGTTGCTTATCAGCTTAAGGAGGTCTTGGGCTGAGACAATGGGGTCTTCTAAATATACGATCATGTCATCTGCAAATAGGGACAATTTAACTTCTTTTCCTAATTGAATGCCCTTTATTTCTTTTTCTTGCCTAATTGCTCTGGCTAGAGCTTCCAATACTGTATTGAATAGGAGTGGTGAGAGACGGCAGTCTTGTCTAGTGCCAGTTTTTAAAAGGAATGCTTCTAATTTTTGCCCATTCAGTATGATATTGGCTGTGCGTTTGTTGTAAATAGCTTTTATTGTTTTGAGATACATTCCGTGGATACCTAGCTTATTGAGAGTTTTTAGCATAAAGGGCTGTTGAATTTTGTCAAAGGCCATCTCTGCATCTATGGAGATAATCATGTGGTTTTTGTCTTTGGTTCTGTTTATGTGGTTAATTACTTTTACAGATTTGTGTATGCTGAACCAGCCTTGCATCCCCTGGATGAAGCCTACTTGATCGTGGTGGATAAGCTTTTTGATTTGCTGTTGGATTTGGTTTGGCAGTATTTTATTGAAGATTTTCACATTAATGTTCATCATGGATATTGGCCTGTAGTTTTCTTTTTTAGTTGAGTCTCTGCCAGGTTTTGGTACCAGGATGATGATGGTCTCATAGAAAGAGTTAGTGAGGATTCCCTCTTTTTGTATTGTTTGGAATAGTTTCAACAGGAATGGTACCAGCTCCTCTTTGTATGTCTGGTAAAATTCAGCTGTGAACCCATCTGGACTTGGACTTTTTTTGATCGGTAGGCTATTAGTTGCTGCCTCGACTTCAGACCTTGTTATTGGTCTATTCAGGGTTTCAGCTTCTTCTTGGCTTAGTATTGGGAGTGTGCAAGTGTCCAGGAATTAATCCATTTCTTCCAGATTTACTGGTTTATGTGCATAGAGCTGTTTGTAGTAATCTCTGATGGTGGTTTGTATTTCCAAGAAATCGGTGGTGATCTCCCCTTTATCATTTTGTATTGCATCTATCCGATTCTTCTCTCTTTTCTATTTTATCAGTCTATTTTGTTGATCTTCTCAAAAAAAACCAGCTCCTGGATTTATTGATTTTTTTTTTTTTTTTTTTTTGAAGGGATTTTTGTGTCTCTATCTCCAGTTCTGCTCTGATCTTAGTTATTTCTTGTCTTCTCCTAGCTTTTGAGTTTTTTTGATTTTGCTCCTCTAGCTTTTTCAATTTTGACAATAGGGTGTCAATTTTAGATCTTTTCTTGCTTCTCATGTGGGCATTTATTGCTATAAATTTCCCTCTAGACACTGCTTTAAATATGTCCCATAAGATCTGGTACATTATGTCTTCATTCTCAATGGTTTCAAAGAACATTTTTATTTCTGCCTTCATTTCATTGTTTGTCCATTTGTCATTCAGGAGCAAGTTGTTGAGTTTCCATGTGTTTGTTCAGTTTTGAGTGCTTTTCTTAATCCTGAGTTCTAATTTGATTGTACTGTGGTCTGAGATACTGTTATGATTTCCATTCTTTTGCATTTGCTGAGGAGTGATTTACTTCCAATTATGTGGTCAATTTTGGAGTAAGTGCAATGTGGTGCTGAGAAGAATGTGTATTCTGTGGATGTGGATTTGGGGTGGAATGTCCTGTAAATGTCTATTAGGTCCGCTTGGTCCAAATCTGCGTTCAAGTCCGGGATATCCTTGTTGACTTTCTGTCTTGTTGACCTGTCCAGTATTGTCAGTGGAGTATTAAAATCTCCCACTGTTATTGTGCGGTTGTCTAAGTCTCTTTGTAGGTTTTCAAGAACTTACTTTATGTATCTGGGTGCTCCTGTATTGGGTGTGTATATATTTAGGATCTTTAGCTCTTCTCATTGCATTGATCCTTTTATCATTATGTAATGCCCTTCTTTGTCTCTTTTGATCTTTGTTGGTTTAAAGTCCGTTTTATCAGAGACTAGGATTGCTACCCCCCCCTTTTTTTTTTTTTTTGCTCTCCATTTGCTTGGTAAATCTTCTTCTATACCTTTATTTTGAGTCTACATGAGTCTCTGCATGTGAGATGGGTCTCCTGAATACAGCACATCGATGGGTCTTGACTTCATCCAGTTTACCAGTCTGTGTCTTTTGATTGGGGTGTTTAGGCCATTTACATTCAATGTTAATATTATTAGGTTTGAATTTGATCCTGCCATTTTGTTACTGGCTGGTTGTTTTGCCTGTTAATTTATGTGGCTCCTTCATTATATCATCATTCTTTACCATTTGGTACGTTTTTGCTGTGGCTGGTACTGGTTGTTCCTTTCCCTGTTTAGTACTTCCTTCAGTAGCTCCTGTAAGGCACGTCTTGTAGCGATGAAATCTCTCAGCAATTGCTTCTTTGTAAAGGGTTTTATTTCTCCTTCACTTATGAAGCTTAGTTTGGCTGGATATGAAATTCTGGGTTGAAAGTTCTTTTCTTTAAGGATGTTGAATATTGGACTCCACTCCCTTCTACCTTGCAGGGTTTCTGCCGAGAGATCCGCTGTGAGTCTGATGGTCTTTCCTTTGTGGGTGACTCGACCTTTCACTCTGGCTGCCCTTAGCATTTTTTCCTTCATTTCAACCCTGGTGAATCTGACAACTATGTGCCTTGGGGTCGCTCTTCTTGAGGAATATCTTTGTGGTGTTCTCTGTATTTCCTGGATTTGAACGTTGGCCTGCCTTGTTAGGTTGGGAACATTCTCTTGGATAATATCTTGAAGAGTGTTTTCCAACTTGGATTCATTCTCCCTGTCACATTCAGGTCCGCTGATCAAACTTAGATTAGGTTTTTTCACATAATCCCATAGTTCTTGGAGGCTTTGTTCATTATTTTTTTCACTTTTTTCCTCTAATCTTGCCTTGTTGTTTTATTTCATTGATTTGATCTTCTATCTCTGATATCCTTTCTTCTGCTCGATCAATTCAGCTGTTGAAACTTGTGTATGCCTTGTGAAATTCTCGTGCTGTGTTTTTCAGCTCCATCAGGTTGTTTATGTTCTTCTCTGAGCTGGTTATTCTAGTTAGCATTTTGTCTAACCTTTTTGCAAGGTTTTTTTTTTTTTTTTTTTTTTTTTTAAGACAAGGTTTCACCATGTTGGTCAGGCTGGTCTTGAACTCCTGACCTCAGGTGATCCTCCCGCCTTGGCCTCCAAAGTGCTTGGATTACAGGCGTGAGCCACCACGCCCGGCCTTTGCAAGGTTCTTAGTTTCTTTGGATTGCGTTAGAACATGGTCTTTTAACTCAGAAGTTTGTTATTACCCACCTTCTGAAGCCTGCCTCTGTCAATTCGTTAGATTCATTCTCTATCTTTATTTATTACCTTGATGGTGAGGAGTTGTGATCCCTAGGAGAAGAGGTGTTCTGTTCTTTGATTGTTTCATCCTTTTTGCACTGTTTTTTTCCCATCTTCGTGGATTCATCTCCCTTTGAAGTGGATGATTTCAGGAGCAGTCTCCGAGCGACGTTTTTTTCTGTTGAGGTTGGAGCTATCTTGTTGGGCCTTTAGAGGGCGTTGCTGAGCTGTCTGGTTCAGTCAGGTTGTTGGGTGGGTGGTCTTTCCCTGGAGTTTGCAGGTGAGATTGGCCCCCCACCTTCCCAGTGGCACCTCTCCTTCCCCAGCTGGATCTTCCTGGTTGGGGTCAAGCTGGTGTATTTGCTGCCAAGCTCTCTAGTGAGGGCTTCAGTTTGAGTTCTGTGGATGTGGGGCCTGCCAGCCCTTATGGTCTGTTTCCCTGTTTTCAATTCTGCCTCCTGTGGGATGGTCCGTCCCCCTGGCATTAGTCCAAACTCCCGCCCAGGTCCCTGCGACAACTTGCCATGCCCGGCCGTAGCCGCTGCAGATTTGCATTGAGTACCCACAGCGCCCCACCGTCTGGCAGGGCTCTCGTGGACCGTGGGTTGCAGGGCGGATGAGGTAAGCACAGGAACCGAACTGGAGCACCTAGGGGGTTAAGTCCGCTGACCTTCTGAGTCGGCTGCTCACGTTTCAGGTGGGGACGTGCCCACCCCCGCCGCTTGATTTGCCCCCCCTGGGCGGCTCTTGCCCTGTGGCTCCTTCCCTGGGCCTAATTTCAGTGCCCTATCAGTCCCACAGAAATGAACTCAATACCTCGTTTGGAATCGTGAAGTCCTCCAGCCCTCTGCATCTCATTCGCTGGGAGCTGCATTCCGGTGCTGGCTTCTCTCTGCCATCTTGGCACTCCCCTCCCCCCGCCCCCATTATATAATATATTTTCTAATAAATATTAAAGTCAATACATATTTATTAAATAGAAATGTTAATACAAATAGCAACTAAAATATTCAGTCATCTAACCTATTTTGAGAAACATTTCCCAAAAGGATTGTCCACTGCATTGTGGAACATCAGTCACTAGTTAGTGGAAAGGGAATGTCTGACTGGGGTGTGGGGTTGTGGTAGTCAAGAGTGAGATTATAATGAAGGAAGTCTACTGAAATCACTGTGGCATAGCCAACATTAAGCGTCTGAGCCTATTCTCTGAGTAACTTGATAAACTGAACTACTGAGATACTTCAGTTACCCCTAGCTGCCTCTCCAATAGCTCTCTTCTTCCACCCCCTCAGAATTTTGTTCTGTCTTAGAGAACAGCTTACTTAATGTCCAGATTTGTAGGCTTTTAAAATTTCCTCCCAAATACCAGTAGTCTTCAGGTCATTGTGTTGAAACAGACAGAGGAGTGACTTTTGGACCAAAGAAGAATGAGAGATTCTTTCAATTGGACTGCCTGCTTTTGTTTTTGTTTTTGGTTTTTTAATCCAGAACAACTTTGGAAGAAGGTGACAGCTTTGAAATCAATTTGGTACACTCCAAAAATTAACTTGCTCTATAGGCATTTGTGGTACACCAGTTAAACATAGAGTTCTGTGTTAGGCACTAAAAGAATATCCTTAGAAAGCTAGCTGATATGTAGCCTTGTGGGATAAAAGAATAAAGTCCACGAGTAAGTGTAATTAACAAGGCATGATGCAGGGCACTTCAGAAGACTTGAGATCTGTGCCATGGGATCAGGCAGTACCCCACTTCAATCTGTAGGTCTGTTCACTAGCTTGAAGTGAAATGAGAGTAAATTAAAATTCAGATTGTACTCATTCTGTTTATGTATTCGGTTTGCTGATAATCACAGGTTAGTAATTCAGATCCCAATGGCTGAGATGTTTGAGCTAAGTATTTTCAAGGCACTGTCATATCTGCTTTAGAACTGGTTTACAATATTACACTCATTTTATTTACATTATAAAAGTAATGAATGCTTGTGAAAATGTAGAAATATGCAGAAATATGAAAATGACAAACCTTAATCACTCATAATCCAACTACCTAGAGACTACTGCTGGCCTTTTTCTTAAAAATACGTTTTCCCATAATCAGGATTATATTTCATGTAAACTATTGTAACTTTAAAAATATTATAAGCATTTCCTCATGTTATCAAGTATTCTTTAGAATATTTTAACGGTAAAATTAGATTGTATATATCTACTGTCCTTTATGTAACAGTTTTATTATGCATTCCTATTTCTCGCTGTTAACGTCTTTGAACATCTCCTTATTTTTCATAATGTGCATATATAATTATATAGACACAATTTCTAGATCTAACTAGGCTCAGACCAATTAACACAGCCTAATAAGGTAGAGGCAGGCTGGGAGGGGCTGGAAGCCGGCCCATGAGCTGGTGTATGCCAACAAACACACCTTGCAGGTGCTGCCAGAAGGCCTACTCTGGCGACCAAGGCACACAATCTGAAAATTACAGCAACAGACCAGATTCTGGTAGCACTTGGCATCAGGAGATCCAGTTTGTGGAGTTTCCCAAGAACTCTGCTTAGGTGTCTTAAGACTGAGAAAAGAGGCAGGAAGTATCAGGAAATCTAGCAAGAAGCATCATGGCCGTCAGCCAGCCTGGGATTCAGCTGAAGAACCTTAGTCTGTTCAACCCACTAACATTATCGAGGGCCTACTGCATACCAGCACTGTGCTGGGAGCTTGGGATACTTCCATAAACAGACGCAGATCTCTGCCCTCATGGAATGTACATTCTAATGAGGAAAAGCTTCCATGGATGGGGACTGAGAAAAACAAGATGGCCTTCTGGTTCTCGAAGAACTGGATATTGAGTATATTCAAGATAGACTCAGGTAAAGGAAACAAGGCAGAAGCCAGTGCTTCTCTAATGAACTGAGCCAAACTCACAGCAAGGATGACTTATCAAGTCTCAGATTTAGAGCCTACAAGTGCATCCTTCTGGTCTAAGGTCATCTTGGTCCAAACAGTAAAGATTTTCCTTAGCCCACACATAGTAGGTTCAGGGCTGAAACCTGAATTCTTATATCTGGTTGCAGGAGATGGGAGGTAACTTAGTGCCAATGAGTGAAATGGAGAAACCAGAAATGTGTATGTAGTCCCTGACTAGCATGTATTATATTAGGTTGTTAATAAAGATTTGTGAAAGGAATGCATGAATTTAGGAGAAAAGAAAGATGAAAATCATGGGGAAGGCATGGGAAAGAAAAAATAGTATTACTTGATGTAGCATAGTCATTATGAGCTTGGGCAGAGTTAGACAGTCCTAGATTCAAATGTTAGCTCTTCCATTCTCTGTCCTCAGTTTCCTCACCTGTAAATTGGGCTAATGATGGTACCTCCTGCAATGTAGCGTGGTTAGGCAATTCCTATAAAGAGTTAAGCACACTTAGGGCCGGTCGTGGTGGCTGATGCCCTTAATCCCAGGATTTTGGAAGGCCAAGGCAAGTGGATTACCTGAGCTCAAGAGTTCGAGACCCTTGGGCAACATGGCAAAATTCTACTAAAAATACACACACACACACACACACACACACACACACACACACACACACACACAAATAGCTGGGCATGGTGGCGCATACCTGTAGTCCCAGCTACTTGGGAGGCTGAGGCAGGAGAATTGCTTGACTCGGAGGCGGAGGTTACAGTGAGCTGAGATTGTGCTACTGCACTCCAGCCTGGGCGACAGCGAGACATTGTCTCCAAAACAAAAAATAATAAAGAGTTAAGCACATTTCTTGGCACACATAGTAAGCATTCAATACATTTAGCTAATAAAAACTATGTTTAATGTATGGCTTTGGGCGGATATTAACATTACACATTCTTTGGTGAGGTTTAGCTTTTTAAAATCAATATTATGACCCTAGAATATTGAGAAAAATTATTACTTTCATAAAGATGGGATTTTATATATATACACACACCCCTATATATGTCACTAATTTTTTGTTACGGAAATGAGGGCTTTCCTAGTTTAGAAATGAGGCAATGAAGAGAAAGATTAACATATGTAATCTTACAAATAATTCTTGGTTGATTGGAAATCGAAGACTTGGAGTGGGGAGCCACAAGAGGGAGATATCATTCTGCAGTCCACATTGAAATGTAGGTCCATGTAGAAGAACCTGATAAAATTAGAGACTCAAAGGTACATAGTTTAGATTAAGCTGCTAAATAGCTTCATCTTTTTTTCTGACACAGAGTCTCCCTCTGTCCCCTGGGCTGGAGTGCAGGGTGCAGTCTTGGCTTATTGCAACTGCTGCTTCCCAGGTTCAAGCGATTCTCCTTCCTCAGCCTCCTGAGTAGCTGGGTGCATGCCACCATGCCTGGCCAATTTTTGTTTTAGTAGAGACGGGGTTTCACCATGTTGGCCAGGCTGGTCTCCAACTCCTTACCTCAGGCGATTCACCCGCCTTCAGCCTCCCAAAAGTGCTGGGATTACAGGCGTGCACCCCTGCACCCGGCCAATAGCTTCATTCTTCAGTCTTGGCTACAGCAGCTTCTCTCCCTTCTGCTCACGCTAGGATAGTACGAGACAAAAAGATCTAGAGCTAGGATTCACTATCAGTTTCCATTTTGTTTGGGCTTCTGCTCATTGAAACACTGTATCCTGAGGGCATTTGTAGTTCTCCCTCTGGGCAAAGTCTGGAAATCTTTTCTGCCTTCTGAATATCTGTGGCTTGCACAGTAATCTTGAGAAAATATTTCTAGAAGTGAATGAAATGGCCAGACATTTCGATTGAGCAGATCATCTTCTACCTTCTTGAATTATGGAACTCAGGCCTGGATAAATATTCTATTAGGAATGATGTGATCACAGAAAATACAGTCAACAGGTAAGTATATGTCACACACATCTGTCTTACAGATAAGGAACATCAAGTGGGAATAAGGGAGCAGAAGTTTCATGGAAAGTCTTGCTGACCAACCTCAAGAATGAAATATGGCTTTGTAACCATATCTGCCCAAATAGGATGCCCAGGTTTAAACTGTATTTACATATACAGGTGTCCCACCGTACCCAGTATTACTGTTTCTTTATTCAACGTTTGGACCTCATGTCCTTTCCTTTACTTATCTGAGGTCTTTTGCTTTCTCCCTGTTCAAAACCTGCTTTCTATTCTACTTGTGACTTCCTCTGTCCAGGCAGCACATACTGTCACTCCATTCTCATTTGGATGCTCTTACCCTTCTCTCCTTCTGCCTAAGGGGTATTTGTGTCTTTGTTTTTCATCATAGGGACTTCCTGCCTAGCATGAGATCGTCATGGGTGCCCGGTGGCCAGGCTTCCCTTTGAGCTGGTGATAATGCTGGTCTACTGGAGTCCTGTTAGACTACAGCACACGTTTACATTCTCTTTCATGTTTGGTTGGCACCAAGTGCTCTGGGGTGGGCAGTACATACTTTATGATCCTCATTTTATAGTCAGGAAACTGGCTTAGAGAGGTGAGACTGTGCCAGATTCCAGAGGATTCCACAAAGGAGCCCTTGTATTTCTCATCCCCACTAGGATTCCAGGGAGCATGAAGCTCCCTGACAAAGGGAGTTGTGCTGTTGAAATGAACAAAAAGGAAAGTTGAGGTCTTACTTTAGAGCATCGCATTAGAGCACTAACCCTACTGCTGCCTCACTTTGCTGACCTTAAACATGATCATATTCATTTGGTATCACAATTGGAACTGAAAAAAATTGGCCCCTTCGGGGATCCGTCGGAGTTGGTTGGTAAGTACCCATAAAACTTTATAGTGTGCCTGGAAATGCTGATGGAGATTCTTTTCACTGATCCCAAGGACACTTATTATGGACTTTGCCTATCTCTCAAGCAGATCCATGACCTGGACATAAGTTGTAAAATATATGTCATCAGGTCCCTCAGAGGGGGCTGTGGGCTTGGTTCTTAGACTTATAGGCCTTTTCTCAGAGCTGTTAATGCTTATTTTTAAAAAATTGTCACAGAAGCTTGACTTCTGTGGTTGTACAGCAGTGGCACAGAGACAGCTGCATATAGTAGACCCTGAGACAGAGGAGGGAGACAGAAAAACTGTGAAAATGAAACACAGACCTAATTTTTAAAAGAAAGGCACGCAGTCAACTGATAGGAGGTGAAGAGTGTGCTCAGTTGTTACAGCACAGTATCAAGGATATTTGGAACAAAAGGCCTAAAGTTAGTGTGAAATGATTAGCTTTAAGGAGTAAAAGAAGTGTGTAATTCATCTTAGGAAATTTGTCATGGAAAACAGAAGAACAAAAACTCATTTTGTTAGTCTTGACAAGGTTGTTAATGCGTATCAGTCAAAATATATTGAGAAATTTAAATGAGTAATATAGATTTTATTTCCATTAATAGATACTCAGTTCACCAAAGAAGCTCATGATTGGCCCATAAAGGGACTGTATGAATATGTAAAACTATTCATTATCAGTCATCAGGCAAATGCAAATTAAAATTGCAGCGAGATACACTATGCACTGTGTGGCTAAAATTAAAAAGACTGACAATATCAATTGTGGCTAATGTTATGAAGCAACTGGAACTTTCATACATTGCTGGTAGGAATGTCCAATGATACTGCCACTTTAGAAAGCACTTTCATCTTTGGTTCTGTTTATGTGGTGAATTATGTTTATAGACTTGGGTATGTTGAACCAGCCTTGCATCCCCGGGATGAAGCCTACTTGATCATGGTGGATAAGCTTTCTGATGTGCTGTTGCAGTTGGTTTACCAGTATTTTATTGAAGATTTTTGCATCTATGTTCATCATGGATACTGGCCTGAAGTTTTCTTTTCTTGTTGAGTCTCTGACGGGTTTTGGCATCAGGATGATGTTGGTTTCATAAAATGATTTGGGAAGGATTCCCTCTTTTTAGATTGTTTGGAACAGTTTCAGAAGGAGTATTACCAGCTCCTCGTTGTATGTCTGGTAGAATTCTGCTGTGAACCCATCTGAACCTGGGCTTTTTTTGGTTGGTAGGCTATTAATTGCTGCCTCAACTTCAGTCCTTGTTATTGGTCTATTCAGGGTTTTGACTTCTTCCTGGTTTAGGCTTGGGAGGATACAAATGTCCAGGAATTTATCCATTTCTTCCAGGTTTACTAGTTTATGCGCATAGAGTTGTTTGTAATAATCTCTGATGATGGTTTGTATTTCTGTGGAATTGGTGGTGATATCCCTTTATCATTTTTTATTGCATCTATTTGATTATTCTTTCTTCTTTTTTATTAATCTGGCTAGTGGTCTATTTTGTTGATCTTTTCGAAAAACCAGCTCCTGGATTTATTGATTTTTTGAAGGGTTTTTTGTGTCTCTATCTCCTTCAGTTCTGCTCTGATCTTAGTTATTTCTTGTCTTCTGCTAGGATTTGAGTTTTTTTGATCTTGCTTCTCTAGCTCTTTCAATTTTGATGATAGGGTGTCGATTTTAGATCTTTCCTTGCTTCTCATGTGGGCATTTATTGCTATATATTTCCCTCTAGACACTGCTTTAAATGTGTCCCAGAGATTCTGGTATGTTGTGTCTTCGTTCTCGTTGGTTTCGAAGAGACCACTCATTTCTGCCTTCATTTCATTGTTTATCCAGTCGACATTCAAGAGCCAGTTGTTCAGTTTCCATGAAGCTGTGTAGTTCTGAGTTAGTTTCCAAATTCTGAGTTCTAACTTCATTGCACTGTGGTCTGAGAGACTGTTATGATTTACATTCTTTTGCATTTGCTGAGGAGTGATTTACTTCCCAAAGGATTATAAATCATTTTACTATAAGGACACATGCACACGAATGTTCATTGCAGCACTGTTTACAATAGCAAAGACCTAGAACCAACCCAAATGCCCATCGATGATAGACTGGATAGCGAAAATGTGGCACATATACACCATGGAATACTATGCAGCCATAAAAAACAATGAGTTCATGTCCTTTGTAGGGACATGGATGAACCTGGAAACCATCATTCTCAGCAAACTGACACAAGAACAGAAAATCAAACATCACATGTTCTCACTCCTGGGTGGGTGTTGAACAGTGAGAACACCTGGACACAGGGAGGGGAGCATCACACACTGGGGTCTGTGGCAGGGAAATAGGGGAGGGTCAGCGGGGGGTGGGGAGTTGGGAAGAGATAGCATGGGGAGAAATGCCAGATATGGGTGATGGGGAGGAAGGCAGCAAATCACACTGCCATGTGTGTACCTATGCAACAATCTTGCATGTTGTTCACATGTACCCCAAAACCTAAAATGCAAAAAAAAAAAAAAAACACTTTCGTAGTTTCTTAGAGTTATTCATACACTTACCAGATGAGCTAGCAAATCTACTTGCAGATATTTACCCAGGAGAAATAAAACACATCCCAGCACGAAGAGCTGTATTGAATGTTCATAGGAGCGTTAGTCATAATAGCCAAAAGTGGAAAATGATCTACATACTTATCGAATGGAAAATGGAAAAACAAATCTTGCCACATCCACACAACAGAATACTACTAAGCAATAAAAATGACTGAACCGCTGACACATACAACGGCATGAATGAATCCCAAAATTGTTAGGCTAAGTGAGAGAAGCTAGCCTCAGAAGGCTGTGTACTGTGATCACATTAGTATCACATTTCGGAAAAGGCAAAACGATAGGGATGAGGAGGATTCAGTGAACTAGGTTTATGGGGAGGGGATGTGACTACAAAGGGGCATGAGGGAACATTTTAGGATTGATTGTGGTAGTGGCTACATGACTATGTAGATTTGTAAAAATTCATCAAACTGTACATTTAAGATGGGTGAATTTTAATATAAATTATAGCCTCAACATGAAAAAACAAAATTTGGAAATTGTATTACTAAATTAATAAACAACCTATGCATTTTCTTTTGTTTAGCCTTTCAACAAAATTTCATTGCATGCCAACAGTATACAAGACACTGTGCTTGTCCCTGGGGATGGAAATAGGAATAAAATGAGATCCTTGCCCTGACCACTTTTAGTTCCAGACTCTTGTCTGGAAGCTCCAAGCTAATAGAAGGTTGCTAGTGATTGGTTTTTAGGAGGAGACAAATTTTTTTTGGCAGTTGGGGAGGGAAGGGTGCATTGTCGATTATCTGTATCTCTAAAGACTCTGAATGTCACTTCAAATGACAGTGATCTGTAGTGAGCTCTAGTAGAATAATAGATTCCGTCATTCAAGGGATTGACATAGATTATGGTAAATTAGCTTATAAAGATCAACTATACAGGATTCAGGTTTTTAAATTTAATACAAGCTCCCTTTCTTTCATACTCTGCTTCTCTCTAAGGAAATTATTGGAGTGTTTGAAGCCCAGAAACTTGCTGTAGTCCCTAGAAACAACGTGGTGATGTCAGACTTGGGTGAATAAACAGTAGCACCTGTTCAAGACTTCATGAGTCTTTTTTTTCCCCCTCTAGTCTTTTTTGGCACAGCCTGAGGTTAGTTAATCTTTAAAAGAAAGAAAACGGAATGAACCAGAAGGTAGCTTGATTCTAGACTATTTTTAGAAGGCTCCTCCACACTGCTCCTGAGTGCCAGGTTTTTGAGAGCCTGGCAGGGCAAGCCATTGCTGGATGCCTTAGTGTGGCCATGAATCAGCTCTAGGTCCTCACAAGTCTCTGATGCCCACCCTTCCTCCCAGAAGCTGCTTTCTGTGCTGCCCTCTCTTCTCCATCATTCTCCTCCATCTCCCAGGCATCTTTTCCCACATTCTATCCCACTCACTCCATATCCTCAGGAAGGGGCCTTCCAGTTTCTACAGTCACAGTGCAGAGGATTGTGCACATGTGTGTGTGTGGACAGAGAGGGGGGAAAGAAAGAGCAAGTGCGAACAGGCAGGCTACTTGGGTAATTTTTCTAAAAGTCAAATTTCACGTCATTCTTCCAGTTCTTAAAACCCTTCTTTCCATTTTAATTTGTTCTAGGACAAGCACCCTGATGTGTGGTGCATGGTCATTGTGATCGGCCCCTCCCACTGGTGCTGTACTTGACACTCCCCACTCTTCAGTTAGATACTTTTGTTGGTAGGGGGTGATGATAACAGTGGTGGGAGAGCTGGGGAAGAAACAAAGCACTGGCACTTGAACACTTGCTCTTAGGCTCCTGGAACAGGACTCCTGGGCTGTCCAGTGTGGTTGGCCAGGGAAGGAGAGGAAATGATGACTAAAAGATGAATAGGCTGTTGAAGGAATAAAAACTGCCTTTGGCGGGAGGTGCTCCCTGAGCTGCATCTGTTGAGTGAGCACTCAGCATGATGGGGAAAGGGGAAGGTTACTACTTGGGGCTTTGCTGGAATTTCTCAAATTTAGAGAATTGAGGAAATCTTTAAAGGCCTTGTAGTAGGATGGGGGTTGCAAACTGTGATGGCCAGAAGGCCAGGCATGTAATTCTCATGAGTGAAATGGCCAGTTTGCTCAGCCCGAAGGGAACAGCGGCTCCTCATTTTCTACCAATTGTTGCCATGGGAATTGGGATCCAGTGTTGTCGGGTGTGTTGTGTTGTATTGTGTTGTGTTTTTTGTTTTCTGTTTTGTTTAGACAGAGTGTCACTCTGTCTCGCCCAGGTTGGAGTACAGTGGCATGATCTCAGCTCACTGCAACCTCCGCCTCCTGGGTTCAAGTGATTCTCCTGCCCTAGCCTCCTGAGTAGCTGGGATTACAGGTGCCTGCCACCGTGTCTGGCTAACTTTTGTATTTTTTAGTAAAGACGGGGTTTTGTCATGTTGGCTAGGCTGGTCTTGAACTCCTGATCTCAGGTGATCCACCTGCTTCAGCCTCCCAAAGTGCTGGGATTACAGGTGTGAACCACTGTGCCCAGCCTGTTCTCAGGTCTTAGGATTTTTTTCTTTTTTTAAGAAAATTTAGATTTTATGTAAAATGTACAAAATACTAAATTCATATTTAAAATTTAAAAGACATACAGGCACTCCCTCCCACCTCCAACACCCATAGGATCCAACAAAATATTTTCAAGCAGAGTATAGTTCGAAGGCCATCAACTGGGGCCTCCTCCCTAAAAGTTGTGGCTGCAACATCAAAGAACATCACTGTGCTTTCGGCATTTGGGACAGAGTGATTTTTCTTTTTATGGCACTCAGTTTATATCACAGATTTCTAGCATTGCCACGCCCTAGTCCCATCTGATATTATTTTTCTGTCATTCTGACAAAAATGCCCCCAAATCTTCAAGTAACTCCTAGGGTCAGCTGTGGTTTTCCCAGTTTTAGTATAGACAATACCCAAGCATCTCTGTGTTTCCTTTCCTAGGAATACTCTCATGCCAAATATGACACTTCAGTTCCTGGTAAAAGCTAAATTTCACATCATTCTTTTATGTGTCTAGCCTTTCTTATCCTCAGTCACACTTCCTCTGATTTCTGTGGGTTTTCTTTGAGTGAATGCACCTGGCCTTCAGGTTATAGCTGAATCAGGAGAGTGGTTGGCTGGCAAAAGGGTTACCTGGAGACAGTCACACATCTCACACCTTTCTTCGGTTATACCAGCCCTGACTCACACCAGATATTCTGTCCTGAGGCTCTTCCCAGGAAGTGGCGTGGTGTGTGAAGCTGGCAGTGTTCCCGCCATTTTGGAAGGTTGTCATAAATGGTGGTGCTGCGAGCTGAGGTTGGGTGATGCGTGCTCTTCAACAAAAGGTTAATTTTCTGGAAAGAAGTTTGGCTATGTCTAAAAATCTTCATCCATCTCTGAGGAAATAATTAGAAATATGAAAAGGCTTTCTGCACAATTATATTATTTATAAAACTAATTCCAATAGCCAAAATCAGTAAACAAGTTAAATGTTCCACAGTAGGAAAATGATTAAACAAATTTTAGGCTAGCTATATGATATAATGATAAGTGGCCTTTTAAAACAAAGTTTATGAAGAATTTTTAATGGTAGGAGGAAAAGCATGTGATCGAAAGATTATACGATGTTTAACTTATATTTATACAGTTAGATATAGTTATATGTATGCCTATTTTTATAGGTGTTTTTCCTTCTTATACTTCTTTATACTTTTCCAAATATTCTACAGTAAAAACAAACATCACTTTTTAAAAAATAACTTTTTATTTTAGATTAATTTACATCAGATTAAAAACAAACGTTGCAAAGATAGTAGCGAGTTGCAGTATAGCTCATCCAAATTCCCCTATACTTGTATTACTTTTAAAAATTAGAATAAGTTACTTTAAAAATAATTTAAAATGGAGTTCCATAGATTATATTATCACGAGATAGCTTTTCAGAGTCATTTAGTTTTATTGTAAAAGAGGCATACAAAGAAAAAACTACATTGTTCGCCAAAAAGGCACGTGTGACTTAGACTATCATTTTATTTATTTAAAACGTTACATTTAACTGAGATATCATGCATTTCACACATCCTGGATGGAACACTGTAACACTGGAAAACCCTCTTTAAATCATTTGTCCCAAAATGATTTAAATTAATCCATTGCTTATCCTAGGCTTGCTTTTGGATTTGATTCCAAAGTAGACTTGTATTTGAGACAAACAAAGTTATTCATCCTTCCTCCTTGAGCTATATATTTAATTATTCCTTCTCAGACTTCCTTAGCCATATAAGTCAGTTTTATGAGTTTGTAATGGATATGAGTTTAAGATGCAGTCATCTGAAGTTGAATTTACCAAGTAGATGCTATTTTAATACTTTGTTTTGACTGATCAACTCACCAAAGCTGGAAGCTAAAAATAATAAACCTTGTCATTTTAGCAAGTCAAGCCATCACAGAAAATATTAAGAAATGACAGCAACTGGTATTTACGGGGCTGTCTTTGCCATATTCCTAAATGGGAGCCCTTTAGGAAAGGTCCAGGGAGTGGCTGTGGATGTGGGTTAGAAAGTGGCCTGTATTTGAATTTATGGAGTAGGGCACTGTCAGGGCCCCTTTCTTCACTCAGAAATGGAAGGAGCTGGTTTGCCAGAGGGTGTGAGAACTCATTAACCACCCCCAGTGCTTCCCACCCAGCAAGGGATCAGAACATGTGATGCTGTTTCAGAGCATCACAAAATCTTGTTTTCATGTCAAGATTTCAAAGGCTTATATCGTTCACTTTGGAAATTTTGTCACAGAAATGAAACTGGCACCTCCATAAATTGTGGTGGTGTTGTTATCCTATGGGAGGACCATCTATGTCTTTCCTCCCTATATTTTGAAATGAGGTCAAATGGACCTGTTCCATCCACTCACTTGGCATTTACTCTTCTTTGGATGGGGACCCTGGGAGTGTTTTAATTCAGGGGTCTGTAGGGTAAGAATAGAATAACATGGCCTGACAAATTGGTTTGCTACAATCATAATTTGAAAGGTAGGTCTGAAGGGCAGAGTAGTGGTTCTCATTGGGGTTGGGTTTAGAGGATATAGTGGGAACAGAAGGCTCATATATAAGATTCACCCAAAAAGGTTTTTGGCCCCCAGATTCCCCATCTGCCTCATTCAGAATCCCCATACAATAAAATGTCCCTGTACCTCCTCCAGTTTGTAAGACAGAATTCCTGGGATGTGTAAGGCAAAACAACCTGCTATTCTTTTGTTATTAGTATTCTGCTGCTTTCTAAGTTAATGTTCTTATCTAAAAGAAAAATCTATATATCTCTAGAAGGCCAGCTGGAGAGGGAGAAGAAAAGAAAATTAAGACACAATTTGGTTGGCTATCATTAATCTTTGTTTAGCCTTATGGGAAAATAAGCATTCCTCCTTCTATCTTTGTTAGCAGGTAGATTAAGTTGGTTAAAGAATACTGTAGTCCATGAAAGACAAAGACAATGGCCTTTACAAAGATATTCCAAAGCAGCTGAAAATATATATATATTTTTTCTGTCAGCTATTTTGCTGCCTAAAATTCAGACAGTTGACTGATTTGGGGTCAGTATCTAACAAGCACATTTCCCAAATGGAAAACCAGCACAGCCAGGCCTTCTCCACAGAGCCTATACCTAGGACTATCGAAGGAAGAAGATCATTCGGAATTTTATTTTTGCAAACCGTCAACTGTTAAGATCTGAATAATCTATTTAGGGCAGTCAGAGCTGCCTAATGGAAGTTGCATAATTGAGTGGAATTAAAAACCGCTTTCCTTCAGGTCCTCCTCCTTTTCCCCATCTGTGACAACCTTTGACATTGCACAGATTTTCAAAGTCGCACTGTAAGATTAGTGCCAGGGTTCTTTCAAAGGAGGCCTGTAACTGAAAAATCTGTTTTTTCATCCCTCAAAGCTGGCAGCCATAAAGAAAAGAAAAAAATATGCTTTTAATGAAGTCTTTGCAGAATCAGCTCCTTGCAACTTCAGTTGTTCATGTGAATCAAAAATAGCAGGAAATAGGTCATATTGTAAAAATGAATTGGGCTTCACTCCCCATTTTATTGACTTTACTAGGCTTTTTTCATTCACAGTGACTGATCCTTAGCTAATGACTGGCATAAATAAAGAGGCATTTATTTTCTTATTTTCCTTATTTTGCCATCTACTTCTTTAGAATATCAGTGGGGCCCACTATGTGCTTAGGGATTTAATTTTTTCACTTATCATTTTCACAATAACCCTGAAAGTTGAAATTTTTAGGCTCATTTTATATATGAGGGAACTGAAGCTCACAGAGTTTAAGGTAAATGACCCAAGGACACACACTTATTAGTAAAAGATCTGCAGTTTGGACACATTTCTCTGTCTGGAAGCCCTGCTGTTTTCAATTACATTCTTTTGATGAAAAAAATGTACTCTTGAAATATATTAGTGGGAAATAATTGAACTGAAGTAATATTGCCAAATCTTAATTTCCTCATGAGACAATGAAAAATACTTACCATGGTATTCAATAATTTTTTTAAATGACAACATTTATTTGGATTGAGCGCATAGTAGGGACCAAGCATTATGAATACAGGAAACAGAAAATACATAAGTAATAGTTAACATGTCAGATAGTGAAGCTACTATAGAGAAAAATAGAGTGTAAGGAGTGGAGTGTGTGTGTGTGTATAGCAAGGGATTCTTGCTTCAGAGAAGGCATCCAGAATAGTATGAAATTTGAGCAGAAATTTCATAAGGAAAGTGCAGGAGCAAGACTATCAGACATCTGGATGAAGATAACAAAAATAGCAAGTGCAAAGGTCCTGAGGTGAGGTGGTGTTGCAGTGTTTGAGGAAGAAGGAAGTGGCAGTCTCTCCAGGACCCTCCACTGATGCTTTTGTGACTTGCCACAGACAGGTCTGTCATGTGAATGCTTTTGTCCTCATGGGGCAGAGAGACTCCCTTAGAGGGCATGAGGAAAGGCAGGCAGAAGCCACCCCCATGCTGGAGAGGGTGGGGAGCCAGTTTCATTTACATATTTAAATACCTTCCTCACAAGCAATAAAACTCAAATCATTTTAATTGAACATTTAAATCCTCACTGGTAGGTATTTCAGGCATTCGGCTTTATGCCAATTATTGCATCATCTTAAGAGAAGCTTTTAACTTTATTAAACCCATTATACTTGAATATTTGATTCCTGCCAAAACATAATTTAAAATCCTCACTTTAAAATAATTTGGTAAGGATTAGTAAACCTACCAAAATAACCTAAATTGTGTGTCTGGAGAAATATCGCCCAGTCTCTGGATAAGGGCAAACTGGTCCTTTGAAAGAGATTTTTCATTTTAGCCCCATGCAGGCGAATCTGTAGTGTCCCAGTCATTTGGGCTGCTATGACAAAAATACCATATACTGGGTGGTTTAAATAACAATCCCTTACTTCTCACAGTTCTGGAGCCTGGGAGTCCAAGTCCCAGATCAAGGCTCCAGCAGATTCAGTGTCTGGTGAGGGCCTGCCTCCTGGTTCATAGATGATCCGGTTCATAGTCTTCTCACTGTGTCCTCACAAGGGGACAGCTTCTCTGGAACCTATAAAGGCAGAGCCTTCATGACCTAATCATCTTCCAAAGTCCCCATCTCCTAATACCAACAGGTTGGGGATCAGGATTTCAATGTATGAATTTTGGGGTGTAGACACAGACATTTAGTTTACAACACGCAGTTTGTCTAAGAAGTGGCCTGGCCTGAGTCTTGGAGATTCTGATTCAGTAAGTCTGAAATGAGGTTCAGGATTCTTTTCCAAACAAGTTTTTTTTTTTTTTTTTAATGAGCCAGGTTTGGGAGCCACAGATTGGGTATAAAGGTGATACCAGTTCTATGTAATACAGAAGAATGAAGTGGAGCAATGGTTTGGTTTGGCTAAGACGATGAAGGGGCAATCATTACACCTTCCTTTATGCAGCTTTATTAGTCCGGGAAGGCTAGGCTATGCTGCAGTTAACACACTGCATGCCCCTCTCTGAGCCCCACCTCACCCACCAAAGCTCAGTAGCTTAATATTCCATGGTCTGTGGCTTTCTCCTGCAGAGTCCAGGGCCAGTGTTCTGGATGGGCAGCTTTCCTTCAGGCAGTGACACAGCATCCTGCTAGATTTTGTCCAGTCACACTATGTCCCCTAGGGCCTCCTCAGAGTTGCCTGCAGAGTCAGCTGGAGAGAGTATCTGTCTTTGTGGGGTGTTTTAGTGGCCAGGCATAGCACTGTCTAGCACTTCTGCCCATATTCTATTGGGTAGAACCAGTCCCTTGGTCTCTCCTAGATGTGAGGGGCCCGGGAAAGGTAGCTAGCTCTCCTGTGTGCTCAGGAGGCAAGAGAAATACTTGGTGAACACCCACATGGCGTCAGCTCTACAATTGTTAGCCACAGTGCACTGCCTGATGAAATTTTTTGCAGGTTCCCAGTGTTTTTCCACCTGAGTCTGCCTGATACTACAAGGTACTTCATACTCAAGATCACTTACTTCTCTACAACCCTGGTTCAACTTAGCATGAGGAAGAACCAGTTTAGTTGAACTAAATCACACCGAGGTATAATGGCATAACAGACCTCCCAATTATCCCAGAAATCATTTTTATCTTGAAGTAGGAGTCTCATCCCATGGATAGCATAGCTTTTGTATTTTCTTTACCATAGATTCTCTAAAAATTTAATATTTTTACAATGCTTCTTGTGTTATTGCCAGCAGGGTTTTGTTTTGTTTTGTTTTGTTTTGTTTTGTTTTTTTGTTTTGTTTTAGACAGTCTTGCTCTGTCTCCAGGCACCAGGCTGGAGTGCAATGGTGGGATCTTCGCTCACTGCAGCCTCCACCTCCCGGGTTCAAGCAATTCTGCCTCAGCCTCCCGGGTAGCTGGGACTACAGGCGCATGCCACCACGCCCAACTAATTTTTTTTTTTTTATTTTTAGTAGAGACGGGGTTTCACCATGTTGGCCAGGATGGTCTCAATCTCTTGACCTCATGATCTGCCCACCTCGGCCTCCCAAAGTGCTTGGATTACAGGCTTGAGCCACCAAACCTGGCCGGCAGCAGGGGCTTTTAAGGGCCAGAGTACGTAGCATCCTGTAGGAGTAAATGATTCTCAGTATGGGGTGCTTGTGAGTTGGGAACTTTCTGGGTAGTCTAAAAACATACGCAGACTATATATGAATCCTAAGAAGAGCACCATCAAGGGCACAGATGGTTTGCCTCTATGATAGTACAAATCCTAAATACTCAATGTGAACAAATGAATTAAACAATATTATTATCTGTAATTGCACATACTGGTGCTTCTCAAAGGATGGTTTCCAGATGAGAAGCATTTGCATTATCTGAAAATTACAAAAAAAGTGAATTGTTAGGCCATATCCCAGACCTACAGAATTAGAAATTCTGGGGATGTGGTGCAGCAATCTATGTTTCAGGACACACAGGTAAATTGAAATTTTACATACAACTTTGCAGCCCACCAGGTGATTTTGATGCATATCAATGTTTAAGAATCACTGGAATAGATTTTACCTGCTGATTATAATTTTATCTAAATCTAAGTAATTAGGGAATCTCAGTGGGAGATTTTATTTTTTTCTTGTGGGAGAAAGATGCACATAAGCCTTTCGGGACACTCGATAGGGAAGTTGCTGTTTTAGGTTAAACACCTGCTTCTTTTGTGTGTCTGTCCATAATCCTCTGTAGTGAGAATCAATATCTTGAAAGATAAAGGCAGTTCTAAGATTAGCAATAATTTTTCATATATACTACAAAATAAAGCCAAAGAAATACGCTAACAAATTTTAAAAACATTAAAAACCAATAGTTAATTCAAATGCCTTTGTAATTTTCCTCTTGGTTTTACCGATCACTTTGGTAACTCTCCTCTTTTTCTATTCAATGTTCTGGGCAGATAATTTTTAGGTGCTTGAAATATTTAATCTTAATATTGGAAACATTTTCAATTCTCCTTTTCCCTGACTTATAACATGCTGTCTTAGTGAACACTTCTAAACAAGTTTGAACCCACAAAGACCCAAGGGCATCATTACAGACCTCAGTTGTTATCAAGTCCAGATAGAACAGATGAGGCTTGAGAAGAGTGGGCTTGGTCCTACAAGGGTCTGGAACTTGTTTTCTGGCCAGAGTCCCTGATGTCAGCATGCTTTGCCTCTTTTTCATTCAAGAGGTGGAAGCAGGTTCCCCTGAGTGCTAGACCTCCTAGCCCTTGTGCAAACATCAATTAATGAATCAAATCCCCAAATAAACCCTTTCCAAAGTGGTCCTCTGGCACATCAGAGAACTGTTATCTGCTCCCTGAAATTCTTGATATTTTACCAATCTTGGCTGTTTATCCTGGCCACAACTAAAGTTGCCAGATAAAATACAAGACACTCAGTGAAATTTAAATTTCAGATAAACAATAACATTTTAGGATAAGTGTGTCCCATAACTATAGGTATGTAATATTTTATTAAGTTGAATTTATAATTAAGAAAACATTTCAATTTCAGATAACAGGTAATTATGTTTAGCATAACTATGTTCCATATTACATAATGGTTACAGGGCATACTAACTTTATGTAAAATTTAACTCTGTTTTCTGAAGTTTTACTTGTTAATTAGTTCTTATTAGCCACAACTCATGTGACTATGGCAAAAGGATTCCTGGAGGCTACTAAGATGTCCAGAGCTTCTTAATCCCTAGACGTAACCACTAGTGGGCAAAGGCATTTTGCCTTTGGTGTCTGTTTATTAAACCGTCGTTGCTTTATAATTGCCACTCCACTTTTGGATGTCCTCCCCTTTCTCCTCTGTTGGTGTTTGTTTTCCTGGTCTCTGTCCTGTTTGCAGAGAGAAGGGCTTTCCTGTTAGAAACAGCACCAGCCAATCTGAGTTCTTCTCCTTAACAAACTGGTCTCTTCCTATGATTAGGTACATCTTTCCTTTTTGAGCTAGATAATATTTGGATGTGTGTGGGTAAAACAGCAACAGAACTGGCATTTTTGAAAGCTTAGCTACCTGCAGTCCTCTTCTATGGTTTTTTGTATTTGGTGAATCACAGAACCTCTTTAATTCTCAGAGTTCTTTGTGTAGGTAATGGTGGCCCATCTAATTACCAACAATTAGATGAACAAAAACACCTGACCCTCACCCACTCAGGTTCTAATGAGAAACCAGTGCAGATAGTGTCAGATACAACAGGGCTCTCTCAGCCGTTTGTATGAAAATAACAGAAACCTAGTAGCAGCAATGTTAAGTCATTTTGTTCTTTCTGTCCTAGATTCCGGTTGCTGCTTCTCTCTAGAGACCTTTTATGCTTGTTTAGTTTTCTATGAAGTCAACAGGAACATAGGACACCAAGGAAGCCTGTAAGAGTGAGACTCTGACCCAATTTAAATGTCCTCGTAGAGTTCAGTTACTCAAAAGAATTCAAGCCTTAAAAGCACAGAGCCTTGACGTTACTAGAGCTTTACCCAAATATCCCATACATTCCCAGTTTGCAGAAGACTGCTGAAATTTTCGTTTTCCTCTTCCTCTCTCCTCTCCTTCAAATTTTGTTTGGGTGAAGTTCTGCTTGGGAATGACCAGCTGTCACTGCCAGTAGCTACTGGGATTACATTGCAGAATGGGCAGGGTGTTTTTGTTTTGTTTTTAAAAATGTTAATGGATATTTACTGGAGCTACTGTAGGGATTGGCAGTCTCAATTCTGTTTTCCGTGGAGGGGTTTTGGGTACAATGCTTGAATTAGAAACACTAAGAAAATCAAGTTTAAATGCAATCTGTTGATGGTGTCAAGCACTAACTATTTGACATTAACTGGATGGAAATACCATCTTAATCAAAGGTGAAAATGTTTCCTTTGCTCTAGAGCATAGCTTGTGTGGAACAGGGTTTAAAGACACAAAGACGGTGAGGTGGTGTCAGGTTCTGTCATTCTCACTTCGTTTCCTGTGCAGTATCTTCATACTGTTTACGTTTAAAGAATTTTCAATCTGATGATATTGAAATTACTATGGCTCTTTAATCTCATCCACCCTTCAGACTGTGTTTAGTTCCCCTGATATGTACTTTCATAGATTCTCAAAACTGTAGTGAACATATTGGGCTGGGAGTTCTGAAGGGCAGAGAGGATGTCCATCTTCTTGACCCCGAAATAGTCAGTGGCCAACACTGACTTGGGACACAGTAGGTGCTCAGCGGATAGATGAATGAATTAGATTCTAGGGCAACATAATCCATGTAGTGTAATCCACAAATCACCCTTATGTCAATATGTGACAAGTAATCTTTAAGCCTAATAGAGTTTTCTGAAGGTCTAGAAGGGGCAACTGAAACTTTGTCATATGTAAGTTACCTATGTGTTGGGTTATATGAAGGGACTATTTTCTACTCCTGCCCCCCAGCATACTTCTGTCATCTTTACCCATTGAGTGTACTCACGGAATATCAAGAAACACTTTACAAGTAAGATATTAAGAAAATAAATTTCACGTGCTAAAACAGACATTGGCAAACATTTTTGATAAAGGCCTAGAGAGTAGATATCTCAGTCTTTCTAGAAATACGGTCTTTGCCACAACTAATCAACGACTGAGCTTGTAGTGCCACAGACAGTACACAAAGGAATGATCATGGCTGTGTTCCAACCAAACTTCATTTGTGGACACTGAAATGTGAATTTCATACAACTTTCCAATATCACAAGATTTTGTTCTTTTAAAAAGCTTATTTCCCAAACATTTAACAGTGTAGAAATATTCTTAACTCATTGGCTATACAAAAGCAGGTAGTGGATCTGATGTGGACCACTGGCCAGAGTTTCACAAACTCTGTGCGCTAAAAACAAACAAACAAAAAACCCTACTAATACCACAGCCAAAGCTTTGGTGAGGAAAGGGGGCATTTTTGTTTTATCAGCCTTAGAGCTCTCCTGAGCCCTGAAATGAGGGACATATAGGGGTCTTTTCTTAGTGGCTTATTTTTACACCATTTTGTGTTTTGCTGTATGTTTGCCTCCATGCATATGTGCATATATGGTAGAAGTAGAACCAAGTTTTCAGGTTACATGTAATATATTTTCTTAGCGATTTGGAATGATCAAAGAAAATTGTAGAAAATACAGTATGGTCACAGCTATTTTCAAAAGAAAACACATTATACCAGAAAAAGAGATGTGTTCTGAAATGTATTTACTAAATGGTAATGGTGGTTACCTGTGAAAATTGGGAGTGGCATTTTTGAAGCGGGGGAGATATTGATCTTTTTCTGACTTATTTGATGATTTTAAATGAGAATGATTCTTGTACTATTTGTGAAATTAAAATTAATTAGTAATGCATTGAACTAAGTTATTCATTGAAAGAAAACACTGAGCCTACTTCTGCAAATCTACAAAAGCATCTGATTTCAATGACATTGTAATTTTTTCATATTGACCCTTAGTGAAATACAGCTTTTCGAAAATTCCTTCTCTGTAAATAGGAAGTGTTTGGGTTTTGTAGGAGTAAAATAGCTTCTCCAGGGATGTTGATATTTTAAATAATGCAAATGTACAGTAAAATCCCACTATCTAACTGAACTGTAGATTCAGCCTGCATACCCAGAGTTTTAGAATACATTTCTGACTAAAACACAAAAGACCTTGAAAGCAGGTGCTGTCTTTGTCCCCTGATACCAATGTGTTTTAATAAGTTTCCACTAGATTTTCAAAGTCTTCGGTTAGATTGGAACTGACATTTATGCTAATTAGCTGGGTCTGGGAGTGAAACAGGTAAAATTGAATTACAAAGGGCTCTAAACCATATTTATTTAAAAAATAGTGGCTCTGAAGGATATTTGGTTCTATTTGTCAGTTATTTTATATCTTGCTACTTTCTAATATTCCTTTCCCGCCTGGTATGTTAATCTGGTAATCTGAAATCTTTTTGTCTGCCTGTAACATGATAGGCTGTTTTCCTGTGGTCCATCTGTCTCCTACAGGAGGTGAAAGTACTTTTCAGAAATGGCTTGGGTTGATATTATTAATCTTTATAAGCAGAGAATTCCTTGAATAATTTAATAGCCAAATGGCATGGGGGAGACTTGGTATAAAAATGAGTTTTCCTGTCAGCTATAAAAATCACAGCATGGCCTGCCTTTTTTCTGTGCAACTCAAATATCAAAACAATGGATGTTTATGCTCTTTAAACAGTTTTCTGTTTTGTACTACCTAAGACCTAAGATGATGAAGAAACATCTAGACAATTCTGGTTTACTTATATTTTTCTGCTAAAAAAACACAAGTTAATTGGCAAGAAGAAAGTCCTTTTTGTTTCTGAAACAACAGATGCTGCCTTTGACCTTGGGATTTAAGGGCAAATCTATTCTTGTTTACACATCTTGAATTTCTTGGATTTGCCAGTGTGAAGGCAGCAGTTGTGATTGAGTGCTTTTGAAAGTATATACATGATTTTAAAGGAAATCAGTCTGCAGCTGTTGCTAGAGAAATCATTGTTTTCCCTTCTTCCTAGTTCATTATTATATACGGTTTTAAAAAATTATTATTTTTTTCCCCCTACTTTTAATTGGAGTTATCCTAGTTACAGATGTCACAGCCTCTGGGTGTCTGGTCTTCCACCTGACACCCTGCTTCATTGCAAAGGCCTAAGGTTGCAGTATGCTGCATTCAATTTGCAGGGTAACATTGTTCCTCTGTGCTGGGATGGGGAAATACAGCCAGTCTTGTGTGTAGGCAAGCCAGCAGGAGTGGGACTATTAATAACCAACTCTGTTTTCTCTCTGACACAGCCTCTTTACAATACTCTTTGCTTGCCTATCTTTTGGAAAGTCATGTGAATGCAGCAAAAGCTTTCTAAGAAATATAAGGGCCAAGGGAAATTACTCTGCATGAAGTATGCCCACGTGGGATTGCTATTATTTTGTTAGAAGACCATTTAGCACATTTGTTTGTTTCTGAGTCAAAAGCCATAGATACTCATTGAACATTTTTGTTTTTGTTTTTGTTTTTAGTAAATCACGTATTCAAAAAGAGTCTTGATGATGAGAAACTCTTACCTTGGAGAGACAAAGAATTAAGTAGTGACTTTATCCTCTAGATAGTGCTGAAATCAGAAATACTTTTTCCCTTTAATTGTTATAAAACACAATTACATTTCTTTCCACAAATTTTCAATCTGAGCAAATTGACAGACCAGATCAGCTTTTTTCCTGGATCATTTTACTGTGCATTTTCTTTTTATCTTCTGGATGTAATCTTTTATTCGTAGACCATTATAGTGGAGCCCCTAGTAACAACTTACTTAATTTTATTAGTCGATTTATGGGCAGAAGGCAAGACATATTATAATATCATGATGGTTACTAAATTAGAAAATTTAAATCAAAACATCTATATCCTATAAGCTATGTCTGCTAATTAAAGGCGAGGTAAGCTGCTGAAATATAATGGGTCAATGTGGGAAGGGTCTGGAGGGCCCAGGAGGACCCCCTTCCCTCTGACTTGATCAATTATAAGAGAGCAAAAGGAAGACACTGTACAACTTTCTTTAGGAATGGGCTCTTTTGCAGGCACTAGCATTCAGGTGCGTATTGAAAAGCCACAGAGTGAGCTGTCCTCTCCTACGCTTTTGGGGTCATCCTTCAGTAAGCTTATAGCTTCCCTCTAAGATTAGGTGAGGGCTGATGTTCTAAATTTCAGTGTTTGGAGACTGATCCTTTTTGTAAGGAGGTAGTTAAGACATGCTGTCTTCTCAAATGAATGCTTTTGGAAGGCGACATTGGAATATCTATTAGAATAGTTTGATACAAAACAAGGTTATGACCTTTTGGAGAATATCTTAATAATCTTTTCAGGGCATTTTTCTTTTTAATTTCTGGTACCTTTAAAAGGTCTCATTCCTTTTGGTTGAATGCCTTGAGAAATGTAAAGCTATAAAATAATTTTAACAAACTTGATTCTCTAATCAACTGCTCATAAATCCATTTTATTGCTTCAGTTATGCAAGATAGATGTTTTAAATTTGTCTGTCCAGTCAACCAGTTACTCAGTCAACTAACCACCTAGCCAACCTACTAACCTCAATGAATGTCTTGCTCTGAAACTCCTTTTTCCGAAAATCTTCCCAAAGCTATTAAATAATACCAAGTATTATTTGGTATTATTTGGATGATAAAGGCATGTTTTATTAACCTTAGTAGTTAAACCTATTAATTTATCAGTAAGGGGAAAAACAACCCTCTTTGTGATTTTAACTTGTCTTCATTGCTGAATTCCTTCCAGACTGTGGTTATAACTTAACTGCAGAACTTTTGCCCAACAATAAAAACATTTTCTATAAAACTATGGAAAATTGCCCATTCTGGAAAAAATCTTAAGTAAAAAATCTAAAGCATTTTTCAAGATAGAATTTCATTTCTGGTGTTTTTGCATGTAATTTTAAATTTTATTTTATTTTGAGACAGAGTCTTGCTCTGTCACCCAGGCAGAGCAAGACTCTGCTGTCTCGGAAATCTTCCCATTTTAGCCTCCCAAGTAAATAGGATTACAGGTACACACCATCATGCCCAGCTATAAATATAAAAATAATTTATATATATATATTAAGTTTTATGTGGACAGGGTCTCACTATGTTAACCAGGCTGATTTTGAACTTCTGGCCTCAAGTGATCCTCCCACCTTAGCCTCCCAAAGCACTGGGATTACAGGCATGAGCCACCATGCTGGGCAGCATGTAATTTTTAATACTGAGTCTAGGATAAATTTTCTTTTGCAGTCACTGGGATATGTGTAGATGCATTGTTAATCTTTGGAATCCCACTGGAATGAAATGTGTTTCATTAGTGCTTGAACTAAGATGTGTTAATTTGAGAATTTATAAAAGAAGGTTTAAGCCTAGTGCATTTTCAAAGTTGATTTTTTTTCAATTTAAAATGTTTTATTTTTTATCTCTTAGCAAAAGGATGAAGTCCATACACCATGTAAAGAACTGCATTCAGTTTTAAAATAATTAGGTTTTTAAGATCTGTCTTTGATGAGTAAGAACATGTCTAGGGGTTTTAGGAGAATAGGTTTAAACAGGTTTACAATATTTCCTTATGAGAGCTAGATTATGTATAAAATAAGAATTAACTTTAAAAATATTTTGTTTTGAATTTCTCCAAAATTTTCCATGGCCAACCAAACTAATTTTCCTTAAATAGAAATTTAGGACCATTAGTAAAAAACCTTAATATGTTTTGGAGAATAATTACTTGGAGTATTTGTGCTATGCATGCTTCTGCATGTGTTTATGTTATGCCTGTATTTTGATCAGGCATTAAATAATTGAAACACTCATGTTAAATAATTATACAGTTGTCCGATTTAGAAGGCTGGAGAGCAGCCTCAAACCTGTTTCCAGAGACATTTCAACCTACAAGCCAGGTTCAGCCTAAACTACATGGTAGGACCCTCTTTCTTTCTACAGTGAGGTATAGAAGAAGCATAGGATTGGGATGGAGACAGACCTGGTTCAAATCTAAGCCTCTTGTTTATGAGCTATTTAACTTCATATAAGTTATTTGAGCCCCCTGAGCTTTAAGAATTAGATGGCTTTCCCGGCTGGGCACGGTGGCTCACGCCTGTAATCCCAGCACTTTGGGAGGCTGAGGCGGGCGGATCATGAGGTCAAGAGATCGAGACCATCCTGGCCAACATGGTGAAACCCTGTCTCTACTGAAAATACAAAAATTAGCTGGGTGTGGTGGTGCGCACCTGTAGTCCCAACTACTTGGGAGGCTGAGGCAGGAGAATCGCTTGAACTAGGGAGGCGGAGGTTGCGGTGAGCCGAGATCATGCCACTGCACTCCAGCCTGGCAACAGAGTGATACTCTGTATCAAAAAGAATTAGATGGCTTTGGCCGGGCGCGGTGCCTCACACCTGTAATCCCAGCACCTGTAATTCCACCTGTAATCTCTGCCGAGGGAGGCGGATCACCTGAGGTCAGGCGTTTGAGACCAGCCTGGCCAATACTGTGAAACTCTGTCTCTACTAAAAATACAAAAAATTAGCCAGGCGTGGTGGCAGGTGCCTGTAATCCCAGCTACTTGAGAGGCTGAGGCAGGAGAATCGCTTGAACCCCAGAGGTGGAGTTGCAGTGAGCCGAGATCACACCATTGCACTCCAGCTTGGGCAACAAGAGTGAAACTCCACCTCAAAAATAAATAAATAAATAAGTAAATAAATAAATTAATTAATAAAAGATGCTTTCTAAATATCAGGCACTATAGTAGTAATAAGCACACACCTTTTTTTCCCTTAAGATGGTAACTGTCCCATGGGAAAGGCAGACTCATGGGCATAATTTCAACATATTTTCAAGTTCCAAGAAGCATGCTCAAAGTGCCATAGAATGGAAACACTGTGCCTAGCAGCTCACTCCTTTGGGGTGCACATTTGTCTGACACAACTACGTGCTAGGACTTGGATACCAGTGTGAACAGAAAAACACAATCCTAACCCGCTATTGTCTTATAACTGAAAGAACAAAGTGATGACTGTAAGCTACAAAGTCAGGTGCCTACCTTAGAGAGTTTGTAAGGGTGAAAAGAGCTTTCTTTCCCTTTCATGCCATCTTCATCCTGTTCACTCAAACTCTGTCCAGATACCCAGTCTCCCATTCACCTAAGTGGGCAGTGAGGTAGTTATTTCTCTTGGTTAACAGTTCCACGTAACGAATCCTGTTACAGATGAGTGACTGAATACTTCTTCCTAAGAATAGTTGCATTATTACTAAAGACTTTTTGTGGCACCAAGACCACAGTACATGTCTCTCCATTTGGCAGTATTTCAGCCATTGAGCAGACCTCCATGGATAGCTAGAGTGTCTCTCCCACATCCCACTATCATGGTGCTTGGCTGCTATTCAGATGCCCGTGATGAGTGATGGAGCGAGTCCCTGGTGCTTCCTGGAGAGAACAACAAATGGTGATCTTGCACCACCTTGATTGTGAGTATACTCGGTCTGTGGACTTTGCATGCTCCAATCTAAACCAAAGACCCTGGCCTGACCCAGAACAATGGCCTTGTTACAGGTGAAAGTCCTTCTTATAACTTTGGTAGTTAATCATCTTTCCCTGGGCCTTAAAATCCAGGTCATTCTCTGGAGAAGAAATTTAGGACCTGTGACATTATCCTGTTTAAGTACATTTCAGATATGATCTTTTAATTATAAAAGGCATACAATTAATTATATATATTATACATAGTATATAATTATGTATGAAATGTAATCACTTGTATATAGTTCTTAGTTCCTCAGGCAAATCAAATAAGTAAATAGTAGTTGCATGGGTAAGTATAAAATAGTCAAATACTCCTTATAGTAATATAAGAACTATCATTCAGGCAGGACAAAAAAGATCAATGTATGAACCATTCCTACATATTTTTGCTTTTGAAGCACAGGTAGGAGCAGGTCATTTCCCTTCTCCACAAAGCTCAGTGGCTTCTTCCTGCACTCAGAATAGCCTGGTTCATAGGCCTCTGTGAGCTGCCTTTCTTCCCCTTTTCATCCAAAGTGTTTTTAAATCCCTTAGATACTCTTTGCTCCAGCCTGCCTCGGCTATTAACTGTTCTCCTGAAGATCATACTTTATGTCTGCAGGCCTTTGCTCATACTGTTGTCAGCAGGGAATAAATTTTACTCCTTATTCATTTATAAAATCCTATGGATCCTCCAAGACTGAGCTCAAATGCCTCCTCTTTCATGAAACCTTCTGTATCCCTGCTAATCAGAGTCAATTATTTATTTCTCTCCATTCCTCCTTATTGGCCTATTGTGTGTACCTTTATTACTTGTATAGGCTTTTCTCATTTCTGCTTGTATCTAGTTAATTCACTCATCTATCCATACATTCATTCAACAATTATTTCTTGAAAGCTTTATTCTTTGTACTGTGCAAGAAGATGGGAATGTAATGGGAAGCAGAAAATGGATGCTCTCTGTGTTCTGGGAGCCTTACAGTCTTCTGGCAGAGATGGGTGATAAGGTGATAAGCACCAAATCCACAAAGCTAAAATGCAGCTATGGGAAGAGCAGGGAAGACAGAGATTTATGGGTCTCTGTCTCAAGATTATAAACTCCTTGATGCCAGTGAGAGCCTCTTGCTTAGCAGGGAAGGCAGTAGTATAAAACAACTGTGAAATGCCCTGTGTCATGAGTTCGTTTCTCCCCAGATATATGAGGAAGTCCTAATACCCAGTACTTGTGAATATGACTTTATTTGGAAAGAGGGTCTTTGCAGATGTAATGAAATTAAGATGGGATCATACTTGATCAGAATAGATCCTAATCCAGTTTGACTGGTGTTCAATAAAAAGAGGAGAAAAGACATACACAGACATAGTGGGGAATGCCATGTGAAGATAAGAGCAGAGATGGGAGGGATGAGTTTTTAAACCAGAGAATTTCAAGAAGTGGCAGTAACCACAAGAAGCTAGGAGGGAGGCATGGAACTGTTTCTTCTTTAGAACTTCCAGAAAGAACCAAACCCCCAATGACACCTTGACACCTGGATTTCAGACTTCTCACTTCCAGAACTGTGGGAGAATACATTTCTGTCATTTTAGGCCACCCAGTTTGTGGTAGTTTATTATGGCAGCTCTGGGCAACTAATACACTCTTCTAGAGGGAAGTTCATGAGAACTAATTTAATGCACAGCACCACAGTGCAGTAATGTTGGGTCAATGAATGAGTTTGGATGAAAGAATGAATGAATAGAGTATTGTGTTTGCGCTCTTCAGTGGTAAGAGATCAGGGTGAGTTCAGGATATTTGTTCCATTTCAGTTGCCTATTAACAGGAAAAAATGTGGATTCACAGTTCACGTCATCATCAGTTGAGAAAGCTGGCTGAATAATGGCCCATGTGGTTGTCTTTTGAAATAAAGCTGTGTTTTTGTCACTGTGGCCAAGGGGTATAAATAAGCTAGTCACTAAATGTTAAAATGGTAGCAACTCTTCCCTTTCTGCTTTCAAAGCAGAATCTTAGTTCTCGCATCTCCTACCCCTACTTCCTCAGGCAATTTGTGTTTGTCCCTCTGGTTGAAAGGCTCACTTAAGGATAAAGCAGGAGTTTCGGTTTATGGTTGTTGTTGTTAATGATTTTTAGATTTTGTGCTGCATTTTATATTTTCAGAACATTTTACAGTTGTTGATTGAGTTCCTGAGAACTCAAGAATTTGTGATATTAAAATGCTTTTTGTTTGCAAAAGAACAAGATGTTTAGTGATAATTGAAAGCTACGCTAATCAGACATTTTCAAGTATGGGGTGCGGCCTGGCCTCCCTTCTGCCTCCTGAATCCTTCTCCTCACTCTAGATTCAGGACAGTGCTACCTCTATAAGCCTCTATGATCCCCTCAAGCCTCACAAATCTCTATTGTTTTAATATATGAAATTTTGTTTGTGTGGGTTTTCCGTAGTAGATTATGAGTTTTTGGAGGACAGATAACCACACTCACCCACCAGGGATGCAGGAACTATCTCTTGGATGAAGAAGTGAATTAATGAGTGAATGAAATTCCTAGAACTGACTTAGGCCAGGAATTCCTCATCTTTGAGCAGCTACTTCCCATTTTATACATCCAAGATCATATCCATGAAACTCTGCAGTGAGTCTCTAGGCAAATTACAGAGAGGCAGGAATAGGATGGCAGCACCAACTTGGAGAACTTCTGGGTCAGCTGTGGGCGCCACATGGATCTCCTGGTCTTGCTGTCATGGAGAATTGAGTCATATTTTCAAGGCTATTCTCTTGAGACCACTGCTCAGAGGTGCCAGTCAAAGGTCTCAGGGTCATAGGCAGAGGGGGCAGGCCAGATTGGCCTCTGTGGCTCTGAGCATAGAGGGATAAGGCTGAAGAAGGGGTTCTCATAATCCAGAAATCTCTGTTGCTGGAAGTCTTCAGCTGCACTAAGAGATGTGGTTGTAAAGCGACTCCAGCAACAGAAAGCATAGCTATCATCACCTCGAAAACAAATGAGCTTCGTTTTCCGTTTTTTTTTTTTTAACTTTTCATCTGTATTTCTGCATGTTTATGAACATCCTGTGATATGGCACCAAGCATTCAACATTTATGGAGCAACTGAAATTTTGAGGATAGAATGTTTACATTAGCGGGGGTCTCTGCATTCCTTCCTGCCTGTGTGTTTCTCTGTTTTGTGCCTTAGCCCATTCTGGCAATGACTGTAGAGCCTCACGCTTATCAGATAATGTCACTCATACCATCCCTGGATGAAAGCTAGTTCTCAAGGCACTCAGATCATGGCACAGAACAAAGAGGAAAGATGTGTCTTTAAGTCATTCATTTAGCACAATAACTGCATTTTCAGAGGAAACTTCTAACTATGTTGATTCTCAAGATTGAAGGACTCAGAGTGCAGCTCTCATGGTGACAGTGTGGCTATTCTTGTGTGTTTCTTTCCTTGCTGTTTAGATGTAGGGGCCCCTCTTCTCCCACCTCAACATGGCTACATGTTTGTTATTTCACAATACTTCAAAAAAAAAATAATAAGTGAACTTCATACTGTTAGAATTATTTCATTGTAAATGAATTTCTTATCAGAATTATTTTTACTTGCAAGACTAGTCTCTTATGTAACAACTACCTAATGACAAAAGGAGTAATTATATACTTTGCTACCTAGGAGTGATAGGAAAACAGTCAGCTATTTCTGGGTCCCTCTCTGCCACTCGTTCTGTGAGTCTTCCATCACATCACCTGACCTTTCACATCCACAACTTTCCTAATCTTTAAAACGAGCAGGTTGAAGTTGAGGAATCCTGAATTCCCTTCTAGATCCACTGTTCTATGATTCTAGCTATGTGTAACCTAGCTTTTTTTTTTTTTCTTTTTAAATTTTTCATCAGTTTCATAGTCAGGCTACCACCCTCTAGTTACAACTGTTTTTTTAAAACTTTGAAAATGGGAGAAAAAAAAAAAAAGCTAAGAGTTGGTTAAGAGTACCACAAAGGCCGGGCGCGGTGGCTCACGCCTGTAATCCCAGCACTTTGAGAGGCCGAGGCGGGTGGATCACAAGGTCAAGAGATCGAGACCATCCTGGTCAACATGGTGAAACCCCGTCTCTACTAAAAATACAAAAAATAAGCTGGGCATGGTGGCGCGTGCCTGTAATCCCAGCTACTCGGGAGGCTGAGGCAGGAGAATTGCCTGAACCCAGGAGGCGGAGGTTGCGGTGAGCCGAGATCGCGCCATTGCACTCCAGCCTGGGTATCAAGAGCAAAACTCCGTCTCAAAAAAAAAAAAAAAAAAAAAAAAGAGTACCACAAAAAATAACAAAGATACATTTTTTAAAAATCGGTCAAGTTGGGATCCTTAGAGGCAGTATTCCTGGTTTGGAGCTTATAAACGACTTGCTGTTAAAATGTCTTCAGTAGTTTCTACGCGTTTGCATTCTTACTTCCTTCATTTTCAAAACACCGTCTCTGTGATTGCAAAGCGATTCCCCTGACATGTAATCTCTTATTCGGCGAAGCACGCTGGGAGGATGCAAGAGCCACATGGAGAAGTTAAGCACACACAGATCTGCAGGTCAGAAGTACATTAAATGGCACGCTGCGGTCCAAGACTTTCATCTTTAAGCATCAGTAATTGCCATGTTACTCGAGGAGGTGCTCTGTGTGAGAGTTGCTGGATTTGAGCCATAAGCCACAGTTCAAGAATATGTATTTTGTGAAAGTCAAAGTATTAGTGTTGTCAGAGACACACGTAAGGAAATGAATGAGCAAACTGGACATTAGGACATTCCTGCTGAAAAAAGGGAAGCAATTTATTAAGTTTCAGCACCGTAGATGGAGGAAACAGGTAAATTTACTGAATATATTTGAGAAACTTGAAAATTGGTGATGAAACAGGAAAGAGATCCCAGTTAAAAGAAAACTTCTGGCCCAAAAGATTGAAAGTACTCAGTTAAATAGATCTTCTGACCCACCGGGTACCCACCAAGAACAAGGCAATTCGGGCAAACATATCCAAAATGGTTTGTGTGGGTAGTCGTTAAAACCCCTGAATATTACTTTAATTATCTGAGACCCAACAGAGGGCAGTTGTTCTAAATAGTCTACCACCCTCTAGTTAGAACTGTTTTTTAAAATTTGAAAATGGAAATATTTAAAATAATATTCTACATATAGTTACATAGAACTTTTTTCATGTAAAAATAATAATTTTCTGATAATTTTGGAAGAAGTAGAAAAACACAGAGCTCACAATGGATAATCTCACTATCCAAAGGTAACTTTTATTAATCTTTTGGGGCATTTCCTTCCAGTCCTCCCACCCCATATTTTAAACTTACTATATATTCATTGGTGCACATATTTTTAAAATCAGATATGCTAGTCTAGCTTTTTTTTTTTTTAATTTAATCTGGAGCTGCTGTTAGGGACAGCTGAGGGAGTGCAGAGCAATGCCACAAAATGTCTCCCCTCCCTCTTTTTCTACACAGCCCAGATGGCTAAGATTTGTGGTGGGCAGACCCAACCCCCTACCCCCCGAAGTCACATGTACTCTTGGCGACTTTGGTACTTCCTGACCTTGCACGTATGTTCTCTGCTGAAACCCTTCCCACTCTTGCCAGTGCAGCTATAAAAATCTAGGTGGCTGAGCTTTTGCTTATCTGAATTCCAGAAAAGTTGACGTTGAAAGAGAGAAATATTAATGATGGGTTTTGTTCTCTAAATTCCTTTGGAAAGAAAGGGTGTGATTTGTTCTATTGTTCCACTAACATAACTTGTTAAAATAATAGGGAAGCCAGGAAAAAAGTGTTTGGAGAATGACAGTGAGTATTTTTGGGTTAGCTGCACTCAGGTGACATGCTTGTTTTGGGGGAAGGTTCTCCATACCAAGAGATGAATTCCGGATGTCAGCCTAGTGTAGAAAAATCAGTGTGTGCTCTGGAATCAGACAAACCCAGATATGAATTCTGGTTTTCCTTCCTTCCATTGTATCATCTTGAACAAGTTACCTAATTTCTGTGGGCCTCAGTTTCCTTGTCTATGTACTACAGGTGGTGGATGCATACTTCTCAAATGTTTGGGGACCTTAAATGGAAATATACATGGAGTTCCTAGCACACAGTAGGTGCTCACTCTTGAACTTGTTCCTTCTGCATTTCCCAGCTGTTTCTGGAAAGTGTGCTGAAGAAACACAGTTCATCAGTGAGTCAGTGAATAATGATAATGGTATGCTAATATTTACCCAAACACTTTGCACAAAACTATTTGTATAATGTTAATCAGTGAAAAAGGTTCTCATCATGTTTTATGAGTTGAATTTTCTTTCCCGTCTGCTAACAAGCTTTGAATGAAAAACCTACTGAATTGAAAATTTTTTTCTATCTCTGCTCTGCTGTGGGGACATGCTTTTATATTTTCACATAGGCTCACAATATATCTTTTTGTTACATTCTCACCGTCCCACCAAAATTTTAATGAGTGGGAGTGGTGAGTGGAAATTGAGATTCAGGGGTCACTTGTGTTTGAGCTGACAAGATATACACGTTTGGGGAAACAGAACATGATCTGAATTAACTGGGAAGCACATGTTTCATAAATGCTTGATACATTCCTGAAAGAAAATTAAAAAGTAAATATTTTTCCTTGTTGTAGCCATTCTTCATTCAAAAAAAGCTATCAGCTTTTTTTTTTTTTTTAACTCTGCTTATCAGCATGTAAGGTGAGGGACTAGTAGATCATTTTATAATGCTTGAAAGGAAAAGCTTTATTTAAATATCAAATGTGAACATGCAACAAGAGATTGCTTAACAATTGTGTAGGATAGGAAAAAGAATTGAGAACATTTTCATGCAAAAATAAAAGATATTGAAGTGAGGGAAACAAATGAACTCAAATTCTCACTTTCTTTTCCCTGTTAACCTTCAGGAAGGGCGAAATGAGATTTAATGTACTATACGAAGTATATTGTAGCTTTGCTGTTTTGTTCATTTGCTTACCTTATTATCTCTCTTAAATTTTAATTTCTAAATCTGTAGTCCTACATTCATTAATTGATTTGGTCATCAAACATCTTTTCTCTGCAAGTTTTAGGGGAAAGAAAAATTTCCCCTACACTTGTAAATTTTGATTTATGATTATGACTGTAAATTGTCTTGGTGGGTTACAATCCTGTAAACAAAAATGATAGCTCAGCCACTCCATAAGAGGCTGTATTAGATCCAGTGTGAGCCCAGTCCCACTGTCTGTGGAGGGAGAAGATACAGTCCAGACAAGTCTTGTAGCTTCAACTGTGAGTCATAGTTTGCCAGGCAGAGAGCTATGGGAAATATTACCGAAGAGGCAGTAGCATGTGTCTTTTATGATGGATCACTTCAATTTTTTTAAAAAGTAGGTATGTTGTAAATAATAATGAAAAATGAGTAAAGAAGTAAGGATGATAACTAAAATGGGAAGAAGTTAAGTAATAGGAAGTGTGTGATTAAGAGCCCCAGTGAGTGGCTGTGATGATGGGATTTCAGAAAGAGGATTTCTTTGCAAAAGCAGAGAGGAAGAATAGCAGATAGTGAATGAGATAAAGGTTTTCTGCCTAAGAGGAGAATTGGGGAACAAAACTCCAGAGAAAGAAAAAGGCCGGGCTACTGGTGAAAGCCGGACTTCAAGGAAAATAGTTTAAGGATGTTTAAGTTTTTTTGTTTTTAGACATCCAGCTGCTTGTGTGATACCACATTGCAAAGTTATTATTTAATAATATTTTGAATGAAAGATCTTTCTTCATAAACCCCCAGCCTTTACAAATTATTAGTCTCAGAAACTGTTTACATTCTTAAAAGTTACTGAGGACTTCAAGAAGCTTTTGTTTAGGTCAGTTATATCTATCAATGTTTATTGTAAGATCAGTAAGTGGGAGTTTATTACATACAATGAAGCTTTTTTTAAAAACTTTAATTTTGTTTTGGGGTGCATTTGGAAGTTTGTTCTATAGATAAACTGCATGCTTCAGGGGTTTGGCGTTCATATTATTTCTTTACCCAGACAGTAAGCACAGTACATGATAGTTGTTTGATCCTCACCTCCTCCCATGCTCCACTTTCTAGTAGACCTTGGTGTCTGTTGTGCCCCTCTTTGTGTCCAGGTGTACTCAGTGTTTAGCTCTCACTTACAAGCAAGAACATAAAGTATTCAGCTTTCTTTTCCTGTGTTACTGTACTTAGGATGATGGCCTCCAGCTCCATCCATGGTGCTGCAAAAAAACATGGTCTCATTCTTTTTCATGGCTGCATAGTATTCCATGGTGTATGTGTACCACATTTTTCTTTTCCAGTCTATCATTAATGGGCATTTAGGTTGATTCCATGTTTCTGCTATTGTGAATATTGCTACAATGAACATAACATTAACATGTGCATGTGTCTGAATGGTAGAAAGATTTATATTCCTTTGGGTATATACACAGTAATGGGATTGCTGGGACAAAATGGTAATTCTGTTTTTAAGTGCTTTGAGAAATCACCAAACTGCTTTTCATAGTGGCTAAACTAATTTACATTCCCACCAGCAGTGTATAAACATTCCCTTTTCTTTACAGCCTTGCCAGCATCTGTTGTTTCCTGACTTTTAATAATAACCATTCTAACTGGTCTGAGATGGTATTTCATTGTGGTTTTGGTTTGCATTTCTCTAATGATTAATGATGAGCATTTTTTCATAAGCTTGTTGGATGCATGTATGTCTTCTTTTGAAAAGTGTTCATGTCCTTTGCCCACTTTTTAATGAGGTTGTTTGTTTTTTGCTTGTTTAGTTAAGCTCCCTATGGATTCTGGAGATTAGGCCTTTGTTAGATGCGTAGTTTGCAAATATTTTGTCCCATTCCATAGGTTGTTTGCTTTCCTGATAGTTTCTTTTGCTGTACAGAAGCTCTTTAATTAGGTCCTATTTGTCAATTTTTGTTTTTGTTGGAATTGCTTTTGGCATTCATTCATTCATTCATTCATTCATTCATTATTATTGAGACAAAGTCTCACTCTTGTCACCCAGGCTGGAGTGCAATGGCAAGATCGTGGCTCACTGCTACCTCTGCCTCCCAGGTTCAAGTGATTCTCCTGCCTCAGCCTCCCGAGTAGCTGGGATTACAGGCAACTGCCTCCATACCTGGCTAATTTTTATATTTTTTGTAGAGACAAGGTTTCACCATGTTGGCCAGGTTGGTCTCAAACTCTGGACCTCAGGTGATCTGCCTGCCTCTGCCTCCCAAAATGCTGGGATTACAGGTATGAGCTACTGCACCCAGCCGCTTTTGGCATCTTTGCCATAAAACCTTTGCCAGGGCCTATGTCTAGAATGGTATTTCTTAGCTTTTCTTCAAGGATTTTTATAGTTTTAGGTTTTACATCAAAGTTTTTGATCCATTTTGAGTTGATTTTCGTGTGTGGTGTAAGGAAGGAGTTCAGTTTCAATTTTTTTTGCATATGGCTAGCCAGTTATCCCAGCACCATTTATTAAATAGGGAATCTTTTTCCCATTACTTGTTTTTGTAAACTTTGTTGAAGATAAGGTGATTGTAGGTACGTGGCTTTATTTCTGGGTTCTCTGTTCTGTTCCATTGGTCAATGCGTCTGTTTTTGTACTAGTACCATACTGTTTTGGTTACTATAGCACTGTAGTATTGTTCGAAGTCTGGTAATGTGATGCTTCTTGCATTCTTATTTTTGCCTAGGATTGTTTTTGCTACTCAGGCTTTTCTGTGGTTCCATATGAATTTTATAATAGATTTTTTCTAATTCTGTGAATAATGTCATTGGTAGTTTGATAGGAATAGCATTTAATCTGTAAATTGCTTTGGGTAGGGTGGCCAATTTAACAATATCAATTCTTCCACTGATAGATTTTTAAAGTACGAGAATATACAAACATTTCATTAACTGCAGAGTGATAATGTCATCTCATGGCATTGTAGCCTCTGGAAAATTTCACTGTATAATTGTGAAGAATGAGAATGAAAAAGGCTTATGACTTTATAGCATTATTTTAAAGATGTCTTAACCTCATGGACCTCTGAAAGGGTCTCAGAGATCCTCAGAGGTCCCCAAACCATTTTGGGAACCATCCCGGACCATTAATAGGAGAGCTGTTTATACTCAAGATTTGGGATGATTGTGCTGATTCTTTTATTTAGTCAACTGTCAGTTCTTTTTTCCAGGACAAATAGGCTTATATGCAATTTTGAATATAAAAAAGGCTGAATTTAACAAATCACTTGTGGTCTGGAATTGGTACTACTAGTGGTGAAAAAGTAAGAAAACTCAGAAACAAAGAACAAAATTCAACAGTTTCTAATCTTTCAGTAACTGTTTTGCACAGATTAGGTTAGACTTCTGAGTCAAATAAGCGAGGAGAATGCATATTAATCATATATCACAAGAAACTTCTTGACCCCTTAGAGTAAGTGAAGATGAAATGTGTGTGTAGTTTCTATACTTGGAAATATGTAAGAAAAAGCCTTCCCTTAAAGTCCTAGTTGACATGGATGAGGCTGGATGCAGGGTTTGAATTTGATGATCCTGGGTCTGGCATGACTTTTAGCTTTTGAGATTCTGCCCAGAGCGATAGCACAGAATGGCAATTTTTGCCATAACCAGCCTGTTTTTACTGCTCCCTCATCTCACCACCACCCATAAAATTTAATAGAAAAGAAATAAATAGAAAAAAGGTTTTGGAAACATATGTGAATGACGGTTTGGTATTAGGGCTGAGTGTTTTTAGACTACCCTTTTACTATCAACCTCTGGCTGTGGCCGTGAATTTCTCTGTCTAAATCTTTTTTTCTGAAGATGCACAGTAGACAAGCCTCCCTAAAACATGAAGCACGCTGTTGACTTTGTTCCCGGGGCTTGTGTCTGCCAAGTCTGACTAGTCAGTTCCCATTGCTGCTGGCTGAGATTTTCCCATCACCACGGCAGCAGAACACACTTGCCTTCTCTCTTTAGATGGTTTGTTATTTCAAGAAAAGCCAAGCATGGAATCGCTGGGAATCATTGCTGCTTCTGACCACCGAGAACACATTTTCCCTACTGGTTGTTTTTCTTTCCAGCTTCCCGGGGCTTTAGTGGTATTTACATTTAGGGCCTGTCATTTCGCTCTTTCATGAAAACCCATTTGAATGAGGCACTTGGAATCCAAATATAATTTTGTTATTGTTGTTCAAAGGGAATCCAAATGTTTAACAGTCTCATCATTGGTCACTGAAATGGAAAGATTAAAAAATTTCATTTGCTTAGTTTTTCTTCTTTAAATTTGGTAGAAAGTCATTTTGCATGCCCGAGAAGCACAGCTGGCATCTATAACCTGCCTTCCTACTTTATGAAACGTAACTTTGTACTCCCCACTTTCAGATCTGTGATGCAAAGTTGGTGAAAGAGTCCCGAATGAATTTCCATATGAAATATTTTATTTTTTAAAAAATTTAAATTTTAACTCTTACTTTAGGTTCAGGGGCACATGTGCAGGTTTGTTATGTAGGTAAACTCATTACTTGGGGCTTTACGTACAGATTTTTTCCATCACTTGAGTACTGAGCACAGTACCTGACAGGTTTGTTTTTGTTTTTTCTGAACTTCTCCCTCTTCCCCAACTCCTCCCTTAAGCAGGCCCTAGTGTGTGTTGTTCCTCTCTTTCCATCTATGTGTTCTCATTACTTAGCTCCCACTTACAAGTGGGAACATGTAGTATTTTGTCTTCTGTTCCTGTGTCGGTTTCCTAAGGATAATGCCCTCCAGCTCCATCCATGTTCCTGCAAAGGACATGATCTAATTCTTTCTGATGGCTGCATAGTAGTCCACGGTATATATGTACTACATTTTATTTATCCATTCTATCATTGATGGGCATTTAGATTGATTTCATGTCTTTGCTATTGTGAATACCACTGCAGTGAATATATGCATGCATGTGTCTTTATGGTAGAATGGTTTATATTCATTTGGATATATTCCCAGTAGTGGGATTGCTGGATTGAAATGGTAGTTCTGTTTTAAGTTCTTTGAGGAATCTCCACATGGCTTTCCACAATGGCTGAACTAATTTACATTCCCACCAGCAGAGTATAAGCATTCCCTTTTCTATGCAACCTCACCAGCATCTGTCATTTTTTGACTTTTTAATAGTAGCCATTCTGACTGACGTGAGATTATATCTCATTGTAGTTCTGATTTGCATTTCTCTAATTGTTAGTGATATTGAGCATTTTTTCACATATTTGCTGGCCACGTGTATGTCTTCTTTTGAAAAGTGTTCATGTCCTTTGCCCACTGTTTAATGGGATTGTCTGTGTTTTGCTTGGACGTTTGTTTCCGTTCCTTATGGATTCGTGATATTAGACTTTGTTAGATGTATAGTTTGGAAATATTTTCTCCCATTCTGTAGGTTTTCTGTTTACTCTGTTGATAGAGTTTCTTTTGCTCTGCAGAAACTCTTTAATTAGGTCCTATTTGTCAAGTTTTGCTTTTGTTGCAATTGCTGTTGGCCCAGATGAAATATTTTCTTTAAAGAGTAAAGAATGCTTTAGGTCTTCAAATGTTCCTGTACTCATTGTAGCCTTTTCCTTAGTGGTCTGGTTGAAGAAAAGGAAGGAAACAATGAATATGTGCTACGTACTGGCTGCATTAAAGTCAGGTTATACTTTAGCTCTCTAAGTGACTGGTGGTATTAATCTGGTGTTTGTTAGCACTGTTTTCAAGCCCCTTTCTCACTTAAAGCTTGTCTATAGCCCCGTTTCGCCCCCATCACCATGGCTCCTCCTCTGCTTTCCTCGTGGGGCTTTCACACTCTTGGCACCTGCTGACCTAGCAGCAGGCATTTTTCTACCACTCGTCAACTCTCATCTGACTGGGGTCACTCATTTCCCTGCAGACATCCATGTATACTCTTCCTGGCTCTCTTTTTACATAATTCCTCTCACTTCTATTCCTTCATAGATTCCCCCCACCCCTACCTCCTTGCATGGTTCAACTCAGGTCACCCTTCCTCCCCAGAGCCTTCTTCAATAGAAGTGAATCCATGTTGGCTGGCTTCTTCTCCAGCACCTCTGAACATATCTAGTCTACACTCTATGAAGTTGTTCTTTGCCACTGATTATCTCACCCGACTCACAGTCACAACATAGGTCCTCGTGTTGCCTTCCTCTGAGGACAGGATCATAAGTTAGCAATGATGATTTTCTTAACACCACCAGAAAACAGGTGGAGCCAAGGGGCCGTGTGTAGAGTGTTTGCTTATACATACTAGCTTTTGAAGAGTTGGTCGTAGTGAAATGTACATGTTTGACAGACTGGAGATGCAAAGGAAAAAAGTGTGAGTGGAACCTTGGAATGCTTAGTTCTAAGTTTTTTATGTGAAGGCTATGCCATAAAATACCCCAACCTCTTGATGGAGGGGCAAGCATTTAGTAATATAATTGGAATATTTTGAAGTGTTACATATTCTATATGTATATGTTTACATATATAATGTGTGATAGACTGTCAGAAATTTTTTTTTTTTTGAGATAAAGTTTCGCTCTTGTTGCCCAAGGTGTAGTGCAATGGCACGATCTCTGCTCACTGCAACCTCTGCCTCCTGGGTTCAAGTGATTCTCCCGCCGCAGCCTCCTGAGTAGCTGGGATTACAGGCACACGCCACCACGCCTGGCTAAGTTTTTGTATTTTTAGTAGAGATGGGGTTTCATCATGTTGGCCAGGCTGGTCTTGAACTCCTGACCTCGGATGATCCACCCACCTTGGCCTCCCAAAGTGCTGGGATTACAGGCGTGAGCCACCGCACCCAGCCCAGAAAATATTTTTTAATTATGTTAATCAGTTCTAGACCAGTGTCAGATACTTTGATACCTGAAATATGTGTTTCAAGTTTTCAAATAAAAGTTATGAAATGAAAATATCATAGATTATTAATTCAAATAATGCTAATGTTATGTATTAGGCCATTTCAAGTGTGGAATTTGGGAAAGGATGGAAATGGATATTCAGATTCCCTGAAGCATAGAAAGAGGCAGGGTTGACTGTCTCCAACTTCAGGTTTTTTTTCCTAGTAGTAATTGTCTATTTACTCTACATCATAATTGAACAATAAAAGATAAGGGAAGGGTTGTTTTGATCCCATTTAACTTTAGGAGGAATATTATTTTTTAGGTGTGTGATTAACAAAAACTTCATTTTGCTTAACTTTATAAATGTTGAGTAAGTTGGTGTTACCTTCACCACCTTTGTTGTAAGGAATGTTGTTATTCTATAATGTCATTACTAGACAACCTAAAAAGAAAAATAAGCACATTGTAGTATGGATCTGATTTTGTATTGCATAGACATAACTGGAAAGGCTGCTTGTTTATGATAAGGAAACCAGATGATGTGAGCAAGAGAGACTTGAGCTGGATATGGAGCAGATGGTGGAGGAGATGGAGACCCTCAAATGGAAATAGTTCTATGTTTCCTGCAGGTGACAGGGTAGAAGGTTAGACCTTGAGTTCTCATTCCTTTATCAACACTTAACACCTTCTGATTTTTCTCTTTAGATACCAAAATGTTATTTACAAAGAATTAATGACTTTCCTTTAAAACGTATAATGAATTCCTTCATATGTGGACTTCTGCTAGAATTAAGGCCTATGCTCTTGGCTATTCAGCAGAGAATTCATAATTCAAAAGAAAATTGTAGTGTTCAGGTTCCTGCTGGAGCCCAGGTTTGGTTATGACCATGTGCAAGGATGCAAGCACACTTACCTACATTGACCCAAAGCTGCACTGACATTGCCCCTGAAGTTGATTACTGAGCATTTCATGATACTTCAGTTGTAGATTTTGTGCTATTTTTCTTTGGTCTGTATGACAACTGAGAAGTTGTCCACTTTCTGAAGCATATTTATTCTGAGTCTGTAGATACACTAAAACAGACAAATCTCTTTGAGTGTGGCAGTTGAAGTGTCTTGATCCATTCCAAACTAGGAATGCACTTCCTGGACTATCCTGTCATTAAGATGAGGCCTGATCCCTGTCAGAGACAGGCTTATGAGGCCAAGAACACAGGCTTCATCCAAGTGGCCCCTTAGCATTGCCATTTTCCATGACCCACAACTGTAACCCAAGCCCAGTCAGCTGCTGTTTTTCCCCCCACTCCCCTCCACCCCTTTTAAAATAGAACATTTGAAATCAAGCAGAAGAATTGTGAGAGTGATACAATGTACACTGGTATTCTTTTCATCTAAATTTGCCAATGTGAACATTTCACCACTTTATTGCTTTGTGTCTTCTCCCACATGTATGTATACGTATGTGTATACACATGTTTTTCCCCTGCAGCATTTGAAAGTAAGTTGCAGACATCATGCTATTTCACCCCAGTGTACTTCGGCATTATCACTTTAGTACAAGAACATGTCACAAAACCATTAAATACCAAGGAATCTGACACCAATACAATATGCCATTTAAACACAGTCCCTATTAAGATTTCCCCATTAGTTCAAATGATTATCTGTATATCTGCTTCTTTCGATCCAGCATCATACATTGCCTTTAGTTGCAGTGTCTCTCTTCAGTCGTAGTGTCTCTCTTTAGTCTTCTTCAGTCTAGAATAGTTCCTATGTTTTTGTCTCATCTAACAATGCAGAGTGGTGTTGAAAAGTGCAGGCTAAGCCCGGGCACAGGGGCTCATACCTATTATCCCAGCACTTTGAGAGGCAGAGGCCAGTGGATCACTTGAGGTCAGGAGTTTCAGTCCAGCCTGGTCAACATGGTGAAACCTCATCTCTACTAAAAATACAAAAATTAGCTGGGTGTGGTGGTGTGCACTGGTAGTCACAGCTACTCAGGAGGCTAAGGCAAGAGAATCACTTGAACCTGGGAGATGGAGGTTGCAGTGAGCTGAGATTGTGCTACTGCACTCTAGCCTGAATGACAGAGCAGGACTCTGTCAAAAAAAAAAAAAAAAAAAAGGCCAGGCTACTTGTTTGATACAGTGTTTTACATTCCGGATCTGTCTACTTTCTTTCGCACAGTTAGACTCCAGTTAATTACTACTGCCAGAGCACCATGCAGGCAAAGCTCATCCTTCCTGTTCCATCGCATCAGGAGCCACGTAATGTTTGCTCCTCCCATCGTTGGTGATACTAAATTTAATCCCTTGGTTAAAGTGGTACCCACTAGATTTCTCTATTGCAGAGATTTCTCCTTCGCTTTTTTGTAATTAGCAAGTCACCCATGGGGTAATATTTTGAGAACCCTGTGACTCTCCTGATCCAAATTGTTACCCAAAGTTATTCCCAAAGTTTCCGACACCCATTGAGAATTCTTGCCTGAATCATTTTTATTTTGCTGAAGACCAGAGCCTTTTAATTGAACACTAATGGTTACTGTAGGAATGAAGAAAGAGTGGAAATAGAGCTTCAAGGCGAAACTGCATCGTGGAGCCAACTGATCAGACATGTGTCCTATTCATCTTTGTATTCTTTCTGCCTAACATCAGACTGGCAAAGGAAGGCCAAGAAAAACATTTTGGTTGAGAAAATTATGAAGAGAACAGTACTTGACAATTTCTTTTTAACGAGGTCTAATGATTTCTGCCTAGAACATTAGGATATTTCCTTCCGAATATGATGGATATTTGAATATTTCATCAGTATGCACTGTGGTTTTTTATTGGCATGCAGCATTTCTTCTGTCACCATCATTTATACTGAAAGCACAGATATTTTATTTTACTCACAATTCTCTGCCCAGAATCATCTTTAAAACAGCATATTTCTAGGTCTTATAAGGAAAGGATGCTCTCCTTTCCAGAAATAATGTCAGAAGCATACATTTTTCCCTTTCTCTTTCTGAGAAAATTTCTCCCTTACAACTCAAGATATGTCATGGTGATTCTCACTCTCAGTAGGATATCTGTAAACTTGCAAGAAGCAAAACCATGCTCCTGTTCTTCATGGCCCCATAGGGTACGGCCGTGCTGCGTGACTGCCAACAGAGAATGCTGCTGTGGTTTCACCGTTTTGATACGTACATAGATTTGCCAGCCACAAAGTTACTTATCAATGTGCTCATATCTAAAGCCTTGTCACCCAGGGTCTATTTTTCTGGACCTTGCTGCCAAGTCAGAAATATTATCCATCTTGGAGAACTTTGGGTTTACATCCAAAGAACCCCATTTATCTTTGTAAGCCTTCTTTCTCACACAGTTCCTGATGTTAAGTGGTTTGTAAATGCATTTGTATACCATTCATGTTTATTAATATTCAGGAAACTTAGTGTTAGCCTTCCCAATGGTTATTTAATTTGAAAGATATCATTCATCCCTGTGATAGTTGTTTCTGGTTCCCTGGAATGGCAAAAATACAAAATGCCACAAATTGTCTCCTTGTGTGTTAGGTATTGACTTTCTCTAAAGGGTTCTTCCAAAGACTGTGGCTGCCACTCAGCACACTGAAGACTGTCACCAAGAGATGCCACCAAATATCTTCACTGGGGACTGGGTTATTGGAGCCTCCTAACAACCCAGTTTGTAAATGCTAGCTTTATTAACATGTTGGTGAAGCTGAAGCAGTGGGAAACCTATCTGGCTTGTTTCTTTCTCCAACTTCAAATCAGAAAGCTATAGTTCTGGTTGGCCCCATTTTGTTATTTCAAGCAAAAGAAAGATATCCCATCATAAAACCATCTAATCTGAGGCTGAGCAATAAATAGTTATCATAAAAGTCACCTTTCATTGTGTCAAGTAGTCAAGCAATGCCCAAGCTGTGGTGGTGTTGCTGACAGGGCAGCTACCAGGTTGGCTCTCCACACTTCCATAGATTCGGCTGGCAAGGTGACAGCAAGCCTAAATGAATTCAGAGCTTTGCTACTTACACAGACAGCAAAATCAAGATCAGCACACCATCAGCTCCTTGCCTCCCTAGTCCCACGCACAGGATGACACCAAACTGGAGAGGCCAGAAGACAGGTGGCATGAGAGGTGGGTCACTTTGCCCTAGAGGTGCCACCTCTAAATTACAGCCAAGTGGTTTTATTGGCACAGAAGCCTGTGGCTGTGCCCTAAGGGGAAGGAGGTCTGCAAGATGGAAAGTCCTGTGCACAACCAAAACAGGGAAGATGGATGGGAAAGGTCTTGTGCAGTCTCCCACAAAATCTGGAGGTAGATGAGAAACCGTCCCATGGGAGCTCCCCAGGAGACTGCTTGTCTCCCTTCATTTCAAGAGGAATTTTAGGGCATCCCAGCAAGACTTGGGTCAGACTGTGGCTAAGCTTTGCCTCCATGGCCTATGAGGAGACGTGCAAGGTCACCACAGTGCCATGATGGAGCCATTCCTTGCATATTGCCCTTCTCATCTATCAGCATGGGAAGAAGTTTGCAGAAATGAAGCATCCAGAGTTTTGTGAAGCTGGTTAGGTGAAAAATTAAGGCTGGCCGGGCATGGTGGCTCATGCCTGTAATCCCAGCACTTTGGGAGGCCAAGGCGGGTAGATTACTTGAGATCAGGAGTTTGAGACCAGCCTGGCCAACATGGCAAAACCCTGTCTCTACTAAAAATACAAAAATTAGCCGGATGTGATGGCGATGCCTGTAATCCCAGCTACTAGGGAGGCTGAGGCAGGAGAATTGCTTGAATCCATGAGGCGGAGTTTGCAGTGAGCTGAGATCGTGCCACTGCACTCCAGCCTGGGCGACACAGCGAAACTCCATCTCAGGGAAAAAAAAAAAAAAAAGAAAAGAAAAGAAAAATCAAGGCTTTTGGACTTTACACATTATTATTATTTTGAGAAGGAGGCTTTTTGCTCTTGTTGCCCAGGCTGAGTGCAGTGGTACCATCTTGGCTCACCGCAATCTCCACCTCCTGGGTTTAAGTGATTCTCCTGCCTTAGCCTTCCGAGTATCTGGAATTATAGGCATATGTCACCACGCCCAGCTAATTTTTGTATTTTTAGTAGAGACAGGGTTTCTCCATGTTGGTCAGGCTGGTCTCGAACTCCTGACTTCAAGTGATCTGCCTGCCTCATCCTCCCAAAGTGCTGGGATTACATATATGAGCCACTGTGCCAGGACTACGCATTATTTTTGTTTTCAGGATAGGATAGATGTACTGCAGGAACACATGATCCCATTTCTGGTGGATTTACACACAAAGGTTTGTATTTTGTATATTGTACATACCAGCAAGTGTTGGTAGTAGTGTTGCTTTCCACACAGTCATTAAGGGACTCAGGTTCATGGCAGCGGTTTTACTATCCTGTAGCCGCAACATCTGCATTTCATGTCCCCCTGAGTTCACCATGATAAGAAAGGACACAGTCAGAAGATCCTGTGCCAGCTCTTTTATACTTTGTCGTTAAAGGGACACAAATCACTTCTGCCCACAACTTACTGGTCAGAACTATTTCACGTTATCTGACATAACTGCAAGGGGCTGGGACATGGGAGGGAAAAGACGGAATATTTAGTAAGCGTCTTTGTTTCTGCCACAGACATGTGTTTCCCCAAAGTCAAACTATCAGTCTGGCTAAGTATTTTTACAAGTGAGTATTGATTAAAAGAAGTTCCGTTTATGAATGCTCAACATTTTACAAAATGCTTTCACAGTAATTGCCCTTAGAAAGTTTCGAGGGAAGGGGCATACCTAAGGCTAAGACCATGAATGATACTGTTCCAGACCTCAGAAACTACAGTTGGTCCAGGTACAGTACTTAGAAAGAAACCAACACACACTTTCACCTGTATTGATTTTGGTGAAGACTAGAAGGATCATTTTTACTTGTTCATATTGAATGGAAACCAAGTGGTGTTTGGAACACTATCTTAAATCATTAGAGACATCACGCTATTCTCGAAACAGTTGGCATCTGCTATTCCAACCCGAGGTCTATATTGTAAGGAGCTAAATCCCTTTGCATTGGAGGAAATGAAATGGTGTGAGTATTACAGCTGCAGATTTTACTTTCCACATAAGTCAAAGTAGAGATTTAATTGCCACTCTTTAGAAGTGCGAAACAAGAGAATGTAATAATTTGAACTGTCATTATATAATTTTTCTTTCTTTGATGCTGATATTAACTGGTTTAAAATATATTTCTAACCTTTATGTTGGTATAATTATTAAATTTTTAACATAAAACTTAAACCAATTTCATTTTTTACCCTTAGAATGCTTTAACAGATCCATGTTAAGTTAGTTGATGAATATATGTGAAAGAAGTAATAAATTTATATTGAGAGTTGAATTTTTCTCAGAGACACAGAGGAAAACAGTCTCCAAATTTTATATGACCTATCAGTAATAAAAGAGACATAGATATTTTGTTGGGATATAATTAAAAACTGATAATTTGGGGGAAAGCTCTTAAACAGCCTTTCCCCAATCTGTGCAATTTGACGTTAGCATGTGCAGCCCTGACAGGAATTTCCAGTAAGTTAGTTTTATTAATATCACTTAAGGGAAACCAGCAGTTTCTACTGGCACAGTTTGAGCTCCAGCAGGAAGCCATCTCTTTTTCTCGGCACATTACTTACATGTGAAAGTTGGGGTGGGGGTGCAAGAGAAAGTATGTACTGAGCCCAGCATATTGCCTTATTTGTCTCCCCTCTCTATGGGCATGGCATCTGTGTTTGGAAGAGTCAATGGGGGAGAAAACAGTTGTGTTAGTGCTTGAAATAGGATGCAGTACATTCTCTCTTCTTGTCTTCTCTTCCTTCCGCCCCCAGTCTTTCCCCTTTTGGAAAGGGGAGGTATCGAGAGACTGAGATCTCAGAGCCAACATCGAAAATGACACCAAATTATAGCTGTGTCCAGATACCTAGGATCTTGACTGGCCTTATTATAAGAGGCAGGAACTGCAGTAAAATACACATCAGGGTACTTGATTTCTTGCTAGATTTAAACAGCTGAAGGTAGAAAGAAAAAAAATTAAGTTCTTCCTGTTATATTATTAACATATGAGAACAGCGAAATCTAAAAGAAATTGTTCTGCATAGTTGAAAGTAAAGATAGAATACTCAATATATTTTCTACCATTCATCTCTCTGATAGAGGAGACAGTTGTTTTGTGACAGAAGGCATTGGGGAATTACTTATTTTCTAGATAAAAGTGTCATTTAAGAATTTATTATGGGAAATTTCAAACAAAACAGTGGATAGAATGAATTGACTTGTATCTTACCTACCTTCAATAATTATCAATATTTTGCCCATCTTATTTCAGTAACTCTGTCACCACCCCTCTTATTTTTTGGTTGGAGAATTTTAAAGCAAGTCCTAAACATCCTGTGAGGTAACTTGCTCCAAATCTCATAATGGGAAAGTGGTGAATCAGGACTGAAACCTTGGCAGTCTGGCTCCAGAACCCACAGTCCATGGAAAGATGACAAGTCAGGTGTGAAGATCGCTTAAATGGAGTTGTTCTTAAAATCAATGTAACTAACAAGCAAGCAAACATTTTCTAGGGAACCTCCACTCCAAACTGTCTTTGAATCTAGGAGCTCCATTTTTAAAAAGGGCATGTTGAGGGGAAGGCTAGGTTCAGGATTTAGTATCAAGTGCCCTTTTTACTAGAGTAGCATTTTATGGGCATACTCATGAAACGCCAGTTGATTTGCAGGGGCTGCCTCTCTCCAAAACATATTTATAGAAATTAATATCTACTCAGCACTTCTGCCAACAGTTCAGGGATTTAAAATAGCGGGGGGGTCAAGCACAGGTCATGGCTGAGAGAAGACTGGAAGTCCATGGGTTCTACTGTGCTCTGACAAAGTATGAGGAGTTGACTCTTTAATTATAGCATTTGGGGAGTAACCAAAGGTTTGACACTTACAGTTCTTTATTGTTTAAAAATATACTGTTTTTGGAGTACATAGACCACAACTTAAATGACTGCTAGTATCTCAGAGGCACTGAATCAATCATTTGAATTCAGTTACATTTGCTGAGCCAGAGCCTAGCACTCGACCTTGCATTAGGTCCTCTGTGATCTGTGGTCATCAAAGAAAGATCCTGGAAGGGGCATATCCTGCTTTTAAAGAGCGGGCACTCTATCTTGGATGAGGGGTGGCCACAGAGAAACAGGCCAGATATTCAAGAAGTGGGGTTGGTGAAGTTGAACCCCCTCCCGATGGGCTCCCTCTCTGGTCTGTGGTGGCTGCATCTTGCTAGGACACACTCAAAACAATACCGTGACCGCCAGGCAGCCACAGTGTAAAATGTTCTTAATTTCCCTGGAGAGAAGGAAGGAAGAGCTTTCAATTAACATGAACAGTGGCTACTTTTTCAAGTTACCTAATTGAACTGTCAGAGAGCGAAGACTCTGTGGAGTGGGCGAGAGGCAGGATTGGTAAACTGTGATTACAAAGCTGCTGGGAAGGAAAGGGCAGCCAGGGAACAGGAGATGTGGCAGTTTGGAGCTGCAGTGGGCACCCCAGATACCAGTGGATACCCAGATATCCATACTGAAATGGAGAGAACACTTTGGAGGTACTGCCTGTCTGTCTCGCGTTTCCTCCAGACCCTGGGATCTGGAAGGAAAGCAGGAAGGAGAGATGCTAATATCCTGTCAACCTTATAAAGCAAAGGGAGTTTTCTGAGAAATGATAGCTCCTTCTTCCCCTCTGCTTTGAAGAAACATAACCTAGTGCATAGTTTCCCAAACCTTAGGGCAGTTACCCAAACTTTATGCTCATAGAAACCCAAAACACTTTCTCCTGGGCCAGACCCATTTCCCGGCCTGCCTCACAATGAAGGCTGTAGACTGAGTTCCAGCCAGTAGTATATGAACAGCAGGATGTACATCTCTTCTAAGCCTGGCCCATCACACTGCCCATGCTGTCTGCCATTCTTTTTTTCTCTCTCTCTTCCTTGGCGAGACCTACTCAAAGTGATCATGAGATCTCTGTTGAAGAAGGCAGAGACTTTGTCATCCTTAATCCCTGAATGAACACATGGATAACTCCCACAAACTAGAAACACCCAAGTAGCATTATTAGCATTTTCAGGAGTAAGAAATAAATTCTGTATGCAAGCTACTGAGATTTGGGTTGGGGATACATCTGTTATACCAGTTAGAACTATTTGCTCTACCACAATCTTTTCCCCATTCTCATCTGTATTATGACTTATACTGTAAATTCGTTATTACTATTATTTTGAGATGGAGTTTCATTCTTGTGGTCCAGGCTGGAGTGCAATGGTGCAGTCTTGGCTCACTGCAACTTCCGCTTCCTGAGTTCAAGCAAGACTGCCTCAGTCTCCCGAGTAGCTGGGATTACAGGTGTGCACTACCACACCTGGCTAATTTTTGTATGTTTAGTAGAAACGGGGTTTCACCATATTGGCCAGGCTCGTCTAGAATTCCTGGCCTTAAGAGATCTACCCACCTTGACTCCCAAAGTACTGGGATTATAGGTGTGAGCCACTGTGTCTGGATTATTATTATTATTATTTGGAGACTGTCTCCAAATTATAATAACATAGGCTGCAGTGCAGTGGCATGATTGTACCTCACTGCAGCCTTGATCTCCTCGTCTCAGGTGATCCTCTGGCCTCAGCCTCCTGGAGTATCTGGGATTACAGGCACATGCCATCATGCCTGGCTAGTTTTTATATTTTTTATTTTTTGTAGAGACAAGCTCTTGCTACGTTGCTCAGGCTGGTCTGGAATTCTTGGTCTCGAGCAGTCCTCCCACCTTGATCTCCTAAAGTGCTAGGATTACAGGTGTGAGCCACTGTACCTGGCCTATTATTTTTCTTCAAATCAAGTTGCTTTTTATGAAGTTTGGTTTTATAAAAGTAAACTTTATGTCATTATCACAAATGAAAAACAGTATCACTACAAATAGAAGGTAACTAAAAATACATTAAGTGGAAAAAAATTTATTATTCATTTCTAGCTACATGTTATTTCCTGGAGAAAGTTCTTTGCTTGACACCTGCTGTCTCTATGTTGAAAAGGGGAAACTAGCCACTATTAGAAAGGTGTTCAGGACATATTGGCACAAAACTGAGATGTATTCCTTGGCAGAATCAGAAAAGTTGAAAAACTGAAAATAACTTTCCCATCGTTATGTGATTCTGTGCTATTTAATGTTCTGTCTCAGGCAACTGAAGTCATCTGATTTACCAGTGGTACACATGCTACCCTAGGGAGCAAAGACTTACTGAATGGAGACCAGGTTTGACTGGAGGCTTGAGGACAAGCTAAAATGCGCAATAGAAGATCCAGTGTGAATCTTGTAGTGGTGAGGTAAAATGAGACTTCTGTAGACATAGGAAGACTCCCCAACCTATAGTTTGTTTCAAGTTTGATTCTTGATATATAGATAAAGATTTTTTTTAAATCAGGATATTTGTGGTTTCTTCTTCTAGTGTGTTGGAATAAACCTTGAACACACTAACCTTTCCACAGATAACGATAAACTTGGGACAAAATGCAAAAAAGCAACTACTTGAAGGTTTTTGAAAGTGAAAAAAAAGTCAAGAGAATTTTGTAGAGCAGTGGGAACCTGGAAAAAAGGACTTTAGTGGGGTAAGTTGTCTGTTTTTGCAGAATGACACAGGGCAGCTGAAGTTGTGATTAAAAACTCCTAGCTTTTTGTCTGAGTAGCAAGAAGAAAGAGTCTAGGGAGCCCATGGCCATTAGAGAGTGAGAGGGGGAAACCAGAAAGGAGAGCGACAAGGAGAGCTCAAGATTGTGAGTATAAAGTCTCCCCGAGTCTCTGGCCGACTCTTGAACTATGCATGTGTTGGACAAAGTCAAAGCAGCACAGTTAATGATAACAGAGCTGGACTGACATTTGATCTGTTGCCTGCTGCGCCCAAGACAGGGTTTGCAGTTTAACAAAACGAATTGCTTGTTAAAATAAACATTAACACTGTTCAAAGGAACATAACAGAAGCCAGAGTCTCCACAACAATATTCATAATGTTTGAGATACAATCCAAAATTACTTTAGCTACAAAGCACCTGGAAAATGTGACCCATTCTCAAGCGAAAATGGATGGAAGCCAACCTTGAGATGATCCAGATATTGAAATTATTAGGCAATGATTCTAAAGCAACTATTATAATTGAGATAAAGGAAAATCTCCTTGTACACATAAATGAAACTATAAGGAATTTCAGCAGGAAAATATAAAATATACAAAAGATGAAAAGAGAAATATTAGATCTAAAAATAATATCTGAAATTTAAAAAATCTTCTGTATGGATTTAATTAATAGAGTAGAAGTAATGGGGAAAGATTCAGTAAACCTAAAGATAAATGAATAGAAAATATCCTTGATGAATAAAGGAGATAAAGGATTTTAAAAGGTAAACAGGCTCCTAGACCTGTGGGACAGAATTAAAGTCTAGTATGTGTTTAAGGTTTCAAAAGGAAAGGAGAAAGAATGGAACAGAAAAAAAAATAGATGAGATAATGACCAAATTTTTCCAAAATTTAATGAAAAACATAAATTTACAAATTCAGAAAGTTCAGTGAAACCCAGATAAGATAAATACAAACACATCACACCAAAGCATATCATAGTCAAATTGCTAAAAATTAAAGAGAAAAATCTTGGAAGCAGTCAGAGGAGACTGGCACACAGCATAGAAGGTAACTGATTTAAGCGATCACAGACACCCATCTGGAGCTATGAAGGCCAGAAGAGAGTTTAACAGTACTTTAAAGTTCTAGAAGGTTGGAGGGAGTGCAACCCTGTCAAACAAGAAATCTGTATCCGATGAAAATGGCCTTTGAGAATAGAGGCAAAAACATTTTTAAATAAAAAGAAAACTCACCATCAGCAGTTCTGTGTTATAAGAAATAATAAAGAAAATTTTTAAGCTGTAGGGAAAAAATATGAGAAGGAAGCCTGGCTATTTCAAGGAGTAATGGTAGATAGCTGTGTAAATAAAAAATACTATGTTTCCTCTCAGTTTATTTACAATACATATAATGATTAATAGCAAAAACTATAACATTATCTTATGGGGTTTATTATATACATTGCTGTAATGCACGTGACGGTCATAGCATACAGTACAGTACTACGGTGGTGGGAGGATGTGTTAATGGCATATATGGTTAAGGTTTGCACATTTTCTGTGAAGTGGTGCAGTATGATCTCTAGATTATGAAACGTTAAGGGTGCATATTAGATTATCTTCAACAACACTAAACCAGTGCTAAAAGCCATAGCTAAACAGACAATGGGTAAATGGAAATGGAATTCTAAACAAGTAATTGGAGTGTTTGTGGTATGGGTAAACTAACATACTAAGAGAATCGATCATTTTGGTACTATGGACTTGTCATGCGATTCATCATATTTGATTTACCCTTCCTTCCTACTTACCTGACTGTTTTCATTGAACTGACTCTTTCCATAAAGTCTGCTATAATTTGTCACACTAGTTTTCTTATCTCCATAAATGTGTGAGCTTCATGCTTATAGTGCTATATGTTCAATCTTTATGGAGATGAGGATTTGGAAGTTTCAGATGGCGAGGAAAATAGTTAATACCTGTCTTCTGCAGAGATTGTCACTTCTTAAAGGTAAAATTCTGGCAAATTACAAAGATTACTGTGGGAGGCTTAAAGGTAGCCCATAATATTGTTAGTAGTGGATACATGGAATCCGTTGTTCAACATATTTGATTTTTCTTAACAAAATACATTTTTACAAGTAATAATCATTGCTGTTTCTTCCATACCTATTGTGTGCCACACACTATACTGCAACCTTAACATATGATATATCATTTAATACTCAAAATAGCATCAATGAGAAAAAAGTATTTCCCTATTTTACAGATGGTCAAGTAATTTGTCTTAGATCAAATAACTTCTCTCCACCCTGTAGTTAATGATGGTGGTAGGATTCAAATCTAGGCTGGCTTGGATTTGAACCTTTTCCCATGCATCACACTTCTTCCTGTTAGAAGTTTGCCAAATTTAAATGTTGACATCTGCTTTGTCATTGTCATTCAACCATAGAGATTTTTGAGCACCTGGGAGTAATAAGTTGCAGCAAGATGCATGATCCACTGTTGACGGTAAGGGTACTCCATGCCTTCTCAAGAGCCCAAAATGCTACAAGCTGTTTTTCCCATCCTCTTCTACTTCTATCTTAAAAACATTACCCTTCTAAAATCTAGTAGTATTCATCAAAATGATTTGTTTTTTCCACTGTGTAGAGGAATAAGCTGAGGCCCAAATGAATGGTATTAAAAGACCAAAGTGGGAAACCATGTCTATGCTCAAACCTAAGCCAAGGCTTTCCTTTACACTTTGTTGTTGCTGTTGTTGAGATGGAGTGTGGCTCTGTCACCCACGCTGGACTGCAGTGGTACCCTGTCGGCTCACTGCAACGTCTACCTCCTGGGTTCAAGCGATTCTCCTGCCTCACCCTCCCGAGTAAATGGGATTACAGGTGTGTGTCACCATTCCCAGCTAATTTTTGTATTTTTACTAGCGACGGGATTTTGCCACGTTGGCCAGGCTGGTATCAAACTCCTGGCCTCAAGTGATCTACCCACATTGGCCTCCCAGAGTGCTGGGATCAGGCGTGAGCTACCGAGCCCGACCATCCTTCCCTTACACTTTAAATTTGAATCCCTGTTCTAAAAATTTAGTGGTAAAGACATGTTTTTTGAAGTGTTCCAGAACTGAGCTGCTCCTGGCAAAGTCAGGATAGTGAGAGGATAGGAATAGAATCTACATGAGCCAGTCACATTTTTTCCTGTCTCATCTCTGGAATGTCATGGCAGGATATCAGATCAGTAGTGACATTTACATGAGACTGAACATTTTTAACTGGAAAGAAGAAGAGTTTTTAAGACCTTATTAAAACCAAACTCCAAGTAAACTTAGAACCATTGCCTTTTAAAGGTATCATAGAATCTTAGAGAACATCATTCTCATATTCTCTTCTACAGGTGCTTTCAAAGGCCAAGAGAGGTTGAATATTTACTTTAGAGGCAGGGACATACAGTTAGTCTTTGCAGAACCAGGTGTTCTAACTCCCAATTTGGGATATTCACCTTGTTTTACTTCTTACTCCCCCTTCATCTACTTCTTGAGCTAATGAGCTATTTATGAAGCTTTCCTTATTCCTTTTGAACTGCTACTGCTGCTCTCGAAAGTGTGCTTAGAATGAAAACATATACATTATAATTTAAATTATTGGATCAGTTGAACAATTTGTCCCTGCAGTTCAAATTCTTCAATTGTGATCAATCTCTGCGGATTAAATTCAAATTTAATTTTTAAAATGGTTTTGTTTTTCAAAAAGATTTCATTTCATTCTACTTCTTCAAATGGATAAACGTTTATTTCAAGAAACTCTGCCAACTATGTCAGTGCTTCAAATCTGCCAGCCATTGACTTCTTAAAGCAGCATAACTTGCTGTTCGTGGCTCCTCAGTGTGCCTCATGCCACCAAGCCCTTATGGTAGATAGTACAGCACCAATGTACTCTTAGAAATCTGGGGTCACCTGAAAAGTTTGTTTCTGTGGATCAGACTTTTAATTGATTGTTCAATTGATCATTCCACCCAAACTTTGTTGCCTATTTTGAAATGACTACTTTAGCCTGCTTCTACCATTCACTTCAAGCATCATTTGAACAATTTGGTCCTGTACATATCAAAGAAATGTAAAGGAAGGAGTTTACTGACTTGGATAATCTTAAATAGTTTTATTGGTACTGTAAATACTGATCTTAATAAAATACTAAACAACATTCAGGACCTTATTTGACCTGCTGTTGCGCTACATTTGTTTGGAATCAAAACTTACACTCTTAAAGCCGTATTACTGTAAAATAGAGTAAAATCTTGAGTAAAGTTCTAGATTATTCATGATGAGGAAGAAGACAGCATATCACACTGCCATGTGTGTACCTATGCAACAATCTTGCATGTTCTTCACATGTACCCCAAAACCTAAAATGCAAAAAAAAAAATAATGGAAATTTTTAGGAGACAACAAAGCCATTACTCCAAGTTAAAGCAACATTCTACGTTAAAGCCAATTATCCCTTTGGAATCCTGTTGCATTCAGGTTCTGTACAGCTGGGATGAGCTTCTTAAATGTTCTTATTCTAGAGTTTGCATTAAAACCAAAGGAAAGCTACAGAAATAGTTGATTAGATATATCTGAGGCTATATTTTAGATACATTGAATTTGAAAAGAATCAATGTTAAAAATAGGATTTGACAACATAACTAAGATAATAGTTGAAAATTTTCTTAATGAAAATGAGAATTTTTGTTCAGTTTTGGGTTTTTTATTGTTTCTAGTTTTGTTTTTAGTTTTTGAATTGGCCTGTGGGGAGAAATATTTGCAGCAGCATATAATACCCAGAATAATCATGAACTTGCCTTGAGGACCATAGGGAGAACCCCTACTTGCCTCAGCATATTCTTGGAAACAATACCACAAAGTGATTTATGTTTTTCTATGAGAACAACATTGTGAAAGCAGCATCTTTTCTGACCAAAGACTTGGCATCATATAAACTGTCTTACCCACAATGTGCCATAAAAACAGATATGAATACAAAAAGTAAAATTTTAGCATCATAAACCTTCTAAGTTAAAGAAGGTTTAAATTGCTGTAGCGATTACATATTACAAGTGTTTCCATGATATAACATAGCACACAGAGTTCTTACAACTACAACATTGTGTCATAAATGAGATTGTGTAAATGGAAGTAACTTGCATAACCCTGGCTTGTAATTGGCATCAGGTAATGTTGATTGACTCAGAACAAATATAAAACATCTATTTGGTCTCCAAGGTGATATTTCTGCCTCTAAAGTTTTATGTTTCAATTTACAATGTCTAATTTTTTTTTTTAGACAGAGTCTCTTTTGCCCAGGCTGGAGTGCAGTAGTGTGATCTCAGCTCACTGCAACCTCTGCCTCCTAGGTTTAAGCGATTCTTTTGCCTCAGCCTCTCCAGTAGCTAGGATTACAGGCGTGTGCCACCATGGCAAGCTAATTTTTATATTTTTAGTAGAGATGGGGTTTCACCATGTTGGCCAGACTGTACAATGTATACTCTTATATTCTTAGACTATGAAAAATCATTTAAACTGTGGAGAAGTATGGGAAGACCTTCTTCTCGTGGAGATATCTGAACAGATCCTCCCCTCTTGAATTTCCATGTAACGAGTCAAGGCATTCATGAATCGTCCTATTTTCAGTTGGTGTTCTAAGTACTATGGTAGGGACTCCTCAGATATCTCTTACAGTGTTGGATGAAGGAGGAGGAGAAGGAGAAGTTTTTTAAAGAATAATAGCTAACCTAATCTTTTGTCTCTTCCACCATCTTTAGTTAACTCAGATGTGCTCCTTCAATGGCTCATCATCAGACATATGCCCCTCTCTCCCCAGCAAAGGGTAACCAAAAAATATTGAATAGTATTGATTTTACCTTAGGGTGTACTAGACATCTCCCAGGAATGCTAAGATAGGATAAAGCCATGTCCTTCTCCTGATCCTTCAGGATGAGTGGACCAAACCACCAAATGATGAAATGCCAGAATAGCCAATTTGCTCCAAAGTGATTTTTGTAAAGAAATCCACTTGAAATAGTGTTTTTCAACCCTCCTACATCAGAGTCACCAATGCCTGGGGCCTGCCCCAGACACTGATCCAGTTGTTCTGTGGTGAAATGGCAGTTAAAAACACACAAGAACTTTCAAGTGATTGTAATACACAGCCAGAGTTGAGAACGATTGGGTCAGAGCCTTCTTATCTGCAAATAATGGAAGGCAGAATGCAAAAATAGGGGTTAATTTTAATAACATCTAATGAATTTATTTTTAATGAAAATGAGTGCCTCTTAATAATATTGATATTGATTTAGTGTTTATCATCTTACAGGCACCGCACACACATGCACACATTTAAACTGTGCCACAGCTGTCACTGTATAGGTGAGAAAACAGCTATGAGTGTCAATTAACTTAATCACAACAATATAGCTGCTGGTATTAGGATCCAGCTCTACTTCAAAAAAGCTCATCACTTTCTACTCTATTACACCACCTCTATGCTGTTACCTTCTCATCTACTGTTTTCTTTGAGGAGATGCAGTTAAAATCAGGCAAGCTAACATATATTACCACAGCGAACAAATTCAGCAGCCTAAGTATTACTGATGTGTTTGTCCCAGTCTTGGGTAGAAATGATACATTATCAACAATTTATAAAGAAAACAGTTTTATCAAAAAATTAACAGCTTGAATTTTATGAATGAAGACAAGTGATTCCTATCCATGGAAAATTAATTGTCTGTATCCTTTAAATAATTTAAGACACATTTCATGCTAATATTCTGTGTCCACCTATGTCTTTCATTGAAAAAGTATTTACCTAATATCTTAAAGCAGGACTATGATTAACTTAGTTCTCAAGGAAAGAAGGTTTTAAAAATAATTTTCTCTGCTCTCCATTTCTCTTACTGTAAGCATGTGGCAAAGTCTTGGCATCTGCTCAGAATAAATTTTCTGCTTCCTTTCTGTCTTTTAGTCAATGCACGCTTTCTCTGAGTTCTCCCCCTTACTCCTTCCCCGCTTTAGAAATCTACAGGAAACCAGACCTTACTAATTTGAGTGCTTGCTCTTAGAATTACTTATTATTGTATTAATACCTATTTGTTAGAGTTTGTGGAGGATTTGTATTGCTCTAGGTATTAATAAAAATGTATAAAAGACAGGCTCCTTAAATAATGTGCAATTTTGAGAGAAACAACAAAGGCAAAAGGATTTCTTTGGGACTGGCTATTTGCAACAGATTGCTTATTTTATTTTATTATTTTATTTTTTTAGCATGCAGGAGGTTTATTAAGAAATGCAATGAAGGCAGGATTGGCCAGAGAGAGAAGTCAAGACATGATGCATTCTCAATGGAATGCCTCAACTGACAATGTGAGGAGTTCTAAAGATGGATGGATGATTCGGAGTGCTCCGTGTTAGTCTATAAGTCATTTGCTTTGAACTGCCCTGGAAAGTGGCTGTGAAGTTGATTGAGAAGGTCCCGGATTGCTCATTTTAAAATGGTGCATGTGAGAGGACATTTTTGGCAAAGAACTACCAAATTTCAAAATTTGGGAATAGAAACTTACTGTGAACAGAGTGAGTGTCTTCTATTCAGGCACTTATCTTTTGCCTAATATCCAGATGCTGTTTTCAAGGCTATTTTTTTTCATGAGATTGTTTTGCTCTAGAATGCTCAATGGTTCTCAAATTTTAGTGTGCATCAGAATCATGACAAGGAGCAGCTAAGGCACAAATTCCTGCCTCCCCCTGCCCCACAGAGTTTCAGTTTCATAGGTCTGGGTTGGGTCTGAGAATTTGCATTCGTGAACAAGTTAACAGGTGATGCTGATGTTTCTCATGGGATAAAGGGCAAATGATGGTGAAACCCAGAAAGTTTTGGTTCTAGATATCAAGTCCCATTGTCTCTGCCAATGAAGTTGTGCTATAACTCCATCTTACAAGTAGCCCCAAATTATACCCACGTGAAAGACCTTTTGTGGGTTGTGGAAAACCTGGAAGATGGCTGAGAGAGAGTACCCTCAAAGTAGTTCCGAGAAGATTGTTCTGCTTGTATTCCCATGCGGTGCCATCCCTGACTGGCTTCCTCATGTGTCTCTGATTTGAGGAAGTTCTCCAGGAAGCAGTTGCTGGTGCTCCAGTGCCACTGGCAGCTTACCAGGGCTTCCAGAACCCTGATGACACGGTGGGAACTCCTGTTCCTCACCTGCCTTCTCCACAGGTCTCTAAGGTTTCCTCCAGGCTACATGGAATTAGATTTCTACTTTTCCTTGGTTTGCAGAGGGCAGGAGCCAGCTTAGAATGGCTGCCAAGGAGCCTTTCTTTTTCAGACACCTTAGCTGGCAGTCAGCAAGAACGAACTCCTCTGTTCCTTGGTGATGGTGATGCTGATTATTTGGAAGTTTTAGCACCAAAGTTTGAAATTCTCCTAAGTGAATGGTTTTGGCGATCCCCTTCCTTTAGTTATACTATTGGCTTTCTCTTATGTTCATTTAGGTTGCCAAATCTCCTGTATAATCCTCATCCCCCATCGAAAAAGAAAAAAGAAAAAAAGAATATTTCTATTTCTGTGGAAAAAGAGGAAAGATTCCAGGAAACATTTCAGAGAACTGTATGTTTTCTTAGTTCCTTCTCCTGAGACATGAAATCCAAGGAGTATTTGGTCAGTTGCTAACATTACATGAGGTTTTTAAAAAAAGTTAGTATAAAATTTAGCTTCTCTGCCCACCTCCTGACAAGAAACTGTGAAAAATATCCAGTTTACACAACTTAAATAAAATTATTCCTCTATAAAGATCACGTTTTCTTATTCATAAGAATTTTCACAGGAAGATAGCGTGGAAAAGGACTAATATGTGCCCAGGTTCCACTTTCATTGTCAGCTTGTAAGAAACCCACCTACATCTTTCTGCCGGTAGAATTAACAGCAGCAATTGCCCAGGTCTGTTGTAAGATTAGGGCTCTGCCCACCCCCTGAAGGTGCCACCATTCTGTCTTCTCTTTCTTAGAGAAGAACATAATTTATCTTTAGAGAAAATTCTTAATTTTTACTTTGAATTTTGAAAATAGAAAATAGTTTTCAATCTCTTGAGATTTTGCATAGTTTGTTCATGAATTATATAGAAAGAGTTCAGTGTAACTGTTTTTTATACCTCAATTTATCTTTTCCAGTTTCATTTGTTATTTTAAAAATGCTTTAAGATACCACTAAGAGGCTACGCATGGTGTCTCATGCCTGTAATCCCAGCACTTTGGGAAGTGGAGGCAGGCAGTTCACCTGAACCCAGGAGTTTGAGACCAGCCTGGCTGACAGGGCGAAACCCTGTCTCTACTAAAAATAAAAAATAAAAAACAAAAAAATTAGCCAGGTGTGGTGGCGGGTACCTGCAATCCTAGCTACTTGGGAGGCTAAGGCAGGAGAATCGCTTGAACCCAGGAGGTGGAGGTTGCAGTGAGCCAAGATCGTGCCATTGCACTCCAGCCTGGGCAATAAGAGCAAAACTCCATCTCAAAAAAGAAAAAAAATAGATAGCATTAAGATAATCTGCTGATAGTTCCTTTGGCAGAGATGCTGGTTAAAAAAAATCCTTTGGCTGTGCACCAAGTCAGTGACCTATAAATACTCTGTGCTGGCTTTTCTTTCTCCTCTTTGTGATTCACTAGGATAGAGATCTTGGACTAATGCCTTCAGGAAAATGTTATTTTGATGATAACCAAGTATTTTAATTGATTCTAGAACTGAAGACACTGATTGTGGACTGGATGATTTTTTCTAGCCAAAATTCATTCTCTAGGCAAGTCTGCTGTGAGTGGGGCAGAGGATGCCAGTTCACATTATCAGTTATTATTATTATTATTATTATTATTATTATTATTATTTTTGGCCAAAATCAACCTTCATTTCTTAGTGCACATTTCTGTAGGTTATTAATTCAGCCAGGCTCAACTGGGTTCTCTGCTTCAGTGCTCATAAGGCTAACTCAAGGCATCAGCCAGACTGGAATCTTTTCTGGAAGCTTAAGGGAAAAATCCACTTCAAAAGCTCATTCAAATGGCTGGGAAAATGTATTGTCTTGTCATCACAGTTTATAGATTGTACCCTGCAAGGGTAGAAAACACTATCCTTGTTGACCTTCTGGTATGGGACTGTGTGAGTTATTTGTTTATGTGTACATTTGAGAGAGAGCAAACTAATGTATACTTGGTACAGTTTTAGTGTTAACTGTTGGGGTATCAGAAATATAAATAATATTTAAAATGCATTATCTGTTCCTTTTGGAAGAGGCACCTGTAAGCCCTCTATGTACTGTGTATTCCCTTATTTAATCCTCACAAAAGTCCTATGTGGTAAATTTTATTCCTGTCCCCATTTGCAGATTGAGAAACTGAAACTTAAATAAGATAAATAGCTTGCTCATAATTTCTTAGCTGATAAATTTCAGCCCCAGAATTGAACTCATCTCTATTTGTCTTGAAAGCAAAGTTCTTATGCACTGTGCTACCTTGAGGAAATTTCTAGTTGAAAAATTGTGATCTAATATGGTCAAAGCCTGTTGACTGTGTAATGCCATTTCTCTTCCTTACCAACTTTTAATTTTTGGTATGAGAAAGGGCATGAGAGGCTGTCACTGACCTTTCTTCTCTTCTACTCCAATGCTTGACCTTTGGATGGCTTTTTTTTTTTTTTAAGGCCAAAGGGAAATAGAAAGTAGCCCCTACTTAACCAGAACCTGGGGGCTGCAGATCTCGTCCATCTCTATTTAACCAGATGTTTCCCACTAATAGGTAGAATCTATTTTTCTTTAATACTATGCCATTCCATGAAGCCATGATTATTCCCCAGCTTCTTTAAAGGGATACTTTCTGAAAGTGTAGCTGAGATTGCTTATTCAGTAGGTTCCTAAGCACCATCTGCTTTACTGAGTGTTCTAGATTTTGTCTCCTGTAGAGCCATGGTCAGCATTGTAGTAACTTAACAGCATATATAGTAACATATAGTAATAGAGAAATATCTATTTTTATTTTATAAGTGATAAACTGTTAGCTCTGATTAATGGTAACAGCATAGTCTTAAAGCTTATAGATCTGATATTAAGAAAATTTTATATAACATATATTAACATTGTCATCTTTTAAAGTGACGGATGCTTTTTATCTCTTGGTTTATCTCTGAAAGATTATTCTTTTGGATACAGTTTATTTAGAGACAGTTTGGACTACATAGAGTCATGATAATTCTCAAGTTGGTATCAACAGGAATAACAAAAGGAGCTAAGATTTGAAACATCTATAAATAACAATAACTTTTGTTGACCAGTAATTTAGTATGTGCTGGGGACAGTGCTAAGCACGTTTAGCACGTTTACTCACATGAGCACCATGAGCTGTAAATATTGTCTCCACTTCACAGAGTTTAAAAACTGAGGTCCACAGAGGTTAAATGCCTGATCCAAAGACACATACCTTGTAAGTGGTGGCCCTGGGAAGCCAGAGCCTTGTATAAGTGTTCTGTTGCCTCTTAGAACCTAAGATTTTTCTCACCCTGTTTCTAAGTTCTCATCCACAGTAATTAGCAGCTGTGAGAACTGTCGAGCCTCAGTCAAGACTCACATGATTATCTGGTTACTGGGCAAGGGGTAAGGCCATGCCAAGAGATGTTAGGCAGAGGGATGTGACAGATTGACTGGTGTAATATGGGAAGATGGTGCCCGTTCATTCATGAGTACCAGGTAGCCGGGAGGGAATGTGCAGGACGTAGATTCTAATTTAAAAGGGAGCACATTCCAGATGGGAAAGTACTTGGCTGATTGTATTCAAGTTAGCTCACATTTATAGATCTGTAGAACTGTAACATTTCCTGAGGGCAGGAGTCAATGGATCTTTTTCTTCATGGCACATGAACTATTAGTAGGTATGTACTGATCTGGGGAACTAAGATAGATTCTGAAGGACTCTAGAAGCAGACTACATGTGTCTGAATCCCAGTTTTACCTCCTATAAACTTTGTAGGTTTGGGCAATTACAATAATCTCTATGTAATTCAGTTCATCTTATCTGCAAAATAGAGATGATCATAATACCCCCGTATAGGGTTGTTGTATCAATTAAATAATATAATAGAGGTGAAATGGTTAGAGCAAAGTCATTTGTCATCATCATCATCGTTGTCATCAGTGCTATTGTCCAAATTATCCAAGTGCACTTAACAGTTGCCTTGGATAGAGCAGCTCAAAGCCCTGACCAAATTATGAACCATTTTGAGAGTCATTAAATTAGTAGTATTGTAATTGGATGCTAATAGCCAGAGTTGGAAGGGGGTGGCCATGTGGTACAATCATGTTCTTGTAGTGGGAGGGCACATGGATATAATTCTTGGAAGATCAGTTAGAAGAGCTGTTATCAAATATCCTAAAAAGGTTTAAGTCCTTTGACCTAGGAGTTCTATGTCTAAAAACAATTTGACAAATGCCTAAACTGTCTACAAGGATGTTAAATGAAGATATTAAAAATATATAGAATTTTATGTTTATGGGCATGAAGATATTTGAAAACAATAAATGAAAAAGCAAACTATAAACACTACAGGAGGATCTCATTGAAAACACGTCTTGATAGATACCTGGAGATGACTTTTGTTTTTAGTTTATTTTAAAGCTAGAGGTAATAGATTAACATCCCACTTTGAAAATTTGTTTACCCTTTAGGTTTTTTTTCTTTTGGCTAGTTAGACATGATTCTGTCCAATAATGTCTACATATAAACTCTTCATCCAAATACCAAGAATTAGGAAATCCTGCTAGAAGGCTTTTTCTCCCCTAAAGAGGAGAATTGTGTAATTCTTCCTCATTGGCATGCCTGAGGTATGCAACAGGCTCCAATCAATAATAGTCCTTAGTACTGTCAAATTTCTCACCAACTTGGGGCAGTATCGTTTTAAAAAATCGTTCTGTTATAAAGACACGTGCACATGTATGTTCTTGTGGTGCTGTTTACAATAGCAAAGACCTGGAACCAACCCAAATGCCCATCAATGATAGACTGGACAAAGAAAATGTGGCACACATACACCATGGAATACTATGCAGCCAGAAAAAATGACGAGTTCATGTCCTTTGTGAGACATGGATGAATCTAGAAACCATCATTCTCAGCAAATGGACACAAGAACAGAAAACCAAACACTGCATGTTTTCACTCATAGGCAGGTGATGAACAATGAGAACACTTGGGCACGGGGAGGAGAACAACACTCATTGGACTAGGTGGGGAGATGGAGGGGAGGGGAGGGAGGGACAGCAAGAGGGGCAGGGAAGGATAACAGGATGGGGAGGGATAACACTGGGAGAGATGCCTGATGTAGGCGACAGGTTTGGGGGGGATGGAGACAGCAAGCCACCATGGCATGTATGTACCTATGCAACAGTCCTGCAGAATGTGCATATGTACCCCAGAGCCCAAAGTACAATTTTTAAAAAAAAAGAAAAGTATAATCACTATCTTAAAAAGAAAATCTCCCTCCATCCTGAAATTTTGATATAATCCTATACCCTCTAACCTCTCATATTCACTGAGAATCACAGATATGAAATAACATTTTTTGTCACAAGCATAAGTTCTTTTGACGGTCAAGTAGTTTCTGTGTAGAAAGACCTATGAACTAGCTAATGCTAAGAGGTATGATTGTTAGTCATTCTGAATACATAATTTAGGCAAAGTCAGCCCTTGTTATTTAGGAGAAATACTCCTGTTTTTTAATGATTTCCTTAGCAGACTATCATTTACTTTTCTGTTTGGTCTTCTCACAAATTGGATTTGCCTCCAGATTATATGGCAATTTAAAGGATTGTGATGACAAGGGCCAAGGTCATGGCATTCAGACTAGTGTGTCTTTTTTTGGTTTATGTTTTTTTAAATCTTTTATCTTTGAAAAATATCTACAGGATATCTTTGAATGCCCAGCTGCTTAGTCTTTGGCCTAGAATGATGAATACTTATGTTAGTTGATATTGATAAGCTTCATTGTAATATTCACATTGAGAAACAGACAAAAATTCATTGTTATATGAAGGCTGCTCTTTTTTGGACAGGTAACATTCAGCATGTAGAAATAAAGAGACAAGGGTGAGGTTCCTAGCATCATCTGAAAGGTTAGGAGAATTCTAGTGTCATGACAGACTTTTCTCATTATTGTAAAATGGAGAGAGGGATCTCATGCATATCTCCAACTGGGGTCTGCAAATCTCCTTTTACATGCTGTAGTCAGAGATCATCAGACACCTGGTCTTGAGGCATGTCATGTTCGTCCCCATCAGGTGAGCTATGCTCATGAGAGAGGCAGCCCCCAACTTTGAACCTGTTTTGTTGTTTGTTTGAGACAGGGTCTTTTTCTGTCACCCCTGCTGGACTGCAGTGGCATGATCATGGCTCCCTGCAGCCTCCAATCCTGGGCTCAAGTGATCCTGCCAACTCAGCCTCCTGAATTGAGTAGCCACAGGTGCACACCACTGCACCTGGCTTGACTCTAAAGAATCAGCTTGACTCTGGATAACATTTTTCCAGAAAATCAGTGTTTCAAATCAGAGATCTGTAAACCTTTTCTGTAAAGGGCCACATGGAAAATATTTCAGGCTTTGTGGTCTGTAGATCTCTGCAACCATTCAGCTCTACTGTTGTAGCAGAAAGCAGACAGTATATGAACAAATGAGTGTGACTGTGTTCCATTAAAATTTTATTTTAAAAAACAGGCACCGAGTAGGGTTTAGTTTGCTAACCCCTGCTATAAACAATTATTCATTTCCTATACCAGCCCACAGAAACTCATCTGGTAAGTTGCTGATATATTGTACATTTATGATATTCTTTTCTCTGAAATTTGTTTTTTTTTAAAATCAAAATAGTGCTAAGACTTGTCTAAGAGTAACACATTTCTAATTAGTACTTCCCAAACCTGTTCCCTAAAAGCAACTACTTGTTTCTCTTTTAGCTATTCTGAACATTATCTTCAAATCTCAATGAAATAGGCTTTTTATTGTTGTTTCCTAGTTTATTAGTGTCTTAGTCTATCTTGTGCTGCTGTAACAGAATACCATAATTTATAGAGAAATGAGAGTAACTTATAAACAATAGATTTTGGGCATACAGTTCTGGAGGCTAGGAAGTTTAGGATCTCAGGGTTGAAGGACTATCTGATGAGGGCCTTCTTGCTGTATCATAACATGGCTGAAGGCATCACGTGGGGTGAGAGTATGCACAACAGAAAGCAGGGAAGGGGGGCCACATTTATTCTGTGTCACTGACTCCTGAAATAATCACTTTAATTCATTCGTGAGGGCAGAGCCCTGATGACCTAATCATTTCTTAAAGCTTCCACCTCTCAACAGTGTTGCATTGGAGATTAAGTTTGCAACGCATGAACTTGGAAGGACACATTTAAAGCATAGACTTCTGCTAAAATAGATGGGAATTTAGTTTCCTAATACCCCGACATGCCCATTTCTCCAAACTCACAATAAAATATTTTGTTTTTTGTTTCTCTACTTTTTACTGAAAAAAAATTCATAATAAAAAGTTGACTACTTAAATATGCATCTTGATGAAATTTCTATTACCAGACACTATCTTTTAGATTCCCTAGTTTGTAAAAATTAGGCTCTTGGCACCCCTGCACTCTCTACTTCTTTTTACTTTTATATAATATGGATCATGATATTTTATTTTATAAGCACATTTAAGTCTTTAAGCTTTATCAAAAGATTAATCCTAAAAATCAAAAATCAATAAATATTATTTGTGACTTATGGTGGAACTAATGATCACTATAGTTTAATTTTCTTGTGTATATAGCTGTCTGTTTTTATGGAATTTTCAAATGCCATTTTCCCCCTTCCCTTTTGGCCCTTTAATCATAGCTTCCATTTTGACACTTTCCCACATATGCGTTCACTTTGATGCAGTTTTTCCCCAGGCCCTCCTCCCCAGGTTCCTCCATCTTTCTGCTACCTAGGCCTGCTGCTCATCTGCCACTCTGGAAATTTCCTCCTTTAGATCCACTGGTTCCTGAAAACGATCCTGTCTTCATTTTAGGTTCACTCCTTCATTTTGGTTGTACATATCTTCAATTATCTTCCTATAAAAAGGTGTAGAAGGGCTAACTTTTCTTGAGTCTTTGAATGTTTAAAATTGTTCTTTTTCATCTTGGATTGATATGAGGATGAATATAGAATTCTAGGATGAAAATTATTTTCTTCCACCTCCATTGCTAAGCATTTGGAGGGTGGGTGATGAGAATGGAGTAGAGGGAAGAGTAACTTCTCAGTAGGAGCGACATTTGTCTTTAGTCTTCAGGCTTGCTCTTGAAAAGTCTAATGTCATTCTCATTCCTATTCCTTTGTAGAGAGCCAGTTACTTTAGGTTCTAGGGTACATGTGCAGATCATGCAAGATTGCTGCATAGGTACATACATGGCAATGTGGTTTGCTGCCTCCATCCCCCTGTCACCTATATCAGGCATTTCTTCCCATGTTATCCCTCCCTAACCTCCCCATCCCCCTACTGTTCTTCCCCTAGTCCCCCCAACAGACCCCAGTGTGTGATGCTCCCCTCCCTGTGCCCAGGTGTTCTCATTGTTCAACACCCACCTATGAGTGAGAACATGCAGTGTTTGGTTTTCTGTTTTTGTGTTCAGTTTGCTGAGAATGATTGTTTCCAGATTTATCCATGTCCCTACAAAGGACATGAACTCATCATTTTTTATGGCTGCATAGTATTCCATGGTGTATATGTGCCACATTTTCCTTGTCCAGTCTATCATTGATGGGCATTTGGGTTGGCTCCAGGTCTTTGCGATTGTAAACAGTGCTGCAATGAACATATGTGTGTGTGTGTCTTTATAATACAATGATTTATACTTCATTGGATATATACCCAGTAATGGGATTGCTAGGTCAAATGGAATTTCTATTTCTAGGTCCTTGTGGAATTGCCGCACTGTCTTCCACAATGGTTGAACTAATTTACACTCCCACCAACAGTGTAAAGGTGTTCCTTTTTCTCCACATCCTCTCCAGCATCTGTTGGCTCCAGATTTTTTAATGATCGCCATTCTTACTGGTGTGAGATGGTATCCCAATGTGGTTTTGATTTGCATTTCTCTAATGACCAGTGATAAGGAGCATGTTTTCATGTGCTTGTTGGTCTCATAATGTCTTCTTTCGAAAAATGTCTGTTCATATCCTTCGTTCACTTTTGAATGGGTTTTTTTTTTTTTTTTTTCTTGTAAATCTGTTTTAGTTCTTTGTAGATTCTGGATATTAGCCCTTTGTCAGATGGGTAGATTACAAAAAATTTTTTCCCTTTCTGTTGGTTGCCGGTTCACTCTAATGATTGTTTCTTTTGCTGTGCAGAAGCTCTGGAGTTTAATTAGCTTTCATTTGTCTATTTTGGCTTTTGTTGCTAATGCTTTTTGGTTTTTTAGTCATGAAGTCCTTGCCTATGCCTATGTCCTGAATGGTTTTGCCTAGGTTTTCTTGTAGAGTTTTTATGGTGTTAGGTCTTATGTTTAAGTCTTTAAGCCATCTGGAGTTAATTTTTGTATAAGGTGTAAGGAAGGGGTCCAGTTTCTGTTGTCTGCACATGGCTATCCAATTTTCCCAACACCATTTATTAAAAAGGGAATCCTTTCCCCATTGCTTGTTTTTGTCAGGTTTGTCAAAGATCAGATGGTTGTAGATGTGTGGCATTTCCTCTGAGGCCTCTGTTCTGTACCATTGGTCTATATCTCTGTTTTGGTACCAATACCATGCTGTTTTCATTACTGTAGCTTTGTAGTATAGTTTGAAGTCAGGTAGCATGATGCCTCCAGCTTTGTTCTTTTTGCTTAGGATTGTCTTGGCTATGTGGACTCTCTTTTGGTTCCATATGAAGTTTAAAGTGGTTTTTTCCAGTTCTGTGAAGAAGGTCAATGGTAGCTTGATGGGGATAGCATTGAATCTATAAATTACTTTGGTCAGTATGGCCATTTTCACAATATTGATTCTTCCTAATCATGAGCATGGAATGTATTTCCTTCTGTTTGTGTCCTCTCTCATTTCCTTGAGCAGTGATTTGTAGTTCTCCTTGAAGAGGTCCTTTACATCCTTTGTTAGTTGTATTCCTAGGTATTTTATTCTCTTTGTAGCAATTGTGAATGGGAGTTCACTCATGATTTGGCTCTCTGTTAGTCTGTTATTGGTGTATAGAAATGCTTGTGATTTCTGCACATGGATTTTGTATCCTGAGAGTTTGCTGAAGTTGCTTATCAGTTTAAGGAGGTTTTGGGCTGAGACGATGGGGTCTTCTAAATATACAATCATGTCATGTCGTCTGTAAATAGAGACAATTTGACTTCCTCTTTTCCCGATTGAATACCCTTTATTTCTTTTCCTGCCTGATTGCTCTGGCTAGAATTTCCAATACTATATTGAATAGGAGTGGTGAGAGAGGGCATCCTTGTCTAGTGCCAGATTTCAAAAGGAATGCTTCCAGTTTTTGCCCATTCAGTATTTTGCCCATTCAGTATGAGAAACTGTGGGTTTGTCATAAATAGCTTTTATTATTTTGAGATACATTCCATTGATACCTAGTTTATTGAGAGTTTTTAGCATAAGGAGCTGTTGAATTTTGTCATAGGCCTTCTCTGCATCTACTGAGATAATCGTGGTTTTTGTCTTTGGTTTGGTTTATGTGGTGGATTACATTTATAGACTTGCGTATGTTGAACCAGCCTTGCATCCCTGGGATGAAGCCTGCTTGATGGTGATAGATAAACTTTTTGATGTGCTGTTGCAATCAGTTTGCCAGTATTTGATTGAAGATTTTTGAATCTATGTTCATCATGGATATTGGCCTGAAGTTTTCTTTTTTTGTTCAGTCTCTGCTGGGTTTTGGTATCAGGATGTTGTTGGTCTCATAAAATGATTTGGGAAGGATTCTCTCCTTTTGGATTGGTTGGAATAGTTTCAGAAGGAGTGGTACCAGCTCGTCTTTGTATGTGTGGTAGAATTTGGCTATGAAACCCATCTGGACCTGGGCTTTTTTTGGTTGGTAGGCTATTAATTGCTGCCTCAACTTCAACCCTTGTTATTGGTCTATTCAGGGTTTCAACTTCTTCCTGGTTTAGACTTGGGATGGTGCAAGTGTCCAGGAATTTATCCATTTCTTCCAGGTTTACTGGTTTATGTGAATAGAGTTGTTTGTAGTAATCTCTAAGGGTAGTTTGTATTTTTGTGGAATCGGTGGTGACATTCCCTTTATCATTTTTTATTGCATCTATTCGATTATTCTCTTTTCTTTTTTATTAATCTGGCTAGTGGTCTGTCTATTTTGTTGATCTTTTTGAAAAACCAGCTCCTGGATTTATTGATTTTTTTTTTTTTTGAAGGGCTTTTTATGTCTCTGTCTCCTTCAGTTCTGCTCTGATCTTAGTTATTTCTTGTCTTCTGCTAGCTTTTGAGTATTTTTGATCTTGCTTCTCTAGCTCTTTCAATTTTGTTGATAGGGTGTTGATTTTAGGTCTTTCCTTGCTTCTCACATGGGCATTTATTGCTATGAATTTTCCTCTAGACACTGCTTTAAATGTGTCCCAGAGATTCTGGTATGTCATGTCTTCGTTCTCGTTGGTTTCGAAGAACATCTTTATTTCTGCCTTCATTTCGTTGTTTATCCAGTCAACATTCAAGAACCAGTTGTTCCATTTCCATGAAGTTGTGCGATTCTGAGTTAGTTTCTTAATCCTGAATTCTAATTTATTACATTTTGGTCTGAAGGACTGTTATGATTTCTGTTGTTTTGCATTTGCTGAGGAGTGATTTACTTCCAATTATGTGGTCAATTTTAGAGTAGGTGGGATGTGGTGCTGAGATGAATGTATATTCTGTGGCTTTGTGGTGGAGAGTTCTATAGATGTCTATTAGGTTTGCTTGGTCCAGGTCTGAGTTCAAGTCCTGGATATCCTTGTTAATTTTCTGTCTTGTTGATCTAATATTGACAGTGGAGTGTTAAAGTCTCCCACTATTATTGTGTGAGAGTCTAAGTCTCTTTGTAGGTCGTTAAGAATTTGCTTCATCTGGGTGCTCCTGTATTGGGTGTGTATATATTTAGTATTCTTAGCTCTTCTTGTTGCATTGATCCTTTTACCATTATGTACTGCCCTTGGCTCTTTTGATCTTTGTTGGTTTAAAGTCTGTTTTACCAGAGACTAGGATGGCAACTTCTGCATTTTTTGCTCTCCATTTGTTTGGTAAATCTTCCTCCATCCCTTTATTTTGAGCTTATGTGTGTCCTTGCATGTGCGATGGGTTTCCTGAAAACAGCACACTGATGGGTTTTGACTGTTTATCCAATTTGCCAGTCTGTGTCTTTTATTGGGGCATTTAGTCCATTTACATTTAAGGTTAATATTATTATGTGTGATTTGATCCTGCCATTTTAATGCTAGCTGACTGTTTTGCCCCTTAGTTGATGGAGTTTCTTCATTGTGTCAATGGTCTTTACCATTTGGTACATTTTTGGAGTGGCTGCTACTGGTTCCTTTCTATGTTTAGTGCATCTTTCAGGAGCTCTTGTAAGGCAGGCCTGGTGGTAAAAAATATCTCAGCAATTGCTTGTTTGTAAAGGATTTTATTTCTTCCTTGCTTATGAAGCTTAGTGTGGCTGGATATGAAATTCTAGGTTGAAAGTTCTTTTCTTTACGATGTTGAATATTGGCCCCCACTCTATTCTGGCTTGTAGAGTTTCTGCTGAGAGATCAACTGTGAGTCTGATGGGCTTCCCTTTGTGGATAATCCAACCTTTCTCTCTGGCTGCCCTTAGCATTTTTTCCTTCATTTCGACCCTGGTGAATCTGATGATTATGTGCCTTGGGATTGCTCTTCTTGAGGAATATCTTTGTGGTGTTCTCTGTATTTCCCGGACTTGAATGTTGGCCTGCCTTGCTAGGTTGGGGAAGTTCTGCTGTATAATATTCTGAAGAGTGTTTTCCAGCTTGGATTTATTCTCTCTGTCCCATTCAGGTACACCTATCAAATGTAGATTAGGTCTTTTCACATAATTCCATATTTCTTGGAGGCTTTGTTTATTTCTTTTCACTCTTTTTTCTATAATCTTGCCTTCTCATTTTATTTCATTGAGTTGGTCTTCAATCTCTGATATCCTTTCTTCTGCTTGGTCAATTCAGCTATTGAAACTTGTATATACTTTGTGAAGTTCTCACGTTGTGTTTTTCAGCTCCATCAAGTCATTTATATCCTTCTCTAAGTGTTTATTCTTGTTAGCATTTTGTCAATTCTTTTTTCAAGGTTCTTAGTTTCTTTGCATTGAGTTAGAACATGTTCTTTTAGCTCAGAGAAGTTTGTTATTACCCACCTTCTGAAGCCTATTTTTGTCAATTCATCAGACTCATTCTCCATCCAACTTTGTTTCCTTGCTGGTGAGGAGTTGTGATCCTTTGGCGGAGGAGAGGCATTCTGGTTTTTGGTGTTTTCATTCCATCTTCATGAATTTATATACCTGTGGTCTTTGTAGTTGGTGACTTTTCGATGGGGTCTCTGAGAGTGGATGTCCTTTTTGTTGATATTGAAGTTATTTCTGTTTTTTAGTTTTCCTTCTAACAGTCAGGCTTCTCTGCTGTAGGACTACTGGAGGTCAACTCCAGACTCTGCTTGCCTGGGGATCACATGTAGCAGCCTCTGCAGTGTTCTCGCTGGGAACTGCACTCCACAGCTTTTCCTATTCAGCCATCTCGGAACCCATACCTGCCCCCTGACCCTGGGGCAAATAGATAAAGCACTCAGCACAGGTCCTGACATTTTCTAAGCACTCTGGAAATTAGGGCCAGTTTTTTTACTTTCCTTTTTTTATATGGAAACATATTTTATGATAACTTCAAATTTGGAAATCAAGTCATAAATTTGTGAGAAATTAGAATCTTTTGATTCATCCTTTTGTTTAATTATAAAAATAATTTTCCATTAGCAAGAATTTTTTTCTAGTTTACTTCTTCCATTTTCATAGCATTCTCTTCTTGTTTTATGATTATAATAGTTTTTTGGCTCTCCTTCAGATTTTTGAAGTTCTTTTCTATTGCCAATCTTATGTGTGTTTCCTCCAGAACTGTTTCTTCCATTTATTAATCTTGTTTGTGATCTTTCTTGTTGGAGTCTTTCTTCATATACCTGGTAACTGTGATTGTCGGTTCATAATTAAGAGTAAAGCCATTTGACAGCTGCCTTGTGACTCTCTATGTGGGCTTTGTTTTATGATATTTGAATGAGTTGGTATCTGAATGTGGTCTTTTTCTCTGAAGCCTTCCAATTTCTTTTAAAAAGACTACTCCAAATTTCTTTTCGTGTGTGTTTGTGTGTGTGTGGAGGCGGGGGAGTAGGTGGTGCCTGGGTTGATGGAGAGGAGGAGAGGAAGGACAAGAAAAAGAGAGATTATTAGTGGCAGAATAGACTGGGGCATATGGTAGAGGTAATGATTGGTTGCTTCACATACATGATTTCAGATGATTTGTTTTTCCTGCCTCACATCTCATGCTCATTCTCTGTCCTTCCAAGAATCTCAAGTGTCGGTCAGTTTTGCAAGATTAATTGGGTCCTGCTCATAAATTTCTACATTGTAGATTCTCCTTCCCTGTTTCATTAATTATCACCCTTCCATTTTCTCTATGACTTTTAGAGAAACAGACTTATTTGGACCTCCTTGGGATATTATGCCATTTTAACTTTCTCTGATCTCAATTTAGTGAGGTTGATTAAAGAAGAGAAGATCAAGATCAACTTGTGCATCAAATGGTGGTCACAATATTCTTTTCTGTATCTCTATTTTGAATTATTAGACAATATTTTATTCTGCTGTCCATTTTATAGCTGTATATATGTTGACCTGCCAATTTAACCTTCATCTATGTGAGAATTACTTGAAACTCAGAATGCTAGGACCATATTTCTATCCTATATTATAACATTTTTGATATTACTTTACTTTTCTTAACTTCCCCCTCCTGACTTCTTAACTTCCCCCTCAGCCAATCATCAATGGCTGAGACTCAGGGGGCTGTAGAGAATATCTTCTCATTCAGTATGCAGCCGGTAGCTGTGAGTTGCTTCTGAAGTGGTTTCCAGTTCTTCCTAGGCTCAACCTCTAGAAGCAACCTGAGAGAGAGAGGGAGAGGCTCAGTTTATCCATAATTCTGGCAGTAAATTGTATTTTGATAAGTTGGAGTAGGCTTCATGTGCTGTTCCTTACTTTTCACCCTGAAAAATCCAAACGTCTCAGATTAACTCTTGAGAATTACAGAAAATTGGGATGGGGATGTTCATGTTTCTTGTGTGCCTTTCTCTTTGCTGAGGGTTTTCCTTGTATCTTAAAGAATGCTCATAGGCTAGTCTTCCTCTGGGACACAGGGGCCTGGGGCTCTTGTTTCACCTTAAACACAGAAATAAACCTTTTTGAAAATGGTTGCTAACTCACTTTCTCACTCCAATTTCATATTGTTCCTTTTGGATATATGTCTATATTCTGTAAGATGAGGTAGAGAAATTAGGTGATTGGGGTCACTGTGCTTAGCCTCTTGGGAAGACTTATGTCTTAATTGTTGTTTCAGGCTTCTTCATGAAAATTTAAAGTAAATTAAACTATTAATTCACAGATATTGTCATTCTACTATCCCTTCTGGGAAACCAAAACAGAAAAAATAATTTGCAAGGTTCATTATCAGTTGTCATAACATCTCTTATCATTCCTATACCACGTTCTTTAGGCTCTATTCATATTTTTATTTTTTACAAAGGTAGAGTTTTTTGAGCAACATATACCCAGATGGTAAGTTTTGAGACTCTTAAGGTTAAAAAGTTATTAAAAAGCTGTAGGCTGAGGAGAGGGGCAGATGGCAGAATAGGACTCTCCAGTGATCATCTCTCCACAGAAACATTAATTTGAACAACTATCCATGCATGAAAATATCTTCTTAAGAGCTGAGGAAACTAAGTGAGAAATTATAGTACCTGGTTGTAGCACAATAATATGAAAAGATGCGTTGAAGAGGTTAGGAGGGCAGTTCTGTGTTATTCACTTGCATCACCCCTACCCCAGCCCCAGGCGGCACAACACAGAAAGATACTGTCCACTTTGGGAAAAGAGAGGAAAGAGAGAACAGGACTTTGCCTTGGACCCCAACACCAGGCCTGCTACAGTGAAGCCCAGAACCAGGAAGGCCTCCATGGCCTTCCAGACTCACCCTGGCATCAGGTGGCTCCCTGTAGCTCCAGGCTTTAGACTTTTGAGGCAGACTTGATCTTTGGTCTGCATCTCTAGTGAGCTGACTCCAGCAGCCCTGGAATTTAGACAGTTGTCAGC